>NC_135310.1:65449694-66174694 GCF_048772815.1 Callospermophilus lateralis
GGATGAAACATTTCATTGCTAGTGAGCTACTCTCTCTCTTTCCTCCACTTCCCAACCAGTGACCAAGGATGAGTTATTTTCTACCTGATATGATTAGGCTATTGTCAATTTAAGTGATCATATTTCAGATCCTGCTGTTGAGATGCAACGGACAGGTACTATGAACAGAAATAAACCCTGCAATGTGAGGTAACTGATACTTGGCAGTTTCGTGTTGGCACAGACTTTCCTATCTTTTTATTTATTCATTTATTTTTTAGTTGTAGTTGGACACAATACCTTTATTTTATCTATTGTTTTATGTGATGCTGAGGCTCGAAATCAGGGCCTCGAACATGCTAGGAGAACACTCTACTGCTGAGCCACTACCCCAGCCCCAACTTTCCTTTCTTAATGCTGACATTGATACTACTTTCACCGGAATTAATTTTGTATTATCCATAAAACTTAATCCCTATTGAAATAATTCTGCATTCTAGTGGTTTTAGGCCATGTATGAAAAAGAGAAAGTTTATGACTATTCTTTAATATGTGTATCACCATTATCACTTTTTTATTCAATAATGTTTATTATTTTCAATTTATCATAACATTGGCAACTAAGAAATAAAAAATGATTTAAAAACAATATTAATAAAAGATGAGAAGCAATGTATTTATTACTTAGTACTTTTAAAATATATAGAAAACCAGTAATCAGGGTAATATTTTTTAGTTTTACAACCTTAATTTGTGTGTACCATATCTTTTGTATGTGTTTTTAGAACTTAGAAGTTTTATAATTTTCTATTTTCTTCCATGATGCTTATATTAAGTTTGAATGCCTTAATACAAATTTTAAATTTGTTAAAATAAAAATCATTTATATTTAAGGTTTCCAATGTGATGCTTTGGTATATTACACAAAGTGAACAGAATATTATAATCAAGCTCATTAATACAACCATCTCATCACATAGTTATCATTTTTTTGTGTGTGTGGTGATAACACTTGATAACACTATAAATTTGACAAATTTCAAATATATGGTGCAGAACTATTAACTATCATCCCTAGTCTGTATATTCGCTATCTAGAACATATTGATCCTGTATAACTGAAACTTTGTGCCTTTTGGCCAACACCTCTCTAAGTACTGGTATTAATGTTTCTATGTGTCAGGAAAATGAGACCTGGCATGAAATATATTATGATTTGGAAGTGAGGTGTCCCCCAAATCTCACGTACGAGACAATGCAAGGAAGTTTAGAGGAGAAATGATTGGGTTATAAGAGCTTTAATCCAATCAGTGAATTAATCGCTTGGTGGGGACTAACTGAATGGTCATTGAAGGCTGTAAGGGTGTGGCTACAGGAGGTGGGAACTGGGACTGTGGTTTCGGGGTATATTTTGTATCTGGTGAATGGAGACCTCTCTCTCTTTCTCTGCTTTCTGATCATCATGTAAGCTGCTTCCTTCTGCCACACAGGATGTCCTGCCTTACCTCCAGCCCCAACTAATGGAGCTGGCCTTCTATAGATGGAGGCCTCTGAAAACGTGAGCCCTCAGATAAACTCTTCCCCTCCCACAGTTGTTCTGGTGAGGTCTTTTAGTTACAGCAGCGAAAAAACTGATTAAAGCAGAGTATGCTTGTGAGGGAGTGTGTGTTTTCATCCTCCACTCCTCATGTTGCCCTGTATCTTTCTGAAAAGCCAACGTCACATCTTTTTCCACTTCTTGTCTTAGCTCTGAGCATAACTCTGGGGACAACAGGTGTCAAAATACCTCTCTTAAATGTATATTTCCTTAGCTTTTAAATCATCATTTATTTCTCTTTATTAACTCAATACATTCTCTTTTATATGGTTTCTTTATAAACAAATTCCTTTTAGCTTTTCCTTGGGCTTACTTTCTAGCATACGACCCCATTTTGCTTCTCCCTGTCCCAGGTCTAATTTCCCATCCCTGTGGCCAGTCACTCACAGGCACTTACACTTCCCACGTTTATTCTCCCCTCTGTTTCTAGTCCTTCTCTTGCTTCCTGCCGATTTTCTTTGCTTGTTTCAGATTGCATAAGTGCTCACTTATTCTGGCTGCCATGATTGGGATTAGTGGCTTTGATTTTTAGGGCCATTTTATTTGACATTATTTCTGCATTTCTTTTATTGCATTTATGATATCAGGAAAAAAAATTGAAATCTACAACCTCTCACTCTGTGACTGCTGTGCACCACTCTTTGCTACTCTGTCGCCCTGTGGAGCTTACTCCAGTCATGGATTTCTTCTTCTTCTTTTTTTTTTTTATTGGTTGTTCACAAGATTACAAAGCTCATGACATATCATCTTTCATAAATTTGATTCAAGTGGGTTATGAACTCCCATTTTTATCCAAAATACAAGTTGCAGAATCACCTCGGTTACACAACCACATTTTTACATAATACCATATTAATGACTGTTGTATTCTGCTACCTTTCCTATCCCCTACTATCCCCCCTCCCCTTCCCTCTCATCTTCCCTCTCTACCCCATCTGCTGTTGCTTAATTCTCTCCCTTGTTTTTTTTCCCCTTTCCCCTCACAAACTCTTATATGTAATTTTGTGTAACAATGAGGGTCTCCTTCCATTTCCATACAGTTTCCCTTCTCTCTCCCTTTCTCTCCCCCAACTCGTCTCTGTTTAATGTTAATCTTTTCCTCATGCTCTTCTTCCCTGTTCTGTTTTTAGTTGCTCTCTTTATATCAGAGAAGACATTTGGCATTTGTTTTTTAAGAATTGGCTAGCTTCACTTAGCATAATCTGTTCTAATGCCATCCATTTCCCTGCAAAATCCATGATTTTGTCGTTTTTTAGTGCTGCGTAATACTTCATTGTGTATAAATGCCACATTTTTTTTATCCATTCATCTATTGAAGGGCATCTAGGTTGGTTCCACAGTCTAGCTATTGTGAATTGTTCTGCTATGATCATTGATGTGGCAGTATCCCTATAGTATGCTCTTTTAAGGTCCTCAGGGAATAGTCCGAGGAGGGCAATAGCTGGGTCAAATGGTGGTTCCATTCCCAGCTTTCCCAGGAATCTCCATACTGCTTTCCATATTGGCCGCACCAATTTGCAGTCCCACCAGCAATGTACAAGTGTTCCCTTTTCCCCACATCCTCGCCAGCACTTATTGTTGTTTGACTTCCTAATGGCTGCCAATCTTACTGGAGTGAGATGGTATCTTAGGGTGGTTTTGATTTGCATTTCTCTGACTGCTAGAGATGGTGAGCATTTTTTCATGTACTTATTGATTGATTGTATGTCCTCCTCTGAGAAGTGTCTGTTCAGGTCCTTGGCCCATTTATTGATTGGGTTATTTGTTATCTTATTGTTTAATTTTTTGAGTTCTTTGTATATTCTGGATATTAGGGCTCTATCTGAAGTGTGAGGAGTAAAAATTTGTTCCCGGGATGTAGGTTCCCTATTTACCTCTCTTATTGTTTCTCTTGCTGAGAAAAAACTTTTTAGTTTAAGTAAGTCCCATTTGTTTATTCTTGTATTTAACTCTTGGACTATGGGCGTCCTATTAAGGAATTTGGAGCCCGACCCCACAATATGTAGATCGGAGCCAACTTTTTCTTCTATCAGGTGCAGAGTCTCTGATTTGATATCAAGCTCTTTGATCCATTTTGAGTTAACTTTTGTGCATGGCGAGAGAAAGGGGTTCAGCTTCATTTTGTTGCATATGGATTTCCAATTTTCCCAGCACCATTTGTTGAAGATGCTATCCTTTCTCCATTGCATGCTTTTAGCGCCTTTATCAAATATAAGAAAGTTGTAATTTTGTGGATTGGTCTCTGTGTCCTCTATTCTGTACCATTGGTCCACCTGCCTGTTTTGGTACCAGTTCCATGCTGTTTTTGTTACTATTGCTCTGTAATATAGTTTGAAATCTGGTATTGCTATACCGCCTGATTCACACTTCCTGCTTAGAATTGCTTTTGCTATTCTGGGTCTTTTGTTTTTCCATATGAATTTCATGATAGCTTTATCTATTTCTACAAGAAATGCCATTGGGATTTTTGATTGGCATTGCGTTGAACCTGTAGAGAACTTTGGGTAATATCGCCATTTTCATGATGTTGGTTCTGCCTATCCATGAACAGGGTACATTTTTCCATCTTCTAAGATCTTCCTCTATCTCTCTCTTTAGGGTTCTATAGTTTTCATTGTATAAATCTTTCACCTCTTTTGTTAGGTTGATTCCCAAGTATTTTATTTTTAGTCAGTCATGGATTTCTACACCTTCTCCCCTTCCCTGCCTCAGGTATTTTCTGCCATTGTCCTTATCTCCATCTTTAGCTTTTTCCCTAGCTTATGTTACCACTCTTGTTTATCACTGTTGGGACTCTTCAGACTCCTGGTTTCTCTCTGTCCATGATGTGGCAATTTTTTTTTTTAACCACTTGGTCTCAGCTACTTAGTGGCATTTCTAACCTGGATCTCCAGATCTGAAGACAGTGTTCCTCTTCTGCCAAGGATAACTTCAGAATGCTGAGCTGAATTGAAACCAGGAAATTCAGGAGTATAAGAAGTATGTAATGGGTGGTTCCTGTTTCCCCTGGCCTGTAGGATGCTCTATGAGTCTGTCTTAGCCTCTCTGCTTGAACACAACCTACAGTCAGTTAATCCCCATGATCTTATATTTTCCCAGGTTTTACCATGAGAGGCATCCTTCCTCTCAGATTTCTCAAACTTATCTATGGGTTCTCTTATTCCCACCCATTTTTTTTTTTCTGTATTGCCTTCCTCTTTTAGACTCATTAACCAGCCTATGTGTAGGATAGCCACATTCTTTCTTTTCTTCTAATTTTTTATATCTCACCTGAGTCCCATCAGAATCTAAGTTTTTGAAAATGCAAAGCCTTTTCCCCCTTCTCATTTTGTTTATTTGTCTGAGTCCATCCAAATTTTCATAAATATCTTTTTAATTTTTTAAAATTATTTGTTCTTTTTAGTTATACAAAGTCTTTTTGATTGTGTTTCACAGTAACATTTTTTCCTAATATCATGAATGCAATAAGATTGTGTGTGTGTGTGTGTCTGTGTGTGTTTGTGTCTGTGTCTGCATGCGTGTATGCATGCTTGCATTTGTGTTTTGCTAAGGGAAACATAAGGGACAGGGAAAAAAATTCCAGAAAGAAAAAATAATGTAGTAAACCCTCTGCCCCCAGTAACCTACTTCCTCAAACTAGGTCCAACCTCCCATTAATTCATGCAGCTATCAATGGATTAATCCATTTGATTGATTAATCCAATGATAAGCACAGAGACCTTGTGAACCAATCATTGCCTAAAGGCCCTACTCTGAAACTTGTTATGTTGTGGACCGTGGTTTCAACACATGAGCTTTCTTGGGGACATTTCAGATGCAAATTATAACAAGAGGGTCCTAACCACTCATGTTTGTGAAGTTAAACATTTTTTCTTTGTAATTTATCTTTATGATGGCTCTTCAAAAACAATTGTTAATAATTAGTAGTTATTCAAAATTAACGTTGCTATTTCAAAAAAATTGAAAAATGTTTAATCAGAAGCATAATCTATAAGTTCACTAAAAAAGTATCAGATCTCTGCATTCATCATGGCAGAATCTGTTGACTGAGTCCCCTAGATGAAAGATACAAAAATTAGGCAGCAAGGTATTTTTGAATGTCTGACAGTGTAGTGAGGAAAGTGTGTTTTATTAGATGATATCTGTGATTCATGAACAATTAAGACAGTTGATTTCATGGAGTTAAATAAATGCAAGGTATAAATAGGGGAGTACTGAAAAAAGTCTGTTGTAGAGATTTTTGAGAATAAAACAAAGACTTCAAATTTTCAGATAATTATTGGTTCACAGAAGACTGGTACCTGTTTGGTTGTCTGTTCTAAATACAAAGTCTTGTTGTTCTTTAAATTGGAAGTTCAGTGGCTGAGTGGTGTTGAGTTTAGTCAGCATAACCATAATTATTTACTTATTGTAGCCTTGGCAGCTCAATACATTTTGGTGAAACAAAAATCTAAAACTGCATCTTTAGTCTCACACAGCAGCTTAAATTCCAGCATAGGGTAAAATAACCAACTTTAATCTGAAATTTTAAAGTAAAAATTAGAAGGGAAAGTGGGAGCATTCTTCAAGTCTTTCACATGAGATTTGAATCTTGATCTTGAGTTTTCAGAGTGCAGAGAGCATCTTCCAATGCTGCTATCAGGGTCCTTCTTCTCAGTCAATTTTATTTATGTAGAATCTTTCATCAAAAGATCACAAAGAGCTGTCTAACCAGCTATAAAGAAACATAAATCAAAAAGGAAAATGAAATGCTCAAACAATAAAATTATACATTAGAGGCCCATTTAAAGCAGAGCATTTTAAGATGAGAGAAAAGTCTTGGCTGGAGTATACAGAACATAAGTTATAATGGGAAGCTATTTCATAATTTGGTGAAAAATGAAAAAGGCCCACTTCTAATAGTGGAGAGCCTATTATTAGGAATGATCACTTGCATACCAGTGCTTTAATGAAGGGG
Source organism: Callospermophilus lateralis (assembly GCF_048772815.1). NCBI lineage: Eukaryota > Metazoa > Chordata > Mammalia > Rodentia > Sciuridae > Callospermophilus > Callospermophilus lateralis. The sequence continues at coordinate 65,456,228 of NC_135310.1, forward strand.
TGAAGAGCATAATGACGGGGAGTGGGGTCGACAAAGTACAGAGGCACTCTTGCTGCTCCAGAGAGAGAGAGAGAGAGAGAGAGGAAAAGAAAAGAATATTCTATTCCAAAAAATGGGCATTGTGCCCAAAGCATCATGCTCTTTAGCATACCTATTGCCTGTTACTATTGTGCCTTTCTCAGAAAGCTCTATGCTAAAGTCCCACAGTACATATATAATATACATATCATATTTATGATATATCTACCACGCAGGGGTCTCAAGGAAGCCAAGGGGATCTTTCAATCTCTGCTGTCATCTTTACTTGCTTCTTCAGCACAGATTAATTCAGTGTCCCCCAAGTCTCAGGATTTCCAATTTATAGTCTGAAAAATATTCATTTTAATGTCCCCAAGCATAGGGGAAAATATAAGAATCTTGTAATGGTTTTGCTTTAACAAAAACAGCAGACAACCTTTAAAGCTTACTTTTATAGAGAAGCTAAAGATTTTTGAGATATCCATCTTTTGTTTTATTGGCATAAAAATAAATATCAAGAAAATATTCTTTGGCACAAAGTTGATAAAATTTAGATTAAAGCATATATTCTGAATTTGAGAATTTCAAATATCTCTAAGTTTCCAGTTCCCTTTTGTTCAAGTGTTCAAGTCCGACTTTTCAGATAATTTATCTTGTGGTCTGAAGATTATACCTGCCAACCCGTGGTAAGAAAAGCTATATGAAATGTGATATTCATACCTTTGTTACAGTTAAATTTTGTGTTCAACATGATGTGCACTCTCTGCATACAATATATATTAAGTTTAAATGATGAAGTTAGTAGATACAACATTTTAGCCTTTTCTTCATTTATGATCAAGAGAATACGTGGCTTATTGTTTGTATGCTCCCAGCAATTAAAATTTGCCACAAAATGGACTGATCTGCATGCTGAGGATGTAGGGAGGAGAGGAAAGAGGGGAGAAATAGGGGCACAGGATGATCTCTAACCACAGGTCTCTCTGAATTGGTGATATTTGAACTAAGATCCAGAAGAAGAAAAGGTGTTAGCCACAGATGCAAGGAAAGACCTCTCGGCAGAGGGAAATAAGTGTGCATACAAGGAAAAAAAATCAAGTTTGAGGCACTGAAAGAAGCCCAGTGAACCTGAATACTATCAATTTGATGGGGAATTTGGAAAAATGGGGGTTGACTCATCAGTCACGTTCTTGGTTGCAAACTATAAAAAGGGTCCCTATGATCTGAATCTGCCCTCCAACACTCATGGGTTGAAACTTAATCCCCAATGCAACAGTTAGTGGAAATGGGGTCTTTTGGGAGGTGTTTTTGTCATAACTGCTCAGCTCTCAGGAGTATATTAGTGATACTATAAAAAGGGCTCTGGAGTGGGTTTGTTCTTTCTTGCCCTTCTGCTTCCTATCATGTGAGAAAAGCCTGTAGCAGATGCCCACATCTATTTTGAACTTCTCAGCCTTCACAACTGTGAGAATAAATTTCTCTTCTTCACAAATTACCCAGTCTGTGGTATTTTGTTATTGCAGCACAAGATGGACTAAGACATCAGCGATGGCTATTATAAGCAGAAGGGAATTTATTATAAGGTAGTATATAGCATCCACAACCAGTGGGAAACATGGAGAATGTTTCCTTGAAAAGTGAGCAGGAGACAAGGATTGGTAAGGAGAAACAATGTCCTCAGGATATTGCTGGCGTTCGTGCCTGTACCAGATAGTTGATGCTGCCAATTGGGTGGGGCCAGGTGGTGCATGCCTATAAATCCAGCAACTCGGGAGGCTGAGGCAGGAGAATTGCAAGCTCAGAGACCAGTCTGGACAACTTAGTGAGACCCTGTTTCAAAATGAAAAATAAAAATAAAAAGACTGGGGTTGTAGCTCAGTGGTAAAGTGCCCCAAGTTCAATCCCCAATAGAAAACCAAAACAAAAACTGCCTAATGCTGCCAATTGATGTCTGCAGGGAAGAATTTGCTACCAGTTCCTATCTATAGTTCTATGGTCTTCTCTCAGGACTTAGAATCCTACCAGGAGAATTCTAACTGGCCAAACATGGGGTAAGGGTATGTATGATGCTGCCAAGGGACAGAGAAAGAATATTTGGATCCTTGGATTTAGGAAGACTTATGCAATTGGAATCTTCTTCTCTCCATATAGGACAGGAATTTAGCACTGGGCATCCAACTGACCACCAAGTCATAGAGAGGAAGGTAGGTTTTATTTAGATAGCAATGGGAGGTCAATGGCAGTTCTGATGTGGAAGTGGATAGTTCTATGTTTTAAATAAAGATCATATGAGCAGCTCTTATTGAATATATCTTGGTATAAATAAAGTAACATTCTGATTTTTTGTCACAAAGTAGAAAAATATCAACCCTAGACAGTAGAAATATGGTATCTCTAATAGTGCAATGACTTTTTTATATACTAACTAGAATTTAAAACTTGATCAACTAAGGAATGAGTGCTTTGAATATATATATTTTTTCCTCTTAAACTTAACTGCCTCTAGCTTCCCATCCTTTCAAAGGCAGGAATTGAGGAGGTTTTAGTTACGACCTCTACTTTGACTCAGGAGGACTAAAGCAGGAGATCAAAGAACAAAACACGACTATATAAAGCACAGAAGCCCACACCTAAAACTTGGTAAGGTTTCAGTAAAACTCAGAAATGAAACTGGACATAATAAAAAAAAAAAAAAAGAAAGAAAGAAAAGAACACAAAGCTACAAACAAAGCATTTGGCCCCGTGAACACGGGTATGTTAAAAATTGCTACTCTTTTCATTGTGCCTTCTTTGAAAGCAATTTTGGAAAAGTAGAAATAATTTAAAATGCCATTTTTTTTCTACAACCAAATCACTGCAGATGTGATATGAATTTTTAGTGGATGTCTTAAAGGAAAATTCCAGTTGAGGAAAGACTGAAACTCACTGTCCATTAGTTTCCCAAAGTGCACAATAAGAAAATCATTTAGAAGGGAAAAAAATCTCCAATTTTCTTTGATAGTCACTGTCATAGTAGTAAAATTCAGGTGGCTAATATATTTTAAAAGCACTAGGTTAGTGACCCTGACAGGATCTAATGAATTTGCTAAATGATTAATAATTCATAAAATAGTCTTTTTGTAACAAAAAAGAAAATTTCCCTGAATATATGCTTGAGATAAAAATAAATGGGAAGCATTTAATAAGGGCAGCTTCTGCCAGAAAGGCAAATCAAGTTAAAGTGTGATAAGTAGTTCATCTCAAACACACACATACACGCGCACACACACACACACACACACACACACACCCCTGATTCATTCAGCAAATTAGTGATGCTTATTTGATCAATTTGTCAATTACCCTTCAGACTACTGTTTTTAGAGCCAATTAGATTTCTATTTAGGAAGAGAAAGAAAAAAAGACATATTTTTTGAATGTGTTCTCAGTGCCAGACTGGTACTGTGATTGGTGCTTTATGTGTGTTTTCTTATTTAATCCTCATTATAACCTTCCAAGTAGTAAATGCTATTTGGCATGTGAGGAAATTAAGGGCTCAGAGAGGGTAACCATTTTTACAAGATAACTAAGAGCAGATATGTAGGTGGAGCTGAGATTCAAAACCATGTTTGACAGTTAACTTAAAACAATATCAAAAACAAAAAAACCTATGTTCGATTAACTCTCCAACTTATACTTTCTGTTATACCATGCAGCCTTCCAGGAAACACATTTATTACATTTTAAAACTTATCTGCTATAATTTAAGCAGCTAGTGTATGCTTATATTAGTTAAAACTATATGAAAATTCTGACATTAGGTTGATTTTGACCTACAAAAATGGCAATATAAATATTTTCACTGAAATCATAAACATCTGCAGATGATGGTAAATACTCCATTGCAATAATGATGAATTTAAATTTGTCTTTGAGTATTGTCTGATTACAATATTATATTCATGTGAACAAAAGTAGAGTGCAAATTCTAAAAATATTAGAATGGTTTTGTGAAAATTAGTGTGTAAAAAGTGACTCCAAAAGCAACTTTCAAAAGAAAAACAAGAATTTAAAACTCCAAAAGGGATAAATTAAAGCAGATTAATTAAATATCTCTGATTTGCCCATGGTAACAGAGCATTATTAAGCACTCAGTGTGCTTGTGTGAAATTGGCAACTAAATTTCACTCAGACATAAAATACCAAACCCATTAAGTTATTAAAATGATTATTTAAAACACATTTCCCTAGAACTACAAAGGTTGAAAAAAAGTATTAGACAAAAATTTAAGGTGGAACTGATTGAAAATTCTAATATAAACTTAATATAAAAACCACTAGATCATAAACTGGTGAAGTACATTTACTTTTTAAATCATGTGCATTGACTACAGCAGCTCTAAGTAAATCACTCATCAAAACAAGAATGCAAAATTCATGTATTGATATAAGAATTGATGGACAACACAAAATTTAAAGTGCATATTTTAATATATCTTAAAATCTTTGAACTAATGAACTGCATGAGTTACTGGTATGAATTAGGATTAACATAGTGGAGAAAAATGGCTTGGTTTGGGTATCAAGTAACACCTCCACTGATTTGAAGGTACATGTTTTTCTTATCAATTTCGAAAACTTCAAATGGGAAATATCTGTGCAGTTTACTGGGAACATCAATTTTGGAAGAGCTCAGAGCAGGTATATATACTAATCATTTAAAGAATTATTCAAATAATTAATTAATCAAAAGCTTGATCAGTACCTAGTATATATCATCAGGGATTCAGAAGTTAGTAAGGCATCTGCTATGGTTTGACTATTGTTTTGTATCCTCCAAAATTTATGCTGAAATTTAATTCTCACTATAATGCTGTTTAGAGGTTGTGGGACTTTTAGGAAGTGCTTAGGTCATGAGATTGCAGGCTTCATAAGGTAAATAATGCCACTCCAATGGGACTGGGTGAATTCTCTTGGGAATAACTTTCCCTCTTAGGTGACTGGACCAGTTACTGGGAGAACCAGTTGTTATAAAAGCAGTTTGTTCCTCATGCTTTCTTTCTTCCATATCCACCTGTTTGTTCTTCTGCTTGTCTGCCATATTATAACGCAGCACCAGTTCCCCTCCTACCTGGTCTTGGACCTTCAATCTCCAGAATCATGAATTAAATAAAACAAATTCCTTTGTAAATTATCCAGTCTCAGTGAGTCTATAATAGCAGCAGAAAATGATCTAAGACATCATCTCAAGGAAATTGTGGAGAGCTTGATTATGAAAATGAAAAACTCCTTATCATTTAAAGAATATCTGTTTCCCCCCCTAGTGAGGAAGTGAGAAGGCCCATAGAGGAATTTTCTTGGCTTTCAGTAGAAAGTACAGGAAGTACCTACTCTTATTATATTGGTTTTCTATATGAAAAAAAAATTCTTTTGGTGTTTGGACTCCAGAAAAGAATAGCCTCCCAATTAAATCCTATTATGACCAGGATGAACTATCATTGGGAGGGTTCTTAAAATGGCAAAAAATAAATGGAATGGATTTTTATTTCTTCAATGGTCAAAACACATATAAGAAACATTGAAATAGTTGAGTGTTATACAAAAGAAAGCATTATGATCATTGATTCTAAAACAGGATTGTTGTTTCCAGAAAAAAAGGGTGATACATAAGTTCCATGTTAATTGCCCATTTTGTTGAGGGATTACTTGAGGGAGGGATAATTTGAGGAGACCTGAAAGGAGTAAAAAATTTGCTTTCAAATAATATTGGAATGATACTTGAGTGTTTGATAAAATTCCTGAATTTGTTATACAAAACCCAGTCTTACCATTACTGTTTTCAAATCCACAGGTGTGGACACAGTTTGACTATATACTTTCTTTTTTTGATTTTTGACATATGGATGGCAGAGAGCTACTACCTTTATTGGTCTCTTCCATGAATGACTGGGAGGAGACAGGGCTGGGGATTTAGAGGACATGGTTCTCAGTATGAGCACAGAGGTGCCATTCAGCCTACAGATTCCAAGGGTGGGGGAGTCAGAGTTCTCCAAGAATAGTAGAGTGAGCACTAGGGATTCCCATGGGAATCCAACTAAGCTTAGGGTGAATTCTGGTACCTTGGGAAGTGAAAAGTATCCTTTTGTCAGACACTTTAACTTCTGATTTAGAAACCACTTATAGAAAATTTCAGGTTAGTGCTTAAAAAATTCTGGCATCCCTCAGTCTTCTCTCCTCTGATGTGATGCTCTGTCCTGAGAAAGATTTCTCAGAAACCTGGGTCAGAAGTTAACAGTCTTAATGTGGTGGAAAATCGGGTGAGTATATCCTTGCTTCTTGCTGTTTTAACTTCAATGGAATGAGATCTCCTGTTTTGGCTCACAGTCTCTATAGAAACTTTTGTGGCAGTGTTTTCTTACACCGTGGTACATAGGAAAAGGATAATATTTATATATAGCACTTTGAAGTGAAGTACTGAGGTTGCTCATGGCAGGAGATAACTGAAAATCTTGTCCAGCCTCTTTGATGATTGAGAGGATCTATACCCCTGACATCTCCATTCATAGTTCACAGGTGGCAATTTTTGCTGTTATGTATAACTATGTCTGTGACATAGTGAACAAGGGGGAACCCCAGCTGACAATTATGATGGCAAATATTTACATTCCATACCCCATCCTACACATTCTCTATATACAAATTCACTTAATGCTTACAACCACCTCAAGGGATAGATATATAATAATTGTCATTATTCCAATTATATATGAAAGAAAACTGAGGCACATGAAGAATAAGCAAGTGGCTGAAGGTTACACAACATGTCATAGTAATTGACCAAAACAAAATTTGAAACTGAGCAGTCTGTCTCCAGAGTTGTACTCTTAGCTATAAAGTTATGTTGCCTGAAGGGAACAACTGCAAGGAGAAGGGTGAGTTAAATCCATAACCCATGTAACATCAGAGTCAAACCTTTTGAGTCCCTAATGATTTGAGAAAATTTTGGCAACAGAAAAATATCATCAAAAGCTGCCATCAGACCAAGGCCAGGGTTGGGCTCTGGAAAAGATAAATTCTTGAAGAATGAAGTCATTATTGAATTTGAGCTTATGGTTATGCAAATTGCATCCTTTGATTTTTTTTTTTCATACAAAAGCATTAACCTTCAAGAAGAAGAGGAGATTTGGAATGGGAACATTTTCTTTTTCTTGTGGTGTTAGGGAGTAAACCCGGGGCCTTGTGCATGTGAGGCAAGTGATCTACCAGTAATAAGCTACCTCCCCAGTCCTGAGAACTTGTTTATACTGTGGTTTTTATCTCAAGGTAGAAAGAGAGTCCTCAGATATCAGAAGCTCTAAACCCAGAGGGATATAGGAGAAGGGAATCCTTGACCACAGAGAGATGGTTCCATTCCTGGCCTGGCAGAATGGAGACCATCTAAATTCGAGTGGACTCTCCAGCACAGGGTGGAAGACAGTGTGTGGTAGGAAGCTTCTGTGGCATTTGTGAGGTTGGGGTAGTTTTTCTAAGTTTTGGGCATACTTCTCTGTGCCTCTTGCGACTACCACTTAGAGAGCCAGGTTAGAGATCTGATTTAGTGATTTTTTCTTCTATAGTTCCTTATAACAAAGAAACAATGAATCTGGAAATGTAAGACTCTCTCCTGGCTCCCTAAACCCTAAAACCATCCACCTGGAAGACCTCATTGCCTCATGCTGACAGGAGAAGATGGGTTGTGGTTGATAAGAGATGATGTCTACATCAGCTGTCTACTACAGTTGATAACTCAAAATGAGTCAATAGTGTCTAATTGCTCTTAAAGCAGGCCTGAGGTTTGTTTATTGAACAATCTGAAATTCTTCAAAAATTTCTATTTTGTTTTTTTTTTTCCCTCAGGCACTGAGGATTGAAACCAGGTGCTTTATCACTGAGATGAACCCCCAGCTCTTTTTATTTTTTATTTTGAGACAGGTTCTTACTAAGTTGCTGAGGCTGGTATTAAACTTGTGATCCTTCTGCCTTAGCCTCCCAAGTCACTGGGATTACATGCATGTGCCACCAAACCTGGCACCCCTGGTTAGTTTTCTGATGGCCACAGGTGTCACTGAGGCATGAACACAGATAAGAGAAGAAAGAAACTGTTTCAGGGAAGTGGGGAGGAGGGTCCTGGGGGGAGGAGGGTCCCGGGATGATTAAAATCAAAATGAATTAAGGTCTGAGCTCCCGGAGGCTTGGGGGCAGGAGGGACAGACAGGCTGAGTGAGCACTGCCCAGTGTCCTAAATGAAATCCCTGAAAATGAAGGGAAAGGAAGCTCTATTGCTGTCTGATTGATCCCTCAGCGAGCCTCCCACACAAAGGAGAGCAAGATGCAGTGAGGGGAGGGGACATTTTAGCAATGTCCTGGGGACTGGGACATTTTATCCTGTGGCCCTGAGTTCCTGTTAACTCCTGATCTTAAAAATACTTTAAGTGCATCAGCACTGGTGCAAGGTGATCCAAGACCACAGCATCCTAAAGATGCTGACAAAACCAAGGGGAGAAGAAGAATTTGTTCTTCTCCTTCCCTTCCTGGAAACTGTCAAGCAGACAGGGAACATCAAGAATCCTGGCAGCGCTGGTCCCTTGTTCTAAGAAGACCCAAGCAGCTGTTGATGCTAACTAATGCTTTGGTGGAGCTCCCTAGGGCAATAAACCGGGGTTTGGAGTTCTACTTTTCACATTGTTCCATCAGAGGCAGCTTGCTGTGGACCCAAAGGAACTCGGAAATTTTAATGAGGAGTATCTGAATATTATTGACTGCTTGGGTTGTTGGAGTCTAGTTTTTAATACTAACATTTGAAAAACACTGCCCCCCCCCCCAATAAAGCCATCCCTCATTTTAGTGCTTTAGATAAAGGTTCTGAAACACTAAAGATATAAAATTTAACCTTCTTCCCTTTAATGTATATTCTCTGGAATAACTTAATTGTATTTGTTTAGTCAGAGAAATGGAGCTTAAACTATCCTTTTTATTTTATTTGTGGATGCTAATAAGTGGAATTTGGGTGGATGCTGTTGGTTAAGGGTAGCAGTGTGAAGCAGTGACTATAAAGATGTGATTTGATTTCGTATGACAGTGTCAATTTGGTGAGGAAAAAAACATGGACAGTATTCACAAAATTAAATGAATCACAAGAAAATGCTATGAGCTAAGTATTAAAGTACTTGTCCTTTGGTTGTTCAAAACTGATACTTAGGGGTAGAGGGGAATGGTGACCTTGGAAGTGGATGGATGTGATGAGTCATATTTAAACCCTACCTAGCAGCAACCAGTAATTAATGAGCCTGGTGACCTGGCACCAAGTAAATCGATTTAACTTCGGCACATCATGTTTCCCCTTGGGAGGTTTCTCTGCAAGTTATGGTATCAATGCTTGAAATAAGGAATTTTCACTTCCCTTACATTAACTATGAGTGGAGCTCTGTGACTGACAGCAAGCTTCATAGTCAGGCACTCTGTTTGGGGAAGGAACACTGGGGAAGAAATACACTTTTTGACATTTCAAGGAGGCCTCTCTGTGTGAGTTATTGCCGAGCACTCGATGGCTGCCGCATTTGTTTATACCATCCCTACCCTACCAGTGCTGCACTCATTGTTTGCAAAGCTCTTTGGGATAATTTGTATATGAAGGATTCCATATAAAAATCAGTGTTTATTCCTTTTTGCATCATGCTTTTGGAGCCTGACACATAAGGGTGCTTTTATATGCAGCATGCAGGAAATTAAGCATTCAACTCCTATTAACACCACTAGAACTACGCTCCTGGTGTTCTTGCTGGGGCCACGGAAAGAGGCTCACAGGTATGCAAGTAAATTGAAACAAAGACAGGGTACAACTCAGATATTTATTCAGCTGTTGAAAGTTTTATGGCAACCAGGCTACAAATAATGTGAATTATTTTACTGAATGTTTGCTGGAGAAATGGAGCTTAAACTATCCTTTTTATTTTATTTGTGGATGCTATGTGTGTGTGTGTGTGTGTGTGTGTGTGTGTGTGTGTGTTGCCTGTGTGTATAATGTGTGTGTAAACAATAAAATGCCACTATCAGTATCTCATTATCTAGAAATTTCCACTAATTGGTGTAATTGTGATTCATTGAGGAAATGATGCTATTAATCTATATCATAAGCTTGAAACACTGCAAAATCCTGTAGCTCCTTTAGTATCTTAAGAAAGACAATAAATAGAGTCTTATTGGGTTTTGATGTTTATTGCTTTTGCATTCTTTAAGCAAAAATAATTTCTGTGACATATGTAGTATATTTTATATTTAGATCATGTTTAATAAGAATTTGCACTAAAAGGAATGCAAACACGTCTTATGGTAACAGCAAATAATTAACTCATGGTCTCTAAAGATATACAAACTACTAAACTATTTTAGTCTTACATGATATCTATAATGTATTATATGATATATAAATATGTACATATATACAGATACATAATGTATGTGAGACAATTTATGGCTCTTTTATGACATAGCAAATCAAAATTTTGCTTATTTGAAGCTTGTAAAATTATGGTCAGTCTTTCTTACTTGCAATCTAATTAATAGAAAACCCTTTGGTTAAAATAAAAAATGACAATACAGCAGCCAGGTGGTGTCAATGGACTGTATATAGAGACAAAAAAATGATTTAAAGTTCTCATCTATCATGTCCATGGTGTGATCCTACAAAAACCCTTCTGGGCACATTACACCTCTGAGTTGGATCCTGAAGTATGCCCACAATGTGAGCTTCTCATGTCTGAGTGATTTTAAGGTAATAGATTATGATTTTCCCATGATGACCCATTGAAATGTTATTTAACTTACATAACCCAAAAGTTCACAGACCCCCATCAGCCTGTGGGTTCAAATGAGGTCACTTATTATTGATGCTATAATCACAATGGTTGTGTGACTTTGGGAAGTCATTTAACCTTTTAAAAAACCTGTTAGCTCATCTGTAAAATGAGGATAATAATAAGACCAACATCATTTTGTCTGCAGATTAAAGGAGATGATCCATGTAAAGCTTATAGCAGAGTGTCCAGCACTTAAGAGCTTAAAAATAAATATTGCTAATAAAGACATTACTTTATTTAATATTTATTGATTTATGCTTTATTTTATAAAAGAGAATTTGAGGTGATAAAAATAAAAGGTAAAGTAAGGATTATGTATTAATTTTATTTTTTTGGATAAAGTTTCTTCACAGCAAAATATCTGAAAAGAAAATAGAAATCATTAGAATAGCTGTCAAAATTTTAAAAACTAAATTCCAATACATGTTAAGAAGTTGAATCTTAAAAGGCAAACCATATAATACATCTTTAAAAAGTCACCAATTTGTATATTTTGAAGATAAATTCGGTTTCACACTTCTTTCGTGTCTGCAACATGACTAAAATACAGTTTCATTCTTCTATCAGACTGAATTGCTATCAGATTTTTGTAAACCGTTTACTCTGTAAAAATGCTTTGTTCCGGAAAAGACAAGTGCTGGGAAAAACTCAGCAAGACTGCATAGCTTGTTCTTTGAAAACTAGCACTTGATAAGGGTGTTAGAGTGAGATGTAATTCCACTTAGTAAAAGGATCATTGAACAGAATGGAAGCAATGATTAAACCATAATTACACACTGTAGCTATAATTATTTTGCAAAAGGAAGGTGCATATAACAAATAAAGGAAATATTTAAACATAGGCATACAGAGGAAGAAATATTCATTACTTAGAATGAGTAAAAAAAGAGATGATCAAAATGTGTAAAAATCAATGAAAATAATAAACATTTTGGAAAGGTTTCCAGTGAAATAATTGAATGAATAGAAAACATGAGTTATGACTCACCAACACAGTAGAACTCTCTTTGACAGGATATTTTGGAATGCAGAAAGTAAAAAAAAAAAAAAAAAAATGGAAGGAGTAAATGCTTGCTGAATGAATGAATCGATGGAAGAAAACTGAATTGAAGAGGTCAATGTACTACCACAAGAAAACAACCAAATTAAGACATGAAGTTTAGAATGAGGCTCACTTTTCAATTTACTATCTTTAAGGTCTTACATTGATTGCTTATGTCTTCTCTTTAAGAACAAAAATGTACATAAATAAATAAACAGAATGGAATGGGAAGCAATTTGGAAAATTATTAGTAATGAAGACTTTATATTGAACGTAATGGTAGAGGAGGGGAAACAGTAATCATTTGCTTTTCTAGAGATAATGTATTGCTCTGTCATCATCAGGCCTGGAAGACTTTCTTGCAGAGGAAGAGAGCAGCCTTGGAGAACCATGGCAAGGCTGAGGATAGGGGCTGGGTGTGCAGGAGAGAGAAAGGTGGCAACCATGGAAATGCAGTCAAGATACTATATCAGAAACCAGGAAGATACAATATGAAGTAGTGGGGGATGGGTTTGTGGGGCTTTACATAGCACTTGCAGCAGAGCAGGGAAGAATGGATTGCCTAATCAGCTGACTGGTGAAAGGATAATGTGATCTGAACAAAAGCATCATGAATTTTAGAAACTCCAAGGTCCATTTTTTTTTAATGACATTAAACAAGAATCCCAAAATACCTAACAAAATTTTGAAAGTGGGTCTCAAAGTACATATGCCATTTGGGTACTTCCTTGTTCAGTTATTAGTGTATGTGTGTATTGCTGGAGATGGAACCCAGGACCTCGTGCATGCCAGGCAAGCAACCTATCACTGAGCTATTCCCCTAGTCCTTAGTTTTTATGGTTTTATTTGCACTTAGTTTTATTTAAAAGCAGTAAAGAATTTTAACCTGGGATAGGATTGTGATCTATAGATGTCAAGGAGTTAGTTTCTAATAGATAACCATTAGCTTCCAGGGGGCCCCCTAATTTTACCTGCTTATGAAGTTCCCTTTCTTTAAACTGATATCACTGCCTGATCCCCAGAAGTTGTAACCTTGTTCCAAAGGGAGCCATCTAGTCAATGACGGAAGTCACTTCCACAGACCCTGTTAGTGTTCATAACAAGCCAGCAGTCACCGCATTCAATAAAGCCAACAGGATTTGTATCCCTAAAGCAATGACAGAAATGAGTTTACAGATATCTCAACTGCCCTGTGCCCTGTGGCCATTATCCTTTAACTTTCTCAGATGAAGAGCACACAGCTAACCTTCTGTATCTCATGATTTAGAAGGTCTGGCGGCCCTTGAAGAAGAAGAAGAAGAAAAAAAAAAAAGCCTTCCTGCTGTCTGTATCGCCTCCGTTTGCGGAGGCTGGACAGCCTGCGAAATTAGAGCTTTGCTGCTACTCCTTTTGGTGTGCGGTTCTTTTACAATTTGCCAATTTCTTGCAGTGTGTCAGATTGCTACAATCTTATCATTTTCAAAAACTCATCATTACTTGTTCTCTCAGTGTAGATCATTTGTAGTTATGAGGAAAATCTCCCTCTGCTTTTAATCTCACACTGGGGTAGAGTTTCACGTCTGACTTTTCAAGTGCACTTCCACAAAAGAGAAATAAATAGGCATTCTGAGTCTCTCAAAACCAGAATGCTATCATAACTTTTTATCTTTTGCCACTCAAAACTCAAGGGTGGGTAGAGAGGTGTTTTCTTTCTCTCATACTGAATTACTATTAAATATAAGTGTCGAATTTGAATTGACCAGGCAAAGAGGCTAAAAGGAGTTCCTGGATAGTCTTGCTTACACTAAACAGAGAAATAGTTGTGAAAGTGTAGCTCCACTTTCAAAAAATCACACACACATATGTGTGCATAAACATGCATATATTTATGGGCATGTATATATGTATGTGTATATTTAGGTTTGTGCTTATGTTATCTATCTATATATCTATTTATCCATCTATACCTAATATTCTTATCAACCTCAAGTTTGCTGTAACAGATGAAGGGTATGGATTAGACTATTACTATTCAGATAACAATGACAGAGTCCAGGTAACTTAGACATGGGAAACTTCACATAAAGTATTTGATTCTTTGCTGGATCTAGCAAAACCTAGCATCTAATCTGACATGGCAAAAATCAGACTCCACTATGATGTTATGTTGAGATGCAGGAGTAGCCTTTTCTTTTATTAATGGTGACCACAAATATTTAGCCCCACTCAAGAAGATTTACTTTGTGGAAAGTCTAGGGATATCATAGAACAGAGAGAAAGTATGTACATGTGTGCATGTGTGTATAAATGTGTGCATGTGTGTGCTTAGGCATGTGTGTGCAGTGTATCAGGGAGGAATGAATTTTCACAGACAGCTCTTAGAAGGAGCTATTTTGGTCTGTTATTTGATGAATAAGGAAAAATAGGAACATGAAAATTAAACCATAGGGGGAAATAGTGTGTACTCCGGAGTTTTAATATGACAAAAAGCTAGAAAATTAGACATTATTAGGTAAAATTTGAACTTTATGAGGTACATTTCTTAGAGCTCAGAGAAAAATATGGATATGATTCTCTGACCAAATACTGTAATATGTAAGATGAGAGGTTCTGCTAAGAAAAGTCTCACATGACTTTAAAAAATTATTTCAGATGAATAAAAGGTGGAGGCATTTTGTTTCATCAGATGGATGTAGCAGCCCACATGCTCCCAATGAGTTCCAGACATGTAGTAAACATGGAAAGGGCATAATAGAACAGTGACATGGTCTTATTGACTGGAGCAGTCACGTCACTTGCAGAGAACACAAAAACTACATCACACACTTGAAAAACAACTGTTTACCTTTTTGCAAATATTCAAAAGAAAAATGAACAAAAACAAAATTCTCTTGCTTTGAGCAGATAATTATGATGTTAACTGGGAGAAAGCTGATCCATTCGCCTTCTCTTTATCTCTACCCTAGAGAATAATTTCAGAAGTGGGAATGGTATAATAAACCTGTATTGTGATGAAATTGAGGTCAGAAAAAGCCAATCCCTTAGTCTGAGATGAATGGCATAGAGAATATTGAAATAACTTGAAGATCCAACTTTGACTCAATGCCTACTGTTTGACCACATCCTATAAAATTCTCCGCTAGGCACAATACAATATTCAGATAGAAAAAAATAACCTGAATACTCCTGTTACATGCCTGACACCCATATGTTTGGTGTGTTGGTGGGAGGTGGGAATTGGATTGGGAAATAGCAGTCCTTTGCTATTGTGAATAATTGGTAATTTGATGTTTTAAGTCAGGGATTGGCTACTGTTGCATACATCTCCTCTGTCTTCCTGATAATAATTTATATATGTCCTTGTGCCTGCATTGTTTAGTAACTTCAGTGATTTTTAATTAACATTCTCTTCAAAGGGAGAATTTTGTGCTTTTGTTATGAGTGCTAGTAAGTCCAGGCACATTCTTTAATAGACATTGTTTTGAAGACTATGATTTCCCTCTGTTTTTATTTGTTTGAACAGAAGTCTAAAGTTTTATCCTCCACAATCTGAGATAAATGGCCCAGAATCCTGATTTGGTTATTCTGATGGCAGTCTATTTGTTGAATTGATTTCTTCATCCTAGATCAGCTTTACCAAAGAAGCAAATGAAACTCTGGAAATAACGACATTCTTCAATTCAATAGTTAACCAGCTAGGAAGAGCTCTATGTCCTCTTAGACTAAGCAGGTGTCACCTGAGTGTACAAAACAATGGACAAGACAGTAAAGCAGAGGCCACTGAACTTTATCTCTGCCCAGTTGCAGCATTACTCAGAATTTATGGTTGTGCCGGCCTGCCTTTGCACCTTCAAAACATTTTCCCAAGTATTATAGGATTCTCACATAAATACTGCTGCCATAAGTATCATCAACATTTAGTAGCTGTTTTTCAAGAATAGCCAAGTGACATTATTATGGTCTGTCATCAAACCAGGGCGGTATGGAGGAGGCCAAAGTTGGTCCTTGCAGATAAAGATGAGGTTTATATAGATATAGATAGCACTCTGCTATGCCAAAGAATGTGTGTATGTTTCAACATATTAGCATATTTGAGTATTCTATCTGTTTTGGTATAGTGCTTTTCACACAGTTCACTCAGACAGCCCTAATGAGAGAGAAGAGTGAATTGTATTTATCTCATAGATACATTTTAAGTCCTGTACTTATTTTTAATAACTTGTATGGATTTTGGATCTAATTTAAAATTATTAGAAATAAAATGATATTTTATTCTTGTTTATTTCTTAGCTGTCTTAGCAAATACTCAGCAGTGTTTATACTTTGGCATTTTTAGGATCATATAGAATATTTGTTAAAAATATTTGTCTCTATCATCTCTCTCTGCATTGGATCTTGATTACGTGAGTGTAAAATGGAGCCTGGAAATAAGTGCACCCGGATACGTATTTGTTTAGGTAACTAAAGGATATGAGAAATTTGGCTCTAGAAAGTAGCACTGGGGTGTCCTGTTATCTCCTTTCAGAAGCATCTCTTTTCAGGCACTAAGATACTCTGTGAGTATTGGTTGAATGAATGACTCAAGAGAAAGTGTTACTATCTAAAGTTGAGAAGAACACAAAATCAGAACAAGCAACTGCTGTAGCTTAATTCGGATAATGTGGTGATCAATAGAAACATGTTTCTTTTCCTTAGTGGTGTCTCTCATAATTAGGTGTGAAAAAAGTCCCAAAATAATTATAGCAGTGATATAACAAAAAATGGGTATTGGGGCCCACAGGTATAAAGAGTGAGCTGTAATGTAAACTATTGCATTTAGTTAATAATTATGAATTGATATTATAACAACAGTACCACAATAATACAAGATGTTGATAACAGGGGAAAAAAGGAAGAGGGTATTTGAGGGGGTATATGAGAAGTCTGTATTTTCTATTAAAATTTTCTGTAAATTGGAAACTGCCTTCAAATAGTTTATTAATTAAAAAAATAAAAAGAAAAGAAAAAAGAGAACAAATAAAGTGAAATGTTGAGAAACAAACATAATCAATAGAATTCATTTAATGCTGGTCATGAGTAGCATCCTGAGAACAGGAGAGTGAACCTGGCTTGCTATGGTTGGGGACAACACTCTTTTATGACTGTTTATTCATAACACTTCTAAAGCATTCTTTGAACTCAGCTTTATCATTAGTGAAATAAAATTTTCCCATTTAGAAACATGTGATAAAACGCAACAATCAATAAACAAGCATGAACCTTACAATAAACATTAGTCAAGAATTCACCTTGTTATAAATTAGAGAATTGGTAAACATTCATGTGTGAATTTATAAGGGCAAAGGTGGAACACAGCTGTAGGGAGGATAAATTCTACCAAGGTGTTTATAAAGAATACCTGTGCTGAAATGAGACTTACTGTAGCACCAGCCAGTCATGATTTGACAAGAGTGATAAGGGAGGAAGAGAAGGAAGGAGAGAGAAAGCAAGCTTTGTGGAACTGGGCTCACACATATTCAGCGGCTTGTTTTAGATGGGAAAAATAACAAATTTCAATTTAGGTACAGCATAAGTATCTAAATGACTCAGTGTAGAATATTGTATTGCAAACTCCTTCAGGACATGCAGTCAGCACAATTTGAATTGTGGGAAAACCCATCCTGACATATGACACAATTTGAATTGTTTTGTTTTAAACTTTACCCCATTTTCTCCATCCTCCATTTGATATGAAAGCAATCCAGGATATGCTTCTGTTTTGTTTCATTTTTATGTACATTAATATAATTACACACACACACACACACACACACACACACTTCTCTACAAGTAGAAAAGAGGTGTTTGCACTTAGTGAGTGTATACAGTTATCTTTTTCCTTTCTCTATTGACATGGAGAATATAATTTTCAGTTCAAGATGGTATTTTGTGTCCACATCTGAATGAAGTGAAGTGGTTTGTAGGTACTCTCAGGGCAAAAGTTCTGGATATAATTGGCTTAGACCAATTCTTTTCAGAAATCTGCTCAGCACATAGTACAGTGAAATGCTTACAAACCATCTGGGATCTTGTTGAAATGCAGATTCTGAATTGGCAGTCTGAGGAGGGGCCTGAGATCATGCATTTCTGATAAATTCTACTGGGATGATGCATAGCAGGTGTGCTGAGGAGCTGCCTCTTACCTACCATATGACTGTTATCTGATTTGATCTTTTTATTTTTTAGACTTTGTAGTAAGCTGTGGAATCTTCAGTAGTGAGGAAGAAGTTTGATTTTTTTTTCATTGATCCTTTCAGATGCTTTAAGGATTTATAAGTAGTTTGTTTTCTTTCTACTTTTTTTTTCTATATGTTCTGTCTATAAGGCAGGAGAGTATAAAAGTTTGTATAAACACTTCTAAAGACTGTATGTGCTACAGCATGTGGCATGTGCAAGAGATTTGTGTGGCCAGGTAGTAAATAGAACCATGAGGGAGAAGATTTTCCTTCCTCAGAAAGACAGATTAAGGGCAACAAAAGTGGCATTTGATGATTTTAAAATAGCAAATGAGGTGTTCTTTATGCTTGCTCATTTTTAAAAAAAAGTAAATGGCTAAGGTAACTGGTAATTAAAATAAATGTTTTCATGTGTGTAAAAATGATTTCTTAGTGATTCATTCCTAAGGATTCTTTTGTTCTCTGCAAATTTTCATAAGATTTCATGACTAAGCTTTTTACAGACAACATAGGACACCTCATGTCATTATTTCTTCTGTAAATGTACTTAGAACAAAAACATTGATCAACGAATTCACTAAGATTGTCTACAGTTCCCAATTTTCACGCCGGATGAATGCTCTAACCTGCAGAAAGGGTTTTGCAGAAGAGCTAGTCAGGGGAGGGGAGGAGTAGGGAGAGAGAATAATGGGAAGGAAATGACAGTTCAGCTGAGGGAATTCTCTCTGGAGGAGGAAAATGTGTCCTGCTCCCCAACCTTGCAGGTAGCATGTTTGGCTGCCACAGGAGCACATTATTTGTTCTTTTTCCCTGACACTGAACTAAAGAATGCATTGTGGGAAAACCCATCCTGACATATGACACAGTGCAAAGGAAGATCACAGCGTGAGGCAGCATCAAGGGGTTGACATGGCCTTGATGCACTCAGGCACAGCACGGGGTCCCTGGGATGAGTGGCTCTTCCAACGGAAGCCCTGGTGCAATTTGCACAATTCTCCTGAGAGCTCCCAGTGAAGCCCCAAGCCCCTGTAAACTGGGCCAAAGAGGAGAGCAAAGACCCTGCCCCCTGCCTGGAGACACACAAAAGGAGGCATTTCAAAAGGGGCTTAGTTAAAAGGAGGAAAAATTATACACAAATATTAGAGTAAAATTGGAATGGATTTTTAAAAAGAGTCTAACAGTATGAATGGGAGCAAAGGGGATGGGAAGAAAATTGAAAGCGGGGGGGGGCACTGGATAAAGCACAAATCAAAGTGATGTGCTAAACTTTTCCTTTAAACTCTTCCTCCCTCTCTGTCTCTCTCTTTTTCTTTCTTACTTTTTAAAAGAGCAAGACTTTTGGGAATGCTACAAGTGAACCTGATTTGTTTTGGTTAAAGATTCTTCTTTCCTTACACTTCCCCTAACTTTTTTTAGCAGTTGCCCATATCCAAATAAATGTTTGTGTTTTTCAAAAAGGAAAAAGCCAGCAAGCCCAATCAACGTTTCTTTCTATTCTGTCTCTGAGCACAAGACCCACCTCCACCCATCTTCCCTTGTTGCTTCTGCTTATCATGATCTGCCACTTTTGTTCATCAAATTTACATTTCAAAATTTTTGCATTGCTGCCATACATTAATTATTAATTTTCCACCAGTCCCTTCTGTAGAAGCATCTTAAACTTTGATTTCACTATTCATCCTGAGGAAAATAAGCTTTAATCATAACCTCTTTCTGGTGGATATATTCTTTTTCTCATTCAATGAAGAATTCACCCTCCACATGTGTTATAAAAGTATTTAGAAAACTTTCATGGACTGAATCATGCTTGATACTGAGAAAGGCTGTTGTTATTTGGAACCACTTAAAGCTCTTTAGGACAAGTCTGGATTCTGTTACAAATAAAGATTTTATGAAGATTTAATAAGGGGCTAAGGATAGGGTAGTAAAAAATTAACCAATTTTATTTAGACTCAACTGATGACCTGACTAGTGTTCAAACCAGCCTGACCTGTCAGTCCCATTGTTCATGTGTCTCCTGCCTTTGAGGTGTCTTTCCCGGACTTAACTCTTCATGTTACTTTAGTGTTGCTTACTGACTTCATTTCACACGTGATCAAGAGAAGTAGATCAAACTTACAATTTTAAGTTATATTCCATTAGGACTTCTTCATGGTTGTATTTTTCCCCTAGCTTATTTCTGTCTCTGACATCAGCTTACCACCTACAACAGTTCTTCTTAATATTTGAGGGAGGTTACTTACCTGCTTAAGAATTTGGTAAAAACTAGAAGGGGAAATGGATATATATATATATATATATATATATATATATATATTTTTTTTTTTTTTTTTTTTTTCATATGATTTCAGAACATTATTAGGGACTTAGAATGTTGTATGTGGGACCTTTAAATTTCTTAGAATTTAAGTCAAGAATTGAAGAGCATGGTAAAGAAGTCCCTGGGTTTTACTGTCCCTTCTGGCTTCTATCCACATGACTCCCAGCTGAAGCCTGTGCTGTGTTTAGTATCCCATATAAATGGTCCTCACAAAGGCCTGTGAGTTCCTTTGCTTAGTGGCTGTATAGAGTTTGGATGCCAAACCTATTACTCCTCAGTACTACGGGAGGATTTGTTTGGAACTAAATTCTATTTGTGTTCCTCTTTATTTATTTCTCTTCTGCTGTTAAGCAATGATGGATGTCACAAAATACAGTTGAAGCATCACAGCCATTGGAAGAAAAACCACAAACCTAGGAGGCCGATGAGATGGTCCTCTAGTGTCATTCACACTGTGACCTGACTTATGACCTTACATAAGTCATTTCATCCCTTTGGGTTTCAGTTTCCTAATGACGGCTGTCAATTATCAAATTCATGCTATGTGCTGAACTCTACATGAAACTTCATATAAAATGTATCAAAATTTTATAAGAAGTCATCGGGAGCCATATTGACCAGGAAGTATCCTAATTCTCATAAAAAATAAAAAAAACTACATTGACTCATAATTGACATACAGTAAGCTGCGCAGAATTAAAGTGTATCTTTCAGTGAGTCTTGTCATATGTACAAGTCTGAAAAAAATCATCACAATCAAGGCAATGAATGTAGCTGTTACTCCTCAAAGTTTCTTTTTGTCTCTTTGTGATTCCTTCCTGCCTCCTCCTAAAGCAACCACTCATCTGCTTTCTGTCACTGTACATTAGTTTATATTTTCTTGAATTTTTTTTTAAAAAATAAATGGTGCTCTCTTATTGTAATTTAATTTTTACTTCCCCAATGAGTAAGTATGCTCAGCATATTTTTAAGTGTTTACTTGACATCTATATATCTTCTTTGTGGATATGGTATCTCAAATCTTTAGTGCATTTTAAATCAAATTGTTTATTGAAATTTGGGAGATCTTTTTATAGTTTAAATATATCATTTTTTAGATATATGATTTAAAAATATTTTCTTTTGTACACTAGAAGTTTTAAATTGGTAGTCAAATTTATCTTTTATGGATTGTGCTATAATTAGATCTAAGAATTCTTTGAGTAACTCAAGGTTTTCTTCTAGAAGGTTTACAGTTTTGGTTTTTACTTTTATGTTCATGATCCATTTTAAGTGAATTTCTGTATATTTTCAAAGTTTTTTTTTTTTTTTTTTGCAGATGGATATCCAATTTTCCAACAAAATTCCTTAAGAGTCTGTCATTTCTTTGGAGAATGAACTCTACATGTACATATAATTAATTTATGTATGTGTAGAGCTCATTTCTGGATTTTATTTTGTTCCATTATCCTATCTAGTTTGTATTAATGATTATACTATTTTGATTTCTATAGCTAAAAATAATTATTGAAATGAAGTAGTGTTAGTCTTCTAATTTTTTTTCTCCAAATTGTTTTGAGTATTTTTAGATCTATAGTTTTTTTTATTAATAACAAACTTTTCAAGTTTTATAATAATTTCTACTGAGATTTTGCTTTGACTGGTATTTATATAGCAACTCAATATTTATTTTGATTAGATTAACATGGTGTAGCTTTCCCATTCCTTTAATTTTTACTTGTTTATGACTTTACATGAAAAGTATATTTATTACAGGTGGTATATAGTTGGGCTTGCCATTTGATCTGAGAATTTCTGCCTTTTAAACTGAGGTGCTCAGGCCATTTACATTTAATGTGAATATTTATATATTTATATTTAACCTAGTCATCTTGCTATTTGTTTTCTATTTGTTCTGCTTATTCTTTCCCCCATTTTTTCTATACTTGTTTTCTTTTGCATTAACTGAAATTTTAATGATTCTATTTTTTTCTTTTTCAATTGGTTTACTAGATTAACTCTGTCTTATTATTATTACAGTGATTGATTTAGAGTTCATAGATTACTTTTGACTTATACATTGTAAACTGTCATCAAGTCATGTTGTATCATTTCATGTAGAGTATAAAAATCTCATGATAATTCCACTTCTCTCCAGGTATCTTTCTATTGTCATATACTTTAATTTAACATACATTGTAAACTCTATACCCTCTTGTTATTATTTTGGTATAAACAATTGGTTGTGTTTGGAAAGAGATTTAATAAGAAAAAAACACATTTACCCTTGTCATTATGATTTCCTGTGGTCTTCATTCCCTATGCAGATTCATATTTGCATCTGTTGTATTTTGTCTTCTCTTTGAGGGATTTCCTTTAAATTTTCTTTTCAATGAAAGATTGGTTCTCATATTTGTCTTTATTCTTGTATGTAACATGTCTTTTCTATTTGAGAAATCTGATTAGAATGGGACTTGTTATTGACTTCTTTGTGTTTCTTGTTTTTGGGACTGTGAGTTTTTTGGATCTGTGAGTTTATTGTTTTCAATCAAATTTAGAAATGTTTTGAGAATTTTTTCTTTAAATATTTTCTGTCTCCCTTCCAATTATACTCTTAAAGTTGTTCTACAACTAGCTAGTGCTCTGTTCATTTTTGATCCTCTTTTCTATCTGCATTTATTTGGTATAGTTTTTATTCTATTTCTTGAAGTTCAGCAATCTTTTCTTCTTCCTCTTCCTCCTCCTCCTTCTCCTCTTCCTCCTCCTATTGGTTCTTTTTAGTTACACATCACTGTGAAATCCATTTTGATAAAATTATACAAGCTTGGAATATACCTGTTCTAATTAGGACCCCATTCTTTTGGATGTACATGATGGTGAGATTTACTTAGGTATTTTCATATATGTACATAGAAAAATTATGTTAGAGTCATTCTATCTTTTCTATTCCTATCCCCCTCCCTTCTCCTCATTTTCCTTAGTCTAATCTACTGAACTTCTTCTCCTCCCTACCTTTATTGTTGCTTAGCTTCCTGATGTCAGCAAAATATTCGACCTTTGGCTTTTGAGAATTGAATTATTTCAGTTAGTATGGTAGTCTCTATCTATCCATTTATGGCAAACTTCATAAAGCCATTCTTCTTAATGGCTTAGTAATATTCCATTGTGTATATATATCATAATTTCTTTATCCATTCATCTGTTGAAGGGATCTATATTTGTTCCACAGCTTAGCTATTGTGAATTGGACTGCTATGAACATTCATGTGGCGGCAGCACTCTACGGTACTAATTTTATGCCCTTTTGATAGACGCTGAGGAGTGAGATAACTGGGTTAAAATGTGATTCCAGTCCCAGTTTTTTGAGGACTCTCCACTGCACCAATATGCAGTCCTACCAACAATGTATCATCTTATTTTTCACCCCCCACCCCCACATCTTCACCAACATTTTTGTTACTTGTATTCTTCACAGTTGCCATTCTGAATGGAGTGAGATGAAATCTCTGTGTAGTTTCTTTTTTTGGGGGGTGGGGTGGGATGGGGTGGGTTACTGGGAATTGAACCCAGGGCACTCAACACTGAGCCACATCCTCAGGTCTTTTTTTAAAAAAATTTAACTTTGTTTTAATTAGTTATACATGACAGTAGAATGCATTTATGCACCTTGATATATCATGCATAGATGGGATATAATTTCTTATTTTTCTGAGTATAAATTTTGAAGAATCATATTGGTCATGCAGTCACATTGTATTATTATTATTATTATTATTATTATTATTATTATTTTCAAATTTAGAGACAGGATCTCACTGAGTTGTTTAGGGCCTGACTAAGTTGCTGAGACTGACCTTTACCTCATGATCCTCCTGCCTCAGC
This sequence comes from Callospermophilus lateralis, assembly GCF_048772815.1. Classification (NCBI taxonomy): domain Eukaryota; kingdom Metazoa; phylum Chordata; class Mammalia; order Rodentia; family Sciuridae; genus Callospermophilus; species Callospermophilus lateralis. The sequence continues at coordinate 65,480,537 of NC_135310.1, forward strand.
CTCTTGAGCCACTGGGATTACAGGTGTGCACCACTGTGCCCTGCCTCAGTGTAGTTTTAATTTGCATTTCTCTAATTGCTAGATAAATTGAACATTTTTTCATGTATTTATTGACCATTTATATTTCTTCTTTTGTGAAGTGCCTGTTCAATTCCTTTGTCCATTTATTGATTGGGTTATTTATTTACTTGGTGTTAAGTTTTTTGAGTTCTTTGTATATTCTGGAAATTAATGCCCTATCTGAGGTGCAAGTAGCAGAGATTTTCTCCCCTTCTGTAGACTCTCTCTTCATGTTCTTGATTGTTTCCTTTGCTATGAAGAAGCTTTTTAGTTTGATGTTATCCCATTTTTAAAAATTTCATTTCTTGTGATTCAGGAATCTTATGAAGAAAGTCAACTACTGAGCCAATATATTGAAGTGTTGGACCTACATTTTCTTCTAGGATATGCAGAGTTTCTGGTCTAATTCCTATGTCTTTGATCCACTGTGAGTATATTTTTGTGCAGGGTGAGAGATATGCTGTTACATTTGGATTTCCATTTTTCCCTAGCACCATTTGTTGAAGAGGCTATCTTTTCTCCAGTGTATGTTTTTGGTGCCTTTGTCTAGTATGAGATAACTGTATTTATGTGAGTTTGTCTCTGTGTCTTCTTTTCTGTTCCATTGGTCTTCTTCCTTGTTTTGGTGCCAACACCATGCTGTTTTTGTTACTATAACTCTGTAGTATGATTTAAGGTCTGGTATTGTGATGCTTCTTGCTTTATTTTTCTCACTAAGGTTTGTTTTGGCTATTCTGGGCCTCTTATTTTTCTAAATCAATTTCATGACAGCTTTTTTTATTTTTATGAAGAATGCTATTTGAATTTTGATGGTAATCACATTGAATCTGTATAGTGCTTTTAGTAGTAGGGCTGTTTTGACATTATTAATTCTGCATATCCAAGAACATGAAACAACTTTCCATCTTCTAAGATCTCCCTCAATTTTTTGATTTAGTGTTCTGTAGTTTTCATTGTAGAGATCCTTCCCTTCTTTTGTTAGACTTAGGCAAAATAAAGAAATTAAAGGAACAAGAATAGGAAAAGAAGAGCTCAAACTATCTATGTTTGCTGTTTACATGGTTCTATATTTAGAAAACCCCAAAAACCCCACCAGTAAACTTCTAGAGCTCATAAATGAATTCAACAAAGTAGCAGGATGCAAAGTAATGCCCATAAATTAATTGCATTCCTATACTCCAATGATGAATCAGCTGAAAAAGAAATTAGAAAAGTCATTCCATTCACAATAGTCTCAAAAATACTTAGAAAACAATCTAGCAATCTTCTGTAATGTATAATCTACTATTATCTATCTAAATAATACTATTTCCAGTTTATTTTTCATTAATACATTGTAATATTTATCTCTACAACCTTATTTTAGCTCTCTTTATTTCTAGTGTTTTTGAATGCTATTTCTATGTTAGATTTACTGATTTTCCTTCTCATCATAGGTCATATTTTCTACTTCTTTGTATGCCTGATGATTTTTGAGCAGATGTCAGTCCTTATGAATTTTAACTTAACAGATACTAGATATTTTTCTATTGTAGATTACAGTTTTAAATATATTCTGGGATGTAGTTACATTATGTGAAACAGTTGAATACTTTTGAGTCTTCCCTTTTTCTCATCTTATTTGCTAGGTGGGTCTGGAGCAGTGCTCAGTCTAGTGATACTTTGTTTCCACTACCCAAGCAAGACCTTTTGTGCATTCTACAAAGCTCACTGTGAGCTGCAAGTTTTTTCAGGTTGGTGGTGGGAACAGGCACTATTACTGTTCTGGATGAGCTTTGGGCAGTAGTGACTGGGATCCTTTCACATGATTCCTTCCTAGACAGCATGTAGTTCTCTCTTACACACATTCATATATAGATATTCACTGAATACTCAAGGGAACCCCCTGTCAATCTTGAAAGCTCTCTGTTTTAATTCAGAGATGGTGAATATGAAGAAAGTGGCGCTTGAAATATGGCTTTGCTTTTTGTAGGTACAAAGGAGACTCAAGGATATTTAGGCAGGAGCATTCCCAGAAAACATGAGGTAGAGACACAAACAACTGTGTAAATAATGAAAACCCTTCAAGAGATAGTTAGAAGACCCATTCAATTTAATCTGAAATTTCTTATGGTGAAACAATGTGTTTATTTTGGAAAGACTAAAGCCTCTCAAAAGGGCATTTGACCCAAAACAACGGAGGTGGGAGCCAAGTTCATCTATTTAACTGATGCGTCTCAAAGATCTGCCTGTGTTAAAGAGTACTAGGCAGTGGGTGGGCACAAATACAGTTTCTGTCTCAAGGAGTATATTGTTAGTGTATGTGCTGTAGGTGGTGCAAAGTACAGATTCAAAAGTTTTTACTAAGCTTTACCTTATAGACTAGGTATCCAATGACCACTCTTGCAAAGATACCTGATGAAATGAAAGGCCTGGTTTGGAAAGAATTCAGAAGTTGTACATTACACGTATGGGACAAGGAAGAGCCTAGAGAACTCAGCAAGAACACTGTAAGATTGGACATGAAAGACTTGAATGGAAGCAGTGTGGGTGGGCAAGAAAGGGGCAACTACTAAGAATAAAAAATGGTCTGGATTTGGAAAAAGGCTTCATATGCAAGGTGAAGACAGGAAGCAGTAAAAGAAAACTTTGAAGGCTTTGAGGAGGCTTGATTGATAGAATTCTGGTACCAGGAATAGAAATAGAAATGACAGAAGAGGATCTTGTTTCAGAGTGAAGATGACAAATTTATTTTTAGGTGTTTGAGTTTTGAAGTGACAATGGTATACCAAAGTAGATACGTACATCTGTTGGTTGAAAATTTAGGATTGTAGGGAGAGTTCAGGGCTAAGGATACAGATGGTGGGGGTCACTTATTAAAATTACAGTTTAATTCATTCAGTAATTTATTTATTTACCAAGTGATTGGTATCAGCAGCTTGTCAGATGCTGACCTTGGCATTGGGGTGCAATGACACAGAGGTATGGTCTCCTCAAGGAGCAGGTGAACACATGAGATAATGCAGCCTGGTCAGGGCTACATAGTTATGCCTGTGGGAGAATGATAGCATAATAATGTTCAACTCAGAGTAGGGGATTGTGGGAAAGCTCCCCGGAGGAAGTGTCACCTAAAGTAGGGTTAATCAGTCAAGAAACAGGTATCAGAGGCAGAATGAGGAGCATGTGAACAAGTACAGAGACAAGAGTGAGGATGGCCTGTTGAGGATCTGGATCAAGTAAATACATGTATGTGTGTGTGTGTGGGGGGGGGGAAGGTACAACTGGTGGAGGCAGAAGTCAAACTATGGAGGACCTTTTAGGGTGGTTGATGACTTTGAAGAACATCTAAAACCAGATGCCCAAAGACAGTGGACTCCTTCCTGTGGGTAATGAGGCTCTCTTACTATGAAATTTGAGATTGGAATCAATATGATCAGATCAGCAACTTAGACTGGGCAGTGATGTAAGGAAATGTTTGGAAGGGCTAACACTGAAGTCAAAGGAACTAGTTACACTATTACTTTAGTTATGAAGGAGAAATGTCAATGAAGCATGAAGATAGGGTCAATGGCATGGAAAAAAGGGGATAGTTGGAAAGATCATCGAATTGTAATAGTCTGAATTTCAAAGCAGATAGACATAAGAAATTTGAATTTGGGATTTACCAGTATGCAAGTAATGTTTGTCACTTGAAGGGAAAAGCTGTTCTAGAGTGTGATGATCAAAAACAGAGTCTCTCTAGGTTGACACCTCAGATCTCTCCAATTCTGGACTTCCTGTAACTTGAGTTTTGGGAGGAAGAAGGTGTGAAGAAAGATGTGAAGGTGGAGGAGTGAAGCATATTATGATTATCATTATTTAAGAGGGCAGAAAGAGAACAGGAATTAGCAGGGAAAATTAATAGAAAATAAGGATGGTGTAATGTCACAGGAGTTCAGAATCTTGTCAGTAGTGCTGTCAAAGAGGAAAAAGATGAAGAAGATGATACCTTTGGGATTTTAGCAGGTTCTAGGGGACCCCAGACAAAGCAGTTTTAGTAGAATGGTGAGAGAACAAGCCAAATAACCCAGATGGGACTGAGAAGATGTTGACCAAGTGGATTTGGTAAGTTTAGATGAAATCAATTAAATAAGGCCCAGCCTTTAGCATTCTTAGTTATTGAAATTATACCATTTTACATTTTAATTCTTGTATCTTATGAGAAATAGGCAAAACTGGAAACAGAACCAACTATCAATACTATGGTAGAACATGAGTATACTTGTATTTCTTGAAAATGTCTTCTGTAATATTGGCATATATGCAAAATATATTTTAAGGAAAATCATTTTAAAAAAATAAACTCCCTCAAGTAATTGAATACAGTTTTTATTAAATCTTGAAGCATCAGCCTTATTTTCTGAACTGTGGTGGTCCATAGCTTCTGTCTCTTTCTATTTTTTTTCTGATATTGGGGATTAAACTCAGGGGCACTCGACCATTGAACCACATCCCCAGCCTTATTTTGTATTTTACTTAAAGACAGCATTTCACTGAGTTGCTTAGTTCCTCACTTTTGCTGACTTTGAACTTGCAATCCTCTTGTTTCAACCTTCTGAGCTTCTGGGATTACAGGCACGCAGTTCAGTGCCTGGCACTCCTGTTTCTTTTGATGCTATATTTTATCATGTCTCATGACAGATATTTTCCTAAATTGAAAAAATTCTTCTGGGCTCTTGACCACATTAGCTAATTTTCCGAGTTATTGTAAAGCCCATTTTTTCTATGTGAAGAAAGCAGATGGTAGAATTGAGGCTGGTAAAGTACAGGTGGGGTGGGCAGCCAACGGGTATAAAGAATGTGCCCTCATGTCATAAGTAGAGATACCTGGCAGAAACCCAAATTCTGCCAGCTCAAACACTTGAAGGTTTTGTTCTTGCCCACTTCTAGTTCTAAGGGCTTCTGGATCTGTAATCTACCTTTATATAGAATATGTAGAAGAGTTTTTTTTTCTTTGTAATTTCTTTCTTTTAGCTTCAAACCCTGATATTTACAGTAATGTAAATTAGTTGATAATATTGATGTTAGAAAAAATATGTTTATAGGTTATTTTTCATTTTAAAATAGTCTTTACCTACTTGATCTCATTTGATCCTCAAAAAATAATCCTATAAAAATAATTTGTTGCATATTAATGGAAAATACAAGAATATTAAAAGAAAAACAACTATTGGCTTTTGTTATTGTTTATTTGTAAAGTGTCCCTGAAAAATTCATGTATGAGATAAGGCAAGAATTTTCAGAGGTGAAATGATTAGATTAGATTATTAGATTATTACCTAAGCAGTATGTCACTGATAATGGATTAACTGGGTGATGACTGAAGAGTGTGGCTGAAGGAGGTAGGTCACTAGGGGTGTGACTTTGGGATCTATATTTTGTCCTGATCATCAGAGCTCTTCCTCTGTTTCCTGATTGCTGTGTCCTGAGCAGCCTTCCTCTGCCACACTCTTCTACCATGATGCTCTGCCTCACCATAGGCCCAGAACTAATGGATTTGGCTGACCAAGGCCTGAACCTATGAGCCAAAATAATCCTTTCCTCCTCTAATCGTTCTTGTCAGGTCTTTTGGTCTCAACAAAGCAAAGCTGACTAACAGTTTTTATCAAGACTATTTGGTAATAAATATCTGGCCAAAGTTCATTGTCCAAATCTAATGCTTGGTTTACAATGGAGGTTAGAAAAGAAACATAAAAATTCTTTTACTACATTATGTTGAGAATATTTTTTGAGGATTTCAAAGCTTTATAGCAAGATGTAAACATAGCATGCACTGTGTTTAAGACATTTTTACACTGTAAAAATATTTAGGGATTTAGAAAATTAAAGAAAAAACAAAGTAAATATTTCAAAATTTAATTCCTCTCAACTCTGGTTTTTGGTTAATGATTTAAATTTTCTAGTAGTGGTGGCAAGTTTAGATACACACTCTTTCTCAGTCCTTCTTGTAATCAGGACCAAATTTTCAGACCAAAAATAAATCAGGATATACGTCTGGCAAGTCCAGACATGTACGGGGGTTTTGAAAGCACATTTAGAACATGACTGGAGTTAAGTGCAATCTCTAACTGAGGAACCAAGTTTGTCTCTTTGGAGAAAATGAGCATAATGGAAACTGGGGTCCCATTTTTTACTTAAAAGGAGTTCTGCTGAAGGCATAGAGTGCCTTAGAGAATGGTGCTAAACCAGAGAGAATAGATAGAATATTTTATAAACAGCTAGATCATTAACTAGCAGAAAACAAGCCAAACCAAAAGTTGCAATTCATAGCCATGTAACATTTTTTGTTCTAGTTTCAAAATATCATTTATCTTGCCAAAGACATAATTGAATCATTAGTTCATCATTAATAATTTTAACCTTCAACTAATTGAGATGAATCTAGGTTAAATAAATGGATATCTTTGGGGAATTCCAGTTGTAATCACCATTTCCTAATAATTTAAGAAGAATCCCAAATCCAAACATCCCTTTTTTCTCCTTTCTTTCAGGCCTCAGGGTGCTTTTTGCTTCTGTAGAATGTTACACATTTGTATGGGCCCAATCTGATAGGAAAGGTATAGAATGGACATTTTACTGAACGCTTCATATGTGCTATGCTCTTTTACTTTCCTTTGATTTCTGTTTGTAAATGGTGAAGAAAGTTCCCAAACCTTAACATTTGTATTATTTTTTGATATTAACTCTACTTTTCCCAGATGTTTGTGACTTACAGTTAATTTTATCCTCTATAATCCTTCCTTCGGAAAACCCTTATTGAACATGCACTTTGTACTTGAATTGGTCTCATTTTCTTTGTTGTTATGGAGGAGCAGACCCAGAGAAACAGGTGCTTGCACATGGAAGCAGAGTAAAAATTTAAATCTGAGTCTGTTTGACACTCACGCCTAAGTGTTTTTCCTGAACACACATTGTGCAATAATCATGTCCCCTCTCTCTATAAGCTCTTCTAGCTGCACAATGTACTCTCCTCCTTCCATGCCCTTGAGCCTTCCTGTACCAATAATAGAGGGTAAGAGGAGATCTGCAGAGAGTAAAGTGGTCCAGGAAGTTGTGATTACATCATTTGTGATTATATTATTTCTACATTTTGAAAGCCTCATAGACCTAATTCCCTGTAAGGGTATCTACATTTTAAAAGAGAAAATTTGCTAGCTATAAATGCCTGGGGGTTACTATAGTCCTTTAAAAAATAATGTTTTGTCAAAAAGTCCATCAGGCTGCAGTGAGATGGAGGTGAGTATCTTGGTCATGAATGCTGCACAGTGATAGGACTCTATAAGACCTTACATACAGCAGGAAAGCCAGAAGTACCCGCACTGGTGCTGATGCATACAGCATCAGTGTTTGTTAGATTATTTGTTTTGCTGATGGGTTGGTAAATGAATTTGTTAAACTTGAGACCTAGCTTACTTTCAAAAGTACTTGGGATTAGTCACCCCTTATCCATGATGAATATTTTCTAAGATTTTCTAGGATAGTACCAAAACCAGTATATAGCTATGTATTCTCCTATGCATACATGTCTATGATAAAGTATATTTTATAAATTAGGCACAGTAAGAGATAAAAAATAATTATAATAAAATAGAACAGTACACTTCAAGAAAAGTTATGTGAGTGTGATCTTTCTTTTTCTTTCTCAAACTATCTTCTAGTACTATATTCACCTTTCGTTTTGTGATGCTTAAGGAAAGCATTTCATAGCTTGTGTTTATATATTCAGATTTCCAGCACACTACTCTTGCACTTCAGGCTATTCTTAAGTAAAATAAGGGTTAACAAAGCACAAGCACTGTGATATGGCAGCAATCTGATGACTGAGATGGCTACTATGTGACTAATGGGTAGATAGTGTATACAACATGGATATGCCAGATAAAGGAATGATTCACTTTCTGGGAAAAATAATGTGGATTGGGGAGAGATTTAATTATGATATTAAAATAGAACATAATTTAAAAATTATGAATTGCTTAAATAAGCAATTATTTTCATTTGATACTTTTGACTGTGGCTGACTGCTAGTACCCAAAACCACAGAAAGTAAAACCATGGATAAGGGGAGACTACTCTATAGACTAAATTTGATATAAAATAAAAAGCTTCAATAGAAAATCAACTCTATTATAAGGAGAACTCAAGGGTCTCAATCATCATATTGGCTTTGCTTTCTAGAAGCAAAAGGTTATAGGCTATAGGTCTTGCTTTCTGACAAATCATAATACACACATTTATAGAGATAATTAGTATATGAACACTAATTTCTTTTTAGCATCAAAACTCAAGTAGGAATTTGTTGTGAGTCCTGTGTGTAAGCACACAATACAGCATAATACTGAGACTATTGGGAAACATTATCTTTGATCAGATCCTTCTGGATTATTTTATTTCCTGCAGATCTCCTTTTACCCCCTATCCACTGTGGGATTAGAGGATATATTTAACTTGTTTTATAAAAGATAGCTAAACTGGTTCAGCTGGAAGAGTCACACCCTGACTCTCTACAAGGGCAGAAGGTACAACATAAAGAGCTTTAAATCATCAGATGTCTCAAATGAACTTTGGGCAGAAATGGCTGTCATTTCATTTCTGCAGTTGATGATTGAGAAATAAGCAATTATATATTCTAAACTATAGATGTAAGTAAGAGTCCTCAATCCTGGATGAGAAGATCTTAAGTATAATGAACTCGATTGCTTTGTTTTTTATTCTCCAAATCTTTGATTTACTTTTCAATATTTTAATATATATCTTTCTTAGGCTACTGGTTTAGATATTGGCTTAAGAAAAAGTGACAGACCAATGAGACTCCTTCTGCGTGTTGTGACTACCCTGCTTTGGATATTCATGCTCCTTGATGCAGAGGAGTTCCATGGTCTTTTCCCTGCACCTATATAGGAATTTGAGATGTCCCTAATCTTTATGGGACTGAAAGAAGACTCAGGGGAAAAGTCATTTCTGAGCACAAGTTGGGTCTGGGGCTTGACTGACGAAAGACAGATGTTTTAGTTAACTACCACTATGTAACAAATCAGTGCAAAATTTAGTATAAAACAAGGCTTTATTATTATTTCTCATGATTCTTTGAAATGACTGGGCTCAGTGTCTTCTGCATTTGTATTCAGATGTAGGCTGCGACTGAGTTATGTGAAGGCATTAGATGTCTAAGATGGCAAGTTCTCTTCTGAATCTGGCACTTCCTCTGAGAATGCGGGAACAGAAGGGACAGGCCAGGCAGGTCTGGCATATCGCTTGCCATGCAGTCCCTCTATCTGGCTAGCTGGACTTGTTCAGTGCAGTTGAACTCAAAGTAGTTAGCTCTTACTGACAGCTGGCTATCTTCAGAGTGAGAATTCTGAGGTACCCAAATGGGAGCTTCATGTCCTTTTATGACCTTGTCTCCAGAGTCATGCAGCACCTCTTCTGCCACATTTTACTGGCCATAAGCAAGTCACAGGGAGCAGCCCAGATTCAGGGGGAGGGAATATGCACAAGGAAAGGAATCTAGGCACCATGCTCATTAGGAGCCAACTTTGGAGATTTGCAATCATAGAAGAATAAAGACTTTTTTTAAAAAAAATATTTTTAATTGTCAGTGGATCTTTTTATTTTATTTGTTTGTTTGTTTTTGTTTATTTATTTATGTATTTATTTATTTATATGTGGTGCTGAGGATTGAACCCAGGGCTTCATGCATGCCAAGCAAGTGCTTTACCACTGAGCCACAACTCCAGCCCAAGAATAAAGACTTTTTGAGAATTTCAGACCAAACTGGGTTTTTGTTTTTGGAAATACTCACAAAGGTATGAAGGATTCTTTAGATTGAATATGGGTGTTGTGAATGCATTCTATGGTCACAAACAACAAACTTCCCATGAAGTGTCCACAAAAAATGAAAAAAAAACAAAAGCCAAAAAACCCCTCCAGAACAACAACAAAAATGTATAGGAAGCTGCTTCCATGCTTCCGTGGTGAGGGAAGGTTTGATCCTTTGTTGGAATTTATTATTTTAGAACTAGGCTTGGCAACCATCTAAGGTGAGTGAACTGACAGATGATTAAGGAGAAGTTGGCACTCATAAATAAGTGAAGAGTGCTTCCACAGTCCTATACCTGGGTAAACCCCTGTAGTGAGTCATTATTGGTAGTATTAATGCTATTAATGGTAATAAGACCTAATAGGATACAGAGAACTGAGGCCCATTTGTAACATCATTCATATCTCAATGTGGAAGAGTTTATTTACAAAATCAGCTTGCTGATGCCTTCTATCACCCTTAGTGCTCTGAGCGACTGGGGTGCCAGACAGATGGATTATATGTGGAGCCAGGGTAACTAAGCATGTCAGAAATTTTGGGCTGCCCAAGAGACAGCTTTTCCAAACTCCCAGGATCCATTCTGTCTCTTTTCTTCATAGACCTTCTATTAGCTTTCCCTCTCCATTTCAAATCTGAAAAATAATAATCATAAGAATAAAACAATAACAGCAACAGTAGACAAAGAGGGAACAGAGCCACTGAGGAAGAATTTCAGGTGATGAGGAAAGGAACTTACAGAAAAGAAAAAAATCCCATACATTTACAGTTCTGGATACCTTAATCGTGATGAAATTCATGCCAAGAATGTAATTTTAAAATCAAAGAAACAAACAACCTGGGATGGTCACAGGAGAGTGGGTAGAATAAAGATCAGCTTAATGAATGCACTGCATATGCAGTCTCTTGGGGCCCTGTTTCAGGAGTGAAAAATAAAGGGAAGAGCAAGGAACAGAGTGTGGCAGAGAAGATAATAAAGGGAGAAGAGGGGGAGGGCACATCAGGGAGAAGGTGAGAGAATCTGGGTGGAGGCTGCTCTTAGGGAGGACATAGAATTGCTACCAAACATGTTCTTTTACACTTAGTGGTGAACATAGAATTAAATGCAAGTTTTGCAATACTCATTTTTTTCTGAGAGATGGAAATAGAAGATGAGCATGTCAGAAGGGTGGATCATGAGATAAATATAATAGTCACTGTGATATAGGCAGAAGGTAAAGGGCCACTTGTTCTATGGTAGCTTGAATGCTCAGTACTTACGAGTCGGGCTTACCCTCATTTTTTTTTCTATGCCAATAATTTTACTGATAGGGTTGTAATAAATGCTCCAACCTGAAGAAGAGAAAATATTCAGTATAAGAGCTTGATATTTGAAAAATTCTCATTGAGTTAAGATATAACTATGGAATTAAGCAGTAGTGATTCATTATATGGCATTAGAGTCAATTCCTGGCTCTGTCACTTAGCAGTGCTGTGACCTGACCAAGTTATTTATCCTCATTCAGCTTTAGTTTCTTCATCTATAAAATGGGAATAGCAACAGACATGCCTTGTTTACATGGAACATGTGAGCAAAGTCTAAGCACATTATGCATGACCTCAGCACACAGTGGCTGGTATTGATATGACTCCTTTGTTATTAATAACAATAACCTAGTTCAATTTTATCATTTTTTTTTCATATTTTAAGTCTCCCTGAAAAGTTGTACTCTCTGACCATAAAATCAAATGTATTTGCACAGCACACTGATGTCGACGACAAACATCAGAGAGGCCACAGATGAAAATGTTTGGGCAGAGATGCAGTGTTTACACAGACATACTGGTTAAGCCCCACACAACTTTTCCATTTTTCTGCCTCTCAATTAACTCTAATTCTTGACTCCACTGCTCCTGATTTTGGAGTGAAAGGGTTTTCGATGGTCCACTGGGCAGCTGGATTAAGCTGTGCTTAAGTTACTTATATGCAGAAATAAACTTGTCTTCTTCCCTCTTATCCTTCCTGTACAATGGCACATTTCTACTAATTACATTATTCTCAGTGATTCTCCAGGGTCCTCTGGATAACAAGTAGAAGCAATGTTACAGGACATATGCTTTTACGCTTTATTGGCCACAGTTATCCACAGCCTGACACTGAAACTGAGCAAACAGTCCAGCCCCAAATGTGAAAACCTACCCATCGTCAATTGCGTGAAGTCTGAATTTGATTAGACTGCCATTTCCCTGCCCTTTCCCCTGTGCACATAAAGAAAGGAACAGCTCTGAAACCCCTAAGAGAGGCTGCTTGATTTAAGCCCTGTGAAATTCTAACCAAAAAGTAATAGAAAGGAGAAACCAAGCTTATCAAATTTTCCTTAGGAGCATTGGTCTGTTTCACCTGTGGTAATTGGTCGAGTTGAGGCCTGCACTCGACAAGCTGTGGGAAGTGGCCAGAAAGAACCACCAATAAATAACCCAGTGCTTTGGAAAACAACCTTTTATGCTCTCCATACCGATTTAGATGAGATCTAAGAAGAGTGGGAAGTTCACATGGTGAATAAGTGAATTGGGGTGACTTTGGGGGAAGTAATAGCTATTGGCTAATTACAAGATAAATTTTGATGCGGTGAGGTTGTTAATTAGATGAAGGACACTGGAATGAAAGTTGGTTTCTATTAAAGCTGTTTAATAGAGGAAGAAACCAATGAGAGTATTACCTCCTCTCTCAGACACAGATAATTTAACCTATTTATTGGAGCATTTCGTAAGAAACAAAGGAGAAAAAAAAAATCTCACAGGTGTTCTTTTAATTTAATCAGTGCAGTTGAGTATTGTGACCAAAACTGCTTAGGCTGCAGGGCCTTCTGTTAAAAGGGCACCTCATAGAAGCATCCTCTGGAAAGGTGTCAGGAATGAAACTACTTATGGCGTAAATAGGGAGATGAATCTTAAATAGCTTACCCTGAAAATCTGATATTTAAAATAAGAAAAGTCATCAGAGCATTTCAGGTGCATTTGACAGACACATACCAGTCCACGTCAGCTTTGCCAACCCTGATGTTCACACACACAGAACAGCCTACTATGGCTCAATGGGTTTTGATGAAATTGAAAATTGGAGACAGAGTTGAGGATAACTTGATTCATACAAAGGACCGAGAGATCAAAGCCCTTCTTTTTTTTAGTGGCCAGGAGCAAGCTGGCTGCCCTTGAGGATGGAGCAGGGAGTGAGTGTGGGGAAGAGAAGAGCAAGTGTGTGTCCTGGCAGCTTTGCTCACTAAGAATTGGGAGCAAGACAGAAAATTGTACTGGTTCTTGGACCTCATCTATCAAAGGTTAAATGTTTCTTGTGGATCACCAACTCAGGTTTTTGTTTTTTTAATTTTGTATGAAGTACAAGATATACTTCACATCCAAAAAAGAAAAAAAAAAAAATCCAGAGATGAGTTTCAATTCAACGCTGCAAGTATTTATAGAGTACCTGGGTAACAGACACTGCTTCGGCATCCTGGCATGCTGGTGGATAAGAGATGAAAAGTGAAGATCAAGAGCAAACCATCCCTTTTTCTTTGGAAGGGGAAAATCCAAGTTTCAAATAACTGATTCCAAATTATACTGTATTTGTGATACCTTTTGTTATACTCGTCATTTGAGAATGTCTACAAATGAAGCTGTTTCTCTGGCTTCGTGTTGATTTAGGCAGAGCTGAAATGCCCCTCTGACAGCTTTTAGTGCACCGGTGTGTCATTTTCAATCTCAGGGAATATTAGTTGAAAATGATTTCCCTTTATTGCAGAAAACAGTATTGAGAGGAAGTAGGGGAACTAGAAAAGCAGCAGGCACGTTTTTAGGAGTGCCAGATTCTCCAGCCGCCCCAGGCTACATCCTGGCAAGGTCTGGACTCCACATCCAGGAGCTCTCCCTGTTGTCAGCTGCCGTGACACTATAGTCCCTTTGAGGACTGGGAGAACGTGCCCAGGATAACAAAGAAACGCATGTAAATAAGAAACCTCTGGGGTTTGTAGGCTTTTGACAGCTCACCGGTGTCCATTTGTTGAATTCTGCATTAGCAAAGCAATAAGAACAGTCTCTGACCTTTTGGTATGAACAAGAAGACCAACTTGGGGCCTGAAAAGTACATAATGACAAAATGGCAATAATATTAACAATAAAACTTTTGAGAATGGGCCTTTTTGGGATTTCTTCCTGGTCTACTTCACATTCCTACCTTAGGCTCCCTGGATTGGAAAAACATGCATCCCCGTTTTCTTCCTTTGGGGAGCCACATGGTATATGAAGAGCTGTCTCTGAGCAGGTTGGCCCATCTCTCTTATGGTTCTCCATGCATCTTGCTGGGGGAGTTGCAATAAATCCTGGATTGTCACTGAGCCCATATCTTTGCTTCTAAGCTCTTTTCAACTAAATGGGGATAATAATCCTGAATTGGGAGAGTGCATACACATTTTAGCAAATTTAACATGGCAATCCAGAGAGCACAGAGGACAATGCCTACACTTCATGAACAATATCATTCATTTGACACTTTATATGAAATACTTTGTACTATACTACTTACCTGTCTGGAAGTGACTTTTATTTTTTTTCCTGATTAAAAAAGAATACCGATTTACTGAGAAATATTAGACTACATTGAAAAAAATAATATGCAGTACATATAAAAGGAATAAAGAATGCACTAGAAATCATTTATAATTTCATTACCTAAGGGAAGCCAATGTTAATATTTTAGGATTTATTATTTTAGAATTAATTTTATGTTGATACACACATATTCATTTGTCAAAAACTCAACTACACTATGCAAACTGTTTGACAAACTCCTTGATGTGTTCTGTATCAACAAATATAGATCTTAATTTCTTTTTGATGGCCTTAGCATATTCCACAATGTAGATGAACCATATCTGACTCAAGCTATCCATCACTGGTGAGTATCGCATTGTTTCTGGTTTTTAAAAATCTTTGCTAATGCATAAACACAGTTCTGGTGGACATTCTTGTTTTGTCCATATTACATCCAATGCACTGGTATTATTTTTCCTTTTGATAAACTCCTAGGAGTATAATTTTGTGTCAAAGTGCACTAGCATTTTAAAGGTTTATAATGTGTAGCGTGGCCTTCAGTGTGGTTGTACCAGTTTATTCTGCCAGCAGCAGTATATGAATGCTCACTTACCCAACCTTCACCACAGATTACAGAGACCTTTACCCTATTCTGATGAAAAAATAGGTGTTGACAACATTGTGATCTCTGCCAATGGATTTGTTATTTTTATTTCACTTTTTTTTTTATCACAAGTGACATTGAAGGTATTGTTATTTATTTGTTCATTCCATTTGTTTTTATTGACCTATTAAACACACAATATGTGCTAGACATGTGCTGTGACCTGGAGAAGCAATAATGAGGGAAAAATAAGAATTTTCACTTTCTCAGAATTCAGAGTTTGAAAGGTGATGATTAGTATCCCATGACTACCATAAAAAGTGCCCATAACTGGGTGGCTCAAAATCACAGAATTTATTATCTAAGTTCTGAAGGCTAGAAGTCTGAAGTCAAGGTTTTGGTAGGGCTATACTTCCTCTGAAACCTGTAAGGGAATCTCTCTTTGCTTATGTTAACTTCTGTTAATGCATCTCTCTAATCCTGTTTTCACAGGAATTCTCCCTGTTTTCACATGCAGGTTTTCTTATAAGGACACCAATCTTGCTGTATCAGGGGCCTACCTACCCCGTCTGAGCTAATTACCTCTGCAGTGGCCCTATTTCCAAGTAAGGTCAAATTCTGAGGTGCTAGGGTTGGGACTTCAATATGCAACCCTCCCCTTCTTGTGGACATAATTTAACCCATAACAGACTGAGACATTAATTAAGTAATCAGTCAAATAAATTTTAAAATTACACCTGGAGCCGGGTGCTGTGGTGCATGCTTGTAATCCCAGCTGCTGGGGAGGCTGAGACAGGAGGATCACAAGTTCAAAAAATGAGGTGCTAAGCAACTCAGTTAGACCTTGTCTTTAAAGAAAATACAAAATGGGGCTGGGGATGTGGGTGAATGATTGCGTGCCCTGAGTTCAATCTCTGGTACCAAAAAAAAAAAAAAAAAAAAATTACATCTAGGGTTGTTGTCATGGGAAAGACATGGGGGCTAGGAGAGGAAAGGGTTGAAGGAGAGGGGAAGGCATGGAAGAAGAGCCAGCAACAGGGATCCCAGCACAGAGAGTGTGTCTAGAGGGCAGGGAGGGGTCAGTTGGGGACTGAGGATCAGTGTGACCAGCAAGGTCAGGTGTGAGGTAAGTCTGGAAAGGTAAAGGCCAGGCATGTGGGCCAGAAGCAGCTGGAACCTGAGAGCAATGGGAACTCACTGAGGTGATTTGTCTTTGGTGGGAGAGAGATGACAGGTTGGATTTGTGCTTCCAGAGGGACATGTGGGATATGCACTGCAAGGATGATTGGATGTGACAGCCAAGTAGAAGTTCTTCAACTATCTTGGCGAGGCAAAGACAGTAGAGTGGAGAAGAGGCAAGAGCAGAGGTTTGAGGAAGGAGAGAGAGAGGGAAGAGTCAGGATTTGTTGATTATAGTGTGTGTGGGGAATGATATCAAGAGTAAACCTAAGGCTTTCAATGTGCATAGTAAGATGGATGGTAGAACCCTTACAGGAAATTAGCAACACTTGAAAGAGATTCAGGTGTTGGACAACTTCTTTGAGGTGCCTTGGGATGTATGAGTGGAGATGTTGAATAGGCATCTGGGTCTGGGCCTAGAGAGAGCAAGAGATTGGAGATAAAAACTTTGAAAGTCATCTATACATAACTTGTTTTTGGTGTATGGATGGCAGCAATATCATCCAGGGAGAATGTAGAGTTAGGAGGATCTTCTGATGTATATGTTTGTAAATTTTCTCTTAATTGCTTTGGGGATTTTCAGTCACCATTTTTTGCTCACCTATAGGATATTAGCATTTTCTTTTTCATTGATAAGATCTCTTTATATATTAACACATTTCTTGAAAAGTTTCTGTTATTATTTTTGACCTTCAGGAAATTGTGGATTTTATATACTTTCAGTTATCAGTATTTTTCTTTATGTACAACATAGTGTTTAAAAACTTGAAAATAATTCCAGGTGCAGTAAATATATAAGTCAATGAAACGCAACAGTGGTTGTCATTAATTGTTGGAGATTACATATGACAAAGAAAATTGCAAATAAAATATATTTATGATTCAGGTTCAAACAGAATTTTAGAAAAAAAATTAGAGTTAACTATCAGGGGAAACAAATGCTGTGCAAAATACCAGGACTAAAAAAAGTACAAGGAGAGTTGAAAACAGACAGGTCAGTTTAATACCATCTGTAGGCTCTAATAGAAAATAAGCTTCTGATACTTTGAACATTTTAATCACAGAAGCAAAATTTGGAGTATACACACTTGAAAGAAAACCAGCTAGCATTGTCTCCCAGGAAGACCTGTCTAGTCTTCATAAAAGAAAATCTGGGACATCAGAACATGCCCCACATTATGATGAAAAGGTAATACATAGAGGGGTTTGAACAACCAACTCAAGGCAAGGCACAGCACTTGGGGCTCCTGGGGATGGTAGAGATTGCCTCAAGGTCAAAGTGGAGTGGAGTCAAAAGTAAGAACAGAGGAGGTGGGAGTGGTTTTGAATATATATGTAAATCAAACAGGCAGGTTGAGAATTTCTGGAGTCCTCTATATACGCATTATTCTTGTTAGTCTGCCCAGTTGACATGAACACATCAGAAACTTGTGGGCCAGACAATTCAGAGGAATTACCCATAAACACAAGAAAGTTGGCTCAGGATTAAGATGACTTAGACTCCCCTGTGCTTAGATTGTACTACTTAATTTTGCCATTACTTGAAGGGCTATGCCTTTCCAGGACAGAAGTAGAACTGATAGTCTACAATTGCTATCATTGCCATTTTTAATATATTATTCGATTATAAATATTATTATATAATATTAGTATAATAATAAATACTATAAACATATTATAACATGTATTGTACATTATAAATATTATTAGTAATGGTTTCTGTCTTTGGTGGCATCCTCAGAAAGACTTTCATGATCCTGAGATTGAAAAATATTCATCTATTATTTTTTTTTTTGTACTTTTTTAGTTGCATTACTTTACTTTCAAACTACCACTTTAAAATTTTTTTATTTGAATGTCTGTCTCCCTAACTTTCAGGAAATGTGTCCTTGTTTTCCTGCCATCCAGCAGAGTCAATGCTGGTGGACCTTCAGAAAGTGTCTCTTGATAATGAGTGTTGTGTGGCATTGATTATAAAACACCGTTCTCTCTTTGTGCTTTTGTGTTTGGTGAGGTTTTAATTTTAATTTTCCAATAGTGCTCACTGTGACTGAGGTAGCCGGATTAGGCTTTCTCAGTAAGTGGTCAGTGCTTTCCACTGTTGGCGGTAGGCTCCAGAGGACTCCCTGAGGACAGGCCTGTCAGATGATAAACACACATCACAACTCCAGACCATATGACAGCAGGAGTCCTAATCATTACTTCCTCACAAGCATATGGAATTTTTGCCCCGTGGGGAGATGGCCCATCACTTTCATCACTTTCTCAGAGAGGTCAGAGACTAACACGTGATAAGGAACCATTGCTCTTTGCTCCTACCCTTGATAATTGGCTGGGATGAGCTGTGAGGACTCCATGCCTCTGTTGGCTTCCCTCCTGAGCTTGGCTGTTCTGGGTGGAGTGGAGAAAACTCAGGCTCTTTGCCCTGCGGCCCTCAGCTGGCTCCAGGGGGCTACCATGGACCCATGGTTATTACGGATACAACCTGGCCTTGGTCTCAGCCCACAGTCTCATGTGGCGAGAGAGGAGAGAGAAAAAAACAACTTAGAGGCAACCCTGGATGGAGTTTCCAGACCCCTTTCTCCCTTGTCTTTATTTTTCTTTTTGCTGCCTGATGTAATATGATTTATTTCTCTGTTTATATGTCTGAAATGTGTCCCCTTGTGAATTTTTTGAAAACAGTTGGCCTCATCTTCCTTTTTCACCTTTACTTCCCTCAGGAAAAAAATATTTTCTACATAGTAACTATTTAATAAAGATATGTTTTAACCAATAAATGAGCAAATTCATGTTGAATTATTTTTTGACAGCACTGAACATCTTCACTAGGGTGAAATCTTAAAAAAAAAAATTCCAGAAAACTTTAAGACAGGTAGCATTGAAATATGTCCACTCACACCCACACTGCATTTGGATACACCCATGGAACACACCGGGTACCTGTGATTTAGAAGTAGTAGAACTCATAATTTCTGTACACCTATCAAAACATCTGCTTCCAGAAGTGCAGTTCTTTGTATGCACATGTAATAAATATTTGTAGATAATTAACTAAGGTTAGAAGCACACTGTTTACCCTAACCTAATTATTACTCAAGTGAGGATCAGCTTTCATGATACTGAATGTCATGTGGTAGCAATTACAGGAACTATTTTCCAACTTTCAAAGCCCTTGTGAATCCAGAAGGTTCTCCTTCACTGGTAGATTGGATACTATTGGTGCCATGTGGAAGGGAATACTCCTCACCTTTCTTCTTCTCCTACTGAAAGCTTCCCAACTATTTGTCTTAGCAGATTTCACTAAGTTCTAGAGATTGATTAGAGCTTCTACTCCTAGAAGTGAGGGGAAGAGAGGAGAAAAGAGGAGAAAATATTGAACTTCATTTACATAAGAAATACTCATTCAATGTTTCTCATTGTCAAAGACTGTGCTGGCTCAATATGGAAGCCCAGGTGAACTGAAATCATTTAACCAGAGAAGAAAGGCGGGAGGAGGAAGTTAGCACTAGCTTATAAATAGTATGAAATAGATGAAATGCCCATGAGGTGGCTTTCTTCAGGTTCACTAAAGATCAGACAACAAACAAGGAAACAGTCATCCCCAAAACCCAAACCAACAATATTTGGGCTAGAAGACACTGTAAACAGGGCTGACGTAAGTGCAGGGGCCATATTTTCTAAACTAGAAATTGAAACACATGGTCTGACACATGATCTGACAGATGGATGGAATATTTTGGATCATGACTGTCCTAGAAAAACCTTTTGCAGATGGTATAGGTGTAGCACACAGCCATGGACATGTGACTTGAGGGGCATGGAGGAAATGCCATGCCCTTCTTCAAAATATCTTTTCCTGTGTCATATCTTCCACTATTAGAAATTTATTTCTGTGTCCTATGGAGGCTTTCAGATATTCCAGCTTGCCTTATGCAAATGGAAATATTTCTGGTATGTAAGATCTTAAGAAATTTTCAAGTTCTAGCTTTGGGGGATTTGGGTTTGAAAGTATAAAGGATTGGGAAACTTGTGGGGAAGAGGGGTGATAGGATGTAAAGGGAAACATTCTCATCTTTCGCCTAAAGCTAGTTTCTTCTACATGAATTGCCAGATGGTGTCACAAATACCCAGGGAAGTTGTGAATCTCTTCCTTGGAGACTTGAAAGAAGAGATGGCTGGCCGGGGGGCAGCCCTGCCTGGAAAGACTCAGCTCAGAGCCAGTCCTGCTCAGCTCACAGTTGAACAATGAATATGATGCATAGTGATACATTAGACCCTTGCCATCCGGGGTGTATCCAATGCTGTGAATCACAAAAGAAAATTCGTGGCAGTACCATCTCAATAAAGCAAAATCTTCCTTTAAACCAGCAGGATTTTATGGGGCAAAATTTCATGTGAGCTGATGGCAGAATTCACATCCTAGTTTATTTCCCTTGTCTGTGACATTTTAATTTAAAAAAAAAATCTGTTACAGAAAAAAATAACCTTGAAAGATGTTGAATTTAGAAATAATTTCTTCATGAGTGCATTGGGTGAAGTGTAGCTTCAGAAGGTTCCAGTCCTCCCCACTTATACCTGGGCCACAGGTTGCTCATGCATGTACAGACATTTCTTTTCTTTTTTTTTTTCTTTTTCTTTTTTTTCTTTCTTTCTTTTTTTTTTTTTTTTTTTTGTGGTGCTGGGGATTGAACCCAGGGCCTTGTGCATGCGAAGCAAACACAGTACCAACTGAGCTATGTCTCCAGCCCAGACATTTCTTAATGGAGTTTTGAATCATTATTTGTCTTGACTATCTGCCAACCTCTGTGGTAATATAACAAAGTGAAAAGTGAACAAGTGAAAGAGATAAAGCTGTGCATTGCATAAAAGACACTGGTGTAAGTTCCTTTATAGAAAACTGGTTTTTGAAAGAAGGGTTCAGGTCTCTCTTCTTTCGTGTTCTATCCCTTCTTCCAACTGCAAAGTGATTTTAACATGGCGGGTCATTGTGTAATTTATGAAGGAATGGAGTTAAAATTCAGTTATTGTTAGATGTTACTTTTTAAAAAGTTCTGTTGGGACTATTGTTGACAACCAATATAAACTTCCCTGTAACTATGAAGGACTGGTGTCAATAACCTATGCCATGTGATCCAAAGTACTCCTCCCTTATCCCTTTGTCTTGTTTCTATAGGTAGGAGCTAGCCTGTGGATTCCCTTTTTTTGCCTTGTCCTTGCCTTTTACCTCTTCCAACTCTCACCAACCTTAATTTTTGTTCTTATCACCTCAGAATTATTCCTATGACATTAACCTCTATTCTTGCATGGCAGAAAGAGAAAAAGTTAATATTTGTCTACTTTTACAAAAATCAATACAAGGACTTCTATAATTGTTAATCCAGTATGTATGTATGTATGTATGTATGTATTTTTTTAAAAACGGAACACTTTGCTTTCCACTTTAGGGACAAAATGGACTTTGGGGACCAGGCACCACACTCTAGAGCAGCTCTTGTTGGTTACTGGCTTATCAGGAGATGATGTAGACATTGAGAGTGAGTCAATCTTCAAATCCTGCAGCAACAAAACAAAAACAAAAACAAAAAACCTTCCAGAACAGTTCAGCATGACTGCAACATTCACTTTAATTGTATTACACAGAAGTGTTAGCCCACTTTGTATTGAAAAATTTGAATAAAAAAGGGAGTCTTCCTTCTTTCTCTCCTCCCTCCTTCACTCCCTATTTCCTTCTGTCTCCCTGTTTCCATTCCTCTCTCCCTCTCCTCCCGCCTCTTTCTTTCTTTCATCTGGCCAAGCATATTGTGAGAAACCCTGCCGTAACGGATAATGGTCAGGTAGTATAAAAAGTCACTATGGAGTTTATGATCATTGTCAAAATTAACCCTTTTAAATGACAGTACTCCAATGAGAAACAACCTACTAAGTTTTTGGATAAGAGAAAATTTGTCAGTTTTTATTTAGATCATGTACATATATGCATATACATCCTTATATGGTTAAGGACCAAAATGAACAATAGAACAATAGCTTCTTATTTTGGTAACTAAATATGATTGCTTTTTTTCTTATATAAATTAATACTTCAGTACACACAAAATAATGAATTATTCTCAGAAGTAGGACATAATAGTTATCTATAACACATCAAGTGAAATTTAGAAATAAGTCTATCTAAGATAATGAGAGGCAAGTGGGAATTTGGGGGAGAAGAGACTTTGACATATGGAAGTAATTATTATGAATTTTAAATTATTTACTAAGTATAACAACATTGAGATGCTTTTGTTAGTCAACTTAGAAATTTTTCTTAAAAGAGAATATCAAAATGTAGAACAACTGCAGGTATTATGTATTCTAAACAAAACAAAACAAAACAAAAAAACCCCTTCAAGCCTGCAAGCTCTTGAGTAAATCTAGGACTGATCCTGGATGGATGCACTGGAGTTTGTTTTACTGTTAGTTGATGCAATCATCGTTCAAGGAAAAAACCAAACCATGTCATCTGGATGATGCAGGGTGTTTTGGTTTGTAACTCTTTGCCAGACATTTTCTTATTTTTCTTAGAAAGAAAAATATTTGTTTTCTGTTTACAAAGACTTCAGGGTGCTGCTTACCATTTTAGCTACTAACACAAACAACCTTGACAATCATAATCTGTTTTTTTTTTTTTTATCCCTTTCCACCCAGACAAGTAAGCAGTCATCAATTATAGGCCCTCACATGAAATACAAATTTAGCACCATAGAAATGAAAACTAAAGCAATTTGTACCTTTACTATTCCAAGGGGAATCGTTCTTGGTCTATTTACGATGAAATATTCCCTCTATCTTATACTCTTCTAAGTTATATCAATGTCATCAACCATAACTTGAATCATAATGAGTAGATGATACCCTGGCATGACTGGAATCATGTCATCATTATTAGATGACCTAGTTAGCATATGTGGTTAAAAATGCCATTGTCTTTTTATTTATTGGCTTATTCAAAATGGCATAGGTTATACAGGCATGGGCTCCTGATGTGTTCATATGGAATGGCGGTGTTTTGTTTATTTTTTTTTAACCCATATCCACTAACCACATACACTGAACCATCCACACTATTTTAAAATATTTCTTTTACAAACCACATTTTTTCCCTTCTATGACTTTTATTATCAATGCTCCTGGAAAAAAAATGTAAAATATGGGCAAAAAAAATGTGATAGCCTTGTTTCAAAAGCATCCGTGGACTATAGGAGGAGCCTCAAATCAGGAAAGGTGTCAGTGAGAGAAGTAACCTTCTTCCTTGACCACATAGGGGTTCATGTGTGCACAATGTGCTTGTTTTTACTGCCATCTTTTGTACATTCACCAGGGAAGGAGTGGGTGAATTAGCATGCCCTGAGGAGGTTTCCTGATAACTCTGCATCCAAAGTCAGCAAGCTTGGCACTGTTTCTCACCTTTGCTTATAAATAAAAATATATCAAGGAAGAGAGAATTAGTTGCCTTAGAAATGATGCCAGAATTTGTCTTTGCTTTGACTCTTTGTCTACTCTAATCTTTACTTGGTCTTAATCAATGCTTCCTGCAGTTGCAGTTTCTCCACACCTAATTTTCTTAGGCCACTACTCTCTCCTCTTCAGGGGGAATCAAAATGCTCTAGAGAAGTTACTCTTTCAATTTTGGAAGAATTCACTATCTTATGTCCTCTGATTTCTTTCTGGCTTTTCAAATCTTATTATGTTTCTCCTGTTCTCATAGCATTCTTTGGAACTCATTATTGGTATTTGTGAGTCTGACTGTTACTTGCTAAATTTTTCTGGATTAAGGAGGTTTTTTTCTTTTTCTTTGTTCTTTTGGTACCGGGGATTGAACTCAGGGACACTCAACCACTGAGCCACATCCCAGCCCTATTTTGTATTTTATTTAGACAAGGTTGCTTAGCTTTGAACTTGCAATCCTTCTGTCTCAGCCTCCTGTGCCCCTGGGATTTCAGGCGTGTGCCATCATGCCTGGTTAAGGAGTTTTGATTTGTAAGAAAACTTTTGAGTTTTTTTACATGCAAAACCAGTGATTCTACCAGTGGTTTTTTTTTTTTTTTTTTTTCTAAACTACTTGGTGATTATACTCGATTAGTCTCATAATCCTTAGTGATATAGTTGGGGTCTTATCAGATATCATGAGGATAACTTATGTGATCAGATTGGCTGGGAAGTCTGCATATGATCTGAGTTTTCTTTATAGACACTAACTATGGGTATCCTAAAAAGTGAGGGTATTTGAATGATTTGCATTTCTAAAGATAAAGAGACAATGCATATACTGGAGAAGTTGAGTTAAATTAATCCACTATTTATTTTTACTACATGATTGAAAGAAAGCACTACTCTCCTTTTTTTTTTTCCAGTTTTCCTTGTAGTTCCATCTTTTTTTTTTTTTTAAAGCAATAGTATTTGATAGTGTGGGTGTGATGTTAATCCAAAATAAATTTCATATCTATTACTAAGGAAATCATAAACATTGATTCCCAATAGCATGTCCTTCTGACTACTATATTTTATTGCTAAGTTTCTCATGTATGTTAGTTGTTGGACCTGACTTGTTGACCTTCTCTTGATCATGTGACTCAATGAGTTGTGAAGATCTACAAGAAATTCTTACTGCCCTGTGCAGAAGGACTTGCATTTCTGAATAGACCATCCACCAGAAATAAAGGACTGGAATGCAGCTTTAATATCAAAGCAATATGTTTCAATTGACTAAGCAGGCCACTAACAATTTAGATAAAAGGATGCAATATAGCAATTAACGAGCTATAAAAGCCTTCATTGAACATTAACCCTTCAGAGTATATAGGTATGTATGTGCATTGTAAACATTTATTTAGCTGGCATATAAAAGATAGGTCTGCATTCTGCTATTTAAATTTATGATTCAATGTTTATATTTACGTAGGTGGAAATTAAGTAGTCTGATTCTAAACTTCATTGCTCTGATCATGAAGAGTTTTTGAGGGGAACTTGGAATTGAAATAGAAACTGGGATACGGGATAAGAATAACTCTATCAACTAACAAATGTTTAATAAAAGACTTCTTTGGCTATGGAGCTGTGTTAAGTGTGGTGACATATGAGAAGAGTCTAAGTCCTGGCCCCATGACTTAGAAATTACAATAATACAAGATAAAACTAGCATTCATGAAGCAATTTAAAAGTTAATAGTATAATTCCAATTAAAAACACTGAATGAATGAGCTCAGAGTAGGGAGGAGCATAGTAGTCCAGGGTAGTCAGGAAACGCTTTGTGAGACAGATGGTCCTTGATACGGAGTTTGAAGAAAAGGTTGTATTTGGATCAAGAGAGGCAAACTATGAGAAAAGCCTAGGAAATAGAATGAATGTGGTGTGTTTGGGGTATAGGGGAAGCCAACGAGGCTGGGGTTGAATGAAAGCACATGAACACAAGAAAAACTAATTGTCCTGACATGTGGAGCCAGCTAGAAGAGTCATAGATTGAATGACTTTGAATCCTAGATTCAGGCTCTGAATCCTGTTGCTGCTGATCAAGAGGGGGTTAGTGGGTTATAGAGAGAAAAGCAAATTGAGAGCCCTTGGGGTCATGGAGATGGACCCCAGTCTCTAGATCCTGAGTGTTAGAAAGAACTCCAAGTTTGCAGAAGGAAAGATGCATTCTTTGGGCACTTGGAGCTAGTTCTAGACTTAATAAAATAAGGAAGTTAATCTTTGACTTCTTTCTGTTATCACTTTCTGGACCTCTTCTGTAAGTTGGCTGTCTTATTTTGACTCTGACTGTGTAAGGCTTCTCTTTGTTTTGCCTTGTTTCAATCTAGCTGTAGTTCCATTTTACTTGTTTTTGCATCCTGAAGAATAGAACCTGGAGTTTTGCCAATGATTGTACACGTGAAAGGATAACATCGGAACACTTAGTGATTTGGGGATAATATCCCTTCGCCTTTCTTGGTGAATATTTTGATAATTTTTGGTTAAATAAGCCTTTTTAAAGTTTTAAAGCCTTTTTTAAAGTTTTTTTTTTAATAGAAGTTTTAGGTTCAAAGCAAAATTAAAAAGGTGGTTTCCATATACTTCCTTCCTATCTTCTACATGCATAGCTTCTGTATTGATCAGTATCCCTAACCAGAGTGATGCATTTAGCTATAGCATTTTGCATTCTCACTACTAAGAGGTGAAAGTTTTTGTTGCTCCACATTCTTGCCAATGTTTAGTTGTGTCAATGTTATGGATTTTGATTCATCTCATTGCTGTTTCACTCACACTTCTCTGATGACATGATGTGGAGCACCTTTTCATATACTGATAGCCATCTGTATATGTTCTTTGGTGAGGTATCTGGTAACGTCTTTCATCCACTTAATAAATAAGGATGTTTCTTATTGTTGAGTTTTTAAGTTCTTTGTGTATTTTAAATAATGGTAAATAATGATAATTTGTTAGATGTGTTTTATGCAAATATTTTCTCCCAGTCTGTGGCTTGTATTTTTTCTTTTTTCTTTTTTTCTTTTTTGGTACTGGGAATTTAACCCAGGGGCACCTTACCACTATGCTACACCCCAGCCCTTTATATTTTGAGACAGGGCCTTGCTAAATTGTTGAGGTTGACCTCAAACTTGAAATTCTTCCATCTCAGCCTCCTGAGTTGTAGAGATTATAAGTGTGGGCCCCTGCATCTGACTATGGCTTGTATTTTTATTTCCTCGACAGTGTCTTTTATAGAGCAGGAGTTTTTAAATGTAATGAAGTCCAGTTTATTAATTATTTCTTTCATAGATCATGCCTTTGTTGTTGTATTAAATCATTACCATCCCTAAGGTCATCTGGATTTTTTTCCTATGTTATCTTCTAGGAATTTTATCATTTGGTGTTTTTAGGTCTGTGGCCCATTTTGAGTAATTTTTAGGGTTAGATTCATTGTTTTACATGTGGATGTCCAATTGTTTTATCATAATTTGGTGAAAAGACTATTTTTTCTCCATTGTGTTTCCTTAGCTTTTTTTTTTTTTCCCAAAAGTCAGTTGATTATGGTTATGTGGGTCGGTTTCTGGGCTCTCTATGATGTTCCACTGATTGATTTGCCTATTTTATTGCTGATACCCACTCTCTTGATTGTTTGGACTGTACAATAAGTCTTGAAGTTGGGTAATATTAGTTTTCCAACTTTAATTTTTCTTTCAATTTTGTGTTGGCTATTCTGGGTTTTTTGCCTCTGCATATAACCTTAGAACCAGATTGCTGACACCCACAAAATCTCTTGCTGGGTTTTTGATTGAAATTACATTGCATCTATAGGTCAAATTGTGAAGAACTGACATCTTAGCAATATTGGGTTTTCTTATATGTGAATACAGAATATTGCTCCATTAATTTAGTTCTCTGATTTTATTCATCAGAATTTTGTTTTCCTCACATGATTCTTTTATATATTTTGTTAGATTTATGCCAGTTTGACATTTTTAGTTTTGAAAATAAATGACATTATGTTCTAAATTTCAAATTCCATTTGTTCAATTCTGGTAGAGACGAAAGCAAATGACTACTATGTGATAACCTTGTATCCTGCAATCTTGTTATAATCTCTTATTAGCTCCAGGAGTTTTTTCCCCCCTAATTCTTTCATACTTTCTACATGGATCATTATGTCATTTGTGAACAAAGACAGTTTTCTGTTTTCTATACCATTCTGTTCACCTTTTGCTTCCCTTTTGTGCCTTATTGTACTTACTTGTATTTCCAGTACAGTGTGGTAAAGGATGGGTGACAGGGGACCTCCTGTTTTTCCTTGTTCCTGATCACAGTGGGAAAGCTCTGAGTTTCTCATCAGTAAGTATGATGTCAGCTGAAGGGTCTTCACAGATATTCTTTATCAGTTGAGGAAATTCCCTTCAATTTTAATTTATAAAGAGAGTTATTTTTTTTGTAATTATGAATAGGCATTATATTTTTCAAATGTTTTTCTGCATCTATTGATATGATCATCTTGTTTTTATTTTGTAGCTTGTTGGTATGATGGATTAATTGTATTTCAAATGTTATATCATTCCTGCATTGTTAGGGTCTGTAAACAAGTCAGGATGGCGCCTGGCATTTTGCCAGAGGGAGTGGTTTGTGAAGTAACACCAGCAAGCCATTAAGTGTCGAGATTCCTTGTTGGTTGACTGCTGTATCTAGTTTATGTTAATTAAGATAAGCTGTGTGGAATGTATATATACCCCTCCTGTCCTACAATAAACGGCTCCCACTCCTGCTGTATCAATGTACACAAGTTGTTCGTCACCCCCCCCCCCCCCCCCCCCGGTTATATTGTTGCAGCCGGACTGTGGCACTATATAAATTCTACTTGGTTATAGTACATATTCTCTTTATATATTATATTATTGGATTCTATTTGCTAATAATATGAGGGTTTTTTTGTATCCCCAAAAAGAAATCATATACCTATTCCCTTAGAGTTTGTATAACATTCATGTTTTATAAATGGTTTTACTTAATTTAAAAAAAATTACCAAGTACTTGTTAAATGATATAATTTTCTTTTGGTTTTGACTGACTAATTCAGCTATTGAAATCATATTATTAAGGCAAAATGTTCCCATATAGGCCATTTAACTTTATTAAAAAATCTAGTTTTGTGTATAAATAGATTTTATTCCTAGCCACATATACAACCTTACAAGGGTCTTTTAAAGGAATCCTGGGTGTTTTCCTGCCACAACCCTCACTACTGCTCAAAGTGGATAACTTTGTGATACTTCATGAGTGACAGAAGAGAGTTGTGGCCACAAATGTCAGGTGTGTATATATAAAGCTGTTTCTCTTTTTGGAAACTATAATCTTTTAGTCACAGAAAATGATTTGAAATCCCCAAAGTTCCTTCATGAGTTCTGCATCAGTTATTTTTTAAGATGGTACAGTGAGTTGCTAATTTGATTGATTCTGACCAGATTTCATGTCTGAACTTTCTTTTAATATCTGGCTTTAGGGAAAGAAAATCTAGGGCAAAAAGTAGAGGAAATAAATCTTTGTAAGTTTAGGATTAGAAGAGTAACTGAATTCAACTCAGTTGAATTTCTTAATTGAGCTTTATTATTAATAATTGAACAATGTTAGCAAGAAATTTCAAACATAATATCTGTAAATGACCCTGCACCAAACTATGGCATGGTGGTGTTGATCATCATATTGTCCTATGTTTTTCCTTTTTATTTTTTTTTGACCTAGGGGACTTCTACCACTAAGCTACATCTCAGCCCTTTTAATTTTTTATTTTGTGACAGTGTCTTGCTAAATTGCTAGAGTTGGCCTCAAATTTGTGATCCTCTTGTTGCCAGCCTCTGAAGTCACTGGCATTGTAGGTATATGCCATTGTGACTGGCACATTGGTCTACTTTCTAAATGTTTTTTTTTTTTTTTCCTGTATGGTACCTATTAAAATTGATTTTGAATAACTGAATGATTAAGTGATATTTTAATTCTAGCTGGTGATTAGGCATTTGTAATTATTTGACATTTGACATAAAAATTAAAAATAAGGCAAATCAAATATGATCTAAATGCGAGTCATCAGCAAACTGTTTCTTTTTATGTCACAGAAATGGAGAGATCTAAATTTCTCATGATTAGCTAGATTTATTTATTTATTTATTTCCCTGTTTTTTAAAGTTTGTGTCTCTGTGACCAAAATATCTGACAAGAACAACTTTGAGGAGAGAAAGTTTATTTTGGTTCATGGTTCCAGATATTTAGTCCATGATCTGCCAAGTCCATTGATCTAGGCCTAAGAGATGCAGCACATCAAAGAGGAAGGTCTTGGTGGAAGGAAGCTGCTCCCCTAATGCAGGCAGGAAGCAGATAAGGAGAGGAGGGAATAGAGAAGATGAATCCTTTCAGGGCATATGCCTTCCCTCAGTGACTCATCTCCTCTAGACCACACCTCACCTGTTACCATTGTCACCCAGTTAGTCCATTCAAATTGGGGTTGACTAAATAGGTTATAGTTGTCATAATCTAATCATTTACCTCTGAATATTACCATGTTAACACAGGAGCTTTGGGGGGACACCTCATATCCAAACCAAAGCAAAGTTGAAAAGTCTATATAAAACTATATTTGATGTTTTTAAGGGAAGGCATGAGCATTTTAGTCTATTTTAAAAGACTTTATAATTAGTGCATGTTAAATGTTGTAAATCAATAAAACCATATAATTTAGAAGACTGTAGATATGATTTTATCTTACTTAAGTGAACTTCCTTAAGACATGATCTCTATGTGGTTTGTTCAGAAGTCTAACCAGTTACTTTTCACTTAGATAAAGCTTGGTCCTTTATGGAAGATATTTATTGCAGAAATTTGGTTAGTTCATACTGTTATTTGCTTGCCATTGTTGACATGACAGGAAATGGCTACAAAAATTGCAACCCATATCCATCATTTTAAGGTTCCTCCCTGGACTCTCTAACACAATTTCTTTAAAAATCCATTCTTTTAAAGTTATGTGTTTGGGAGTGGGGGAATCATCAAACTTTGAATTTTGAAAGTTTGCCTCTTCCACCTTCAAACTGAATATCTTCCATAAAAGACCAAGCTTTATCTAAGTGAAAAATAACTGGTCAGACTTCCAAACAAACCACATAGAGACCATATCTTGAGGAAATTTACTTAAGTAAGTTAAATCATATCTACAGTCTTCTAAATTATATGGTTTTATTTATTTATAGCATTTAGCATGCACTAAAATATAGTCTTTAAAAATAGACTAAAATGCTCATGTCTTCCCTTATTCTTTTTTTAACTATTTTTTTTTTTTTTTAGTTATAGATGGACACAATATCTTTATTTTTATGTGGTGCTGACGATTGAATCCAGTGCCTAACAGGTGTGAGGCAGGCGCTCTACCACTGAGCTACAACCCCAGCCCTCAGTTGATTCTTAATGTTAAAATATCTCCTAATCAAGTCTTCTGTCATCATCCAAGGCTGATGTCATCGGAGTCTTCTTGACCAGTGTTTTAGTTAGCTTTTTCATTGTGGTGACTTAAAGATCCAATAAGAATAATTTTAGAGGAGGAAAAGTTTATTTTGGGGCTCACAGTTTCAGAGGTTTCAGCCCATAGACATCAGGCTCCACTCCTGGGGCTTAAGGTAAGGCAGAGCATCATGGCAGAAGAGTGTTGGGAGGGAGGCAGTTCACATGATGATCAGAAAGCACAGAGAGAGACTCCACTTGCCAGATAGCAAACATATACTGCTTCCAATGACTCACCTCCTCCAGATACACTCTACCTGCCTTCTATTACCATTCAGTTAATCCTATTGGGGATTAATTCATGATTGGATGAAGGCTCTTATAACCCAATCATTTGTCCTCTAAACCTTCTTGCATTATCTTGCACATGAGCTTTTGGGACACACCTTACATCCAAACTATAACATCTAGTGATACAGATTTCTGTAACTCATATGCTAAACAGGATTATTCCCTATATAATCTTATGTTCACCTCAGTGTAGATGGTATTGATACTGTCAGTTACTGGTGACAAGTCCTGCTTCCTCACATGTTGAAGTATAACATTAGAGAAACATGCTGAGGCAAGCCTGTAAAGCAGGGTTTATTTAAAAAGTGGTAGCATAGACTTCTCCCAGGAGGGAGAAGGGAGCCATAACTGGTATCTTGGTATCCCCCAAGAAGTGAGAACACTTTCTTTTTTTTTATATGTCCTAGTCTTTCTTTATGCTCTTGCTATCTTCCCTTTCTCTTTCTCTTTCCTAAGTAATTAGGCCCAGGAGATGCTCAGTGGGATGGCCAAAAGGTGAGTAGCAGATGGGCTGGAGGGGCCTAGGTAGTGATCTGGGCAGGAAGGGGGCATAATTAACAACTCCCTGTAGGGAGGGACAATCCCGGGGACAGGTTACCTTAGCAACAGGTTGGAGCAGGGGCAGGCTATCTTGATAAGGATGGAGGAAGGGCTCGAAGGAATTAACATTTCAATCCCTCCATTCTCTGGATTTGACCTTTGCCTATCTGCCTGTCTAATTCTGGCTTCAGTATCATTTTGGTCCTTCGGGAACAATTCTAAGTAACATGGTATAATATGAATATCAGAAAAGAGCAGGCAAAAATATGAACATAAAATTTAGTGTCTTATACATACACACTGGTTCTCTTTGAAATAATGCTAACATTCTTCTTTGGAGGGACAGGGTAGGAACAATTCTTACCAAACATAATGAAAATTGATTCCCTTTATAACATTTCCTATTGCAGTAGATTGCTGTAATAATGGCCTCTGACGTATCAGGTCATTCTAAGTCTATGCCCCTTTGTAATGGGATGCTGCTGTTTCTTCTGTCAAAAGCTAGAGTTTATCTCTCCACTCTATTAAATCTAGGCTGGCCTTGTGACTTGCTTTGACCAACAGAATTTAACAAAAGTTACAGATGGACTCTGGAGGCTGAGGGAGGAGGATCACAAGTTCAAAGCAACCTCAGCAAAAATGAGGTGCTAAGTAGCTCAGTGAGACCCTATCTCTAGAATAAAATACAAAATAGGTCTGTGGAGGTGGCACAGTGGTTGAGTGCCCCTGAATTCAATACCCAGTAACCCTCCCCTCCCCCCCAA
The DNA here is from genome assembly GCF_048772815.1 of Callospermophilus lateralis. Taxonomy (NCBI): domain Eukaryota; kingdom Metazoa; phylum Chordata; class Mammalia; order Rodentia; family Sciuridae; genus Callospermophilus; species Callospermophilus lateralis. The sequence continues at coordinate 65,513,421 of NC_135310.1, forward strand.
AAGTTACAGATGGATGAGTTCTAGAGGCTCCACATACATTGAAGTTCTATCTTCATGTTTGTAGGACCTTGAGACATCATGCTGTGTAGAACTCTGGAATGAAAGATCATATGGTGATAGAGAGTTCAAGTGTTCACAGTCCATAGCCAGCACTAATTGCAGATAGGAGATTGAGGCCACTTTGGAATTTCCTGCCTTGTCTAGCTGCCTACTGGTTGTAACTACATAAATGAGCTCAGCCAAGATTAGCAGAAGAGTCATCCTGTCAACTCACAGAATGATGTTTTGGGGTTAAGATACTAAATGTTGGGTTTGGGAAGATACTGAAATACCAGTGAAATGCTAGATCTTGTTACATCACAAACACCCTATATCTGAAGTATTTTCTCAAGAGTACTCTGAACTTTTATTTTTCTAATCATTTTGGACTAATCTGTGCCAACTGCATAACTGACCGGAGACCTCCCACATTTCATGAAGGTCCTTGCTATAGAGACTATCCCAGGACTCTATTTCTTTGTGGGGTCTTGGCTGCACGGTGGAATGTGCTTTGATTGAGCTGCTTTTCATATCCAAGGTAACCCAAATTACATCACAAAGGAATGTACCAGAGGGTAGTGTCTCTGCAGGCCATAAAAGAACAATTATGTAATAGCTCATACAGCACTTAGGGTTTTAGAACTTGTCTTACTGAGAGGAAATGTGAAGAAAAGAGAAAGTAATGAATGAGTATTGGACCACAAATATATAGAGAAAGCAATATATTAATTACAAGGGCACCCAAACTTTCCATGTAATACTTATACTTTTGCAATTTATTTTAAAGTAGACATCAATGAAATGCTGGTTAAGTGAGTTATAATTCAGTTCTGGAAGTGTCCTGCACAATTACATACATTCCTTATTTCCAAGTAGCAGGCAAATAAAATTATATGTAATTTATTTTGAATTAATTCATGCTACACATTCTTTAATTTATTTCATAGTGAAATTTACCTACATTTGAAGTACCTGCTGATAGATATACTGTACATTTATTGGTAACACATAGAAAATAGTCATCTTCAGTCATGCATACATATAATTCATATTGCAATAAAATCACAAAAACATGATTAGTGAATTATATATTTCTCCCTGATACCACTTTTAGAATAAATTCCATCAAGAATGTAGAAAATCAATAGCTTATATAAAATCTTAAGGCAGAACTTAAGTGGAGAGGGATCCTAGTAAAAAGGGCTCTAAGTCCCTACTACTGTCCTAAGAATTGAGGAAAGAGAGAAACTGTTTTACCTGATCTAGTAGGTTATCATCTCTGGAACAGAGAGGGAGGCCCACAGTAGAGTAATTAAGGGTCCTTCTTTCTTTCTTTCTTTTTTTTAGGGTTGAGCTTATGTTTTCTCCCTGTTTTACTTAAGTAACATTTCTAAAACAGGCTTGGATTGATTCCTTAATATCATATTCCAGGTTACTGTGCCTGTGCATGGAGGATACAGGTTGCTAGAGAGGATTGTAATTTGCAATCTCAGGGGTTCAGCATTCTGCATTAGTCATATCTGAGAACCCTAATGTGTCAAATAGCCCAGCTTCTTACTATTCCTCAAAGAGTTATGTTTCATGGTTCTTGCATGATCTTTTCATGCTAGGTATCTTCTTCAAATGTTTCCTCAAAGTTTATCACTTTAAAGTGTACACAGTGAAGTGGGGGACAGAGAACTAAATAGATGTTTCAGCAGTTAGTAGAGATATGGACAAAATGCTAACGGAGTAGAAATAGGCATAAGTACAAGTTTACTTGTATTGGGGCAGAATATTCTAGGCTGTAGGGATAATACACGGTAAACCACAGTTAGACACCAGAATGGATTGTTTAAAAACTATAAGAAACTTCTTGTGACTGGGCTTAAGATTTTTGAGGGGGTTGATGAAATACAGGACTTGGAGATAGGTTGGGGCCAGATTGTGAAAACACTTTTATGTTATAATGAGAAAGAAAAAAAAGAAACTGTTGGGAACATGATTGTTGATGGCTGTGCAACAATAACTTGACTCCTGAGTATTATGCTGGTTGCAGCTTTTTCTAGGAGATGCTGATTCATTATGCATAAGACTCAGGTAATACACATGCAATTCATTGGCATACAATTATTTATTGTTCAATTATGTTATATCATAATGGTAAGTATTCAAGAATTCAACTTTTAAAAAACTGGAGCCTGAAGAGAGAGAACAATATATAATATATGGAAACAAATTTAAAAAGTTTTAACTAGTTGATCTAGCACTACTATTAATTAATAATAATTAAAAAAACAGGATCTCTCTTTGAAATTAAAAACTGCAATAACAGTCTGAATAATTGACACCCAGCATCCTCATTGACCTGAATACCTGAAGTTTTTGGCTTTAATGATGTAATTCATCACCTCTAGGTCCCCATTTTGCTTTGCTAGTATACCTCTGTACAACATCATGACTAAATTGGCCACCAAGAAGGGAATGAAGTTTTCAGCACAGATGATCAGAAAAAATTTCAAAGGACACTTGATAAGCTAGATAGTGGTAGTTATGGAGTGAATTCCAACAACAACAACAACAAAAAACACACTTTATTTTTAATGCTGTCAGCTAATAAAATTACTTCTTATTTAAAGAAAAAATTGTCCATTTTAATCATGCTTTAATTGCTGTAAATTTTTAAATTACCTCACAACAAAAAAGGACAGCTTTCTTTCCCCACAATTCTGTTTCCTAATATAATTTCATTCATGGATACATATAACTACAAAAATTTTCTCTACTTAGATATTTGATTTCTGCTGTATCCTCTGGAGGGTCCTCATGTTTTTGTGAAGTCTCTGTTGAGGATATTGATTACATGAATCTTATCCAGATGCTTGTACACAAACAGAACCATTGAAAGCAACTATCAGATGTTGATAATTTACAGCAGAGACAGATTTAAATCTCTCTCTTTCTCTCTTCTCTCTATATGTATATAGATATATATATATAACATCTATATCTATATCTATCTATTTATCTAAATAGATATACATCTATGTAACTTTAAAAAGTGGGTCTTTAGACCAAAAAAAAAAAAAAAAAAGGAAGGAAGAAAAATAATAATAATAATGATAAAATACTCTTCATGTTTTTCTTCTTGGTACATTAAAGTTAAAAATTGAATCAATGTCATTTCAGTATGAGATGGGGTGACAGCAGGGTGGGTATCAGTAGAGTAATTAAACAGTCAATGTGTTTACTTTTTAAGATGGAATTTAGTCATAGTGGCCAATTCTAAGAAATCTATTTATACCCAAGTATCCTCAGGCATGTATGGGAGTATGAAATGATTGTTAGTTATCCTTGTATAGCAAATTTCAAGTACAATTTCTACTGTAAATTGTTAAAGAGTTATTATTACACTAAAGTTCTCCAAGTTTATAGGCACCAGAGATTTAAGAGAAAGAATATTTCTGTTTTACTGATTCTAAAAACCTCATTTCATAGATTTTCTCTCCCATTGTTTAGAAATTGCTTAATTGAACTCAGAGTTCCCATTATTTCCAGAAACAGCTCAGATGGAGTTCCTACTTAAGAAATACTTTGTAGAAAACAACAATAAACTTTGCTTTTGAAGTTTTTGATAAGGTGTTTCCAGCTTCCCTCAGGAGCTTTTCACCAACAATTTAATACCTGATGAGACCTTGGTACCTGCTCACCACTTTTATGACACACATCAGAAAGACCAAGGTGTATGCATAGATGCACAGGAGTTGGAAAATGGGTTTCAGCTCAAGTGCCAATCCTGAAAGACTCTTAGTGAGGCCCTGGTTGAGATGATGAACAGGAAGAAGTGGCACAATTCATTAGCATTGTCTTCCATGCATGTAGGAGCTGAGGAGGCTGCAGCTAGCCTTGTCTGGCTCATTAGAACAGGCTTTTAGGAAAGCATTTCAAAGCGAGAATAGAGATTCACATCATTTTGTCTTTCTTCCTGTCTGTAAGAGCCAAGTTCTTCTACTTTACCTACAACGCCTAGAACAATTCTTTGAACATGAATACATGTAGCAAACATTCCATTGATCACTTCAGAGTCCCCAAGTAGGAAGCAATATCTTTGCTATTGATTTGCCATAAATGCCCCAGGCTCTAGGTATTTATTATCTGTGGTGTTATAGTAAATCCTTTTATTTCCAAATGTCTCTACATTTTTATGACAGGAATGTTCACTATAGTTGGTCTTTGAAGAAATCGTTTTCCCAAGAGTAAAATGATTATAATCACATTTCATATTCTCATTTTCTTACTGTTTTATACTTAAAGAATGGTTTTATATCCATCTATCAAAACCTATAAAGCTATTGGTACCTCTTGGAAATTTTTTAATTAACTTATTTGCTTTACCATTTTATTCCTAAAAGGTGGAGAATTAATACTTGTCATTCTGCTTTAGAGAAATAGGAACATTGATGAAGAAGATGTTCAATGAGGCAAGTTTGAGATGGTTCTCTAAGGAGAAATTCTAGAGCTGTACCCTTCTCACAGGCAGGGAAAAGGTGCTTCTGACTTCTCAGCACTAGAGCAGCCATGCAAGTTCTTGGCCCATTGGTATTGAACACACCTTGTGCAGCTGCACTGTTCACCACAGTAGCCAACAGTCAAAAGTCAGGTCTAATTACAATTAAGTTTAATTAAAAATCTAGTCCCTTGGTTACAATAGCCACATTTCAAGTGTTCAATAGCTACAGCTCAAGAGTGCCTACTCTTGTGGGCAGTGCAGAGCAGATACAGAACATTTCCATCATCAGAGGAGTTCTGTTGGGAGTCTAGTTCTGAAGACTCCCTTACTGGTGAAAAATGGCCCACACTACTGCACACATATGTGTAAACATCCACTTACAGAGAAATAGCCAGAAGGCAGGCTTTTCTGATATATTTAGAACACAGATTCACCTTTCTCTATTTAATTCTACAGATTAAAATATGTACTTACAAATTGTCACAAAAGCCCTCCTATTTTAAGTCTGACTTTTATCATCTTTTGTCTCTCATAGTTATCTGTGCTTTATTAAGGAGGCTGTGAGTTAATGAAGGCAAGAGATCTGACTTCTCAACTTCTTTAGTATTCCATATTCTTTCCCCTTCTCAGCATTGGTGCCAAATAGACATTGTTGAATTAAACTATTTTTGGCTAAACATTCTAAGTTGTAGAGTAATATGTGGCTATGATAAAGTTCCATTTTAAACTAGGCACAGGAAGAGATTAACAGCAACAACTAATAATAAAATAGAACAATTATAACAAGTTATGTGAATAGGATATCTCTATGTCAAAATATCTTACTATACTGTACTTCCTCTTCTTGTGATGATGTGAGATGATCTCATATGTGTCATTCATGATGAGATGAAGTGAATGACATAGGTATTGTGATGTTGTGTTAGGCCACTGCATGAGAGTTACTCAAACATAAACCCTGCAGTACATGGATAGTATAAAAACCACATGATTTTTAGATTGTGATTTAAATGTGGTAGGAAGTATATACACCATGGACATGTGGACAAAGGGACAATTCACATCCTGGATGGAAGAAAGTGCAGAAATATGAGATTTTATAAATTACTCAGAATGGCTTATAATTTAGGGTAACTTTACAGATAATAATGTTGTACTGTATATTTTTAGAAAGCTAGAAGAATTTTGAATGTTTTCATTACTAAGAAGTGATAAATGTTTGAGGTGCTTGAGATGCTTATTTACCTTGATTTGAATTTTACATGTATAGCAACATCACAAGGTATCTGACCATTTTAATATGTCAATCAGAAATGGATAGCATATAATTTAAAACATGTGAATTATTTATTTCTGGAATTTTTCTGGTTAATAATTTTGGACTGAGGTTGACCATGGTGTATTAGTCAGTTTTCCATCACTGTGATAGAATATCTGAGATAACCAACATATAAGTAGGAAAGGTTTATTTTGGCTTGTGCTTTCTAAGGTTTCAGTTCATGGTTACTTGGTCCTGTTGCTTTGGGCCTGTAGTGGCATAGTACATTGTGGTGGGAGCACATGGCAGTGGAGTTGCTCATGTTATGGCAGCTGGGAAACAAAAAGAGAGAGGAGAATAGAGCTGGGGTTCCAATATCCCTTTCAAGGACATGCTTCTAGTAGTCAAACTTCTTTTTAGGTTCTACCACCTCAAAATAGTAGCATAGTCTGACAATCAAGCCTCCAACACAAACTATAGCACCTGGGTAACAAACTGCAGAAAGTGATATTCAAATAAAGGGAGACTACTGCATACAAAATAGAGTAACTTAAATATATTTTTGAAGGGTAATAATGTTCTAGGACATATTGTTAAAAATCCTCATTAAGGAGAGAGAATAAAGAGGGTCATGATTATTTTTGGATTTCTCTATATTTCTAAAGGATAATGAATGCATACGTATTTTTACATGCCTTTTGGACAATAAATAAATCTGGGGAAAATAGTGCAATAAGGTCATCCTGTATGCTGTAATTGTAGCTTAAATTGAACAACTTAACACTCTGAAGCCAGTAAAAAAAAAAAAAAAAAAAAAAAGAACAGAAGCAATTCTTTGAAGTGGTTGTATGTGCATAAGCTTCTTGTCCCCTTGAGCAAAAAGCAGGAAAAAAGATTACATTTATTAGGGACTGGAAAATATGTACCGTGGGACAATTGCTTGTTTGCAACATTAGGGAAAAGTTATAAAAATGTTTTATTTGTAGTTTTTAATGGAATTGTGATTATTTCTGACTTTTATAGTCAGCTCTGCCTTTGGATTGTCTTGTACCCAAGGAACACACCCCGTGTAAGTGAGAAGTCTGGTCCCTTGCCTCACTGCATGCACAGCCAGCCTCTGCTGATGCAGGAGTACATGTTCAATACTTCCCATGTCTGCAGACCTCTGTGAAGTCCACAGATTAGCAGTGGGTAGGCAGTAAAAGGCTCAAAAAATGGTTGACTGACTCAGTGAATAAAGCTTTGGACATTACATTACCTCTGGCTTGGAGCATACGGAATCAGTCCTGCAGCTCTCAAAGGGGCGGGGAAAGAAACTTCCACAAGCTTGGCATGGCTAGTCTGTGTGTGCTGAACCAAAAAGCCTAGTGAACAAAGACATCTAAATTTACAGCTCTGGTTAAAAGCTGAGAGGTTAATCCAGTATATAGAAAGCACCATTCAAATTATATTTATTTGCACATTTTAATGTGTTCTTATTCCAGATTATAAAAACATTTTATACATGTCTATTTATATTTCTAGATTTATTTCTCCATGCCTATCAATTTATATCTCTCTATCTAAAGCTATTTCTATACCTATATTCATTCATTTTTTTCTGGTTCAACTGTAGCCACTTTCTGAAATACACTGATTTCTCTAAAGAGAGACATACATAAGTAATATAATAACACTTTTAAAAAATAGACTTCTGTAATTTATACAATAAAAGTCTACATTTATTTTATGATAGCCTTTTACTATTACAAGGACATTAAATTTTCAGGATCTAACTTAACTCCATACTCAAGCACATTATGTAGATTACAGATTTCTTCCACATCTATATTTTCAGTCTTTCTTTTGCATAATGTTACTCAGAAACAAAATGAGTATTCAGAGCTTGTTTATGAACTTAGATAATTATGAAGGGCAGACATTTGAGTTTTGAAATTACAGTTCAACAAATTAAGATAATTTAGTAAAAGAGGAAAAAATCATAGTGATAAGCAGGGACTCTGGATCCAGACTGCCCACATTCAAAAGCTGGTCTTACCATTTACTAGTTTGGTAATGCTGATTAAATTACTTAACCTTTTTGCACCTCAGTTTCCCTCATCCATTAAATGATGGTAAAGATAGTACCTGATAGAGTTGTTGAGAGTGTTAAATGAATTTATACATGAAAGCTTTAAAATAGTGCTTGGCACATAGTGAGCACTGGTTAAGTAATGGCTATTATGACTGGCATTATATGTTAAAAAATTTAAATAAATATTTTGTTATGATAGTATTATAGTTTAGATATGAAATGTAACCCAAATGTTTATATGTTGAAGCCTTGGTTCCTAGCTTGGGCACTCTTAGAAAGTGATAGAAACTTTAGGAGGTGGGCCCTACTTGGTAGGTTGCTGGAGATGTGTCTCTGAAGGGTATATTACAATATACCCCCACCACTTCCCTCCCTCTCTCTATTTCCCAGTAGCCATGAGGTGAGCAGTTTATTCCACCACAACTTCCCACCATCATGTACTGCCTCCCCACAAGTCCACAGGAACAGGGTCAAGTGATTGCGGATTGAAACCTCTGAAATTTTGAGCCAAATTAAACTTTTCATCCTTTCAATTGATTTTCTCAGGTATTTTGTCACAGGAAACAGAAAGCTGACTGGAACAACAGGAATATTCAGGTGATAAATATTATGCCCCCAAACTTGCCTAAATTAAGTTTGCTTTCTTAGAAATAAGTTTTTTCCAAAGATTCTTCACCAAGATAAAACAAGCCTACAAAAGTTATGATTTAACAATATGTATTTGAATTTGGTATATGGAAATTGAAGATGAATTTTCTCACCTTTTTGATTTCTAGATATAATTATTCAAGTTTTTAAACAAGTTTTTGACAATTTTAATTTTAATTGAATTATATATTTTGCTTAATATTTTTAGTAGCTTATCATTTTTACTGTCATAAAAGTTTAACTTAATTTAAAATGCCTTTGGTTTAGATATGAACCTTTTATTAACATGTAGATTTTTTTTTTCATGTAATCTTTAGTCTGACATTTGCTATGTAACAGTTATGCTTATTTATTGTAGAACATTGGAAAATTATTTTTTAAAAACTCTTAAGAATTAAATGAAAATCACTCATAATTCGGATACCCAGAGATAATCATTTTTCAAATTTCTATATGTCATACTTATAAAATCCAAGTCAACTGCAGTCATACCACACATTCCTGTCGAGGCATAGAGTACAGTAACAGGGTGCCCAAAGATTATGCCCAGAGGGGAGTCAGGTCAAACTACCAGAGTTCAAATCTTGGCTTTACCATTTACTGCTGCTCTCAATCAAACTAATTACTTATCTTCTATCAATCTTGTTTTCCTCACCTACACATACAAAGGGTTATAAATGTTACATAACATTCTTTGGTAATAATGTTTTGTTATTTTTAACAATATATCATAAAGTTCTATTTTTAGATATTAATCAAGCTAATGGTAAAATCATAAAGGTTAATAGTAATAATAACTGTGATCACTAAATATTTTTTGAAATAGGAGCTCTAAGAGAAGAATAGTTTCTAAGTATTACACTATAAATACTGTAACAATTTGTTACGGTTAGGGTTTTTTTTTTTTTTTGACTCTAGGTGACAGAAAAGGCAATTCAAAATGGCCTTAATTATAAGGATTCTTTCTGCTCACATAGCAAGCAGTCTTGAGGTGGGCAGTGGCACCCTTCCAGGCATTGCATCAAGGAAACAGAGGGACCCTGACTAATGTCCTTTATGAGAGCAAGGGAAACTTTGCCAGAGGCTGACTTGCTTTCATATTTCATTGGCCACAAAGATGTCACATGCTCATTTGAAACCCCACACAATGGGGATGGAAGAATTCTTACAGGCTTAAATTTTTCTGGCTTGAGAAAGCTCATCCTCATATAAGCGCATACTTCTCTCATACATGAATTAAATTGAGGTTCTGTTGGCACTCAGAAAGGAGAGAAAGCCTTACAACTATCTAGTAGTGCCTGTCCCATCATTGTCCTATATTTGGTCATTTTGTTATTTAGATTTTTGTTAATTAAAAAATATTGCCATACTCTCATCCCTGAGAAAACTCATTTGTGCATATCTTTACTTGGGTCCCTAAGTCATCTTTCTAGGAATGGAATTTCTGTGTAAAATCTTTTGGGTTAAAGTCTCTTAATGTATACTGTTAGGTTACCCATAAAAAATTATAGCAGTAGTATTCTCACTAACTATTTATAAATTTACCATTTTCTTACATCCCAGCTAACATATGGCTTACCATCTTCTGGTTCTTTAATAGGTGGAAATTGGTATTATTTGTTTTTATTAATATTTTTCTGGTGACTAGCTCTTTTTTTCCCTAATATAAAGGTTATGTTTTTTTTTCAAGTTTTCTGTGTGAATAACCATTTAATACAGGAATGATAAAATGACAATTCTTCCTTTCTATTCTTTATACCTTCACCTGACTTTCTTGTTTGCACCATGTTGTCCAAGATAACAACCTTCAGGGCAACAGCCTCTAGGACAATGTTGATAAATGTAGAAATCCTGGACAGTTTTTTTGGTTCTCACCTTTTAGGAGAAAGCTTCTAATATTCAGTGTTTATAAATATTTTTTTTTTCTTTTAATAAATACCTACCATCAAATAATTTTTTTTCTTATTATAGTAAAGATCTTCCCAATATTAAGAAGTGTTGAAAATCATCAAAAGATTTTTCTGTATTTACTGAGATGATTTATAATGTTTCTCCCATAATTTATTAATTTTATAAATCACATTCACCAGTTTTCTAATGCTAAATCACCTTGAAATTACTGGGGATAACTCCATTTTGATTATGGTAAATAATAATTTATATCTATCCTGGATATATGCAAGAGCCCTCTGTGGGCCTCTGAGAGTATTTAAAAGGCCAAACAAAAGCACCTGGAAATTTCACCACAGAGGTACGACTCTAGTCACATGATTTGTTGCTGAAGTTGTGACTCTACATTTAGTCTCTTGGTTTGAGGCATCAGCTGAGGAGCTAAGGTACAATTAAGGCTGTGTTATTGCTTTAGCAAAGTAGTCCAAAGATGTGCTACCTGAAGTAAATGTGGCAAAAAAAAAAAAAAAGCAGTTGTTGTCTCAATATTGGCAAAAATGTAAATCATCTAGGCTTGATGGGAACTCTAATTAAGGCACGATGATCACCTGTGTTTAGAGTTGAAGGGTCATTCCCTCTGACGTGTGAGGGAATTAGGATCTTAAATCAATACCATAAAATAATGTAATATGAATAACATAAAGTTGACATAAAATGTCAATATAACGATCCCACAGAAGAGCTAATTTGCTAATTATTTCCAGAATAGATGACAGGTAAATGCTTCTTTCTAATGAAATATACAGAAAAGAAAAAATTAGTCTTTAATAAAAAAGAGATATTGATAACAGTTTGAAATAGAGATAAGCTATGATCAAGAAGGAGAACTCAGGGGACACAATTAATATTCACTGAGCACCTATTATGTTCTAAGAAATTTATTCATGCTGTGTCTTTTCACTCAAAAATTATCATATGGCCCTTACTTTATAAATGAAAGAGCTGAAACCTAGAGAATTTAAGCATCTTGCAGAAATTGTGTAGGTAATAAAGGACTGAGTTAAAATCTAATGAAGTCAAGTTATCTGTAAAGTCTGCGACACCTTTCCTTTTATCAACCTAGGGAATGTGAATGAGTTAAAAATGCCATAAGGAGGATATGATAATCAAAAAGGTTTAAGGTAATTTCTTGTCTTGAATATGTTATCTAATGTTTAAAAGCCAAAAAGGACCTTTCCAGTGTCATTCAGGTTTCCTTTCTGAAAAAAGGTGGGATAGAAATATAAGGGATAAATAACTACTTGGAGTAACTACTTGGGAATAATCCAGTTATTGCCCATGTTCTGTGTTTGTTAGTATTTTTAATTTTTCAAAAAAAAAACTACCTGTTTTTATAGTAGAAAAAAATGGAAAATGAGTTAAATACAAAAAGAACTTTGAAAAATACATAAGGTAAATTCAATCTGATTAATAAAAAATTGAGGAAAATAAATGTGTAATTTATAACATATGAATTTTAAATTTTTATTTAAAATTATAATGGTATTTAATCATAAAATTAAGTAAGCCTGAGAAAGTGGGAATTCTCATATTCAGGTGGCTGGTGGAAAAGTTGATTTAACAGGCAGCTTTCTGGAGGGCAATTTGAAAATGTGTACCCAAACTATCCAAACTATGTGCATTTTATCTTTTAATTTATTCATTTTTATTAATTTAAAAATTTGTTTTAATTAGTTATACATGACAGTAGAATGCATTTATGTATGTTGATGTATCATACATACATAGATGGGATATAATTTTATACATAGATGGGATATAATTTCTCACTTTTCTGAGTGTACTTGTTGTAGAATCACATTGGTCATGCAATCACATATGTACATAAAGTAATAATGTCTGTTTTGTTTTACTATCCTTCCTATCTCCACATCCCCTTCCTTTCCCTCCCTTCACTTCCCTCTACCTAATCTAAGGTAATTCTATTCTCAATTGCCCTTCCCCTTAGTCTGAATTAGCATTTGCATATTAGAGAAAACATTCAGCCTTTGTTTTTTTGGGATTGGCTTATTTTGCTTAGCATGATATTCTCCAACTCTATCCATTTATTGGCAAATGCCATAATTTCATTCTTCTTTCAAACTGAGTGATATTCCATTGAATATATATACCACATTTTCTTTATCCATTCATCTATTGAAGGACACTTAAGTGGGTTCCATAGTTTAGTTATTGTGAATTGAGCTGCTATAAACATTGATATAGCTGCATTACTGTAGTATGCCGATTTTAAGTTCTTTGGGTAAAACCAAGGAGTGAAATGGCTGGGTCAAATGGTGGTTTCATTCCAAGTTTTCTGAGGAATCTCCATACTGCTTTCCATAGTGGTTGAACCAATATGCAGTCCCACCAGCAATGTATGAGTGCACCTTTTCCCTCACATCCTCACCAACATTTATTATTGCCTGTATTCTTGATGATTGCTATTCTGACTGCAGTGAGATGAAATCTTAGTGTAGTTTTGGTTTACATTTCTCTAATTTCCAGAGATGTTGAACATTTTTCATTTATTTGCTGATCAATTATATTTTTTCTTCTGTGAAGTGTCTGTTCAGTTCCTTAGCCCATTTATGGATTGGGTTATTGTGGGGTTTTTTTTTTATGTTAAGTTTTTTGAGTTCTTTATATAACCTAGAGATTAGTGCTTTATCAGAAGTGCATGTGGTAAAGATTTTTTCCCAATCTGTGGGCTCTCTCCTCACATTTTTGATTGTTTCATTTGCTGAGAAGAAGCTTTTTAATTTGAATCCATGCCATTTATTGATCCTTGATTTTACTTCTTATGCTTTAGGGGTCTCATTAAGGAAGTCAGAGCCTAGGCCAACATGATAAAGATTTGGGCCTACTTTTTCTTCTATTAGGCTCAGGGTCTCTGTTCTAGTGCCTAAGTCTTTGATCCACTTTGAGTTGATTTTTGTGCGGGATGAGAGATAGAGGTTTAATTTCATTTGGTACATATGAATTTCCAGTTTTGCCAGCACCATTTGTTGAATATAGGCTATCTTTTCTCTAGTGAATGTTTATGATACCTTTGTCTAGTATGAGAGAACCATATTTATGTGGGTTTGTCTCTGTGTCCTCTATTATGTACCATTGGTCTACAAGTCTACTTTGGTGCCAATACCATGCCATTTTTGTTACTATATCTCTGTAGTATAGCTGAAGATCTGGTATTGTGATGCCTTCTGCTTCACTTTTCTTGCTAAGGATGGCTTTGGCTATTCTGGAAATTGATTTCCAAATAAATTTCATGATTGCTTTTTATTTTTCTATGAAGAATGTCATTGGGATCTTAATAGGAATTGCATTAAATCTGCGTAATACTTTTGGGTAGTGTGGCCATTTTGACCATATTAATTCTGCCTATCCAGGAGCATGGGAAATCGTTCTATCTTCTGAGATTTTCTTCAATTTCTTTCTTTAGTGTTTGGCATTTTTTATTGTAGAGGTCTTTCACCTCTTTTGTTAGATTGATTCCCAGGTATTTTATTTTATTTGAAACTATCATAAATAGAGTAGTTTTACTAATTTCTCTTTCAGTGGATTTATCGCTGATATATAGGAATGCATTTGATTTATGGGTATTGATTTTATATCCTGCTACTTTGCTGAATTCATTTATTAGTTCTAGAAGTTTTCTGGTAGAATTTTTTTATCTTCTAGATATAGCATCATGTCATCAGCAAATAGTGATAGTTTGAATTCTTCTTTACCTATTTATATTTCTTTAATTTCTTTCTTCTAATTGCTCTGTCTAGAGTTTCAATGATAATGTTGAATAAAAGTGGTGAAAGAGGACATCATTTCCCTGTTCCAATTTTTAGAGGGAATGCTTTCAATTTTCACCATTTAGAATGATGCTGGCCTCAGGTTTAGCATATATAGCTTTTACAATGTTGAGGTATGTTCCTACTATCCCTAGTTTTTCTAGTGTTTTGAACATAAAGGTGTACTGTATTTTGTCAAATGTTTTTTTCTGCATCTATTGATATGTTCATATGATTCTTGTTTTTAAGTCTATTAATGTGATGTATTACATTTCTTGATTTCCATATATTGAGCCAACACTGCATTCCTGAGATGAACCCACTTGATCATGGTGTACTATCTTTTTAACATGTTTTTGTATTTGATTTGCCAGAATTTTATTGAGAATTTTTGCCTTTTTGTTCATCAGGGATATTGGTCTGAAGTTTTCTTTCCTTGATGTGACTTTGTCTGGTTTTGGTACCGAGGTCATATTAGCTTCATAGAATGAGTTTGAAAGGGTTCACTCCTTTTCTATTTCATGGAATACTTTGAGGAGTATTGATATTAATTCTTCTTTGAAAGTTTTGAGAACTCAGCTGAGAATCCATCTGGTCCTGGACTTTTCTTGGTTTGTAGGTTTTTATTAGTGTTTTCTGTTTCATTACTTGCAATTGATCCGTTTAAATCTAGTGTGTGACCTTCTCGTCAGTTTGGGTAGGTCATATGTCTCTAGAAATTTGTTGATATCTTCTTTATTTATTGGAGTATAAATTTTCAAAATAGTCTTTAATTTTCTTGTGTTTTCCAGATTTGTTCATTGTGATATTTCCTTCTTAATCTTGTATTTTAAATAAATATTTTTCTCTTCATTATCATGGCCAGTGGTTTATCTCTATTTTACTTATTTCTTCAAAGAATCAACTTTTTGTTTTGTCAGTTTCTTCAATTTTTTCTTTTGTTGTGATTTCAATAATTTTAGCTCTGATTTTAATTACTTTCTGTCTTCTACTGCTTTTGGTGTTGATTTGTTCTTCTTTTTCTAGGGCTTTGAGGTACAGTGTTAGGTCATTTATTTGACTTTTTATTCTTTTAATGAATGTGATCAGTGCAATAAACTTTCCTCTTAGCCTTCATAGTGTCCCAGAAATTTTGATACATTGTATAAGAGTTCTTATTTGCCTCTAAGAATTTTTAAAATTTCATCCTTGATTTCTTCCATTATCCATTCATCATTCAATACTATATTAATAATTTTTGTCTTCATTTGTTATAGTAGCTTCTATTTTTTACTTTATTGTTTATTCCTAATTTTATTCCATTGTGATCTGATAGAATGCAGGGTATTATTTCTGTTTTTTTTTTTTTTTTGTATTTACTAAGAGTTGCTTTGTGGCATAAGATGTGGTCTATTTTAGAGAAGAAACATTGTGCTGCTGAGAAGAAAGTATATTTACTTGTTGATGGATGAAATATTGTATACATGTCTATTAAGTCTAAGTTATTGACTGTATTATCTAATTCTTTAGTTTCTTTATTTAGTTTTTGTTGGGAGGATCTGTCCAGTAGTGAGAGAAGTGTGTTAAAATCACCCAGTATTATTGTGTTGTGGTCTATTTGATTCTTGAAATTGAGAAGGGTTTGTTTGATGTATGTAGATGCTCCATTGTGTGGGGCATGAATATTTATAATTTTTTTTTCCTGCAGATATGTAATTCTCTTAAGAGGTATGCAATGTCCTTATTTGTCTCTTCTGATTAACTTTGGCTTGAAGTCTACTTAATCTGAGATGAGGATTGATACCCATGCTTGTTTATGCAATATTTGTGAGAGATATGTTTTTTCCCATCTTTTCACCTTCAGCCTGTGGATATCTTTGCCCATGAGTTGAGTGTCTTGAAGACATCATATTGTTGGGTCTTGCTTTTTAATCCAATCTGCCAGTCTAGGTCTTTTGATTGATGAGTTTAGGCCATTAACATTGAAGGTTATTATTGAGATATGATTTGGCACCTCAGTTAGTTCCCACAATAGTGAGATGTTATAAAAAAAGAACAAGATTGGCCCTTCTCTGCTGTCTGAACTTTCTCTCTTTCCTCCTGTCTCCCTTTTGTGTATGCTTCCATTCACTATGAGGTCATCAGAGCCGAGCTGAATGTCCTTGGATCTTCAAAACTGTGAACTAAATAAACAATTTTTCTTTATACATTACTCAGACTTAAACATTTTTCTGTAGCAATGAAAAATGGACTAATATGACTCAAAGACACTTGCAGAACTGCTCAGCAAGGGCAAGTCACTGACATGATCTGTCAAGCTGAGAAGCTGATGGTCTTATTGACGATTCCAGAACCTTGACACTTTGCCACAACTGGTGTGAAATGAAAACCCTGAGTCCATTTTCTTTTCCAAGTTCTGAATTTGAGACTCACAAAAGTGGTTTTCATTGCAGAATGTATATGACATCTGGGAATTCAGCTGATGCAAGTTACAGCCTTTTAATTTTAGCAGAATAAGAAGGCATTGGAGGATATTAAACTATATATTGATGAGACAACCCTCGATCTCTGCCACACCCAGCAATCCTACCTCTAGGAATTAATTCTAAAGAAATAATTATGGCTATTTCCAAATATATAGCTGAAAGAATATCCATCATGCTGTTATCTGTAACAGTGAAAAATTGGGAAACAATTTAAATGACCCAAAATAGATCATTGATATTAGTTATGGATTACCATAAAATCATAAAACATGAGCCTATATGTGAAAATCTATGTGACCTTGGGTTTTGCAGACTGTTTCTAGAAACAATACCAAAACCACAATTCATGAATAAAAAAAATTAACACGCTGGATTTCATTAAAATGAAAAACTTCTGTGCTGTGAAAGACAATGTCAAGAAAATGAAAAGATAAGCCACAGAGTGGAAGAAAATCTTTGCAGAAGACTTATTTGATAAAATATACAAGGAACTATTAAAACTCAGCAATAAGAAAACAAACAATTTGATTTAAAAAATGGGTTCGAGACATTAACAGATACTCACCAGACAAAATACATAGATCACAATTGTATGAAAAGACACTCAACAGCATATCTTATTAGGAAATAGGAAATTGAAACAATAAAGAGATGTAACTACATACCCATTAGAATGGCTGAAATACCAAACACTGACAACAGAAGGTGCTGGTGGAGATGTGTAGCAATAGGAACTCTAATTCATTGCTGATGGGATAAAAAATGATACAGATATTTTGGAAAATAGTTGGGCAGCTTCTTACAAAGCTACACTGTTCTACCATAGGATTCAGCAAGATAATTACCTAAATGAGTTGCAAATTTATGTTCACATAAAAACTTGTACACAAATGTTTGTAACAACTTTATTCATAATTTCCTCAAACTGGAATTAACATGTCCTTCAACAAATAAATGTGTTAACAAACAGAGAAATATCTAGACCATGGAATGTTATTCAGTGATAAAAAGAAATGAGCTATCAAGCCATGATAGAACATGAAAGAAACTTAAATTCATATTGCTAATAAAGAAATCAGTCTGAAAAGAGTATGTACTTTCAACTGCATGACATTCTAGAAAAAGCAAAAGAACAGCATGGTAAAATGATGGGAAGGGAAGAAAAGACAGATGAATAAAAGGGATTCAGGGTTTTTTTATGACCATATAAATATTCTGTAAAATACTTTAATGGTAGTATTTTACATTATGCATTTGTAAAATCCATAGAACTATAGAAAAAAATATATAGACCAAAATATAGAGAGACAAAAATATATATACCAAATCTTTTAATTTATTCATTATTTGTTTTTTCTAGATATACAGGAGAGTAGGGTATATTTTGACATATTTTGATACATAGAAGAAGTATAACTTGTTCTAATTAGGATCTCATTATTGTGGTTGTATATGATGTGGAGTTACATTGGTCATTATTCATATATAAGGTAAAGAAAATAGGTCAGATTCATTCTACTGTCTTTTCTGTTTCCACCCCCCTCCCTTCCTTTCATTCCTCTTTGTCTAGTCCAATGAACTTCTGTCTTCCCTTCCCTGTTGTGGGTTAGCATCCACATATCAGAGAGAAGATTCTGCCTTTGGTGTTTGGGGACTGGCTTATGTCACTTGGCGCAATATTCTCCAGTTCCATCCATTTACCAGCAAATGCCATAATCATTCTTCTTTGTGGATGAATAATATTCCATTGGGTATATGTACCATATTTTCTTTATCCATTCATCTGTTGTAGGGCACCTAGGTTGGTTCCATTGCTTGGCTACTGTGAATTAAGCTGCTATAAACATTGATATTGTTGCATCACTGTAGGATGCTCATTTTAAGTCATTTGAGTATAAACCAAGGAGTGGGATAACTGGGTCAAATGGTGATTCCATTCCAAATTTTCTAAGCAATCTCCATATTGCTTTCCATAGTGGTTGCACCAATTTTCATTCCCACCAGCAATGTGTAAGTAACCCTTTTCCCCCACATCCTCACCAACATTTATTGTTACTTGTATTCTTGATAATTACCATTCTGACTGGAGTGAGATGGAAACTCAATGTAGTTTTGATTTTCACATCTCTAATTGCTAGAGATGTTGGAATGCTTTCATATATTTTTTGACCATTGGTATTTCTTCTTCTGAGAAGTGCCTGTTCGTTTCCTTAGCCCACTTACTGATTGGGTTATTTTGGTGCTAAATTTCCAAAAGTGAATCTTAATGTACCTTAGTTAGTAAGTTAATACTAATGCATCAATATTATTTCATTAATTGTAATAAATTGTACCATAGTAATGCAAGATATAATAGAGGGAACCCCCTGTAGGAAAAAGGGGAACACTTTGTATTTTCTGTAATTCTCAAACTACTCTAAAAAGTCTGTAAGTTTAAAAACTGAGGCCATAGAAGACTACTTATTATTGTGAAAAAATGCTCAAAATAGGTCAAGTGTATAATAAAGCATATAAATTCTATTTCCCTATTTTATTGTGATTCTGTCATGTACACATATATTTCTGTACACACATGCATGCATAACCTCATGGGTAAAGATAAAGACTAGAACATCTAAACAAAACTGTCAACATCACTGTCTCTGAACTAGAGAATAAAGTAAAAATTTTCTTATCTTTTATATTTGATTTCCCCAAAATTTTACAGTAGACTTTGTATAATTTTTTTGAAAAGAAAATAAATAGTTTTTGGGTAAAATTTCTATAAAAATATTAACTTGAAATAATAATTTTAATTGATAGAATTGATAGTCATGTTTCTACCCACCTGTGTTCCCTACTCAAGATGATTTTAATAGATGATTTTAATTTCCTCTACATTGTGTACATGTGTCTGAACCTTCATTCCATACCCCACACTTGGAGTCTTTCTTGAAACTCATTCCCCTACCCTCAATGTATGCAGTCCATTGATATACTATATTCCTTCAAGACCTTAATTAGTTCCTTGAGACATATCCTATTTTGTTTTATTTCTGCAAGAATTCATCCATCCCTTCAGTGGCCCACTAGAACTGCACTGAGACTCCATTACAACATTTTTTTATAATCTCCTTTGTGCCATGTGAGTTATGCCCACATCTGTTTTCCTCCATAGACCAAAATATCCTTTAGAATAGGGACTATGCTTTTGTATCACCTAAAACACACAAAGTGCAGATCTTTGCACAATGAATGGCTGTTAAATTGAATTGATTTAAATTACATTAGAAGTCATTTGAAAGTGCTAGCAAAATACCATTAATGGTGTCTGTGTAAGATGCTTTGAATTAAATGTGAGGACAAATACATTAATGCTAACATGCTCTCAAGCAAACACCACCAGCTCTGCAGTGAAGATTATCAAACATCGGCTTCCCTGCCTGAGACTTGTGATTAGAATGCCTGATTCTGCAAGTTCAGATCAAGTCCACTCTTCTCACTGGACCAAGATCAGAAGACTGAATCATAAGATCAGTGTAAGAAAAAGTGAAATGAACACATGGTTTGAGAAGAAGTGATCTGAGGTCATTTTATGTGTAAGAACATGTCTGTGTTATTGCAATGACGATGGCGAAGGAAATGGAGGAAATGATGTGTGACCCTCTTCTCTTTCCCCCTTCCCAAAGCCAAACTAACAAACGATGGGGGAGCCAGAGTTTCCCTTTCTGAAAATTAAATCATCTTCCTCTAAAAATGGTTATTTGATCATCATTATACATGGGGACATGTAAAATGTGGTTTGACATCCCTTCAGGAAAGTAGCTGATATGTTAGTACTCCAAGGCTCTGTGTGTATTGGTGAAAGCTCTTAATAATAACTTTTAATTTATTAGTAATGGCACAAACATCAAATGATATTGCTTGTAATGCATTTTTAAGAATCCACTATTATTTCCTATTATAGAAACATGTATTCATATATAAACCCAAGATGCTGTCCATGGTCCTTAGGCTCACAGAATACCAAAGCAGCAAAAGCCTAGATATAAAAGAACCAGAAGAGAAATCTTCACTGAGCATAATCATTTAATTTTCCACTTGGTTCAAGAAGAAATATTTTGCTTAATTTCTTATTTGTTCATTTTCATATAAAGTTGAGGTTACATGGACTATATAAATCACTGACCCCTTTTACACTAACTATTTAATGTCTATATATTTCACTCTAGTTTAATATAGCTGAAAAATAGGCTTTGTGTAATATTAAAACAATGAAACAAATCATTAATTCCTCAGAAGATCATGGTAGCCTGGCAAGACCTTGTGTGTGTGTGTGTGTGTGTGTGTGTGTGTGTGTGTGTGAGAGAGAGAGAGAGAGAGAGAGAGAGAGAGAGAGAGAGAGAGAGAGGGGAGAGAGAGAGAGAGAGAGAGATGCTCTTTTTTTTTTTTGGTCTAGGATATGCATTCAGATGAATTTGGTAACTCTGTTGTATACAGGGAGACACTGAAGGAAATCTCAATAAAAAAACCTTTATACATGATACTTAAAAATAGAAAAGTATTCCAGCCTATAATTATAAAAAGTATTGGGTCTCTTGATAGTAGTTTTGCTTAGATCAATTGTTTTCACTGTTATTATATCATGCATCTTGATGACATTCCCCAATACAATGAAAAGAACATGCCAAGTAAACAAAATAATTTTAAATCTAGAGACAAAACTTAGGACTTAATTTTTTCCTCTCTGCTCAGATAGTTAGGCTGAGATTGGACTGGATAGATGATACAGTGCAATAAGCATTAAAATTTAGAAGCATGATAAGATCAGCTATAACAGTGCTACTTTTAGTTTGAATTCTTTCCATTTATTATCTTGTGTCACACCTGAAATACTATCCAAATTCAGCATATATTTGTATGTGTGGTAATCTAACTTTATAGGGAATAGTCTAGTGATCCTCGTTTACTATCAAGATGTAATGCTGGTGATTAAATTACAGATGACACACCACATCAATTCTTATTAGAGATGTGCAGGCAGTGAAATGTTTACATTTCAGTGGATGATTTGAGTCACTCTTGCACCCATTTCTCATTATACTAAACTTGGTGATTATCAGTTGGTACTTCAGACTCCACTTGCCCAAGTTACACACTTGGCATCTTATTAAGGCAGGTTTTGATATATTTGAATCTATTCCTCTGTAGCTGGTTTTAAATATTAAGTGAGAAAATGCATATCAGAATATTTTTTACACCTTAAAGTTCTATAAAAATATGATGTGGCATTGTATTTATGCAACAAATAGTAGTACCCATTATGTATTGGACATTTCTTTAGGCACTGGGGATAAATATTAGAAAAAAAGTTCCTGCCCTCACAAAGTTTATATTCTAGTGACAGGAGACAGACAATAAAGAATTGAAATATGCAGGGATTCAAATGGTATTTTTTCTCTGTAGGACAAAGTGGATACAGTGATAGGGATAGATATGAAGAGCTGATGTTTAAAATAGGTTGGTAAGAGAAGTCCTAGTGAGAAGGTGACTTGTGAACAAAGGCCTAAGTCAGGGAAGTGTACCTAGGGAAGAGCTTTCCAGGCACAGGATGCAGCCAGTTCTGTCAGGAGCTTGGGTGTTATGTTGGAGGAACTAGTCAAAGAGACTAGTATGAGTAAGGAGGCCAGTGAGGAGGTAAGACAGATAAGAAGACACAGAGAGGAAATAGTGTAGAGGCTTGGAGATGGATAAGCACATGGGATTGCCATGTCACTACTTTAGGCCTGTGGAATGTGAGCAGCAGTGACACTGTTCTGAAGAGCCCAGGTTCTTCACCTTGACCTTCTTTTCCTCTGAACTGTGATTGATAAATTACAGTTGGTGGCTCCCACAATAACCTGTATCCCAGGGTGTTTGAGGTGAAATGATACAGAATACAGAATGCTTGTCTGACCTATGATGTGAATAAGAAATGTGCATGAGGTCTGGTGCAGTGCCCTGTAATTCCAGCTACTGGGGAGCCAGAGGTAGGAGGATCTCAAGTTTGAGACCTGGGCTACTTGCCAAAACCCTTTCTCAAAAAAAGAAAAGAAAAGAAAGGAAAGAAAATGTGCATGAGGTTGCCACAAGTCTTTGTCAAGTCTCTACTATAGTTTCCTAGAAATGGTCCCTTATCTCTACAAAGGCTGAATTCTAAGCCTTCAGCTTGTCCCACAATTGATAAATTGGCCAAAGTAAAATATCTAAAGAAGTTTGGTCAGTTTTGGAAATTCTTATCTTTTCCAAGTTTTAGCACCTCGGGGTTCTTTTTGCCCCACCAGCTGTCTGCTGATTTTGAATGAATTATTTCTGAAATTTATTTGGATTTCATAGTTGGTCTTGGTGGAAATGCTGGTGGTCTTCTGCAAATCACCTTATACCATCCAGAAGTGGGAATGTTCAGATTACATTAAACGTTACAATATTGAAGGGAATGAATAAAGTAAAGGATTGTATACTGAAATCTGGAACATTCCAAAAGTGAGAGAAATCCATCAATACAAAAAAAATAATACTCTCTGTAATATTGAATTGTATTTAAGATGATCATATCTTATGATTTAATTACTTATTATTACTTTCCATATTTTAATAGTTATACTTTCTCTTTCTAAATAACTATCTGATTTATTGTTTTGCTTGACTATAGAACTTGAGTTGGTCAGTTTCTCTGGTATTCTTCTAATAATTTCCTTTCCTTTCACATATACAATTATTGATAGTTTCATTCATGGATTAAGGCAAAAATATTATCAATGTGAGTGAAATTTAAATATGAATAGAGTAGTGGAAACTTTTGAAACCAGCATGTTCAGTATGTACTAAGTATTTTATCAGTTAATATCCTAGAGTGTATGAGAGGATAGACCAACTGACAAAATTCAAGAAGCTTTTAAGGAGGAGACACTTATTAAGGGGAAATCAGGGAAAACACAAAGGATAACATTGAATTCTAGAGCTAGATACTTGAGACATCTTTGTCCTGAAGAGGCAAAGAAAGGGATCAGTTACTAGAACCTAGAGACATCAAAGCCAGGTAAAATGCTGGTGGAAATGCAGTGATTGTCTCAACCTTTCCTTCTGTCTTTTGCTTCTTCTTTCCAATGAGAGGCCAGAAAACAAAGTAACCTATTGAATTTATTTTTATGAGTCACTGTCTGGAACAATCCAGCTCTGAGTCTCTTTGTTTTCTTCCACCTCTATTCCCCAAATTGAAAAATGGCTCCCAGGTGAACATAGCTGTCATACTTCCTGGACCATGAAAAATAGAGCATGCCTTTAGAATTACTTATACAACTCTGGAAGTTCATTTAATAGAACTCTTATACCAAAGCTGAAAAAACTCTGAAGATACAGATTGGACTTAACAACATACTTTATGTGAACCTATCCTAAATATAAATCAAGTATTTCCTCTTTTAAGCATTTTTCATATTATAAAAATCTATCTTGACATGTAGCATATATATATATACAAAAAGAATTTGGGCATAGTTAACTTCAATATAAATATCAGAAAGCTAGATGATGTGAAAGACAGGTAACCAACTTATATTAATCTGGTTGCTGTTCATAGGAACTCAATTTAGAAGTTTGGAGGCTGAATGTTTCCTCTTTTGTTTTGAAAAGTAAATTTTAGAAGCTTTAATACAAGTTTTAATCTTAATTCACCTTTCACATATAATTGATATTGTAATTTCACTGTAAATATCAATAAAGAAGTTATAATGCCAATGGACATGGACATTGAGTTAGACATCTCAGAGTAATGGGCTACTAAAATATCATGATTACATAATTGATTTCCTAAATAATCCAAAATCCTGATTGAGAAAGCTGCCTGGAAGGCTCATAATGACTATTTGTAGGGCCCTGGACCTGAGTGGAGAGGTCTATAACTGAACTCATTGCCCTTCAAAAATCTTCTCCTCTTCCTCTTTTTGTTCTCCTTATCAAAGATGTCATAATTCTCCAGTGACCCAGAGACAAAACATTGAAATGATGTATTCATTCATTCATTAAATCAATAACCATTTATCAAATGTACTGTCTGGGAGATAAAGACAAATGAGGTTGAGCAGGTCTCATGAAGGAGCTCAATCTGCTTGGAATGTGGAAAAGTTATTGTTGTAAGTCTAGAAATAGATTTTTGTTCAGTGATTGCTTTAAGTCTTGAAAGACACCAAAAGACCATGGTGTGAAAGACTCTACTGCAGAAAGAGTTTATTCCCCTTTTTAAAACCAGGACCTCATTCCCTTGATCTCTCAAATAGTTCTTGGGAATCATTCTTTCTTCTTTATTAGTGGCTGCAATGACCCTAGTTGAGCACTTACTACCTTCTATTTGGCTTAGAGTAGCAGTGCCTCAACTCTCCTGACTTGCAAGTTCTCTTGCCAACAACCCCCACTACCAAATATTGCCAAATCATTTTTCTGGAACACAGAATCTGTACCCTATCCAACACTTGATCTCCTCACCTACTCTCTGCTCTAAGTTGTACTCTTAGTACTTATTTACCTTGTGCAGTCCTAGAGTGACCTTCCTTACTCATTCCCCATTACCGTCTTTGGAAAGCTTGCCAATTCTTCAAGGGCCAGCTGTAGGTAAAATATTCTCACCTTTCAGCTCATCGTTTTTGTATTTGCTCATATGCTTATGTTATTTTTTTTGTATTTATGTTTTATCTCCCTTGCTAGATTGTAAGCTTTTTGAGGGCCCCTGTTCATATTATTTTTGTGTGTCTATTGTAGCAAATAATGTGATATCTTTACAGATGATGGGAAGGGGAATTCAGATGTTTTTAAATTAAATCATGCAAGCATTCCATAAATATCAGAGCAGACTAGAGTTAAGCTCTAATTTGATCTGGTACAAACAGATTTTGATGCTAGATGGAGTGACACCAGAAAGAATTTGGGCACAGTTTGTCTTTTATTAGATATGTGCAGTGATTAAGGGCATATTCCAGTGAAAACAACAAAAGTTATAAATTTATACACATTAAATCCATATAGAAAAAGCTCACTGAAAACATTTCGCAACCTTATGTTTCTAGATGTCTGGTGAATTCTAAAGTAAATGTGATTTTTTTTTTTTTTTTTTTTTAGTGTAGATGTTACATGTTGAAACTGAAGTTTTAAAACCAAAGACTTTACTTTTTCAAAATAATTTAAAATTTAGTCATTGTTTTCATGTAAAACAATTCATGCAGATATATTTTGAAACACAAACTCCTTAACTTAAAAACAACCCATTTCTTCCTCCATATTAGGGCTGTCAAAAAGAAGGAGAGATTTGGTAAACTGCATGTCACTATCAGCCATTGATAGCCAGTGATTTGTTCCGAATCCAAAGGCTAAACCAAACCTCATGCTGCTGTATGTCAGATACAATTGGTCCACAGTCAAAGTTTTACAGCTCAGACAGGGCACACTTTATCCTTCAGGCTGCTACTTAAGATAGCCATGACCCTGAGGAGAACCAGTCAACAAAACAGACAGACAAGAGGATGTGATTTGTATGCATCCCTGAGCCAGCTCACATCACCCCTGACCTACAGGTCAGGCTGCAAATGACAGCAGGGTGCATGCACCTGATCAGACAGAATATTCTCATTATAAAGACTGGGAAGAGGGAGCAACTCCTCTGTGTTTACCCACAGACCAGATGCAATCTACCTAGGAAATGAGTAAAAAAAATACTGATTTAGCTCAACAAGAAGATGTGACCGACATGTAAGTGCCTTATAAAATTTTAAAGCAATCATTTATCCTGATAAAGTTGGATGAACACAAGATGATTATACAAAGGAAGTTTATCAAAGGAAAGAAGCAGTTTGTTTAATCACAGATAGACCATCTAGAGAAAACTAACCTGGAATGAGTAACCCTGATTGAACTACAATAGGGAAACCTTTTCAGATATACATGGCCATGAGTATTTGTTTTAGAAATGGTTTTGATTAAGGGTGAGCCTAAAATAGTGATGAAAGCCTACACATGTACTGTTTTTTTTTTTTTTTAAGTTTTGGGAGTTGGTAAAAACTTTCAGATTTTAAAAAGAAATCTGGATTTCCAAAATGACCTGTATTGACAAAAGAGATACAAAAAATCACCATGAGTGCTTGTTTTTAAAAGCAAAAGAGAGAACCTGTGACTTAAATTAGTAGAAGTAGGTTTGTTTGAGGCCAGCAGACTAGAAGAGGTGACCTCTGGATATCCCCATGAGAGCTCTGATTCCTGACAGCAGTATCTTAAAACAGTAGAGATTCATCATTCAATTGCTCTGACATAGATAATTAAAATAGTATTGTCCAGATTTTAATAATCATATACACAAAAAGCCCATTAGTACAGAGATGGTCTGTAAAGTGGGTGTTAATCCTATTTCTGAAATACTGAATAAAGAAAAGTGTATGTGTGGGTATACTGTATATATACACATATATACATATGCTATATGTGTGTATATTTAATTATAAACAACATATTTATACTCAACATATAAATATGTTGTTTAATTATAAACAACATATTTATACTCACCTATCATTGAGATGATAGGTGAAAACATGTAGTCTGTGCTTCTTAAGGAGCTGAAATGCAACACTAGCCAACAATGCCCAGTTTATGTCTTATTAGCAACCTGGAGTGGAAGGGTTTAATAGTTCAACTTTCTGTCTATAAGTATTATCTTCCCCATAGACTGTACAATCACAATTTCACAGACAATGTCTTACTTATCTTTTCTTCCTCAACATGTATTGCAATGCCTGTTGACTCCAAAATGACTCAAGCTTGCAGATAGGCAAGTGATCAACCAATTCACTAACGCAAAGCAATTGCGATTTTTTTCTTTTCCTTTTGACATTTGATTTGGCCTCTTAGGTTTCTTTTTGTGGTAAGCTTACCCTTCATGTTTATATTAACCATATTTTAACTTTGATGTTAAAGACATTGGGCTGCAGAAAATTCATGGAGATAAGGGAAAAGACAGTTAAGTCTCTTCCATAGCAATATATATATATACTAATCATGTGACCTTATACAAGTTACTTTAAATGTTATGAGTCTCATTTTTGTAAAATGTGAAATGCATCCATAATTAGGCATATCTCATAAGATTGCAATATGTTTTAAAGGCGACTATATGAGAAATTATTTGTAAATATAATATCTTATTACATGTGAATCACTATGCTATTTTTCTCCATTTTTAGGGAGACAAAACTATCAAGGGCTTATATCCAAATGAGAAATTTAGTTATATAGAACTGTTCAATAATAATAACTTGCTACATGTTCTGCGTGCCATCCTGTGATGTTAAAAAACAAAAAGAAGAATGGTGAAAAGAAAATTGTGTCCTCTGGCACCAGGTGGCCAAATTTAGTGGATAAAAATATAGGTACATAGTTTAATTTTAATTTTAGATAAATAATAAATAAAATATAAGGATGCCCCATATAATATTAAAATGTAAATGGGTGTGTCCTCTATTTTATATGGCAATGGTATTTTGGCATCAACCATGACAACAAAAAAACTAGTTCTAAATGGTCTTCTAAATGGTCTTCCTAACTCTCTTCTTGAGTCTTATTATTTTATCTTTATTTAAATATTCTAATTGCACTGGTGTCTTAACAAACAACCCAAAACATTTCAGGAGAAATAGAATATAACTAGGAAATTAAAAAATAGAACATGTTCTATTAATGTCTAGTAATCCCTTTCTTTCATCAATCATTAACTTGATTAATACCCCTGAGGCACAAGCAAGGAGACAGTGCCTGTGCTAGACATTAGTACACTTAGAGCCGCATTCATCATTTTATACTGTCTTTTGTATTGCTGGGGTTAGAAGTCTGTAAACAGTTAGCAATTTTTCTCATTACCTTCCCATTAGATGTATGCCAATGTCATGTGCTGCAGTAGATTTGAAGGTGAGGGGATAAAAAGCTATCTGGCTCTTCTATCAGTTCCTAGCAGTGACTATCATGGATGACTAGAAGTGATTGCAGATGGCTATGGGCTTCAATAGTAACAGTACTGATTTCAAGTTCTTTTTTAATTGCATCGTGGCCATAGTATGATTTGAATGCAGCAGTGGCTAGGGCCATATCTCCAGGTAACTCAACAGTGAGCGTGACACATCATACTTGGATGGACATAATGGACATCATACTTGAGATGGTAACAGCTTCCTAAACGTTGGAAAAAAACAAAACAAAACAAAACAAAACTATTTTATGCCTTCTGTGTCTGAGTTACCTTTCCTATTCTTGATGTTCTGGTTCTTTCAATTAGTTTGTGATCCACTCTCTATATTAAGATGTTTGTAATACCTGGAGTGGTTTTTATGCTCTTGACTGGACCGTTGGTGGAAAACTCCAACAACACCAGTGCCAGCTTAAGTCAACTTTGAAGTCATGTGATACAAAACGTAATGGAGGGATCTAATAGGACATGACTCATTTGAACTCCAGAGAACTTTTATCATAGGGATTGGAGGAGTAATCTACCATTATTTATAGGCTAAATTAGATCCACTAGAAAGAGGTCTTCACTTACATGTCAAGTAGGGGGCAAACATTTATGGTCAAATTGTATGTCCTTAGCCAACCATGAATAACAGTTTCACTAGACTTTCAGTAATAGTAACACACACAATATGAGAGAAAACAAGGCCACTAGATATCATTTATATGAAATAAAAAAAATGTTTTCTCTGAGATTGTATCAGGAAGAAAACTTGTTGGCAGATAACTACATTTCACATAATTATTTTGTTGAATTGAGTGTGCTCTAAGTGGATAAAAGCTATAACTAATATAAGGTTTAAAAATATCTTTGTGTTTAATCTGTTGCAGTAGTTCATTATCCTACAGTCAAGACATTATATCTGATCTCTAAATTAAACTTTCTCTTCTTGAAATTCCAGCATGTGCTTTTTATCTTCCCCTCACCTGAGAAGAAGAATACATCTGTATTCTTCTTTAACACTCTGCATGTTCCTGAAGATAATAAATCAGTAGCTCCTTCCCCAGTAGTCCCTTTTTCTCAGATGAAGCAATCTCAATTCCACTGGCCTTTAAACATGATGGTTGTTTCCATCCCTTTACATATAGGTTCTCTGAACTGAATATAACTGATGTAAACTTGCCCATCTTTTAACTGTCACAGTTGGAGCGAAGTTTCTGTAATTTTGTTAAAGAGCATCACCTAAGATATTACTTAAAGGAAAAATATTTGTTTTGCTTTCACAAGAATACAAAAATTTGTATGGAGAATATCTGACTAAAACATGATTGGAGTTAGATCAGTAAGGGCAATTGGTGTGACTTCGCAAAATGCTTTCTAAATTCAAAACTCTATGGACCAAGTGTTTCAAAATTACCTTAGTTCAAAGTGGTATCTTTTCTGTTTTTGAAGAAAGAATGCTGAAGTAAGTCTATAAACCCAAGTAAGTAAAATGCATTCAGTAAGAAAATTTTGTAAAAAAATCTGACTTGAGATAAAGTTGGGACTGAAGCAAATGATAAAGGATTGGTCACTAGTATTTACCACAAAATCCTTGAACCCCCATAAACTCAAAACATTTAAAATTAAAGAACCTCAAAATAACCCTTCAAGGAAAACAGAAGCCTAGCATTCATTTCTGAGAAAGCATTTGTTTGACTATCTAGTAATACCTGGCTCAGGGTCATTGTTATGATTTAGATATGAAGTATTTACCCCAAAGCTTTATTATTATTATTATTATTATTATTATTATTATTATTATTACAGGAATGTTCCAGAGGTGAAATGATTAGATTGTGGTATCTATAACCTAATAAATCCATCCTAGTTTGAATAGACAGGGTTGTATCTGTAGGCAGGTGAGGTGTGGCTGGAGGAGGTAGGTACCGGTGCCATACCCAGGAATGATTTATCTTCTCAGAAGTCTTTTTCCCCACTCTCTGTCTGCTCTCTAGATACCATGAATGGAGCAAGGCTCCTTCATTATTCCCTTAACATGATGTTCTGCCTTGTCATGGGCCCAGAGTAATAGAGTTGGTCCACCATGGACTAAATCTCTGAAACCATAAGCCAAAATAAATTTTTCTTTCTGTAAGTTGTTCTTGTCAAGTATTTTGGTCACAGCTATGTTAAGCTTACTAAAACAGTGATGCATATAGTAGATACTTAATGCAAGGTGTAGAATGAAATATTAAATAATAGCATTAATAGTGTATTTAAAACCATACATAATTTAAACATAAAAGCAATGATAATGAATTTGAAATCTATTTGATGTCAAAACACATTATAAAGAATATCGGAGAGGAAGAAAACCCAATATTATTTATGATGAAGTGCTCATCTATATGTTCCATTGCAATAACATTTTGTTTTAATGTATAATTTACTACACAGTTTGTATGATGAAAAACTATAGATGAACCATATGTATTTTGTTTATTTTAGATTAATGTTATACATATTTCCTATATGTATGATAGATTAAATATAAAGAAAATGAAATATTAACTTTAAAATATATTAAAAATACAAAGTACATTGATGCATGCACAGAAGTAAGGTCTTAAATATCTAAGCCAATGGGCTTTTCTTTAAATATCTTGAATTAATAAATTTATGTAAAATGCAGTGTTTACCTACTGTGGAAAAGATAATATATTTGAATTCTAAACTATATTCACGTTATTGAATTTTAAAGTTTGTAATGTTGATATAAGTGCAGAGACTTAATGTGATCTTTCCAGTGGTTAGTGAGGTAAGAGTGTTAATGCTTTTAGATTGATATTAAGAATCTTTTTCTTTTTTTAAAGAAAGAGTGAGAGAGAGTGAGAAAGAGGGAGAGAGAGAGAATTTTTTTTAATATTTATTTTTTTAGTATTTGGCGGACACAACATCTTTGTCTGTATGTGGTGCTGAGGATGGAACCCGGGCCGCACGCATGCCAGGCGAGCGCGCTACCGCTTGAGCCACATCCCCAACCCTATTAAGAATCTTTTTATATTAGAAAATAACTCTTATTCTATTGGCCTGATTCTGTTTACTTAATCTTTGAAGCTTACTAACTAAAAGTCATTGAATAATATTGAATAGTCATTGAATAGTCCAGTAGATTTTAAGAAAATCATAATATAGAACTGAAAGCAGAGTAGACAAATTAGAAATCAGGGAAGTTGCAGTACTGAAGTTTCTTCCTTTTCTGCACCCTCATCTCCTCCTTCCCCATCCCTTCCTCTCTCCTCTCTTCTCTCATTTATTGAGTTTATATTGATCAGAAAATTTTAATATTACTAAGCAGCAATTTACTAGCATCTCCTGTAAAAATAAAAATAACATAATTACCATAATAAAGGGTGGGAAAGGGAATTTAGGCTTCAGAATCCTATTTTCATCATGGTTCTACTTTTGATTAGCTATAGAACCTAAGCATGTTACCTAACTTCTAAAAGTCTCAGTTTTTTTTTTAAAACGGAAAAAATACCGAAATTAGCAACCATCTCAGATTTTACAGTAAGAATGAGACAGTGTATGCAAAATATTTAGCAATATACCAGGCATAACATTTCCACTACTAGTGTTATTTTGCTATGCTTCAGCTACTGTAGATGAATAAGACAAAGTTCCTTCTCTCCTTTGATTTTTCTCTCATGAAGAATGAAATTGTTGAATGACCTCCAAGTTTCTTTCCAGCAGGAAAATCCATAGCTTTATAACCCCTTCTTTCTTAATTGATGCTTATGTCCTGCGGGTGCCTGGCGTGGTCAGCTGGTGGTTTCTAACTAGCTTGCTAGTGAATGTGTTAAATGAGAGATGCAGGAGCCAAAGACTAACAGGTGACCTAGGTTCCAGAATCTTCACAGCCCAGAGTGAAATAACAAATCTGCAGTTTAATGAATCGAAAATAGTTTTATAATTTTAATCAATAGAACAATTTTGAGATAATCCAAATAATCCACAAAAACAGATTAAACATGAAGAGTAACAACGACAGCAAACTTGCCTTCCAGGAATATTGTTATGAATGAATGAAATAAAATTTTTATAATGACAGGCTGAATGATAATAACTAGAACTTAATAACAGTAACATTTGAAGAACTGCTGCTGTGTTTAATGCAAACTTAAATTCCATCTTAAAGAAATTAAAGAAGAGGAGAAAAATGTGATGTGATTTGGATGCTACTGTCTAGAACATTCTTCTACATCTTCCAGTATACACTGCCTGTCTCTAATGAGCGTATCATCAAAGGATGCCACAAATATCCTCTGGAAGAGGGCCTATATTGGCTTCTTTATATTGCTCATGCTCATCCTAATTACCTGGCCAGAATAGAGGCACCAATAAATATTTATTCATTAATTCTAAAAATGTGAGTAAAATTTTGTTTGGAAAAATCCAATAGTTTATAGATTAAATTCTGAGATGTCACCAATTTCAAACATGTGGGAAGTCTCAAGGGATAGCAATTTTCTCTTTGTTTAGTATAGTGTTTTAAAATGAAAGGAGCATATTTCACATATTACCACAAAAACAACAATATTTTTTTTTTTTAGATAGTCTTTTGTTTGAGAAGTGACTAATACTTCAACAAGACGTTCCTTCCTCCCACTTCCAGAACTTATTACAATGAAAAAATACAGAGGTTCTAGTTTCTGTTATAAACTGGACAATTTGAACTTTTGTTCTCTATAGATTGAATAAATATTCTTGAAGAAAGTTAGAATTTATTTAAATCACAAGTGTAGTTGAAACTTAATTTTTTTATAGTTTTCAAAGAATATCCTCTGCTTTTTTGCCAGTCACATTTTAAAATTCACATAAAAATTTGTTATGGTCCCTTGTGTCATGGCTCAACATAGTTCTTTCCTTGATGGTGCACTGTATTATCTGAACAGAGATAATATCAGAGAGCCTGTTTTCAAATGGCATCCTTCTGTTTCTCCTCGTGGACACCCAACAAGGCTACATAAGTCAAACCTGTCCTAGCAAATTCATTGCAAAGTCTCTAAATTTGTACCCAAGATATGAAGAGGAAGACAATTAAGACAATTGTCCATAATTAGAACAAATAAAAGCAAAATTAGAGTTACTTCTGGCACAGTGACAGCTTCAGAGATGGTTTGTACTCTTTGTAAAATTGTGCTTTTGGGTTTCAGTTTTCATCATTTCCTTTCATTCATCTGAAATGAGTGAATACATATGTAAATAAAACATCTACAAGAATTCTTATGTAAATAAAAAAAATATAGCATTCAGAGAAAGAAAAGAGCAGTTGATAAAGAAGAGCCAGTGCTGTGGGGCTTTGTGAACAAGGGAGGGAAGGATTTCTTTGTGCCACAACAAAACATAACCCTGCTCATGAAAGAAAGGAGACAGAAGGCTAGCTTTTGCTGAAAGCTGGGCTGCATGTAACTGACCCAGTGGAGGAAATCCTGGTTCTATCTCCAGAGCTCGTTAGCTGTGCAACATGGATCCTATGTGTGTGCAGGATACCTGCCGTCTGTTTTTCTGCTGACGTGGGGCTCCAGCAGTGGGGTACGTTTTCTAAAACAAAAAGGAAATCAATACTGATCAGCAGAATTAATTTGAAACTGTTTCTGCTGATTTCTATTATTATTTAAAAATAGAGACAACCAAAGAAACAAATGATACCCTTTATAATTTGTTCCATCTTTGTTCTAATCCTTCTGGTTACTAATCAGAGGAGAATACACTTCCTTCTCTGCTACCTTCTCAAATGAGTGTCCTAAGTGTACAATTCTAAGTTCTCAGTGGAGAGGGACATTTTAAAGAGTGAACAAAATTGGTAATATTTTAAGCAGTATATTAATCACTTTTTGAAGTTGACAGCCTCTCACCAAGATATTTCTATGGAATATCACCTTTATGATAACAGACATCCTGGCACAAACCACGACCAGTTACACAGGCAAAGTTCTGTGAAATAATCACAAAAAGTGAAGTCGATAATCTACAAATTATGAATATTGATGTTTTTTCAGGGTCAGAGTAATAAAGACACACAATCTTATGTATTTTTATTAAAAAATCTCACACAGAATGAAAATTGTGAAGATACTATGTCCTTTTCATGTCACTGACCTGCCACTTGCTGCACAGTGGTTTAAAATACATGAGATGATGAGATATTTATTTCAGAATTATTAGGCACTTGGTTGAAAACATAGGCCAAATGTGTTATTCTAATTTTACTTCCCTCTCCAGGAATGTGTTAAAGATTTTCATGACCTTACAAGTTAAGCAAATTTGCATAAATTTTATAGATTGAAAAAAAATAATTTTATATAAGGGATCTTCATAGTAACTATTCTTATGCTTCACTTGTTTGTAATTTTTTGGAGGGGAACCATGGTTTGAAACAATGTCAACAAAGATGCAAATCACTTTTTGCATGGCTTTAGATTTAAAAAAAAAAAACCAACATACCGTTCAAACATGACAGGCAAAATCTGTTAATTGTCACAAATTAATTCAATAAAATGTTAATGAAAGCATTAATAGCTAGAAAGAGCTCCTTTAAACAAGGTGAAAACAATAGTCAGGATAAAAACACTCCCACAAAGTGCAAAACACACCCACAAACAAGCAAGAACCAGTTACTACTCAACTCACTCAAAAATGTGTAAGATGCTATTAAAAGTTGCTTTATCGCCAATGTAATTATTGCTAATGCTTTTTGGGGTGGGAGAAAAATCCTGCAGTAACTTTCAATATGAATCTCATTGACCCCTGTAACCACTTTAATGTCTTCTCAGTGTAACTCTGTTAATAGAAAAGGCATCTTGCTTTCTAAATATCACACCTGCAATCGTCCACCCTTGGGAATTCACTGGTAAACACTGCCCACATACATCAAAAGTTTCCACTTCTTCCAGCTCTTTTTAACACCAGGTCCCTCCCCTCTCCCCAGGCTCCTTGCAGCTATCTAGGGAATCTTTCACTTTTTGTCCTTTCCCGACCCTTCTGGACCACATTTTCTCTTCTTATTCAGGCCATCTGCTCTCAAGGAAGGTAAAACTTCTGCTAGGAAAACAATCAGCACCCTAGCAATTAGTTGCTTTTGTGAAATATCCTTTCAGTGGTTACCTATGAAGATAGACATTGTGCAAACCAAAACTCAAATGATGATAGTAGTTTAAAAATAGTTTGTAATTGATACATTTCTGGCTGCAGCCTCCCCCTTTACTTTGCTAGTGGTACAATCTTCTTGCTCTTGACAGAAGTCTTTCTAAAGACCTGCTCAAGCCTCACTAAGCAGCTGTGAGTTAGGTCATTTTCCCAGGAGTTTTACATGTGGAAAACTGGGCATTAGTAAGGCCTCAAAAAGGACACCATCTGGCCCTAGTGAAAAAAAGGATCATGACACTTCCTGTGGT
The DNA here is from genome assembly GCF_048772815.1 of Callospermophilus lateralis. Lineage (NCBI taxonomy): Eukaryota > Metazoa > Chordata > Mammalia > Rodentia > Sciuridae > Callospermophilus > Callospermophilus lateralis. The sequence goes on from NC_135310.1 coordinate 65,549,548, forward strand.
ACCAACAGACCCTGATGAACCAGAAAGGAATTCAGCCCTGGACTGTGATCCAATAGAGACCGGCCCCACAATCACCTCCGTGACAGCCAGCTCCATTCATCTTAGCAGTTATCTCATAGCACAATGGACTTTTGTGCCATGCTGTTTACTGAAGGCGGAGTAAAATCCATTTTGATTTTTGTGTTTAGTCTCAGTGCCTGTCCTCTTTCCTGGAACACATACCACATCAGGAGAGAGTGAGCTGCACAAAGAACGGTTCTTTCAGTTCCCATTCAAACTTCTCAGTTTCCCTCCCACTGTACACAGGGCATAAGAATAAAATGCTAGACTCTTCAGAGGCATCAGAAAAAGTTTTCCTGGAAACAAGAACTTGTCCCTTCCACTTTTAGTATAAATTATTTTGACCTATTTAGATCAACAGTATTTTTTTGTTTGTTTTGTTTTAAGAGAAAATTGAAATTCACAGAGAAGGAAATCCTCCCTAGAAATTGGATATATTGACTCCACTAGGCGCTAGTGTGTTGAAAGATCCTGTTTAAACCACAACAACACTAATAGCAAACCAGATCTTCTTTTATGAAAAGACAATTGCCTGACCAAAGCAATAGGAAAGTTTGAAACCATCTGCTGGTTACATCTTACATTGTTTCAGTTTTTCGCAGTGTACAAAAATCTTTTCATATTTCCTATTTTAGAATCTGAAAACTGGGAAAGTCTGATTAACAAAACCAAATCCCTGATTTATGTTTTGAACTTTTCTCTTTGACTGAATATATTACAAAAGCCACAAAGAAAATGTAACTAACTCATTATCAACAATCATATGTATGTGTTTTTCACTCATGAAATATTGTTTGTAGTAGATGATTGGAAACTTTGAAACTAGCTCTCCCAGAAATGAACTATTGCCATTCAGGGTAAATAGGGGCTTCTGTCTGAGGGTTTTTGTGTCTTACAGCACAGGAGGAGTTGGGGTGATGGGAAGGTGCTTTCTTAGATCTGAGAACACCCTTCTCAATTCTAACCAGATTTGTCTTCATTATCTACCCTCTATCCTTTTTTTTTTTTTTTTTTTTTTTTTTTTAATTCCTGAAGCCTTAAGATACTAAACCTCATTTGTCTGCCACTGGGGACTTCATCTCTACACAGACCTGAGTCCTCCCCCACTGCTGGAACCTTCTACAGAAAGCCATATTGCTGCACAAAGGGCTTTGGGGTTAAAGTACATGGTTAAGGCTCATTGTTATTGCTATTCTCAGAATTTAGTTTGGAGAGGAGTGTAGGGAGCCTACCTTTCTTCCAATAAGTCTCCTGCCTAAATTTTGAAGGATTTAAAACAGCAACACAGAGTGAGTAGAATTTAGTGAAGGAAACATTTCTCAGACTCTGATTCCCTCATGGAGCTGATCAGTTCTCCTGTAGAAAAAAACATAAAACTATTCCTCATTTATTAACATGTGTCCAAGGCCCAATTATAGACATTCTTTTAATATAGAATTATCACTATTGTTGTTATTGAATAAGGTGGTTATTGAGAAAAGTTTAAAAACACTATATGTGATTTTTTTCTAGATTCTGTAATGACCAAGTAGTATAGTATGTTATAACTATAAAGCATAAGTTTTTTTTTGTGTGTTAGGCATCCCATGTGATAATGAAATGTATACAAGTAATAAGTCATAGCTTGATTAGGCATGAAGGAAGGAGGGATCGGAGGGGAAGAGGGTGAGGGGGAAGAAAGATTTTGTTTTGAAAGGTCTAAAAATGATACAAAACAGGCAGCATTCCCTTCCTGAAGTGATTGCACAATTATGTACACAGTTTATCCTATTATGAGTTAGAGTCTTTCATAGGCTGTTTCTAATGGCTTAAAGAAGAAAACTACCAGGGACACTTTGAGGCAAAGTCCAGCAGTTAGGGCTATAGACACCAGCACCTGAGGATGGCTGCAGAGAGTGGGGGTCACTGTATCAAGAAGCTTGGGGAGGGAATGGGGTATAGATAACTAGAAAACTGCCTTTGAAGGATCAGAGGTCAGTCCCCCAAAAGAGGGAACAGGAGAAGAGGAAAGGAGCAACCCCAGCAAGGGAGGAAGAAGTCCAGGTTTCCTCAGTGATGCTGAACATAAAAGCTACTTTGCCACTGGAAAAGGGGATGGAAAATCCAGACTATTAGGCACATAAATGTTCAGTAATTTGGGACATGGATTCATTCTTTCCTTCAAGATCACTAATACTCTATGAGGATAATGGAAGTTTTTTTTTTTTCTTTTTTCTTTTTTTAAACAAAAGAACAATTGAAAACCTGGTAGATCATAAAATAATTAATTTTACCTATTATCTCTTCTGACACTTTTCTTAGCATTGATTTTGCAGCATTAACATATTTGCCTAGTATTAAATGATTTTAAAGGATTAAAATGTTAATTAAAAAATACAAGTGACGTCTCAGTTGCTGGGAAGGCCCGTGAGAGCATTGTTTTAACTGAAGGCTTGTGCGGCTCCTCACCCCCCACCTGCCAAAGAAGCTCTGTTTTGAGGCAACAGTTCCCTAGGAAGAAAACGACAGAACCAGAAACAATTTGCTCCTTTAAGGATTTGAGAATGCTTATGTTGGAACCTAACAAAGGCAGTGTTATGTCCTTGGACATTCTAAAGATCATTGTTAATAGGATCAATTTTTGTGTGTTATTCAACTGGATCATTCCTAGACTCTAAGAACTGCGTTTTAGTAGAGGGACTTGGTGTGGTGATGGGGGTGGGGTGGGGGGGGGGGTAAAGGAAGGCCCAGCACATTCCATGTGATCAGTTCAGCTGCAATAATCTCTTTTCTCCTTCTTGACGAAGCCACACATGAGAGCACTCTGGTGTCTTTCATCATTATTTGTCACCCTTTTGTGTGGAGCAACTTATATCCACAGCCATTCCAGCAATTAAAATGAAAAAGAACCAAACAGTATTCTCATTGAATACTCAGAGGCCAGTGCCACCAAGTGCCATCCAACCTATTGAATGTCGGGTACCTAATGCCATTAGAGCTCTGCAAGTATTCTGTGAAAAAAAAAAAACAAATAAATTGTTACATGCAGAATGCAGAGAATGATTTAAAAAGATAAAATCTTTTAATGAATTGGCAGCAGCTAGATCGCCTGTAACAGACTCTCTTCATGATAATGTGAGGGAGAACTAAGCAACTGACAGAGATTCAGACTCACTTGAAAAGATTGAGAACTCTGAATTTTGGTAGACAAGTAGTCACGGAGTAAAATCAATCTGACAAGAATAAGTCAATCTTCTTTCTGCTGACATATCTTCTGAAAATAACAATGAACATTTTATTAGCCTGATTTTTATTACTTGAATATTTCTCCAAAACCTTCATGTGTCACCATAGTTCCAGGAAAGATACATTTTCATCCCCTTTGCCCAAAAAGGGCAAATTGGAAAAAATAAAAGTTACAAAAGCTAACTTTCACAAGACCACAGAAAGAGGGACTCAGGGTTGAAGAATGATGATCACTTCATATTGACAGTATCTTAGGACCACACACTCCTGAAATGAGGACCCAGGAAGTAGCTTTCCTCATGTCACATGTCAAATGGTTTGGTAACAATTTGTATCTGAATATTTTAGGGTTACTACAAAATCCTCAGTTTTGAATTCATGTATTTGTTTTTCCATTCAGGGTATAGCTTTTAGAAAATACCATTAATAAATTTCTCTGAAATTCCAAGAAAATGTGCTTTTCCAAGAATAGTAATACAAAGTACCTATAGATCTTTGTCCTGCCTTCTAATTTAGTTGGAAAAAAATGTTGTGTTTAAAGGGTAATTTGTGTTTAAAGGGTAATTGGCATTTAAGGTAACATGCCCTTGAAATTCTGATATCAAGGATTTGGGTAGATGAGAACTTTCTAGACAATATCCTCAGATCTGAAGGATGGGAAAGAGGGCCTGAGTGAGCAAAGGAGCAAAGGTATGTTTGACATGGCAAAAGCAATGAAAACGTTCGTTGTAAATACTTTACACACAGATGCACAAATGTCTACAATGTCATCTAGAGAGTGCTTCATATGCCTATTACAGTTTTGATACTGAGTAAATGTTTGGCTTATGCAGGGAAACTGGAGGCAATTCCTAAATAGTGAATTTTACTTTTAAGCAAGGGGCTGAGGAGCTACTGGAGAATCGTCAGCAGTGGTGAACTACTGAAGAATTATCAGCCGTGGTGGACTGTCTGGTTGATTTTGACATAGTCATAGGCAATGGTAAATGACCGAGGGCAGAGGTGGGGTATGTAATGCATTTGAGTGTTGCAGAGATGAGAATTGTCAGTTAACTTATCACCTGAGATAAATGTCAGGAAGAGCTGTACCCCACAGATTCTTATCAATGACTTTTAGGACCACGTGGGCCAATATATGGGTGTACAACCTGGGGTGCTGAGGGCTGCCAAGTTTTGGTTCAGAAAAGCACTTCTGTGTAACACTCTTCAGATACGTTATGACCATGAAGAAAACAGCAGAGAAATAATGTTTTTACATTTTCCTAAACTGGGATTTGGTGACAATCTCTTTATACCCCCTTTAGGAATGGAAAATTCTAGAACTAGAAGAGCAACCTCTAATATGTAATGTTTTTCCCTATAACCTCATAAAGAAGGCTGTGTGGGGATTCACTGTGGCTTTTATAAATCTCTTTAAAATAAATATATAATGTTTTATAAATGACAAGGATTTCAGATGAAACCCTATTAAGGCTCCCCAGAATGTCTTTGCTTCTAGGAATATTAACAGCAACAACAACAAGAAATTTGAATAAATTAAACAGTCAGGCTGGATTGATCCAGGTGGTTCTGCCTCTGAATAATGATTGAGATTGCTCCTTTAAAGTGACCATATTTTGTCAATTCAATTTTTGGCAAAATATGTGACTTTGAGATTATCAGTTGGGAGTGTCTGGCAGTTTGGCTTTAAATCTTGCAAACTTTCTTGAATGCTTAATTGTTTGCTAAGATGTCAGCTGCAAGATTAGAGGAGCTAGGGGGAAAAAAAAAACATGCATTCACATTGGCCCTATGTCTATTTTTGGTGTGAAAGGGACTGGCTGGAGAGTGTTGCAAACACTTGAAGCTATGCATTCTGCATTACAATGAAATGGTGCTGTATTACACAATACCCAGGGTTCCCCCCCCCCCAAAGGGCATCATACCCAAACCCTTTGACTACAAAGCAAGAGCACCAAATGACAAATATTAGGATGTGCTAAACACCAGAACAATTACTTTAAAATGGACTTCTTCCAGTCTGAATCCCTTCCAATTTTCACTAGGTAAGTAATTAGATTGAAAACTACACAAGGACTCTTTTAAAAAATATTGGAAGGATGCTTTGTCAGAATTACAACAAAAGAAAATAAAAGCCTTATTTTTACATCAAGAATGTAATGTCTGGTGATCTCCCCACAGGTCCAGTGTATAAAGGTCTGGTGATATTCAAGAATGTGTCATTTAACTTAGTCGTCTTCCTACAAAAAGAAAAATGTTATGACCTATATTTCCAGTCTGAGTTCCTTTTCTGGGTCTTCTAATTATTGTAAATACAAGACATTTAGTTTCATTTTACTACATAGACATCTGAAAATATTGCTAGTACCCCCTCTCTCAATAATTCTAGTCCTCAAAACCAATAAATATTATTTTTGAAGGGCAAATAAATAAAATCTAGCAAAATCACAGCATTTTAGGGTCAAATAATAAATTTGTGATGCAATTTAAATTTTCTATTATATTCAATCCTAGTCAAGTAAATAAAGTTAGAACACACAGGCTTTTGTTTCCAGTTCTTTATCCTCAACTCCAAATCAACCACAAAAATAATGTTGGCTGGCTGTCCCTCCCTCTGGAGAGAGCCTGCATTCTCCCAGGAATGTATATTTTTACCTTACCCCCCAAAGGCATATCTTTGAGATTGCCCAATTCTCCTTTGAATATGTATCTACTTTCCTAAATAAACCTCTATCTATGTAAAAATAATGTGTGTGCAAATGTGTGTGTGTGTGTGTGTGTGTGTGTGTGTACACACATATATTCTCGAGTATGTATATATATATATATATATATATATATATATATATATATATATATATTCACACACACACACACACACAAACACACATACACACTATCTGGCATATAACAAAGAAGTAACATCATAGTTATTCAGATTTATGTAGAGCAGATTTCAGTATTTGTGGAGTTAGGACTCCATTTTCCCATATGTGTTTCTATTTGGCGTCTGATCCCTTCAGTTTGGAGTCTCTTTTCATGTGGACTTCCATAGCATTCCTGATCTATGAAAACTATGGTGATGATTGCAGTTTGTTGTGATAGATGTGTTCCTTTATTGGGGCTGTTGATAGAGGGAACTCTTTCTTTTTTTTATCACCTAGCACAGATCTGAGTATAGCAAGTGCTCAATAAATACTTGTAGAGTGAAAGAATGAGAGTGTGGAAGACATTGTGTGTGTCCCCCTAATGGGGCCGCTGGCTCCTGGAGGGTGAGAAGGCATGCTTTCCTCTGGTTGCCTTTTTCCTGGTGTTAGGAACCACCTTTGACAGATTACAGAGCCAGAGTACTCTTCATAGCCATGATAACTACTTGGAGAGAAGAGACAAAGAGAGGAGAGAACGCCCAGGGAGGAAGCAAGAGGAGGGAGAAAAAAAAAAAAAAAAAGAAATGAAAAGTTGGAACAGAGACCCAGACTCAATTCCAGTTTCACCCTTGTACTAACTAAAAATTTCTCCCTGTTTTTGTCAAAGGGAAGACAGAAGGCATGAAAGAAGGGGTATTCTCGAGGTAGGAGAGTATAAATTATGGCCAGAACTGTGACCAGCATTTCAAATTTATCAAATTGTTTGCTAACCTATGAATATCCAACTTTTCTAAAGACTCACCATTTGGTGAATTTTAACTGTTATTTGACATTCTAAAATTATTGAGGGATTAGAGTTTATTGGAAATGCAGTGAATTTCAAAGGAATAATCCCTAAAACTGGAAAATTATAATTATTTTTTTTCCTAATGAATACAGTTAACAGGCTACAAACTCTCAAATGTGATACATTTGGCAAAGAATAGGCCCTGTCATGAAATCTGAAAGGGGGTCTGTGCCATTATTAATCTGCTACCCAGGCAACACTTTTTTGGGTCTTAATGAATAGCCTCTAATTGGCCAAGCCTGGCCCACATACCCAGGAGCCATTCACCCAAATGGAAAAAAATACATTTCCCCCCTAAGACTTCTCCCTTCTGCATCTGTATTATAGAAGATTGTCATGCCCACATGATAGCATCTTTTCATCATGACTCAGGTGAATAATTACCCCATGAAGACTTTTTTAAAAAAAATATTCTTTTTTATATGTATATATGATCCCCTGATGAATGAAAATAAAATGAATGAAAATAAAATAACTCTTGAATTAAAAATAGCTGATAATAAGAGTACCTCTATTCAAATTGTAGATTAGTGATTCTCTGTGCCTCAAAAACATAGGTATTCAGAAAAAAAAAAAAAAGTACTTTCTTGTTGTTAAAAGAAACCAGGATGCCAGATCTTATTTTTTATGTGTTTAATAATTGAGCCAGAGGTCAAGGAGGGGAATTCTTTGATCCATCTACCAGTGATATCAGGAACACCCCAGGGGCAAGGACTGTGGCTTCCCCAGTTCTCTGTCTCAGGACTTTGGCCAGTGTTGCCCCAAGGTGAGGTGGGTGAGTGAATGCTGCACAGCACAGGGGCAAAGGTTTGTAGAGAAGGTGTTGACTGCCAGCTCACCACATTCCACAAGCATCCGCTAAGGTCTCCTCAGCTCAGCAGTTCCTCCTGTTTGCCTCTCCAACACTACTAAGAAAATCTCCTGAATAATTAGATTATCATTTGCTTACTGCTTTGGGGATGACTTTATATAAAATGTTTGAAAATTTTTAGAAAAAGTAATCCATAGGTTTACATACATTTACATTTACACGCAAATATTTGGAAGGGATCTTTTTTTTTTTTTTGTAAAGGTGACATGACATCATACTGCAGCCTTTTCTTACGCCCCAGTCATGTAAATTAAATTAAAATTCACTGGTTTGGCCTTAGTGCCTTTCTTATAGACACAGCTCTTTCTGTGTGGGAAGGATTGCTGCCACGCAACTTCAAGGCTTTGTTTTCCACCCAGAACCCTAACCTGTTGAAGGAGCATTGATTCTGAGACAAAGATAGTGCTGTGCTGCCTCAGAAGGCATGGAAAGAAACAGAGACCTTCGTGAGAGATTGCATTATGGGAGGAAACTGAAGGGACAAGGAAAGGAGGGTAGAACAAAGGACTGGGTGAGTGATGATGGTTCAGCAGAGTGTATCTGAATCAAGTCTGAGTCACGTGTCAATGATGTTGTAAAAGATTTTGCATACAGATGAGTCACGTATGAGCATGCTGGCCTGAAAAGATTGAAGGGGTTTTCTAGAATAGGGCAAGGGGACATTAATATATAAAAAGAGTAGATATTGCATAAGTGAGGGTTTCATTCAACTTGATTATTAGTAAATGTGCATTCCTTTAATTCAGTGCCTGTCTGAAATTAGTTGCAATCCTGAAGAAACTGGTGGCTGGATTTATAGTATTGGAAGACCACTGAAATCTCAGAACTCTAGGGGGGTGCAATTTTGAAACTGTATAATGTCTCACTTCATCGCTGAAAAAAATCTAGAAGACAATTTTTGATCTTTGTAAATGTTTGTAATTCAGTGAGGGAGGAAGTGAAATAGCTGGACATCTGAGCCCATTTGAAAGGGGGAAGCATGGGGCATTGAAAGGGTGGTGAGGAATAGATCATAAGGCAGAAGAGGTAGAAGCTTCACAGAGTAATATTTAGAAATCGGAAATCAACAGAGAGAAAAGAGTCATAATTGAGGTGAAACCAGGTGTCATAGCTTGATGTCATGACAAGATGGTAAAGGTGTGAAATAGCAGTGCACCTGCCAGCCCACTACTGCCTTGTCTGTTATTTTTCTTGCTCCTAAAATGTCCATCACTTATACTATTTTTTAATTCTTTGTCAATGGACAGATAATTGGCAGAGAAAACCAAGAACAGAAATTTTCTTTAAGCATCCCAGTTATGATTTACAAGTTCTGAATTTTTCCTGTCCATGGAGAAAAGTAGCTGAGCTAGGAAATGCTTGGTGGTACCAAATTCCTTCCTTTGCATTGAAAGCCGCAGTATTCAGTCCTCTCCAAGAATGTTCAAAAAAAGAATTGGCATAAAATTTTAGGTTGCCTCCATAAGTGTGATATTTGGTATGTTACCAATAGAGCGATCAAAATTCATATTTCTAAAGCAGCCAAACTCTCATGTTTGGAGATTTTATAATAGATTCAAAATATAAGACAACTGTTTTCCTTTAAATTGTATTCACTTTGTTACTTTATAATTGAAAGTAATACATAACAATAGTAGCAAGAGAAACAGTACTGAGGTATGTAATGAGGCAGTTATCAGCCATCCTCCTTCTGTAGTTCAATGAGGTCAGGTGTATAAATGCTTGGCTTCCCAGACTTCTCTGCAGGTGTATATCAGCATGGAAAAACCTATCTACACAAACTTTTACTAACCAAGGAAGATATTCATGACATGTCACTTTTAGGTTAAATGAAACCAAGTTTCAGATAAATTTGTACAATATGGCATCAGTTTTAGAGAGAGCAAAAGTATGTGACTCAACTCACACTTTTTAATGATAGCTACAGACGTAATATTTCACAGCATGGATGTGCTATTTATTCAACCATTCTCCAAGGAATGGACATTTAAATTTTATAGTTTTTTCCCCCTCAATGATTGTGGAAAACCTTTTGGAATATTTTTTACTATTTATTACTGCTTCATATTAGAAGATGGAAGTCAATCAGAACTAGCATAATTGTGAAACAAAGTTGGAATCAGGACAGACTCAGTAATAGTTGCTCCCTTAGGTGCCTATGGAATGAGAAGTTGGTTTTGAAGTTCCAACATAAAAAGATGTATAAATCTAAGATGTCTGGGGTTGCATTATTGAAATAGCATTTTCAGAGACACAGAAAAACTAGCGAACAAATCCAACAGGTAATCAAGACATTGCATTTTTATGATGGCTTCTTCGAAGCAAGTGCTTTGCAGTGGTATTAATTTTCATGTGTTCAAAATGAGGCTACTTTTATATCAAAGAGAGTGTTGAAGCAAAGAACAAGAAAACAAGTCTGACAGTCAAAATGAAAGAGGTCTACGCTGGGTAAAGAACACTCAAACTTCCAAATTCTGAATGGAGTCAAAAAGTGAACTGAGAGGTGACAATGCACATCACAAAGGACTCCATCTTACAAAAGGACCCACTACCTAGTGCTGGGATGACCTATGCATAGGAAAGTGTCCAGGGCAGGTTTTCCCAACACAGCATCATGACAGACTATCTAGAATCACCTGCTTTGCCTCTCAGCAGCCATAACCCACCATGTACATTTAAAACAAACAGCAACACAGTCTCCCATTTCCTTGGCATGTTCAAGAGTTCTTTTAAGTGGAAATCTCAGAAAGTGCATTTAAAATCTAATTGATTTAGGGCCAAGTGAGGTATATCTTTATTTTGCATTGTGGACCTGCTAGGCTAAAAGATGATTTCTCTGGAAAAGAGAAGTTCCAGATGTGGTAAATCATTCAAGAGTAATAAAATTAATGGTGAACAGTAATCAGTTGAACAGCATAGGATGGTCAACTCAAATTTTAATCTGGTCTTCAGGTTTGATTGATGATCTTATTTCCAACTCATTTTCCCCTTCTTTGTTTCAAATTCTTTTCTGGGGGAAAGAGGGGGTGAGCGCTCGGGATTGAACTCAGGGGTGTTCCTCTACCACTGAGTTACATCCCCAGTCTGTTTTATTTTTTAATTTTTCAACAGGGTCTCCCTAAATTCCTGAGGCTGGCCTCGAACTTGCCATTCTCCTGCCTCAGCCTCCAGGACTATACCTAGATTATTTTCAATTTTTTTTATTTTTAATATTTATTTTTTAGTTATAGGTGGACACAATGTTTTTATTTTACTTTATGTGGTGCTGAGGATCCAAACCCAGTGCCTCTTGCATGCTAGGTGAGCGCTCTACCTCTGAGCCACAACCCCAGCCCTCAAATTCTTTTTCTTTTCTTTTTTTTTTTTTAACATTTATCTTTTGTAGTTGTAGTTGGCCACAATAATTCTATTTATTTATTTATTTATGTGGTGCTGAGGATCAAACCCAGGGCCTTGCATGTGAGAGGCGAGTGCTCTACCACTGAGCCATAACCCCACTCCCCCTCAAATTCTTAATAAGTAGGAGTAGGTAGCATCTAGTATAATCCCTCTTTTGTGTAATGATGAAGCGATGTGATAATCACTCTTGCATTTGGAAGTGACTTTGAGGCTTGTCTAGTAGTTTGAAGGAGGTGAAGCTGCCTTGGATGATCCTACATTCTGCTACTGCAGGGCTTGGATTGGAGCAGGGACAATAATAAGAGTCAATGATCACTCCAGGGCTCTGCCCAGCTGGCTTTTCCTTTCTCTTGTTTTCTATGCAATCCCACTGGAGGCTGAGGGTGGGCAGGAGTGGCTGCATGTGTACAAGAGGGCAGAGAACTGGGGTGATTCCCACTTGCTATTTTATAGGCTTCATTTTCCTCTCTGAAAGCATAAACTTGAAGATGCTCTTTGTGGTCCCAACTTCTCTGATACTATTGAATCCAGTGCATGCTATTTCAGGACATTTTTCCCCTCCCAGATAGTGCTGTGGAGGAAACACAGCAGGTGTTTTTTCTACTCTCTCCCTACTCTTAGCCCGTATATGGCACAACACAGGCACACAGGAGTCGCTGCACACATTCTTGATGAACAGCTGAGTGCTAATTATGCTTGGTTCTCTTCCTGTGAGAAACATTGGTATTTCTACCTGTGAACCAAGCATAATTAGAGGAAGCATTTTTGTTAAACTGTCCGGGTATTTTGCTCCTAAAGTCTATTAGCATTTCCTCTCTTCCATGAAAGCTGCACTCTGGCTGTCAATTTATTGTGTCTGCAGTGTGCCTAGAGCATTCCTGAGGCCTTGGATCTGCCTCAGTCCCAGATTCCTTCTGTATCTCCACCTTCCATTCAGGTCAGTGGTTACTAAGGGCCCATGGATTGGTGCCAAACCTTGATGAAATTTTCTAAAAGAAACTGAGGAAACACACAGACACACACACACACACACACACACACACACACACACAGAGTAACTTATTTCTCATAAGGTTAAATTCATCCAGTTTAAAGAATTATTCTTTATTTTGGGATTTGTTTTATTTTTTTAAGTGTTAAAATGTATCCTTCTAAATATAAAATGATGGCCATTCTGGGTGGAATTATTTTTGGTTTTAATAGCATTACTTAGAAATATTAGCGCTGGCAATATTCCATAAGTGTCCGTGAAAACAAAAATAGTGTTTCATAAAATCTTAATGTCTGGAAATTCACTCTTCTAAATCTCACCACATCTTTTGCAGTGCTGCTCAAAAGAGTATAGCTCCTCTGGTAAGAGAGGGCTGACTTTCAAAGACTACTGTCTCTCTTGAGCTCCTACTGCATTGGCCACCTTTGTTACTCACTCAATCTAAGTCTATGTCGAAAACTTACTACAAGATAGGTACCAAGCTAAGTCCTGTGCATAGAGTGGTAAGGAGAGTAAGTGAGCTTCCTTCCCTTAGGAGCTTGCAGCTTCCTAAGAAAACACAATTACAAAATTGTAATTGGGTAAGTTATAATTGGGAAATTGTTTTAGAAACTTCCAAAGTAGGAAACATTTGTTTAAAGGAAAAATGTGTTGTTTGATTAAAAAAAAAAAAAAAAATGACAGGTGAGGCTGTTTTCATGTTGGCACCAGGATGGTTTCTGAGGCCTCTTGGTGTGTTGTCTGAGTGAAGCATGGTTGTGTTAGTGGTGGTGAGGGGGCAGAATTCCCAGTGAGAAAAGGAACAGCTTTTGAACCTGTAATACACAGGGTGAACCTAAAGTATGGAAGAGAGAGACAGAGGTCTACAGGTGGCAGGGATCAGATATGCTGTACTTTGTGAGTAGTGTTTGGAACTTGGTATTTTGTCCTAAGTTCTGTGAACAGCTAATGAAGGGTTTAAACAGGTGAATGATAGAATGACACAATGTACAATTTAAAACGTGAAGGTAGGCAGGATGATGGAAAGGGGGAATTCTAATGAATAGGTTCCTTAGAGTCCAAGTGTGAGGTGATGGGGACCAGTTATGATTTTGGAAACAGAAAAAAGTGGATGGATTTTAAGACAGGTCTGTGGCATATTCTGTTTGTTTTGTAAGGACCGTTAGTATGAAGCATAATTTTTAATGATATTACATTCCCAAAGAAGATAAATATGCACTGCAGGTTTGAAACTTTGGTAGGCAAGAGTCTAAGATGTTGAAAATGTATCCTTAGCTAAGACATGCTTAGTGTTTGTCTTATCAGTTTATAGTCTTGCAAGGGATATAGAGAAACAAACTGCTGTTAAGTTGTCTAGCCATAAGGGCTATGGCTAACACAACTAATTAATACAATGTTTGAGAGACAGAAAAACCTTTAGAGAAAGTCATGTCTGCATTAAGACTAAAGAATGTAAAATTAAGGTCAATTCACATGATGGAATAAATATTGTATTATTTTAAAGAGATTCAAGAAATGAGTAGACAAGAATAAACACAGGGTGGGAGGAAGGATGGGGGTTTTGTGAGCATGTTCTAGACAGAAGAAATAGAATGTGCAAAAGCATGCAGATGAAAGAGCTTGGTATGGAATAAATGTTTTTGATTATGACAGTCTGCTGCTTGTTGGTACCTACCAAATCAACTCACTGCATTACCTAACATAAAGATTTAGGGGTAAATGAGATGGATGCAATTGTTTTAATTACATGAAGTGAGGGAAGGATAACTAGCTGTCAGGAAGAGTACATTCTGACCATCCTACCCTGGCAGATGATGTCCAATTGTCTTGCTGCTGAACCTTGTAGGAATTGTTCTAGTTGGCACCTAGGGAGTTTGATGAATTGCAACTTTTGATATTTCACAAAGATCCCAAATACAAAATAAAGATATTCCACAAGAACAGCAATCAGAATACCAAGCTGTTTTCTTTATGGTAGATTTATAATATGTTTCAATAGCTGGTAAAATAGATTAGACTATCTTTTTCCCCCACAAAATTTTTCTGTTTATTTTATGAAACCATGGCAATTTGTAAAAATAGGTGCTTTAATTTCTTGAAAGCAACCCTTTCAATATTTCTATTTTTTTTGTTTTTAATTTCCAAAGCTGATTTCCATAAAGATCTATCCTATATGTGTATATACTTACTTACTGTATAAAGAATATCTATTTGAACTTATAAAATGGATGGATTTAATATTCATTAAATATGAATTATATAAATAAGTTAGTGCATTTGGTGATAGCTTATACCAAAAAAGTAAAGGAGAATTTTAAAAATCAATTTAATGTGCTGACCTGAAAACATTTGTGACATTTTTTTTTTTAACTTTCTTACTTTTGAAGCACAGAAACACAGTTCTTGCTTAGAACAGGAACACGGAGGAGACCAAAAATGGCTATTTAGCAGTAAGAATCTGAGAAGTATTTTGACATAAAGTGCACATGACCTGCAATTGTCACACTTCACACTATCTTTTTGTGGTAGGTAACTTCTATTAGATAGAATAATTCAAGTTTTGAACTAGTTTCTTTGAAATTGAGCTCATTTTTGGTGAGAATCAATGCCCCTTTCTGCACTTCTATGCAATTTACACACTCCCATCTTAGGGAAGAAGTCAATTTAAACTGGCAACTTTAGAGTTATAATAAACTTTACAGATATGTTCCATGACTTGGAACCTCAAATTTATCTCTAAATGTTTTCAGAATGAATCACAGATTTTTTTTCCATATCCTTTTTTTTCAGATAATGCAGTGACATGATTCATTAGATAGGCTTCATAAAATTATAAAATGATTTGTCTTATTTTAGCCGTGTACAAGGATACATTTTTCAACATTTATTATAACTAAGACTAAAAAAAGATTATGTTTTTCTTAAAAAATACCGCATAAACAGAGCTTCTTTTTTGATCCATCCTCTTCCCAATATTTTTTTTATAGAGTATACTTTCTTGAGATTCTGAGTCCTAGAGCAGAGGTTTGGCAATAGCTTTGTCTCTGAATAGTCCTGTCTCTCTTAGGCATTGAAAAACAGCAGCTGCATCAGCAAATGAAAGGAGGGTGTTTTCATCTGTACAGGATACTTGGCCTCTTGGTGGCCCTTTCACATGACATCTGTGCACACCAGAAGCAGTTAGTGAGCAAGGTCATCTTCACACGTGAAGAGCATGCTTATATATCAGTATGTCTGTGTGTGTTCATATGTCCACACATGCACAGAACTTATCAAATTTTATGTTGAGTTAAATTATTTCAAGGTTAGGCTATTGATTGAAACTGCATATGCATTCAGGAGAGCATATTTCCAGTAGGGTCAGATCATGATAGCTAAAGAAACATGTTTTTTTCTTTTACTTCCCTTTTTCTTTTTAGTTTGGTTGTTGCATAGTGCATTCATTCACTTTTTAATTGGCTCACTAGGGGGTTATTAACATTGCTCTACTTGAGGATATGGAAAATCAGTAGCCTAAAAAAGTCAAGACTTTTGCTGAATTACCTAATTCATGGTAATATTTCTCTTTCTTCCTATTGGGCATAAGTGTGTACATGTTCATGTGTATATGTATGTGTATGTGTGGTTTTTTTTCACTGGGAAAGTTTTTAAAAATTGCTAGCTAGGATACTTGGACAGATATTTTACTTCCTCTACACCTCATATTTTTTCTAGAGCATCCAAATCTCTGTCTTTTTTAGAGATATTCTGTTGCTCTACTGAATCAGACTTTACCCAAAAGGTGGTCTTGGTACAAAGTCTATGAGGAGTTAGGGTAAGAATTCTGGCTTATCATTAGGAAGAACCACCAATTCTTAGCCCAATCCCTTTCCTTCATTAACAAAAGTAAACAAATTATCTTTTAAGTTGATAATAAAAGAAGATAAGGCCCATGTGTTTGTCTCCTCTTGAAAACCTTATAATGCATTAGAAAAAAAGGAGTAGATCCAGAATGGCTACTCCTCTGCTTTCTTTCTTTCTTTACTTCTGGGCCCACCTTGGACCTCTGCTATCAGTGCAGCTTTTCACTTCTGGAATTTAAAGTCAATATCCTTTCTCAAAATACTCCAGTTTGGCAGAGGGGTGAGATGGGGAAGGCCACAATTTATTTCCCTTCCTTTAGACTTCTTCACCCACCACCAGAAGAATGTTATTAGTAAGAGAGAGAAAGGGAGTGTGTGTGTGTGTGTGTATTTGTGTGTGAGAGAGAGATAGAGAGGGGGAGAGGGTGGGAAAGGGAGAAAGAAAGAAGAGAAGAGGAGGAGGAGGCAGAGAAAGAGGAAGAGGAGAGAGTTAAGAAATATGAAAAATATATAAAGCACTCCAGTTCAGCAGAATTGATCCAACATGAACTTTGGGGAACCAAGTCAGTTCCCCTTTTACTTGTGTGAAAGGAAAATATGTTCATTATTTTTTTCTGTGATTTAAAAGTCTTTTTAGGCTCAAGCTTACACACAGATATAAATCAATATATGTGTTGTATGTGAGCTTGAAAATTATGGCTAGTTCAAATTGAGATATTCCATAAGTATAAAACACAGGTAAAAATTTTGAATGCTTAGCATAAAAATGTAAAATTCCTCATTAATACATTTTTTTGAATTGCATGTTGAAATAATATATTGAAGCTACTGAGTTAAATAAAATATAGTAGGAAATTAATTTCACCTATTTCTTTTTGCTCTTTGATTAAGGCTTCTAGAAAACTTAAGATTATATACAAGACTGGCAACATATTTCTGTTGTATAATACTGATCAGGAGCTATATTATAAAAGAAAAAAGTTTTCCTGATAGCTGTGCAGAATAATTACTTCTATTTAACTTTGTATAATGTAATTTTAGTCACTCTTTTCTCCTACTCCTGCTTTTTAGACCTTGACACCAATATATCTCAGAATAAGCTTTGAATTTGCAGTTTTACCTTTACTTTAGATCAGATTAAGTTTTTAGGTATAGACCAATTGTCAACTAGTTCCTATAATCAGAGGGATAAATACATAGTTTTTTTTTTTTTCAATGTTGGGTGGAATGGGAGTAAGGTAAATTGTTGGAATTCTATGATATGATAGATATTTACTATATAATAGCTCCTACTTCTCACATATTTCAATTCATTACATTCACAACCTAAAAGGTATCACCCTTTCCATTTCAGAGATGAAAAAACTGAGGACGGCAAAGGTTAAGGAACTTGTACAAAGCCAGGGGTGAAGAAGTGCTGGGATATTAGCCTAAGTGCCAGTTTCCTCTCTGCACTCTGATAAGGACCTTGGAGACAGAAGAGATACATTACAATACAGTTAACCTTATGATCATAATATAAAGATCAATTAATTACTGTAATTTACATGTATATTGTATGAATGATGCATTTGGCATATTGACTGATAGAGGGAAAACTGACTTCTCAAACCATCAAAATAAGGATGCAAAATGGAAAAAGACTCTTTGGGTTCAAAAACAATGAAGTATGAAAAAAATTCATACATAATTTGAATCAAGAATGATTTTATAAACAATGAAATTAATTAAAAATCTTCAAAGTAAAAAATACTGTTATGTTTATTAGCTTGCTTTTGAAGTCACACTTTCTAATTTTTTGAAATTATGAACTTAGTTGTATCTTTCCTAAGACCCTAGATCAGGCTTTTATCCAAATTTGTGCTTGCTCTATTTTCTAATATGCAAAGGATCTAATTTATGTGTATGCATGGCACAAATACAAGGTAAACCCTTGGTGAAGCTCTGGAACCTTATTCCAGCTGTGAATTATGTATTGAGAAAACAAATGTGAATATGGCATCGTCCCTGCCCTCCTAGGATTTAGTGTGTTGTAAAATTCAGGATAGGAACAACATATTGTGGTAGGTACTGTGGAACACAGAGGTGCTTTGAAATCATTGAAGGAGTGCTTGGTGAGCAGAATTCTAAGATGCCTCTAAGATTCCCATACTCTGACATACCTCCCTTGGATAAGCCCTTTGTTTTGAGTGTGCACAGAACTAGTGAATATGATAGGATAGTACTCTTATGAACAAGTCCCTAATAAGTTAAATTATAAATTAATCAAATGGGAAATTATTTGGGTAGGTCCAATCAAATCAAATAGGCCCTTAGGGACTTGGCTTTTCCTGAAGTCAGAGCTATTGGAGGTATAAGAGGGCCTATGGAGGTATAAGAGGACGTTCATCCAGTAAGCATCTAAAAGCAGCCCCTAGAAGTGGATGGCAGTCCTGCTGCCAGCTAGCAAGACAATAGGAACAATAGAAACCAGGGTAATACCTGCAAAGAAATGAATTCTTCCAGCAGTTAAGGGAGCTTAGAAAAGGATCTCCCTGTAATTGAGATTCTAGATGAGGACATACCCATTTGACATCGCGACAGTCTTGTGAGACCCTGAGCACAAGATGCAATAAGACCACGATTGGATTTCTGATCTGCAGGACTGTGAGCTATTAAATAGTGGGGTTTTAAGCGTTTAAGTTTGTGGTAATTTTTTTTTGTGGTAATTTTTTATGCAGCCATAGAAAACCATTACATGTGCCTAAGCCATTGTGGAAATTTAGTTAGCTCCTGGAAAGACTTCACAGGAGGAAAGCTGATTGGTGTCTTACTTGATGAGTATAAGTGAGGCAACTAAGAAGGGAGTAGCAAAGTAAGACTTAGGGGCAGAGTGAATCACCTTGACTACACATTGGAATTACCTGAGAGTTACATGTAACTCATGCTTTCATCCTTCTTTTGAGATTATGAAATTATTTGTTTGGATTGCAGCTTGGGCATTGGGAATTTAAAATCTACCCAGGTGATTCTAAAGGGCAACTGAAATAGAGAACCATATTTTATAGTGAGAAAAAGTGGAACTTTAAGTAGCTTAGGGTGGCTGGGTCAAGCAGGCTGGGGCAGAATGGAAAGAGGTAAAAGAAAAATAGAGACTAGATAGTGAACTTTTATTGCTTTCTAAAATCAAATTCCAACTTAGAGGTATTGATGAGGCCTCTGAATAGGAACTTACTTACTAAGAAAATATGAATGTGTTAGTTTCCTAGAAAATGAAAGGGCAAGACCTCTTGGGAGTAAGGAGTGTTTGCAATTGTTACAAATTTCCAGTCTATTTCATAGTACTAAACACTCAAGGTGCTCAATAATTGTTTGTTGAGTGAATGAAAATTATAGAGGGTACTTGAGAAAGAAGCTGTGGAAATATCTTGTATAGACTGAAAAGTAGCTACCTACTTACCTTGCAATCTGAGTGAGTATATCCATCATGTTCTTTTTTTAAGGTTTTATATTTTCCCACAAGTGAATTATATTCCCATTGCACTATTGCTATTCATCTAGCATGGAAAATGATCCTTCATTTGTATTAGTATAAGATTGGTATGGCTAATGGTGCCAACACAAAAGAAAAACAGATCTTAGGCTGCTTTAATGGCTAGCTCGAAATTTCTAAGGAATTTTAATATGATATTAACTATTAACTTTCATCTTTAATTATATACATGGGAAAAAATCTAGAAAATGCTTTTACATGTCTGATCACTTTTTCTCAATGTATATTCCCCAAAGTGCAAGAATTCTACTTTAAGATGGGTGCATGAGCTCAGGGTATATAAGGAATATTTGGAAGATAAGAATATTTGAACACATGATGGTCAGAGTCTTTGCATGTACTATGAGTTGAATGAACTATATTATCTTCCATTTATTAAATGCTTATTCTGTGCCCAATCCTGGTAATTTCACATCCATTTTGATAAGTCTTTCATTTAATCTTCAGCAAATCCACTGAGGTAGAGGTCAGTATCTCCATTTTACGTATGGAGATTAAAAAAAAAAAACACTCAAATGAACCCAAGTCACATCAATTCTAAGTAATAGAGCCATCATTTGAATGAAGTCTTAACCTTTGACCACAAGGTTAGGAGTAGTTCTATTTGGGAAGGGTGATACCAAAGCTTTTGGTGATACCAAAGCCTAGGAAATTCTTCCAGTGTTGCAGATAATGTTCAATCTTTAGACTTAATATAGTGAGAAATCTTATTTCTAGAAAATGGACTAAGAGACCTACAGGTTTACATTTTATGTAAAGTAATGATACGAAATCAGCTTTGGAATTACTGAGTTAATATTTGGAGATGTTTTCAAGTATTAAAATATTTTAAGATTAATCAATTTTGTTTTATACACAATAAGCAATACTTTCTAGACATTATTTTTTATTTTTAGACTATTAACTTTCATCTTTAATTATATACATGTAAAAAAATCTAGAAAATGCTTTTGTGTGTCTGATCACTTCTTCTCAGTGTATACTCCCCAAAGTGCAAGAATTTTCCTTTTTTGGGCATTTAATTGGGGCATTTAACTTCTTGGGCATTGCATGTGTTTAATATGCTTAAACAAAAGTAAAATGACTGGATTCATTTCTTAAAATTTGCCAAGAATTTTATGTGTTTATAATATTCTTGGCATAACTGTAATAACTGGTATTTCTTACAGTTGCAATCACATAATAATTATGATTGTTTCCATTTCATGTTTTCGATTTAGTTACAGTCTAATTTTTAGTTTGGATTTTTGTCACAAACATTCTTCATTTAATTCACCACAAGCTGTAAAGTTTTGTCCTAAAAAGTCACATGTGAATTGTATAGAGGTGACTGGCAGAATATGATATTAATAGGTTATTGACTTGTTAGGTCTTAAAGAGCCAAAGGGAGCATCCCTTGCAGCCCCTGCAATGCACTGGAGGTTTGTTTCATTGATTGGTCTGTTTAACCCATCATCTCCAGGCATTTAAACAATGATATACGCTTGACAAACCTAATATTTCATTTTCTATCTGGGGACCATGGAGCAGAAATTAAAGGAAAGAAAGACAAATGGACAGATATACAAGCAGAAAATGATGATAAATGTGAGAGGGAAGGAAGACACAAATATAACACAGACCAAAATTTGGATCAGTAAATTCTAGAATCAGTAAATGTACAACCTAACAGCGAATGAAATTCCCAGGAGGTGGGGAGGGAAAAAGAGTTAGTATTTCCATTGTGTGCAAAACTGAAGATTTAGATACAGAACAGCCAGCAAACCAAATAAGATATCAGATGTGGTTACTTTTACTTTTTGAAGAGAGAGGGCAGGAGGGGGGTGGAGAGAGAAAGAGAGAAGGAAGGGGGAGGGAAAGAGAAGCTTTTTTAATATTTATTTTTTTTAGTTGTAGTTGGACACAACACACTTTTTTATTTTTATGTGGTGCTGAGGATCGAACCCAGAGCCTCACACATGGGAGACGAGCGCTCTACCACTGAGCCATAACCCCAGCCCCCCACCCCCAAAAGCCTTTTTATAAAGGGTTTTGAATACTTTTGAAAAGAGAAAATTTAGGCTCTTTATTTTACCTAGTCTTTGCTTTTTTCAACGTTGAAGGAAGAGTGGTGATATGAGAAATACTTCTTCCTCTTCTTCTCTCTCTCTCTCTCTCTTTTTTTTTTTAATTTTGGATTTTCTTTTGTTACCAACCAGAATGGGATGCTTTATAACAACCTGCCTCAGGTTCCTTAAATCTTTTTTTTTTTTTTCTGGTATGATAGAAAAGAGAGCAAGTAAAAGTAAATATATAAAGCAAAATATTTCCTCATGATGTGTTATTCTGTGGGATTCATTCTGATTAAAATTCTATCCTTACTGTACTATGTGCCTGGTAGTAGAGCAGTCACTGTGTGCCTTGTCCAGGGATCATGGATGAGGATGCTCTATTAGAATTACTGACTACACATTCAAATCACTTTATCTTCTGGGAAAGAAAATTTGTGAGGATCAAGTGAGTCACATCTCCATACTCTAGTGAGTCACATCTCCATACTCTTTGGTATCTTGAAGTTTCTATTATAAGTGGCTTTTTTTAAAAAGCTTTTAAGGTGTATGTCCTATAAAAAATATTTAGATTTAATCTGCTTCTGTTCACTATGACAGCTACAAAGTAGCTATATTTAAATGCTGAAAGTATACCAGTTCTTTCTAAGGAATTTTAAGAACTCCATTTTAAGAACACTAAGCAATTTTAAGAACATCTTTCTATCAAGAAATAGTTACTCCCTATTTCTGTGTGTTAGGTGTGGGGTAGAAGGTGGAGTGCACAAGAAAGGGTAGTAAAAGAATTATCAGAAAAGTGTCCTTAAGGAGAGAACTGAACTGCACTAGGGTGGAATTACATTGTGTGTGCAATTTTTCAAACTACGAGATAGGAGGCAGAAAGATCAGAATCTTACAGGAATGGGACAATCTGAGCAGGGTCTTAAAGGTCATTGGGGAGGAAGAGAAAGCAATCCTAGCTGTAGAGATGCCTGAAAAGGCAAAGAGTTTGGAACAGCATGGTCTGGCAGCACCATCACCTGACAGGCATTGAAGTTCTGCATATAGCCCGCTCAGCTCTGGGTTCAAGTTTCTGCTCCACCAGCTGTCCAGCCCTGGGAAAGGCACTTCCCATTCCCCTCTCCTTTTCATCTGCAGATGTCAACTCCATAGGGTGTTCTTACTCAATAGCTATTAGTAACTATTGTTGTTGTTTTAAAATCAATCATTTCTAAGTTAGAGAAATAAAATATGGTACAGAGTGATTGTAACTGACTTCAATTGTTCATCTCTAAAGCACAGAGGAAGCACACAGAAAACATAACTTTCTAAGGCCATAAATTGTAACTAGCAAACTTGAAACCTTTTTGCATTCCACTGCACCTATTGTCTTAATTCTTAGTTTTTCTCGTGTTCTTCCTGTTTCCCTTGATAGGTATTATACAAATATGTACAGCCTCGAAGTAATAAGAATAGGGGTTATCTGCTAAGATAAATAAGTTATAATGTTTTATCCACTTCACTGTGCTGGGATTTCATAATGTAACACATCTAATATATGTAGAAAAGTTCCCCAAATCTTTAATAACTCAATGAAAGAAACAAACACAGGCAAACACATTTGACTTCATTTGCTCAGAGGAAATAAATCGGAATTTATAAACAATTTAATTTTTCACTCATTCAAAGTATTTACTAAGTTATCGCATCTACATAAGATGTAATATGCTCATCTCAAAGTCGCTATATCAAGTAGTGAGTATGTAAATATTCAAACACAGAAATTTAATTAAAAGATGTGCTTTTATGTTAAGGTCAAAATAGCAACAACAGAAAATTATGACTTTAGATGCATGCCTAGGAGAAAGCTGAGATGATACAGTTGTCTCACAATGATGTCAGATGGAGAAATTGGTCACTTCTCTTTATTCAAACTCCATCAGCCAAACATATTATATATTTTGCTTCAATTTCCAAATAAGATTTGTGCAGGCTTTGGTAGAATATCAGGTCAGTTCTCATTATGTAACAACAGTGTCAAATAATGAAAATAATATTGGAATACAAACTTTGACATCTGGAACTAAGTAGTGAAATCATTGGTACTGAAGATAGAAATAAAGAGGGTATTAAGCCATAAGTTTCACCTGGCATCTTTCATTAGAGTCTGAATAAAATTCTTCATTGGAATTTGTAACACTACTTGTAGTTCATCTTATTACTTTTACGGGGGACAAACAGCCATGTAATTAGAGTGTATTTGCAGTATTACATGCTTATTTGTAGCCTGAAGATTAGATACCAATCAGCTGATACCATTTAATGGCCAGTATAATTACCACAAAGCTTGTTCTCTGCATCTAAGGGTGTACATTTCAGTGCTGCTACAACTGTATAGTTATTTTTCAATTAGCTTATGTCTGTATTGCTATTTAATAAATATATGTATGCATGTTGTGATAAGATCATTTTGAAGTTTCTGCTAAAAATAAATCAGCTATACATAAGAAGTTCATAATAAATATTTCCCATTATGGTACTTTCTGTTTTTCTACTGATTACCAGTGAAAGTTATCACTACCATATATCTGGTTTTTTGGGAACACACATGGATGTACCTTCAAGGATTTGGAACTTAATACAATAATACTAATCTGCTATATGGATAACAACACTTATTTTCAAAGAGACTTCATGAAAATTAAATTTCACACTATCCCAAGAGGATAGCCAAAAGGAGGAGATTAAGAGTCTCTTTTAACCAGAAGGGAGTTTGGGACATAGAAGAGTTGTGCTCAGAACCCCTGGAGCAACGTTGCTATCCTATGAGTCATAAATAGTCTCTTTTATACCAGCCATATATTGTGGACAAGATCATGATTGGAAAATAATTTCTACAGCATTCATTTATTCATTCGTTCAAACACATCAAATTGCTAAGTGGCAGGCAATGGAGATCATTCATGACAAAACTGGCCTTACTAGGGAGGATAAAAACAGGACAAAGTCATCCAGTGGTTCTTGAGTCAGAAAGAAGACAGAGGAACCAGAAGAGGAGGGATTGGGAGGTACTAGGAAGACATTTATGGATTCAATAAAAGGAAGCACATGCTGTATTAGATGAGCTGTCAATCTTTCCAGACTAGTGGTAGGTTGGTAGATATTTAGCAACCAGCCGTCAAGGGGCATCAAAATCAAAATCTGTTGTGCTTGCTGATTTTCATGGTGTAAATTATCCCACCAGGATTGATTTCAAGCTACCAATGTGATGTCTCTGATCATGGAGTTGGGGGTAGACAGGCAATAGTCTGTCATTACATAGTATTTCCGTGGTATAGATGCAATAGGTATAAATGGTATCAAAAGCAACATCATGGTAAAATTTAAAATTACTAGGTGGTGATGAATTTTTGAGTTTGATTTTCATTAATTATAAGTGATACAATTTTATTTTTAATAATGGCTCTATCAACTGGCTTGCAAAATAGCTGAAAACTTTAAAATTGTTTCTCTCCATTTGGTATTAATTAGCCCAGCACACCATTGATTGGGACTCCCCATTTTAGAAACCCAAATGCTTGTGCCCCAAGTTAGTTTTCTGGGCTACCATAACAAAGTACCACAGACTAGGTGGCTTAAATAGCAGAAATGTACCGTAACACAATTCTAGAAGCTAAAAGTCCAAGATGAAGTTATCAACTGGGTTTCCTCTTTTGATGACTGTGAGGAAGAATCTCCCGTGCTTCTCTCCTAGCTTCTGGTGATTTTCTGGTGATCTTCAGGGTTGTTCCTTGGCTCAGAGGAAATAAATTGGAATTTATAAACAATTTATTTTTTCACTCATTCAAAGTATTTACTAAGTTATCACATCTACATAAGATGTAATATGCTCATCTCAAAGTCACTATATCAAGTAGTGAGAATGTAAATATTCAAACACAGAAATTTAATTAAAAGATGTGCTTTTATGTTAAGGTCAAAATAGCAACAACAGAAAATTATGACTTTAGATGCATGCCTAGGAGAAAGCTGAGATGATACAGTTGTCTCACAATGATGTCACCTTACCACCTTAATCTCTGCCTTCACATTCACATGGTATTCTCCCTGTGCCCAGGTCTATCTCACTGTTCAAACTTTCCATTTATAAGACTGCATATTGGATCAGATCACATTCTAATGACCTTGATAGTTCTGATTGCATCTATAATGACCAATTTTCAAATTCTGAGGTACCTAAATTCTGGGTTTAGGACTCTAGTGAATTAACTTTGGTGGGGACATAATTTGACTCACAAAAACCTTGATTTTGAGAGCTTTCCTTCTCTTCTTGGGACATTACCAGTTCTTTCATAAAAGTGATCGAGTGAGTTCCAGATTGCTGACTTCTCTGTATTCATTCTCAGACATGTGAGGCAAAATGCATAAGTGGTGAAATACTGCCCTGTTGTTCCTCAGTCTTAAAGCCACTACCAGGTCTGCTTCATCCTCCCCACTCTTTAGAGTTTTAAATGCTTATTTTATATATAATTCACAGAAGTTTTAAAAATTATGTGTAGCAAAAAGAATATTGAAAGGTATGTCAATTCCCTTTTCCTGGAAGAAGTAGTCCAATCTCATAGTTGTAAAGGTATTATACATTTTCAAATGTTTGTAAACATTTGCTCAGTTTTTATAATCAGAGAATCTTTAATTCTTTTGATGTGTGATTTTCACCCAAGTTTTAGATTTTTAAATTTTAATTAAAAGGGAAATTAATTAAAATACATATTAAAATCCACTTTTTGTGGGAGTACTGTGTATGAAAATCATTGTGAGAGTGATAGTCTGGCCTTCATCTATACATTTCAAATATAACCTCTTTAGAGATATAAAAGACATTTGGGATGAGACCACTGGATTTGCAAAATTGAAGCAAGACCAAATCTGCAATCTTCCAATTATTAACTTTGCAAACTTAAGGTAGTTTTATGATGTTTTCTCATTTGTAAATCCGGATGGGTTTGGTTGTGAGGATTAATTGAGATAATATAGTCCAGTTCCTAACAATTTCCAGCACATACCAGTTACCTACAAATGGTAGATCTTTGTCATTAACAGGATTAGGCATTCATGGTAATTCAGAAGGACTTACATCTTGCAATCCATGCATCATATTATCATCATCATTTTAAAATAAGCTGTGTATTGAGGAAATACCAAAGAGAATTGCTTTTAAAAACCTGGAAACAGAAGTTTAGCCTACACAGAAAAATAACAAGCCTAGGCCCGCCATTCAAAAATAATTCTGTCGAATTTCTATGCCAAGAAAAGGAAAGGGAAGCAAAGTTCTCTTGTTAGGTATCTACTGAGTAGGCCATATAGCAAACTTTAAAACAAACAGCAGTAATTTTATTCCAACTCCCTTTTAAAAACACTAGTAAAAATTCTTTACATTTGTATACTACTTTACAGTTGACAAAGAGCTTTCACATACATTATCTCCTTTAAAAGAGACTGGAAGGCGCCTTTCCTGCCCTGATTGATGTTTATGAATGTACTACTTTCCCCTAGGCTGTAGTCATCAATAGTCAATGAGAAGAAAGGCTGGCCTTTTTGGAAATGCTTTGCTGCCAGGTAACTGCATTAACTCTGCTATTGTTGAGTGGAGCGATGTATTAACTGTGCCACAGGACATCATCCATATCAACTAATGAATATTTGAATTCTTGTTCCTTGTGGAGTAGTGTCTGAGACCCGTTCCTTTCTGCTTATCCAGTGCCCTCCCTCAGGATCTATATCCTCATTGAGCCTTCTGTCAGAAGGCTCTAGACATTTCAGCAAAACCTACACTAAGCAGACTTCGTTTTAAAGAAAAAAAAATGTGGAAGTTACAGAAACAGATAAACTGCTGCATAGAACAAGAGTTATAATGTTCTGAGGGTGGAAATTGATCCTATTTGTTCATGTGATGGAATCACATTTTGTTTTCGTATGAAGAACTTTCTATAATTGGAGAGATGGCATACTAATGAAGTCTCTCTCTGTGGAAATATTTGACACTCTTCTGGGGTGTGCATAAATCTCTTCGGTGGGCTTCCTATGCTGTTTGGGAATGTAGGACAGAGAATTTCTAAGGTCTATTCTGATTCTAGATTCTTTGCTTCTGAGATCCTACTTGTTCTTAAATTCTCTGTGTGTCCCATGATGACAAGTAGAATCCACCATCTGTTGACTTAAAATGGAAGCCAAACCAAACAATACAAACATTGCATTATGTTCTCCAGAAAACTTGTAGGAGCAGGGGTAGAATTAAATTTTAGGACTCAGCATCTCTGAACCAGCACATTTCAGTAATGCTTTGCTTTATGGTTATATAGGATTTCCTCAATCTTCCCACCATTTATCATCTCTACAAACAATGATGCTCTTCATGTCTTTCCACGATGACTCCTTAAGCTTCAGCCTGAGTTCCCAGGTTCAACAGGCCAGTTTCAACTGCTGCTTTAACACTGCATGAGGAGGTGAGGAAACACCCCATCTGAGCACTAGGGATTCTCTTAGCAACTGAACGAGTCCACTCTTCAGAATCTTTCACTTGTGATGGCCCACTTCTAGGAACTAATTTCAGAATTAGTCATAGCTATTTGGTTGCAAGTGGTAACAACTCAACTCAAATAGCTAATGGCTAAAATGGAATGGATTAATTTGCTACTGGAAATTGCTTTGCGGTGAAGTTGACCTCAGTCACAACTAGATACTTAATACATCTTGATATGTGTTAAGTAACCTAAACCTAACCCTAACCCTAATTGTCCTAAAACAAAAACAGTACAGTGTTTGCAAATAAATACATTATCTTTAATATTTATAAGGTAAATCATGTAAAACATTTGTCTTTCAGGGACAGTTATCATAATGCTTCTGAAAGTTTACATACAATAACATTCAACAAGGTTTAATACACATGTTCTAGTTTATATCACTTATAAATGGTTTTTAATGTTTGCTTTCTTCACTAGACTGGAAGCTACTTGAAGTCAAGTCACTAATACTAATTATAATAATACACAGCCTAGTGCTGTACATACTTATTGCATGAATGAATGAATGAATGAATAAGAAGAGTAAAATCTATCATGGCATGGTTGAAAGAATGCAGTTTTTAGAATCAGACAGAGTGTCATTTAAATCTGAACCCTGCCATCTTTCAACATGGTGTGGGTTCACATATATTACTTAAATTTCAAGGTTCAGTTTTTCAGTTGTAAAAATCAGATAGCATGATTCTTCTGTGAGCACTGTTGTAAAAATTAAATATTATGTATTGAAATTATCCAGTACTAGTGAAGCTTGATAAATTACTGTTATAATAAAAGGCTCTTTGCTAATTGCTAAGGATACCAAAGGAAACCATTGAGAAGGAAAGAAAAGATGTGTGAGCAGATCACTTCATACCAAATGATAAGATGAATTTTAGAGGAGGGGATGGTATGTGCTATGGAGAACACAGGAAGGGCCCTGCAGAAAGTAGTCATTGTGTTGGACAACTTTAAAAGTCACATGCACATTGCAGTCTGTAAGAATGGAGGATGCTGCATAGCTGTCATTCATCTAGCTTATTGGTTGAACCATATGAAATTACTGATATTTAACTATTTTTGACATACAAAAATAAAATGCGAGTGTTCCCCTGCAACTGAGCCATGTGGAATCACTTCATGGGGAATAGGAAAGAATCAGAGATATCCTAGAAACAATTATTCTGAGGTGAGTCGTGGAAGGTGAGAAGGCATCACAGTAGTGAAGAATTAGTGAAGGGGCTGGCACATGCAAAAGAATTGAGGCTTGATACAACGTTTGAGAGGCAACTACAAAAAGTTCAGTGTTTCTGAGAACAGAGATGGAAGCAAGATGAGACAGGGTGTAAATCCAGACAAGGGTAAATTATTTGAAAACTACAGAGACTCTACAGCCTTGAAGGAGGTTACAGAGTGGATGTTGGGGAAGACACTGATTCTAGAATCTCAAACAGAACTGCTCGTTACTAAATTAAATATTGCCTCCATCAGGCCCTTCTTGACCTTTTCACTTTAAAAGTCTAGTCTTCCCCCCATTCTCTTTTATGGCAGGCTATTCTCCTTTTTAATAGTTTCTTTGTTCTTTTTTCCCCCTTGTGTTTTTAGATTAGTGTGTATTTATTTATTTGTTTATTTATTTATTTATTTATTTATTTAATATTTGTCTCTTATAGTAGATTTTAATTACAGAAAGGCAAGGACCTTGCCCAGTTTGTTTAAAATTGCCTACGTGGTACTCAGGAAAATGTCTGAAACTAAGTAGGGGCTCAATAAATATTGGGTGTAGCAAATGTGAATTTTTCAAAGTCTGCTCTTCCTAGACTAGTTTCTTTTACCCAGAAATACTTGAAGGAGGTCCACTGCCGGAGTCTCTAAGAGAATTACCTCTAGCACTTGTCTCAATTACTTAATTCACATGAAAGGGGCCCCTTAGCACAAGAACCAGATGCATGAAGGAGATGGTCTCCTTTCCTCGTGGGTACTCGAGACTCAACCCTGAGTGATGCCAGGTGATAAGAAGAGTTGGCTGCATGCCAAAACAGAGAGATGTAGAGAAACGTTGCTTATTTTTCTTAACTCATGAACTCGAAGCCTCTTAGCTGGAGATGAAGAGGCTGAAATGTTGGGGGTAATAGATAAAAGACAGTATCTTTTAAAATTTTTACTAAACTCAAGGCCATTTGTCATGGAGTGTCATCCGAGAGCTGTTTCAGTTACAAGAGTGCAGCATGCAATTCAATTTGGCAGGCATTTGGATATTGTAAGAACGTGAATTAGATCTTGTACTACATCATTAGTCACCAAAGGGAGTGGGGAGATCCCTGTTGTTGGGCTCTGGCCTATCAGTGTTAAGTATCTCCTTGCTCTACCATAGTGACTAGCTTTTCACTTTAAAACTGTTAAGGCAAATCCAGAATATTTCCTTCTTGTACCCAGTGTTTTAAATTATGGTTCAATTGACTTCAGTAGAAGGGGAAAGGCTTAGATAGAAATATAATACATGACTACTTCTATTTCTCTTAAATTCCCACTCCTCTGTGAACAGAACCTGATCTCCTGAGTTCTTTTTCTACTTACAGGAACTATCAACTTTTACAATGTATCAACTACGTTTCCCTTCCCTTCAATGCAGAAATCCCCTTTGAATGAAAACATTTAATATCTGAAATATTAAATATGAAATGAAGGGAAAGATACTCTTAAGACTGGAAAGATCTTCACTCAAGTGAAGAGAATTCTGTAAGCCTGATATTAGTGCATGGAGTGTTTTTAGGAATAACCCTTGAACATTAACAATGTCATTGTTGTCTTAGGTATTTGAAACAAAACATTTATTACTAATCTTAAAAATGTGTTAATTTTCATATTGATTGAAGAATTTACAGAAGAATGTCATACTTGAAACCTTTGATAGTCCTTAAATATTGCTGCTTTTAAGAGACATCACATCAATGCACCATTTAAAGAGCTCTTCTTTAGAGTTTCAGTAAAATTGGCTTTCAAAGTGTTGGGTTGGGCTTGATGCTATGTGGAACTGTAACAGTGAAAAAAATCAATTGGATTTGGGAATGCAAATTTCTCAAGTTATGAGAACAATGCTACTATGTGCCTGCAGAGGTCAGTGAGGAGAGCATCCATATCAATGCTCAGCCAAGCCAGAAATCCAGGTGGAAGATTTGACCTATGTAAAACCTTTCCAGATCACTGGCTATTGTGAGATTTAAGTATTGTGAAAAACTAATGGCTTTATCAGGAAGCCATGAGTATTAGATATTAGTCACCGGTTAGAATGAAAGTGACGTTTTCAGGTAGTAAGCTGAACAACTGATAGTGATTTGGGCACCCAAAGAAGAAAGTCCACTAAGTGAACAAATAAAAAATAGACACTGGGCTTGGGGTATAACTCAGGGGTAGAATGCTTGCCTAATATGCTTAAGGCCCTGGGTTCAATCCCCAAACACTTCCAAAAACAAGCCAAAACAAAAAAAACAGACTCCTACTAGGAATTCTCAGATCACATCCTCATCATCAGAGCTGGAATGATCTATTACTGCCATGGAGACTGAATGAGATGAGAGTAAAATAATGTGTATACCAGGGCTTATTTGCAGAAGAATTAGAAATTCTGAGACATCAGATGCATCTTTTAGGAAATTAACCTTAGTCCACACTTGACTTGCATGGCAATTAATTGCAAAGCACTTTTCAATACAATGAGTGGAGAATTTTACTTTTCTGAAGGGCTGATGGTTTAAGAATCGAACTCTATGTATTGGGAAGGAA
The DNA here is from genome assembly GCF_048772815.1 of Callospermophilus lateralis. Classification (NCBI taxonomy): domain Eukaryota; kingdom Metazoa; phylum Chordata; class Mammalia; order Rodentia; family Sciuridae; genus Callospermophilus; species Callospermophilus lateralis. The sequence continues at coordinate 65,581,552 of NC_135310.1, forward strand.
AGAAGTTAACACTAAAAGACTTAGGCTTCCTGCAGGAAGATATTAGGGAATCTGCAATTTTTGTTCGATAAGAGTTTTAAAATGTGGCTGGGATGTTTTTTCCTCTCACAGTCTCTGAACTCAGCTGAGCAGTTGTACCCAGGTAGGCCCCTTCCTCCCTCTGCAAGTGGTAACTCTTGGAGAGATGAGGAAGAAGCCAGTGCTCACATGAAGGCAGGCAGGATTGTGAGGGGCACTTGGGGAGGGGAGAGCAATTAACTCTCTCCCTCAACTGCAGAGAACTAGGCTTCTCTTGATCTCACAGGAGACTTCAGCCAGTGGCCAGGATTCTTTTCAGTGAGTGAAATGGAGAGCGATGCTGCAATACCAAAGAGGAGACCCGCCCTGGTCTGGCGTTCATAGAGAGAGAACTTTCATAATGAGGCCAGTGGATAAAGAACTGAGATCCTTTACAGCAGAGGGAAGTGCAAATAGGGTGCGTCTGAGCTGATCTCTTGGAGCCACTTCACCTCTGAGCAGGTTTGGAGCTTTCAAGCCCCTTGAAGTTTTAAAAAGGCACTGATTTCAGCATGAGATGTTTGCTGCACTGTGCTCAGCTGGAATGAAACGAAGGGGAGGAAAAGTAGCTTCTTTCTTGCATTCAGAAAGCAGAGGCCAATTGAATGGATTCTACTCAAACTGATTGCGTTTGTAGTTTTTGAAAAGAAAAAAAAAAGCTAAGAAGTTTAAATCCTATTCACTAAGTTCACAAAAACAAAACCCAGTCACAGAAGGACTCTGAGAAGTGCACACATCCTTACAAGAGATGGACAATTTAAAACAAGCTTCATTAAATAAGTCCCTTTCAAACTGGATGCTTAGTATAATTCAGAAGCTCATACTTCTTTGCCTTATTTTAAGGGCTTTCTTTATGGTGGGCTAGTTTAAATCAACTGTTTTACATGATTCTGTAAGTTTACAAGGGTTTATTTATTCATTGAGTTAAAAAACAAAAATATCTTTCTATTTCCTCTTTAAAGAATAGAATATGTTTCTGTACCTCCCCTCCACTTGCCAATTACTATTGTGCTAGGTAACATGAAACCCAATCCCAGTGCTGAAAAGTGAAATACGGTGATTTTTGATGTGTTTGCTTATTCTCCTCATCTCCACTCGCTCAAAATGCACAGAACACTGACAGGGCTCTTACTCACCTCTCTTCCACTTATTCTTTGCTCCTGTAAAACATTTTACTTATATCTGCCCACTTAATTGATGCAATGCTTTAAAGCTTATTCAGCTACCTGACTCTCCTTTACATCTGCCTGCTCTAGCATTTTTGGTCTTGGTCTGAAGGCCTGCAGAGATCAGGGAATTGAATATTACTTCATTTTGTAGAGGACCCAAGACAGTACCTTATAGAGATCTGTGTTCAACAAAATCTTTTAGATAATGATGACAATGATGAGCAGGTGCCATCTCACTAAGTATGATGAACCTTGTAAAGAGAGGGTCAAATTATAAGATGTTGTCTGTTGGGATTTGCATTTAAGGTGATGGATTGGCTTATTCAAGACATTTTGATGCTTAGGAACAGGACTACATTTAATTAAGTAGTCTGAACCTCACAATAGGCTACATAATTAACACATAGAGAAGAATTTCCAATTTTATATTTTTTAATGCACATGAAATAAACTGGACACTGAATGGCATTAATATTTGTCAATTAATTAGGAGTTTACATTTTAAAATTACATTTCAATACATTTCTGTAGTCAATAATTTATGATGTATGAGTCTGCAGAAGTGGTAGCTCCCAATTCCATTTTATGGATCAGGATCATTGATTACAAGAAGTTGAGTGAAACTGGAAACATCTCGGGCTAGAATCACCTAGTTAGTTAAGATTTGAAGTGAAATTAGAGGTCACATTCTAGGAACCCTATGCTACTAGTTAAACTATTGAATATCAACTGCAATATGTGGGTACTCCTATTTTCTGTCCCCATCATTCTTAACATTCCATTTACATAATGCTAATATGCAAGTGTTGTTTTAGTTACAAGCAGTGAACCAGCTTGAAGAAAATAGCATGGCTCTTCATAAAAGTGGTATATGTGCTGTCCCTTATATGATGTTTCAGGAAATGTCATTATAGTGAATGACGAATTGTTGCTACACTTATGGGTAATGTAGGATTACAGTATGCACACACCAGGTCTGTTCATCAAGATGTCCTACACATAGAACTGGCTCTCTCCCTAACTTTCTAGGCCAGCCAAGAGAAATCCATGGTTCATAGGAAGACAAGGAGAAGCCTGCCAAACTCACCCTCCAGCATGAGCTGGAGCCAAGTTGGCTTTCTTCTATAAAACTTGTGGAAGTTGATTCCCAATATAAGCTCCACTGCTTCACCCATCTTTCTTCTATTCCTTTCCCTTTTATCCTCATCCACATTAATGTTATTAAAGTCACTGATAGGTCTAAGGTTTAGAAGAAACCTTAGACATTAGTATCTCTAGGTCTACCTTACCAAAATATTAACGCTACAACTTTTACCTGCCTCGAGTAACAGCAAGTTAATTGTGTTCCCCTCAAGGAAAATAGTTCAGTTTTTTCTTATGGGCTTTTGATTTTTCAGTCCTTCCTCTTTTCTAGTGATGATGCCAATCCTGAATACTTTAATTATCCCTGCTAGTGTGTACTTTATGATTGAATCTGTTTAATAAGAAAAAAAATCTGGTGCTAAACATTTTATCCTAACTAGGTGCTTAATTTGTCATTTTTTCTCTAGTGGCAGAATAATTATTTTTCCCATTTCTGTTCCTATTAAAGAAAGTTTAAGCATCAATAAACAGCACTGAATTGTGTTTTGGGGTAGAGGTGGAAGAAGACAGTGAGAATGAAACTTCATGTTTGGTCTCAAAGGTTAGTTAGATAGCTTTTTTATATGTGCATTAGTTGAGGGGGGATGTACTGCCTGGGACCCTGTGAGATTTCTATGCTCTGGGGTTTTTCTTCCCCATGGAGGATGAATCCTTAGTTGGTTCCATGAGCTGCTGGAGGGTGAGAGTTTGGCAGGCTCCTCCTTGTCTTCCTATCAACTATGGGTTTCTTTTGGCTGAGCAAGGAAGTTAGGGAGAGAGCCAGCTCTATGCACAGGACATCTTGATGAATGAAAGCCAAAAGAGGGCGGGTGTGGTCTCAGCAAGGAAGACTGTAGGCAAGTTCCTGTGCCAAGCTGTCAAATCAACCAGGTTAGAAATACTTGCTCAAATAATGATAAACTTACAGGAAGTTCTGTGCATAATGGTCAACTGGATGTAAGAAAATTCCTTAATAGTGCCCAAGAAATCTGAATGAATTGAGAAGGACTTGAGTCTAGAAAAATGATAGCTGGTACTTGTTGGAGATGATGAAATCACATAGGAAGAGTCCCGTAATAGTAAAACAAAATAAAAAGAAAAATTGTCTTCAGTGATATTCTCTATCCTTTGTGACTTACTTTGTACTTGGGATCATTAAACGTACCTTTATGTTCTCTTTGAGATTTTGGTGTAGGGCTGACTTAAATGATCTAATTTAGGGCTGGAGTTATGGCTTAGTGGTAGAGCACTTGCCTGGCATGTATTAGGTCCTGGGTTCGATCCTCAGCACCACATATAAATAAATAAAAGATTCATTGACAACTGAAAGAAAAATTTTAAAAAATTATCTAATTTATTTCACTGGATGGTTTCCAACATTAAAACATCTCCATAGCAAGTCTTTTTTCCATCTGTTTCTTTAAAAATATTATTATTGTTGTTATGGTTTGGATATGATTCCCCCAAAAGCTCATGTGTGAGACCATGCAAGAAGGTTCAGAGGAGAAATGATTGGGTTGTAAGAATCTTGTCCCAATCAGTGATTTAATCTCTGATAGGGATTAACTGAATGGGAACTGAAGTATAGTAGGTTGTGGCTGGAGGAGGTGAGAATTGGGGCATGGCTTAGGGTATATATTTGTCTCTGGCAAGTAAAATCTTTCTCTGCTACCTGATCACCATGTAAGCATTTCCCTCTGCTACACTCTTTCCCCATGTTGTTCCTGTCTCACCTGGAGGCCTGAGGAATGGAGCCAGCCACCTATGGATTGATCCCTCTGAAACCATGAGCCCTTAAATAAACTCTTCTTCTACAGTTGTACTGGTCAGGTCAATTAGAGCAGTGAAAAAGCTGACTGAAATTAGTATAGTTAGTTTTTATGAACAAAAAAATTTTTAAGTAGATTTAGAGACACCATAAAATTGAGAGGAAGGTATAGAGATTTCCAAAATACTACCTGTTCCCACACATGAATACCCTTCCCCATTGTCAATATTGCCTATCGGATTGGTATATTTGTTATCATAGATAAACCTGCATTGATATAGAATCACCTGAAGTCCATTAGGTGATATATATTGTTCATTCTTTGTGTTATATGTTCTTTGGGTTTGGAAAAATATTGAATGATTTGTATCTACCAAAAGAATATATAACACCAAGAGTGTTGCCTTTTTTGGAATGCTGTGAAGCTGAGATTATATAATATGTAGCATTTGCAGACTGACTTCTTTCATTTAGTAAGATGCATTTAAATTTGCTCCATATCTTTCTGTAGCTTAATAGCTTACTTTTCTAGTGATGAATAATATTCCATTATCTGAATGTAGTAAAGTTTATATACTTACTGAAGGACATCTTGCTTCCAAGTTTGGGAATTAATGAATAAAGTTGCTATAAACATCTGTATACAAGTTTTTGGATGGAAATGTTTTTAACTCCTTTGGGTAAACAAACACTAAGGGATGTGATTGCTGGATCATATGGTAAGACTGTTTAGAAAGAAACTGTCAATTTGTCTTCCAAAGTAATTGCATCACTTTACACTTAGTCCAGCAATGAGTAAGAGTTCTTGATGCTTCCCATCCTTGTCAGCATTTGGTATCGTTGGTGTTCTGGATTTATGGCTTTATAATAGGTATGAAGTTGTATCTCAATATTGTTTTTTAAAAATACCTTTGTTTTATTTATTTATTTTTATGTGGTGCTGAAGATGGAACCCAGGACCTTGCACTTGCTAAGCAAGCGCTCTACCGCTGAGCCACAACCCCAGCCCTCACTATTGTTTTCATTTATATTTCTCTGAAGACTGATGATGTGAAGCATCTTTCATACTCATTTGCTGTCTGTATAAATTCTTTGGTGAATTTCCTGTTGGGGTTTTTGGCTCATTTTTTAAATTGGGTTCTTGGTTTTCTTATTGTTGAGCTTTAAAATTTCTTTGTCTGTTTTGGATAGCGGCCCTTTTCAGATGTGTCATTTGCAAAATATTTTCTCACTGTGGCTTATATTTGCATTTTCATGACAGTTTCTTTTGCAGAGTAGAAATTTATAAGTTTCATGTAGTCTAGTTCATCAGGTTTTTTTCATGCCTTTGGTGTGTATCTAAAAAGTCATTGTCAAACCTAAGGTCATCTAGGTTTTCTTCTATGTTACCTTTTTATAGGCTGTTTTACACTTAGGTCTGTGGTCCATTTTGAGTTAATTTTTGTGAAAGTTATAGGTCTGTGTCTATAATCCTTTTTTTTCCATGTGAATGTCCAATTGCTCTAGCATGGCTTGCTCTTTGTCAAAGATCAGTTGATAGTATTCTGTGGTTCTATTTCTGGGCTTTGCATTCTGTCCCACTGATCTACCTATTCTCTTTCCATACCACACTGTCTTGATTTCTCTAGTTTTATAGTAACTCTGGTATTTGGGGATTATCAGTCATCCGACTTTGTTTTTCTATTTCAATATGGTGTTGACTATTCTAAGTCATTGATTATCTTTTATTATCATATTTATATTTTTAGCAAAGTAACACATGTACTGACTTTAAAAACATAAATACTTGTGTCTTCAGATGGCTTTTTATGCATGTTCTTCCCCAACACCTAAGAAAATGTATAAAGATACAATTAAGATCTTATATCTACATAATTGCAATGAACTTCTAATAGTTCTTGCTTCTTGTACTGTTACCTATCTTCACTCTACTCCCAATAAAACAGCCAAAGAAATCCTTTAAGAACTTTAGTCAAATGATGTCTCTGACTAAAACCATAATACTCAGAGTTGAAGCCTTTCAATAGTCTGCAAGACCCTGAGTAGCTGGCCACTGTCCCCCACCTAGATTAACTTTATGCTTCCCTCCCTTGAGTCCAGCTACACTAGCTTCCTTACTTTTACCATTTCTCAAATATACCTAAGTGTGCACTTCACAGCCTAGATGTTGGCTACTCCTTCTGGTTCTAACATTCTTGCCCTGGGGCTCTTCCTGGCTCCTTCCTTTCTTCCTTCAACTCAGTGCTCAAATATTACCTTCTAGCTGATGTCCTCCATGATCAACTTACTTAGAACTGAAATTTGATATTTTTTACACTTCCACCTCCCTGTCCCCAGTCTTTCCCTCTTTCCCCAAGCCTTAGTTACTTTCTAGCATATTCCATTACTATTCTTTTCATCTTTATTATGTCCCCTCTTATTCTTTCTCTTCCTTCATTCCTCCTTTAGCAACATATATTGGATGTTCTTTCTTTGTTTTTTTATCTATTTTGTTCATCTGGTACACAGATGTTTAATAAATATTTATTTATTGAGTGGATAAAATACATAGTAATTTCTCTTTCATGAAGAAATAATGAACTTTCAGATTGAAAGAGTGCGCAGTATTCCTGGAATTTGGATATGGAGTATTTAACATGGATATATAGCATAATTAAGATATTGAACTTCAAGGATTAAAAACCAAAGTCTTTAAACTTAACGGTAGGTAAGGCAGATCATCTACTATGGCTTAAAAAGCAGCCAGATCTCAGATTTCTTCTCAGCAACATTTAATACTAAATATGATGGAAATATTTCTACAAAGTTTTGAAGGGAAGAAAAAAAGCTAAGATGTCAAGAGAAAAAAAGGATAGGATAGCATACAGGCATTTTCAACATGAAAGAATTCATGGACTATGGCACTCTAGAGTCCGTCTCGAAAAAAGTGCTTGACGATTAATTCTAGTTAATTAAGAGATCAATCAAAATAAAGAACTTGGGAATTGAGAAGCAGTGATAAAAAGGACTGATGGTGTTTGAATCCATTTAAATATAGAATTAAGACTAAACAACTAAGGGCATGATTGCTATAGAAGGAAGTGTGAATATTATTAATCAGAACAACGTAAAATTAGTAGTATAAAGACAATTGGAAAGGAAGACAGTCTCATATTTCTAAGTAGGAGTCTACTGATAGTGTCTCATGTGGAAATATGTAATAAAACAGTAATAACTCCAACTCATACTCATTCACATCCCTATAGCCCTGCCTGCACTCTCAAATCCTATAGCGAGGAAACTCTTATTTGAAAATCAACATTTAGTTTTGCTTTGGTTTCTCCTTTTCCTATTAAAGTAAAATTAAATTTAATACTTTTTAAATGAAAATGTTATCTACATATGATCTCTTTTTACCCAAAAGCAATTTGATTAATCAAACTCCATTAATGTATCTAACAATCTCATTATTATTTCCATCCTTATCTATTTAAACCTTACAAAACAAGGTCTGAAATTGTGTTCACCAAATATAATGGCAGTAATTTTTGGATGGTGCAATTTGAAATTGGCTTTTTATTTTCTTCTTTGTATATTTCTGCATTAATTATTTTGTAGGGACTATCGTTATTTTAAAAAAATAACAACTGAAGAAAAGTAGTATAAAGAAAATTGAAAAGTATGGGGAAGGAATTTAAAAATTAAATTTAATAATTAAAGTCTTTCCATCACCTCCCCCACCAAAAATTGGAAAAAATTAATCTTACATATTGATCAATAGTATATACGGAAATATGGATAATCATTTCTTTTATCTTTATACCATTCTGTATTCTGCCCTTATAATGTCCTTGCTTAGCATCTACATGGCCATCTTAAGTGACAGCTGCCATTTTAAGTAAAAAGTTTTGCTTTCCTGCTCAAGGGCGTTTCTGAGAAAGGCTCACCACTCTCTTCATTCCAACCCAACCCCTAACCGCCTGCATTAGGACCTGCCTGGCTCTGGTTCCTGAACCTGCCCCATAAAAGTCCTGGAACCCAAGCCTGTTTTGCCTCTCTCCACTATGCAGAGAGGGCCTTTATTTGTCAGCTCTGACAAATAGACTCTCGTGTGTGTATCTCTGCCTGGTCTCCATCTTTCATATGTTGCTCACTCATCTCCTGGTTCTACATTTTCCCCTCATTTTGGTGCCAAACCCGGGATCAGGTTCCCTGGTGTGCACATTCCCCTCTTCGAGGGTTACTGAGTGTCCCGGGGCCGATCCAAATTCCACTGTGGGACCAGGCCCTCCATTCTGCCGAAGGCCCTCACTACACCCACCACCAGTCATTCCAGGTAAGACCCCTGTCTCTGGTTGACCTAAATGACCTACAGTCCAGGAAATGACCATTGAAATGTCTGGCATTCCCAGGGTTATCATGTGGTTGGGGGCAGCCCCAGACACAGCTTTCACAGCTATGGCTGATCCCTGCTGTCAACTGAGTCTATAGGTGTTTTTATTTATTTATTTTTTAAAAAATTTAATTTGTTATATATGACAACAGGATGCATTAGAATTCATATTACACATATAGAGCACAATTTTTCATATCTCTGGTTGTACCCAAAGTAGAGCCACATCCTATGTGTATAGATGTTTTTTTTTATTTGGGTCCTGGGTTTTGAGCTCTCTCTCACCCCTGACCTAGCCCCCCCCCCCCCATTTATCTGCTTGTGCAATCAGATCTGGCCTCAATATCCTTTGGATAACAAGTCTAAATGGCTGCTTAATGGCACTCTAGATCCCAATATTATCAGGGATCTTTTCAACTATTATGAGCGTTCAGGAAAATGGAAAGAGATATAATACGTTCAGGCCTTCTCCTCTCTATGTTCTAAGCCCTCTCTCTCCAAATCTTGCTTTCCTGTACAAGTCCTTGTAGCTCTCACCTCCCCTACACATGCTTCCAAAGGGACAGAAGATCCTATGCAGGACTCCTCCTCCTTCAACCAAGAGGATAAGCCCCCACCATACCGCAATTCTTTTTCTGATGAAGCCACTGCAGCAAGTGTTCCCTTGGCTCCATATCTCCTCTCTCCTCCTGCCATTTGCTCTCAGGCTGCAGCTGCCTAACCTGCATCTCTGTGTTCTTTATGCAAGGTGACTGGGATAGATGGTGTAATCCGGCTGGGTTCATGTGTCTTTCTCTTTGTCAGCTCTTTCACAGATGGAAAAGTGGCTTGGGTCCTATATCAAAGAGTTTCAGTATCTGACTCAATCATATGATTTGACCTTGTCTAACACCCTCCTGCCTGAGGAGCACAGGTGAGTTTGGGAGCAAGCTAGATGCTGATGAGGTACATCAGACCTCCCCTGCCCATCCGATTGGCACTGAAGCAGTCCCTGATCCGGACCCCAGTTGGGATTATAATTTGCCTGGAGGAGTAACTAGTACAAATCAGTTCATTGCTTGCCTCATGGCAAGACTTAGAAAGGCAGTCCATGAGGCTATCAATAATGAAAAGCTCCAAGAAATCATCAAAGATAAGAATGAGCATTTTTAGACTGCCTGACCAAGGCTTTATTACAATATACTAATCTGGATCCTAAAACTCCAGATGGGAGACAACTACTTTTTTTGACCTTTTTTCCCCCCAGAGTTTCCCTGATATTAAAACCAAACTAAGGTGCCTCAAGAGGGGTCCCCTAGTTCCCCAAGCTGGGGTTCTATGAGTGACCTTTAAGGTGTAGTACCGGAGAGACCAGAAGGCCTGGAAGTAGAAATATCAGATGCTCGCTCAAGCTGTCTGTTCAGCCTGAGCATCTGTCCCCTGTTCCACTGGCCCTCAGGACCACCTGGACCCTGTTTTAAATGTGGTCAGATGGGTCACTAGGCTCATATATTCCTAAGCCTCACAAGCCTCTGGGCCCTTGTCCTAAATGCCATCAGGATGGACACTGGGTCATTGACTGTCCCCAGCCCATAGCAGCCCCAGGCCATCTAGCCCTTCTGGTTCCCCTTTCCAACTTTTAGGACTGGCTTTTAGTGGTAGGGTGATGGGGATTGGCCCAGGTCCCCAACACCCTACCACTGCCATCACTTCGCAGGAATCCAGGGTAACTCGGGTATTTCAGGTAGGCCTGTCTCCTTCCTCCTAGATACCGGGGCTACATATTCAGTCCTCAACAAGTTCTGGGGGCCTACTACTCATTCTATGACCTCTATTGTCGGGGTAGAGGGTAAACCTTACCAACCCTTACAGACACCTAGTCTTGTTGGTGCTTTTGGCGCTCTAATTTTTACCCATTCCTTTTTGGTCACTCCCCAATGCCCTGTTCCCCTTATGGGAGGGGACATCCTCACACAGTTGGGGGCTCCACTTTTCTTCTCCCCTCATATGCTTCCATCCAGGCTCCCCTGCTGCTGCCCTGCTGCTCACCCTTACCTTAGGACCGTCTCCTATTCCATCTGCCAGTGCCTTCCCATTACCCACTTCCAAGGTGGACCCTACTGTCTGGGATGTCTCAAGTCCTCTATTGCCTCACGCCACAAGTCCATTCACATTTGTCTCACAAACCCCCTCCATTTTCTGGCCCAATCACAATACCTGCTCTCCCTCCTTGCTGCTGCTGTCCTTCTCTTTTTGCAGAGCAGCCTTGTCAGGTTCCTCACAATAAACCTGCTTCTTATCCCAGCTGTGTGTGTGTGTGTGTGTGTGTGTGTGTGTGAAATTAGACCTGTGCCACTTTTCTTTCAGCCCTGATCCTCTTTCTCTTATGATTTCCCTCCAGAGAGCCAACTGCTTTTTATCTTTCCAGATATTTCTTCCTATGTTTATCTATATGTGTTTAAATTTGTATTACTTTTGTCATTTTAGACATCATTTATTTATTTCCCAGTTTTCCCATAGAGATTTTACTTTTATACTTTCTCTCTCCCATCCATACTACAATGTTTTCTTCTATTTCCCTCTAATATCGTTGTATTGCAATTTATTTGTCAAATAAAAACATGTTTACCTTGTGAAGGCTACATACTTGTTTATGTTTGGGTCAATAATATGTCATGTTATTTTCCTCCCTCACATGATCTTTTGTTATTCTTGGAGTTAATAATCACTTCATTTTAAAAGTCTGCTTAATTTTTTCATAGCAAGGACTCAGACCCTTCACTGGGCCTGCAAATGTCCAGTGGGTAACTAAAAACAGAGTTAAAAGCTTGACATTTCTTTCTCCATTTTGCATTCTGTCTCCTTTGGTCAGACTCATCTTAGATTCCTGGAACAATAGTTATGATTAATAAATATCTTGTGTTGAGGAAAAATGACCTCCAGACAACATTAGCTTTCTTATTACAAGGAGGTGCTACCAAACCAAGCTTGAGATGGATCAGAGCAAGAGCATCTTGCTCTGTGTAAACCCTCTATCTATGCAAACCCCCAAACCCTGCCCCCAATACCCTTGCTATAAAACCTCAAAGTCCTTGTCAGCCCCTCAAAGATAGGGCCAAGGACATGGGTCCCCTTGTCTTCCTGGTGTAGCTGCACAGATAAAAGCTTCTTTCACTCTTACTTTTTCTACTTTATTTTTGGGATGAATAGCCATACCTGATTTGTTGGATCTCCAGTCAGGCTCTGGTCTAGGGACTTTGTTAAGATTTCCACAAGCCTATACCTGTTTTTCCCAGTGTCTTCATAGGTCAATCAAATGCTTAGCATTAATTCTTCCTAAATGCCCATATTATCTACTAATCACACCTCTGTCTTCTTTACTTGTTCATTTTTTTAAAACCTGGAGGTTTCTGTTCTTCTGTTATCCAACTTGCTCCAGAAAAGTCTGTTTTCCTGTAAATTCTTTTTGCTATTCTCCTGTTTTAACATTGTGTATCCTTTGTTTCCATTTCTTGGAGATATTCTTATTTTTGTGGAGTACTTACACCAGTCCCTTTCTGAGAATGAGTAATACTTTTAGAGCTTGCATGCTTCAAAATTGCCTTTATTATGCCATCACCTTTGCTTAGTAGTTCAACTAAGCACAATATCCTACTTATTTTATTTATATTTTTCTTCTAATGGACACATGAATGTTGTCCAACTTTGGGATTAGAGTGCGATGATCAAATCAGGATAATTAGCATTTTCATCTCACTATCATTTCTTTGTGTTTGGAGACTTTATACTGTGCTCTTCTAGTTCTTCATAAAATACACAGTAGTTCGTTGTAAAACTAGTTCTACTGTGCTACTAGGACTTAGTCTTCCTATGTTGATACTAATTACCCTTCCCCACTTCCTCCCAGCCTCTAGTAATCTCTATTTTACTCTCTTCTTCGAGATCAACCTTTTTTAGTTTCCATGTGTGAGAACAAGGCATAAAGTTTTAGAATGAAAATAACTTCAGAACTCTAAGGGCTGTGTTCTAAGGTCTTCTGTCCTTCAATTGTGATACCAAATGTCTGGTGTGAGTCAGATGAAGAATCCTCTGTAAATGACCTTCTAATCTCTCCAGAAGACCTTGAGATCTTTTCTTTATTCCCATGGTTCTGAATTTATGTGCTGGTGTTCTCTGGTATGGGTCCTTTGTGATTCAAACAGCTGGGCAATAAGTGAGCCCTTTGAACCTTTATCTCCATGTCCTTGTGTTTGGTGAAATATATATATAATATATGATATATAATGTATGATTCCATTTCTTTCATCTTTCTTTGTTATCTGAATGTTTTTCTTATCTTCTCTCTTCCACTTCACAGGTCTGTTTTTGTTATTTGTATTTCTTTATTCTTTGTGGGATGTTCTCAACTTTATCTTTCATCTATTCAACTGAGCATTTTATCCATTCAACTGAGCATTTCATCCATTCAACTGAGCATTTAGTTCTTCCACATATTTAATTTCATGATCAGTTTAATATATTCTCATTTTCCTATAAAATAGCATCATATTTTTATCTCATAAATGCATATTTCACCTTTTTTGTTTAAATATTTTGATTATAGGCTGTAAGATGCTCTTTATTCTTCTATTCTTCATTACCATTTTCACGACTTTCATTGCTCAAAGGAGGGAGGAACATCTTATCACTGGGAGGTAAAACATTCTGGCCTTGAACTTTGAGAGTAATTTGTTTATATTAATTCATTCATCATTTTACTGGTACAGTGGTTTTTCATTTCCACTGATCTTACTATGCCATTCTTTTGCTTAAAATCCTTCTGTGGCTCCCAAGTCCTTCGACATGAAGTTCAAGCACCATGTACTTTCTGTATATTCTCATGCTATCTCTGCAGCCTGTCTCCTGCTATTTCACTGAACAAACCCCACATACGGTCCCATCAGGCTCATCCTGTGTCTAAATGACCCATGCATTTCCTCCTCTTCCATGCTTTGCAACATGCCTTTCCTTCCCTCTAATTAAGTCTTCATCTTTTAAGCCTTGGTCAAATTTCTCTCCTTCTGGAGTCTTTCCTGGTTCCTACTTCTCCCACCTTGGTTCATGCTAGTTGGTTCCTTGCTACTACTCTGGAACCTCATGCTTTATCATGGTGCTTAGTGCATTATCAAAACTGTTGGTTTACTCTTCTCTGTCTCCCTTTAGTTCATAGACTGATTAAGGACAGGGATTATTTATTGACCTTAGGATCCACATTGTCTACTGCATTTCCTCCTGGCACCTGGTAGGCATTTAATACATATATTTGAATAAATGAATAAAAACTGGAACCTAACTATGTAGCTTTCTCCAGTCTTGCTATCTGAATAATGCTTGGAAGATCTTCAGGGTTGAGTAGGTCACATGTTGCAGAGAAACATCATCTCAAATATCAACTGTCTCAGACAGACTTTGGAGAGCAACTAAATAGCAGAAAAGTGCAGGCTGAGGTTACCAGTGAAAAGAAAGTATTCTGCTTTGTTGGCTGAAAACACAGCCACATGCTGAAGATGCCAGTGATGCTTTACGGTGGGAATTTAGCTTCTGTGCCTGTTTGAGGGCCATGCTGCTCACGTCTGCACAGTTGCTTCTTGCTATTTTCCTCTGGAATCTCAGAGTTGCAATGCTCTCTGCTCCTTCCGCAACCACAACACTCTCCCCTGCTTATGGCATCAGTGTCTGGTGGTCCTGTTTCCAGTTCTCAAGTTACTAGTTCTCCTCTTTGAATGAACAGCTATGTGCACTTGTCATGTTTGATTCAGATATTTTTATAACAAAATGAAAGTTTAAGATACAGCAGAAACTCCATTTGTAGCTGTCCCAGATCTCATCTCCCTTTTTTCCACCTCATACCCAGGGGTCTATTCAAAACAACTATTATACGTTTACAGATCAACAAGGTAGCAGGGAATCAGATCAAGGGAAAGTTTCTGCTCAGAAGTACAAGACAGAACAAACTAGGTGACTATCACTAAACTACCACTAGTTAAGATACAGCAGATTTATGAGTGTGAGTTTGTACCTTAGGCTTGTCATATTTTTTCACCTTTATGTTAGTTAATTGCAGAGTAACATAAATTAACTTTGGAACACAAGCAAAAATGGGAACTTTATTTATGAATTTCTTGGATTTCTTTACCTCAAGCCAAACAACTAAATTGCTACTTAGCATAAATTATTTATGGGCCCTGGCTCAATACCATCCAGCACCAGCCCCCGGAGGTATGGGAGATATAAAAGATTTAAAGCATCGCTGCGACAGTGTTCGGGCCGCCACGGAGCTGTGTTTCTTTCCAGAAGGGTCCACTTTATTTTGTTGTAAATAAATAGAGGCTGGATTTCCAGGGAGGGAAGTTAGCTTCCAGCAGGACTGTGCTGGTGTTTTGCATATGTTAATTACACAACCCTTTTATGACAGATAGACACAGTGTTTGCACAGCTATTTCTCAAAAGACTCATAGACCAAAATGGATCTTTTCATTTCCTGGCACAGAGTCATTTCTCTCATTTGATCTCACTTCAAAATCTAAAGTTATCAAAGCTTGCCACTCCAACTGCTCAATAAAAAATAGTCATATCCATACAATTCTAGCAGAAACAAATGCACATCTGCAATCCTTAAAATTCAAACTCAATAACACCTCCCTGACACCTGTGACAAACTCATTGTCACTTCCTAGTTTGTCTTCCCATGGCTCTGACCTCGGCATGTCATCCTTTGCTCCCAAATACCTGAATATACCTTGTTTCTCAGACATAGTCTGGTTCTAAGACAAGGTCACCCCTTCTTTTTCTTTAGGTCAGACATATTTCACTTGGTTTACACATTGTTTGAAATCAGAAAACATCACACAAAAGTGTAAATTACCAGGGTTTTTTTTTTTTTTTTCAACTTTCAAAATTGAAACATTTAGCAATTCTGGACTTTTTTTTTTTTTTTTTTTTTTTTTTACCATGAGGCAGCTGTTTGCCTCAGCTGAACAAACAGCTTCTTGCCTCTTCTCTATCTCCAGTTTACTGCACTCTCTGCTACTCCCTAACATTCTCAACTAGCCTACCTCATCCAGTTAGGTGACCTTCTTCATTCATGGAAGACATCTTGAATCCCTCATTTGGGTCATGCCTTGGCTGATAATATTTATAGCTGTTATTTTTTTGGGGTAACGTTATTTATTAAAAGTTACTAAGTCCCCAATAAAAGCTTTTGGCAAGCTGTAACAGTGGGCCCACAGGTTTAACTATCATTTTTTAGGAAGCAAATACACAAATTTTCACTTAAACACAGATTAGGCAGATTTGCTTCTTTATCTTTTGGAAGCCATCATGTGTATAACTACATTCATCAAACAACAGAAAAAGCCTTCATTCTCCTAAATCCTTTGTATAGTCTTCAAAGTTCCACGTTAGCTTGTTCACTTGCCCAACTTAACACCAGTCAGGCTATGCATCCCTTTCAGACATTCAAGCACAAACAAACCTTGGCTTGTTCTGTCCTATCTGTCAAACAGGTGAAACACCACCCATCTTGCAACACTCTTATAAATATAATTGTGAGTGTGGATTTTAAAGGTATTCACTGATTTACTCCTATATTTTGATATTGTGTGCTATAAATCCTCTTGCTCCATTCCTCTGTCTCTGACCACCATGCTTGTCTTGTCTTTATTTGCTGATGAAAACACAGAAAGTCCTTGCTTCTTTATTATGATGCTGGATCACCTTTGTCTTTTCCCAGTTCCATCCCAGAATGTGATGCTCATCAGGGAAAATAAAAAGAGTGTCTGCAGAGCTGGATTCCAGCAGCACCTGGATCAGGTCAAAGCAGAGTTGATCCACTTCAAGACCAAAGAGGGGACCCCCATGAAGGCTGGGAAAGCTTGTTCTTCCATCTCTCTTAGCACCCACTCCCAAGGAAAGAAGAAAAAACCCATAAGAGTGATCATCCCCAAACTGCCCACATTGCATATTTTTATAACAAAATCGTATGTGTGGGTATTATAATAGATAATCTGAATGTGCTATACACATTCTACATAAAACATAAAGAGTTGCTTGTCTCTGTCTCACATGCATTTAAAAAGCTCATTTTAATATTTAATGCTCCTAACAGCCATCTAAATCTCAAAAGGTAAGCGAGATATACCATATAAAAAACCCAGAGTCTAAAACAAATGCTATTGATATGATCTGGAATTTTCCCTCCTTCTTCCACATCATTCTAGCTTCTAAAGAGTGCTAACATGGCGTAAGCTGTTTCCTCCTTTATAGTTCTGCGAAGTACTTTTGAAATGGACGTTATGAAAAGATACAGGGAATATCTACACTCTTATAATCCAATATCCATATATAACTTCTTAAACTGTTTTGCATTCTTTTTTTGCATTCCTTTTCCTTTTTCAATTTGCATTGTTAATTTTTAAATGTATAGTCTAAGCCATAGTATTTTAGGCAAGAACACTCATCATTTAGCCAGCCTGTTTAATGACTTCTGGGACTAGGGTATATCACTTCGGGGTGACACTGAGGGCTGCTATCTATAGCAGCTGGTGTGTTGGGCAGCTCTTTGCCAAACTTGTTTAATCCCCTGGCATGCTCTAGGCGAGGCTATTCACTTGAGTATTGGAACATTCCTCAGCAAAAGGAATAGAATCTCTTTCAGAAGAGATTGTGTCACTCAGGTCCTTCATTTCAGACTTAAATGTCAGAAAACACTGGAAACATTTTTTTTCTGTATTAATTAGTATTTTATTAATCTAGTATTTTTCTGTATTGATGAGTATTTTAGAGTGTTTTGCATGTGTGTGCATGTCAGTGTGTATACATGTAGATTCTGGCCTGCTAAGCAATTGGGTATTCTCTCTGGGTTACTTTTCTATTGTGTGTAATACTGTGGATTCTGGAAGAAAAATGTTTCTCTTGCTGAGATGCAGGGGAGGGTCATAGAGTGGGAAACAAAGGAAAGGAGAGGTAGCAGAATAGTGAATTAGTAAAATGATCAGTGTTTCCCCCTGCATTTAATGAAGAGCTAACTCTTACAGGTAATCATGAAGGCCAAAAGATTGGCCAGATACTTCAAGCTCACAGTATGGAGTGGGCCTCAGTTTCTTTCAGCTGCTGGTAAAGCATCATCTTCCCTTTGCCTTGAATCCTGTTGAGGCTGCTGTAATTGGCCAGAATTCAATTGTGGTAGGATAATGTGGCCGGCAGGTGAAAAAAGAGTGTGGTCAAGGGAAGTTTTTTAAAATTCACATTTTTTCTGCTACAAAAGCAATTTCAAAAGCCCCGCCCTATTCCTCTCTGCTAAACCAGACTCAAAATATGTGAATTTTGCATTTAAACTTTGAATGTGCCTAGCATGCAGTACAGAAAGCTCTCCTGGGTAATTTGAGGAAATATATGTATTAAAAATGAAGTTATGAAAAATTGAAAATTGCTTTTGAATATCCATGGTAGTAAAGCCCATATATTGCAATTTTCCTTACTATTCTAATATGGAATTTTTGCATGAGAGTTAAGTGGCCATGCCTTCCAGCTTCTGTGAAGGGGTAAATCATGCCTTCTGTGTATAGTCACTTTATTTTTGTATATGGATGCCAGCTCCTTCTATAATGCATGCTCTAACTTCTTTTTTTTTTAATTTAAAGAGCACAAAAATATTAAATGTATTTTAAAAGAGGCTAGTATTTTAAAATATACATAAAGAAAAATAGTTACAATTCTCAACTTCAGGTTGAATCATCCTATTGTATAGTTACAAAATTTCAATTTTTGATTGGAGGCTAGGAAACACAGTTTTTCCCACAGTCCATTCTTGGATGGGGCAGGACATATACTGACCTATTCTTTATTTTGAACAAAGTTACCCTTGCAAGTGACCTTTGTATTCAGAGGCAGTCCTTGAAAGGGATCATTTTTTTCCCATCTCCAGACACACTTCAATCTTTTTGCCCATACAGGGACAGAAATGTGCCTGGGGACCCCCATTAGAGGGCAGATATAGGTTAGAGAGGAAATCTTGGGAGACCTGTCATCCTGATAGCCTAGGGAGCTTTTCTTTCAAGATTCATTTTTCTCTACCTACATGTATTTATTCAAGTCTTTCTTTTTCTTCCAGAATTTATTAAAATGAAAACAAAAATAGTGGGGCAAATCAGAAAAAAAATCAGTGTCAATTAAAATTTTTAACTACCTTATATCCTTTCAACTTTAGACTTTTCTGAAATTGTCATTGTATGTAAGATCCCTAAGATAGGAGGACCAAATTGTAAGTGAATATGTATTTTCATAATCATTTTGATCCCTCTTTCTTGAAACAGGATGGGAAGAAGAAGAAGATTCAAGAAACAGTAATACAGATCCTTAGGAGCCTAACCTCACCATCTGAGTGGAGAGAAGGGGTAGACGGGAAAGAGAGGGCTGCGTGAAACCAATGGTTTCTCTATGTGAGGAAAAATCAAGGTGATTGAAAGAAATTTCACTGTGAGAAAGACACAATGTGATACAGGAGGAAGAACACTGGATTTAGAGACTGCTAACAGGATTCTCAGCCTTTGCTCTAACATTTATTGGTGGAACAATTGTAGGTCACATGGTCTCTCTGTTGTCTTCTTTTCTAACAGAGACTGCTGTTTTATTCTAGAATATGGTGAGTTCTAATATACCAATCAACTCAACAGTTTTCCCAACTTAACTAGGATACCCTGGGGAAAACTGAATTATTTTCACAGAGATCTGAATGCTCCTAAACATAAGAGCTGACTCAGCTCATTCATTTGGAAACATTGGGGTCAGGTAATGCTACCTACCTCACAGCCCTGTATTTAGTCCTATCCTCTGGTCATCTGCCCATTTGCACACACTGGCTCTCCCTAGAGCATCATGCTTCTTTTCTAGCAGATGCTCAGTTCAGGGTTGGTTTGGAAGAAAAGGTCTTACCCATTTTCATTCTTCAGGATTGTGTCAAGGTTTTTAAAACTGTGCCCTTCAGTAAAAACACCCAAATTCTTTGAGATATCATGCCCTCCTCTGCACCTTCTTTAATACTTCCTAGTTGATAGCCTATACACAACTCCTGTCTGAGTCTCTCTGTTCACTGATGACGTTGGAACATGATTTACCATTTTCTACTCTAGTTCTGACATGATTCTGGCATTTAGGTGCTAAGTGGACATGATGGAAAGTTGGAGTTCATGTTTCTTTATTTTCTTGATTCTCATGTCCCTAACCTCCTAGTTAGTTAGTTCAGTTACTCATGTCTCCTCCTTGACTAACTTTTCCAGGAGTGAATCTACTGCTGAGTGCTTGGATTCAGCTTTCCATCTGCAACCATCTTGCCTTCTAGTACTTTCAGTCTATTTCCTCATCATTCCTCATAGTCACTTGCAAGTGCCATATTGAAAATGGTCTGCAATGGACCTTGTGAATAGATATAAAAGGAATGGAGTTTGTCCTTAATTCGAAAATGTGAAAGGTTGGCAGTTTTTTAATGAAGGCAGAAGTGTGAGTATTTGTTGGTAGGAGTGACCATCAGGGGTCAGAGAGAGAAATGGAGCTTCATCTTGTATAAGAGAGAACTTTCCAATCAAAGTTCAGACAATTCTGAGACACAGGACTCAGCATCTGGTTTATTTGCAGTTTTTTTTTTTAAATACAAAGATATAAAAATATCTATTAAATAAAATAATTTTAATCTCACTATATAAGAAATTTATTTCTGCTAAGTTAGAATATATTACTCTAATTTTTTCAGATTCATCCTTCATGAGGATACTTTTGCATACTTAATTTACAAAGAGAAAGTGTGATAAAACAGAAAAGAATATACAACTTGAACACCCATTTATCTCCCTTTACTTATATAGATGTTTCTTAGGTACAATGTCTGGTGGCACACTGGGATTATCAATGTCCAGATGCAGATCCTCTGATAAATTCTTGATTTGCCTTTTTAACGATCTCATTGCTCACAAAATAAAGGATACAATGGAAAATATTATTCTGGATGGAATTCTTATGCATAAGGAAGGTTTATTTAATGGAAAGAACTGTGGGATAAAATGATGTCATTGTAGGGTCTTTGAAAAGCAAATTTTAATACCTGTTCAGAGAGAAGATAGAGATGACCTTAGAGTTTCAAACTCTTGACATATAAGAGCCTAAGAAGGATGGGGGGGGTAGGGTGGGCTGAAAGGACATGAAAAAGTGGTTCTGATCATAAAATTGCAAGTGGCCCTTATTAATATGGAAAAATAAAGGAGCAGTTTGATTCATGAGGAAGACAGTGAGATACAGGTAGTAAAAGAATTCATACAAAGATGAACACACAAAAACAAATCCTCAATAGAGAAACACTCCTTGGATAAAATTTCTAACATACTTAGAATGTTAATTGGGAGTGGTGGTATGTGACTAAAACTAACAGTAAAAATAAAGCTGCTATTACATAATTTTTTCTTTTCATTCTGTTAGGAAACATGAGCTTTAAAGTGAAGAGGGTAGAGTGGTTTAGGAAGAAGTACAGCCACAGTGACTATGAAGATGGGAGACCACCCTGCTGCTCCAAGCCGGGAGAAATGAAATCGCAGAATTCACTAAGAAGTTTTGAATGAGAAATGCTGGGTATAGGAAGGTGACAGAACATTCAAGATTAGTAAATGAAATTCTGAATTTTAAAATTTCGAAAAGATCAAATTATAAAACAACAGATCTTGTGGCAATTTTGGCAAAATTCTAGTAAAAATATTAAGCAAAGGGTTACTGAGATTCTGGGGGAAGAATTAGCAGTTACAAAGTATAAGGATTAGTTAATTAAGAGAAAAATCTATACAAGTTTTATTAGATTTTTGAGTATTGGGTTTGATTTCAGGGGTTTTGACTCATAAATCAAGAATTCTACACATATAATTCAACTTCAGGACATTTGTATATTTTAAAATTGGATTTTAAAAATCTTGAGTTGAATTCCTTTTATTCTGAATACTTTTCTCTTGTTGGAGGAGTAGTTGGTGCATTTTCTCCCATTCTGTAAATTGTCTCTTTACTCTCATTAACTGCTTTCTTACCTGTGCAGAAACTTCTTAGTTTGATGTAATCCCATTTTTGAATTTTTGCTTTTGCTGCCCGTACTTTTGGAGTCATATCCAAAATATCCTTGTCTATACTAATGTTCTGAAGTGTTTCCCCTGTTTACTTCTATTTCTTTGATAGTTTTAAGTTTCACATTTAAATATTTGATCTATTTTGAGTTGATTTTTTTATATGGTAAGAAGTAGAAGTCTAGTTTTATTCTTCTGTATATGGATAATCAGCTTTCCTAGGATCATTTATTGAAGCAACTTTCCTTCCTCCAATGTATGTTCCCGTAGACTTTGTTGAAAATCCATATGTAGACTAACTTCAAGAAAATTCTGTTGCGTTGGTCTAGGTGTCTGTTTTTATATAAATACTATGTTGTTTGGTATAGCTATAGCTTGGTAGTGTGTTTTGAATTCAGGTATTGTAGTGCCTCTTTGTGACTCTTTCTGTGGAAAATGTCGCTGATATTTTGATAAGAATTATATTGAATCTGTAAGTTGTTTGGGTTAGTATGGTCATTTTAACAATATTAATTCTTCCAGTCCATAAACATGGGATAACTTTTCTTTTTTCTTTTAATCAATATTTTTAAAATTTTCATTGTAGATAACATTTACTTTCTTGTTGAAATTCATTCTTAGTTTTCTTTTTTGTAGTTACTGTAAATGGAATCTTTTCCCTTAATTTCTTTCTCAGAAGTTTCATTGTTGGTTTGTATAAATATTACTGAAATGGAATATATATATATACACACACCATAAGTACTAACTATCAGGAAACTTCAAATCAAAACCATGAGATATCATCTCCCTTTGGTAGAATGACTATTATTGAAAAAAAAAAACAACAAATGTAATGAGAATGTGGAGAAAGGGGAACTCTTATATAATTGTTAGTGCAAATGTAATTTCATACAGCATTATGGAAAACAGTTTGGAGGTTTCTCAGAAAACAGGAAACAGAACTGTTCATATCCATCAATCCCATTATGGGATATAATCCAAAAGAAATGTAAAGAATATATTGAAGAATCATCTGCACTTACATGTTTATTGTGGAACTAGTCATGATGCCAAGACATGGACTCAACTGAGCTGTTCTCCAGAGGATAAATGGGTAAAGAAAATGTGGTATATATGCACAATGGAATATTATTCAGTCATAAAAATAATGAGATCATGTCATTTGTAGCAACATGAATGGAACTGGAGGCCAATAGATTAAATGAAATACATCAGGCACAGAAAGACAAATACCATGTGCTCTCATTTATAGTAAAAGCTCAAAAATTTGATCTCATAGAAATAGAAGAATAGTGATTATCAGAGCCTAGGAAGAGGGGAAAGGGAGAAGTTTTCAGAAAAGATGGTTAAGGTGCAGTTGGATATGAGGAATAACTTCTTAATGTAGGTTGAGTATGGTTGAATTAATTGGATATTTCAAAATAGCTAATAGAGACTATTTTAAGTATTACCAACACTAATTAATGATATATGTCTCAGAGAATAGATATGTTAATTACTCTGATATGATCATTACATATTGTACACAAGTATTGAAATATCACATTACACATCACAAATATGTGCAATTACTTTGTGCCAGTTAAAATAGAAAACTTTAAAATATTCTGATTTCTTTAAGACATCTGACAATATTCCTTATGATATGCTTGCAAAAAGATAAAGGAATATGGTCTGGACAATAGGTTTGTGAAATGTGACTAAAGAATGGGTTAAGTGAGTGCCATGAACTTCGAACAGTAGAATTAGTGGAATATCACAGGAGTCTGTCTTTCTAACTTATCATCAAAACATGACATTTCCATAGAATTGATGACTTAAAATGCCCTCAGATGTATCATCTTAATAAACATTTAATAATAGCAATTGGTTAAGACGGTACTATGTGGCCATGCATGAATAGGACACTTCTTTTTATTGTTGCAACCAACTACAAGGTTGGTGCTATTTCATTTTATGGATAAGGAAGCAGGCACAAAACAGTTAAGAAATGTGTCAATGTTGTGAATCTAATGAATGACAGCATTTGGAACTCAAAACTTTATTCTATGTGACTCCAGAATTCAAGAATTCTATGGGATTATTAGGAACTTTTAATTCCACTTTTCGGAAGTAAAGGAGACTTGAATATAAAGTTTTCTTATGGCTTTAGAACTAGTAAAATCAGAACCAAAACTTGATACAGTACTTTTGATTTTAGATCCAGTGCTCTTCATAGATATGTACAAGTGAACAATAGACTGAAACATAATATTTAGTTGGACAGATAAATAACAACCAACAATTGTCTTCTTCTGAAAACTTGAAGTGTGGTTCCTTAACCAGGAGCATCAGTGTCATTTGGCAAGTTGTTTGAAATGCAACATCTTGTGAACTACCTCAGAGCAACTGAATCAGAAACTTGGTGGATTTGACAGAGGAGAGATGCAGCAGACTTCATTTTACCAAGCCTTTTAAGTGATACTAAGGCACACCAAAGTTTGAGAGCTGCCAAGCTCAGGAATTTAGCTGAAAAGTAGTCATCAAAAAGCAAAAGTGAGAACACAAACAGTTCTCTTGGCTTGCATCCAGGTAACAGCACTCCCGATGTGTACTTGTTGAAGGAACTGGCAGTGTCTAAGCCTGTTCAAGGTGACTAACATAGTTTTCTTGTGTGAGAGGAATTAATTTATTCCGTTGCCACAAAATTTAATAAGTGGTTGAATTTTGAGCAAAACAGAATTTCTAGGAATTATCCTGTTACTTATTGCTCCAAATGTGGTCCATGGACCAGCAACATCAGCTTCACATGAGAGTTATTACAAATGCAGTCAGATTCCACATCAGAGTGATTTATATTCTCATTGAAAGTTTGCAATCACTGAAATGATCTCTTATTCTATATGAGAGGAAACAGAAGTTTAGTAATTTTCCAGCAGTCATAGAGCTAGGCAGATACAAAATGAAACTCACAAAGGAGGGATCTTTCCTTTTATTCCAGTTTGTTTGTATCCCCCTTGTATGAGGGAGTCCTGAGTTCCCCATCCATAGTCATAAAAATTATGGAGTGGATGCCTAATTGTTGAGAGCTGGTAGGGTGAGGATTCCTAAATTGATTAGAGTCTTGGATAGAATTATGTTCAACTCTTAGGTGCTCTATCTTGCCAACATTGCACTTGGGATTTTGGGAGAAAGTGGTAGAGAATTAAAACAACTTTTAAATTTATTATTATTCTTAAGCACAGATGACTTAAAGGTATAGATTTCCTAGATAGTGGCTGAGAAAGACAGCTCTGCTCTTCCCAAGAGTCATCTTTCGGGTCTGTAATTACAGGTTTTCTCCAGAGAGACTTCCTGGGTGAATCCTGCAACTGTTTAGTTTCTCCATACACACTTCAGTAGGAACTGCTAGAGTTGTTAACAGCCTCAGTATGGTATTTTTAAGTTTCTCAGCTTGACCTTTCTTTCGTCCAATCTGTTCCTAGAATCCTAAGTTCTTCATTGCTACCTTATGCCCCACCATGGACTTAAAATTTCTTCCTAAAGATCATACAACTAATTGAAAGATTCTTCTCTTGGATGTATGGATCTTCATCTTCCCTCCTGACCTCAGATCTACATTTTCTCTTTGGGACATACATGCATGCTTGCAGCTGTTCTAGGAAACAGCCAGCAGGGACCAGCTGGGTTCTTAAGGACGTATGGCTAAGATGTGTCCTTAAGGAGATATCCCCTCAAGGGACTCCTTCCTTAACCCTGTTAGAAGCACCATGGCTACTTCTTAGAATTTAAATTCTGCTCAAAGTAACACATTCCAAATGCTAGAAATCAAATGGAGGGAAAATATGAAATAAGGAAGAACATAAGGATAACCAAAAATGAAAATGCCCACGGTGAGAGTTGGTCAGGGTTGATAAAGAGCAGGTTATGTGGAAGGCCACACCTGAAGAAAGACTTTCAAATTAGTTAAATAAACAATTATTGGATATCTTAAGATAGTTTCTTTCTCATTACAGGTGGACAGAAGGGATTTTAAGTCCCTCTTAAACACACCAGATAAGTCCCTGAATTGGAAGATGAAAATGAGTAGAATTTTGAGGACTCATGTGCTTCCTTCATCTGTACTTTGGCTAAATCCATCAGGGGGCTGATAAAATTATTGCTGCTGGTGGTTTAGGGAGTCTAAAGTTGTAAATGCATTCAAGGATCACATCTTTAGGGAACTTGATTCATGATGATTTGTTTCCTCATGTAGGTCTAAAATCCATAATTATATAGAATGGAGTTGGCAAACTAAAGCCCACAGGCTACATCTGGCCAAAGCAGTCTATTTTTGACCTAAGAATGGTTTACATTTTTAAAGGTAGTATAAAGAAAAAGGGAGGAGGAGGGGGAGGAAGAGGAGGAAGAGGAGGAGGAGGAGGAGGAGGAGGAGGAGGAGGGATAGAGAGCACATGTGGTCCTTTACAGAAGGTCTGTTGATCCCTGATGTAGAATTTACTTACCACAAAGCTATTCTTGGCAAGTCAAGAGCCAAGAAGAATTTTGATTTAGTTCACATTTGATAAAATCTATTGCAACTTTTTATTTTATTTCTTGTCTTATCTATATTTTCC
Organism: Callospermophilus lateralis; assembly: GCF_048772815.1. Taxonomy (NCBI): domain Eukaryota; kingdom Metazoa; phylum Chordata; class Mammalia; order Rodentia; family Sciuridae; genus Callospermophilus; species Callospermophilus lateralis. The sequence goes on from NC_135310.1 coordinate 65,607,747, forward strand.
ACTACCACATTCATCTTGCACTTTTAACCTCATGAGGAAATTAGGAATGTTTCTATTTATTTCTGAAATTAAATCAATTAGATAATGTATCAATACAGGTGCACTCTATTAACTTGCTAATGTGGCCATTTTAACTGGCTGAGAATTTTAACTATCCACATTTACCCATTCATACAACATTCCTTCTTTCATTCCTTTTATTCAACAATACTAAGTGGGTACCTAACATGTACCTGACTTTGGAATAAAGAGGGAAAACAGAAAGTCTAGAGAAATACAAAGAGTAAAGCAGAGTAAGCCATCATGGGGATAGAAATTTATATCAACAATTATTGTTGGTGGTATTTTCATCTTTCCATGTTATTTGTAAATGTGAATGCTAAGGGAGTGTGTGAGAAGAGGTGCTTAAGTGTTGCTGGAAGTTTGAAAGTTTGAATTGAACTGAAGTAAGTTTAAATTTAAAACCGAGGTCAAAGTCACACTGCCAAGTGGCACCATGATTTGCTGAGGAAAATCAAAGTAATTTCATATGGTAAAAAGATAGGGAGCCCATGTTAATGAGAGCCAAAGGATAAGATAAGAAGGGTCAGATAAAGAGAACTTAGAATACTGTGCTAGAAATTAGAATTTATTATAAAAGAGAGAAATAGCAACTGAAATATTTTATTTATTTATGTATTTTGGTACTGGGGATTTAACTCAGGATAACTTTACCACTGACTTACATCCCCAGTACTTTTTTATTTTGAGACAGAGTCTAACTAAATTGCTGAGGTTGGCCTCAAATTTGTGATCCTCCTGCCTTAGCCTCCCGATTCACTGGGATTACATATTCATGCCACCATGCCCACTACAACTGAAATGTTTTAGTATCTGAGTGGCATTATCTGTGATAAACATTTTTAAAAAGTCCCTCTGGCTTTCCCTGTACAGGATAGAGAGAGTAACAAATGAGGAGACACTAGGGTGATGACTGTGACTAAAGTTACCGTCAGGTGACACTGAAAAGAATCACTTGGATGATATTGTTATCATGACCAATTGGATATGAGTAATAAGGGACTGGGAAGAATCAAAGATGACTTGATAGTTTCTGTTGGAAAAACAATGGGAAAAATTAATGAAATAGCAAATGCAGAAGAAACACGGTGAGGGAAAAAAGGAAAAAGAGATGCATATTGATGAATTTAACTCTAGATATGTGAAGTTTGTTTTTTTGTTAATTAATTTATTTTAATTAGGTATATATGGCAGCAGACTGCATTTTGATCCATAGTACACAATTGCAGCACAACTTTTCATCTCTCACGATTTCGCGTTGCACCATTTGTGCAGTCATACATGTACCTTGGATAATGATGTCCATTTCATTCCACCATCTTTCCTGCCCCCAAGTTTGTTATTTTTATGGGGCCTTTCAAAGGAAAATTCTTAGCAGGTGCTAAATATATGGATCTGTAGTTCAAGAGAGAGGTTTGGGTTGTAGGTAAACATTTTGAAAGTTTTTTCTTTTAGAGATTATTCTTGTCCATTTACATATAGTATATGTATGCTATATGTATGTGTATATGTGTGTACACACACACACACACACACACACTAACTTTAACATTGATCTAAACCAAGATTGCAACCTGCTTCTGGTTTCTAGCTTATCACAGTATGTCCCAACGTATTAGCAGCTCTGCAATACAGTATACTTTTTCCTATGTCAGTTAGCAAATTGTAACCTTCTCAAAGACAAGGGCTCTGCTCTTTTAATCTAAGGCCCTGGTGCCAATTGAGTGATTGGCACAGAATGGGAAATTGATAAATGTTTGTCAAACCAATAAATGAATGGGTCAGTCAGATGTGACAAAGCACAATTATTATATCCCAGGGTGAATGTTTATAATAGTATTCACATAGTACTCTGGGGTGCTTAGGGGGGTTGGCCCTGTCTGGGTATGTCTGGGAAAGCATCATGGATCATTTCTTTAGAGATTAATTATAAGTCACATAGAGAAGAGAGGAAAATCACTCCAGGAATTGGGATGTGCTTGCAAAAGCAAGGAGAATACAATGACATTCTGAAAATTTAATGTGTCTGGAAAATATGGTGTAAGAGGTTGTACATACATGGAGAAAGGAAGGACTCTGTGGGGCTGGTCTAGGGCTTTTGGCATCTTTGGGATTTAAAAAAAGCAGCTCAGAAGAAAATGGGGACTAAGCAGGGATAGCAGACAGGTCAGCCACTCTAATGAGGCCTTGTCCATAGAGGTCTGAAGTGTAGGCCATGTTACACTGAGGCACAAAGTGGCATTTGTTGGAGGAGCAATTCCTAGTATTTTTAAAGTGTTAAATGAACTTAAATAAATTCCTGTGATTTGAGGCAGGTGGAAAAGCTTTAATACAGAGGCGGTGAAAGCCAAGTGTCCTGAGCAGGAGCTCAGGAGATGAGGATTCTATTGATCTTATTTCCAGCTCTTAAGCCCCAAGCTGTAAAACCTTGGGCAGATGCTTCCTTGTCATGGATCTGAACTCCTCTAGGGATCCCTGTTAATCAACTTTGTTTCCCCAGCTTCAGCAGAAAGCCTGGTTCATAGTAAAGCTCAATAAAAGATTGTTAAATAGAATAGGACTTTGTCTCATTTATAGAATGAAGCGGTTAGATTAAAACAGGACAACAAGAAATACTCAGGTCTTGACATTTTATGACTTCATGGCCTTAATTTCTAATTTTTAATAGCATTGACAAATCCATAAAAGATGGAGATATCATATTTGTGTATTGCTTAACTATATACAAAATACTTTCACATCTTTTATCTCAATAAAATCTAATAACCCCCAAAGCTAGATTTAATCGCCTGCATTTTAAAGAAGAAATTGAAGGTTGCCAAAGAAGCTAAACAGTAACAGAGCATGGATTAAAACCCAAATCACCTGATTGCAAATTGAATGCTTTTCCCACCCATCACATGCCTTCTCCCACTATTTGTAAGAGCCAAAATGTTCTTGCCTGTGTCAGTCATCTCTTTAGAGCATTCACCCCACCCCCACCTCCTGGAATATGAGATTGCAATATAGCCTGTTGGCATTTTAGATGAGAGAATGTGGCTTATTTGATGACTCTGAGACAGAGCCAATAGGTCTAGTAATAAAAATAATAATGGCATTTTGAAAACCTCTACTCTTTCAATTATCAGCTGTGACAGTGACTAAACATTTGCAAGGGTGCGACCTTCTACCTGAAAGCATGAGGAGCCCATGCGTAGAATCACTCACAGAGATAACTAGGCACATGCATTGTGTCACTGTGCCTGCCTTGAGTTTCTTCAGGAAGTTCAATTTTAACACTGGAATCAGCTTTACTGATATGGCTTTACATGACTAGGTAAGTTGAATATAAATGAATCCAAATTCTATAAAAGCACAGAAAAATCCAGTTTTAAACATTCTATCAGGAGTTCTTTGGGTAAAGGCTCGATTACAGTAAATTAAGTAGCCAGCTAGCAAGGCTAAAAGAGTTAGTAGGCAAATACAATGTGCTCTTTTACAATAGCTTCAGGAACTATAGGTCAGCTTCTACTTCTGTTGGGAAAATATCATTAGGGGGACATTTGTAAAGGGCCTATCATTGTCTTGATAAGTTGATACTGAAACTGGTAATCAGTGAAATTGGAGGCATCCTATTTCTTGTTTGAATAGAAGAGAGGCAGAGGCACAAAGAGAGAGTCCATCTCAATTTGTCCTAGTATTTCCTGATTCAGATCTCTCAAGCTAGTATCTCTTACTTAGTCATACCTTAGGTGTAGCTTCCAGGGAAAGTCAATGATACAGTACACGATAAGAAGTAATTATAGGAGATTGGATTAGCTGATTTTTTCCTTTATAAAAGCAGTCACATACAATAGAAGTTCTTATTGCATAAACAAATGGAAAAAAATCTGTAAGTGAATTCCTGAAATACATCTTGGAAAATGTGAAAATTTGTTTGTAAGGCAGTGCAATATCTTTCAATTACTAAACCCATAGGTACTCTGCTGTGCAAGTTTCTAGAAGGGAAAACAAAAACCACTCCGAATCCTGTTAAACCTATGGTTTTTCACAGGGGAAAAAAAAAAGTTAGCCTGCTCTGCTTGAGATGTCTGGGTATACATATGCTCAGTTACAAAGGGGTTTTGGTCCACAGCTAATGGGCCTTGCTTTAGTTAAGGAATAAGTTTTAGATTCTTCCTCTTCTTCTTCTTTTTGTTTTTCTTTTTTCCTGTTTTTGATGACTCTGTCTAGTGAACAAGTATTTCTATGCTTAGACCTGGGAATTGAGACACAGACACCAATGCTGCAATTGTCTCCTCCTTATACAAGCCACTATTGTCTACTGAGTAAAGACTACACCCTTGCCATTAATTCTTCTCTTAGATTTCCTACTTATTGCAAAGGGAGTACTATGACCAAATTAATGGCATAGAATGTCCCCAGGTACTTGGAGGCTTGCAAGTTGTGGTTCTCAAAACCATGAATTAAGCAGTCACAATATATGGGTACAAGTGACATCCGAAAGCATTTTAACCCTTTATCTTCCAAAGTTATGGTCAGAGATGCCCCAGTGTGGTTATCATTTATTTTCTGCCTGAAATTTCTTCTTCCCTGTAACTTTGTGCTCTGAATTTAATATTGTGCTATTATGTTTCTCTGAGGATGTGCTGTATATACTGTTGAATAGCAATGAATATCATTGTGCAGCCTCTGATCAGACAATCATTTCTTTCTCGCCTGCAGGGCCTCACATACTACACAGCGAGTCAGGAAGCTGGGTGATTCTCTCTCTCCCGGCCCCAGTTTATCTGTAGTCCATTTATTCTGTAGTTTATCTGTGGTATATTGTGAGCCCAAAGTACTCATGTAAGACCTCAGACTCTTTAGGTAAAAGTAGTCCTAAAACAAATGATGATTTCTCATATTTACAAAGTTATGGAATTTTACATTATAAGTCTTTTACATTATAAGTCTTTCTTTGATCTTCACAGAAAAACGTGAAGGTTGACTGGCTAACCATATTGTCCACAGATGGATATAATACATTCTAATGACTAACAGGACAGCACTTCATCTGATGACTATTTTATTTCAATGTGTTTAAATTCTAGTACTGCCACTCAATGGCAATGTAACCATTATAACCTTTTAGTTTAAATAACTAGGGAAATTCCTCTCCCTTTATTATCTTTAGATTATATTTAGTTTTAATTTCATCAGAGAATAATTTTCTAGTAAATAAAAAAATCCTTATGACTTGTGGCAAAAAATTGGTTTATATCATTTCGAAAATTAAGAAATCTTTTAATGTAATTAACAATCATTTGTGTGTGTGTGTGAGTGTGTGAGTGTGTGTGTGTGAGTGTGTGTGTGTGTGTGTGTGTGTGTGTGAAGTCTCTGTTCAGGTCACTGTTTTATATTTCTAATAAGATTTGTGGTTTTCTTTTGATCCTTATTTGATACGAACTACCAAAATATTTGATAATTAATTTAAAAAAACAGTGATAAGCCCATACATTGTTAACACAATGAATATATTTAATGAAAAATACCTATATTATGAAAAACAAAAAAATCAAAGAGTAATAGTATTCTGATTTTTCTTTTGTAAATCTCTTTAATGTCTAGATTAAAGAAATATAACTGAATTTGTGTACCTGATTCTTCATGTAATTTTCTGTGATTCTTTTTCTCTGCCTGGTGTTCATTTGTGGGTAAACTGGAGTTATTCAACTATTATCCAATTCTTGGACATTCATTTTGTTTTTTGTTTCTTGTTTTGTTTTTGCCACCATAAATAATTCTGCAACAAACATACTTGTACATTTAAAAAGAAAGCATCAGATTAAAAACTTCTTTGGAATCTGCTATTTATTAAGAGCCTAATGTAAATAAGATCTTTCCACATGTTTTAACTCATTTGACTCCTCACAGGTCCTGATCAAGCCAGACTCAGCTTGAGTTAATGACTGCTGATTTATGTTGTAAGCTGTGAGCCAAGGAGGCAAAGGCAGGACTGTGGATTTCTACCTTTTGCTCTCTGTCTCTGGTGTGCAGAATTCTACTCGGCCATATTCAGGGTCCTGCCACTTAGGTGACACAGCTGCTCCTGGGACGGTGGTGCTCTGCCTCTGGAGTTCATCAGCTGCTGGTTTAATGCCCACTCACGACCTGAACGCTTTCTCTTTAGATTCGGGAGCAGGTTTGGATATGGCTGCAGTACCACGTTATGGACACTGAGAAATTGTTTCTTCCTTTAATCTTAAATCCTTAGGGAGTCACATGGGGGTGGGGGTGGGCTCCTCTCCATGGATTTGTGATGGTATATTTCCTTCTGGTCTTAAGCTCAGAATATACTATTGTTAAGAAATTCAAAATAGTCTGTGTTTTATAAAAATCAAAATGACATTCCTGTGAGGTTGGCAAGGGAGCAAGCCTTTCTCTTTCATGGATGATGAAATCTGCTCATAGAAACATTAAGTAAAATGCTCAAGATCACACAAGTAGTACACACCATCCGTGTGAGCAAGAAGGGCTGTGGAATCAAAAGTGCCACTAACGTTCCTGGGGCCATTCCTTTCATCTGCCTTGGCTTTTGTGGAGTAGAGCATGTTACCGAAAACACACTTTCATGTTCTGAGAGGTCTTAAAATGCAGATTTGATGAACACTCCACTTTCACACTGTTCAGAACTGTTCTTGAATTCTTCCAACTGAAACTCCTGTTTGCATCATTTTATATTGTTTATACTCTTTGAATACGACGTAAGGCAGATTAGGAGAGAGATACATATAACACCACTATTAAAATAAGAAATAACTGCACAATAAAATCCAAGTTAAAGAACAAGGAGAATTTTTCTTCCCACCTGTCTTCTTCCTACTTTTCCTTCCTGAGTAATTCAGTCCAAAAGCTGTTCTGGGGGGGTTGACCAAGGCAGGTAGCCATGGGCAGGGGCAGTGGTAACCCGGCATGAGTTATCAGAGTCTTCATGGAATGAAAAAGGATGTCCTCATAGGTGGATGATGGTAGTGCCCTGGAGTGGAGTGATAGAGCCTCGGTGAGGAGATTTAGAGACATAAGAGAGACTAGATTATTAATAGAGGACAGATGATACATTTGTTCTATCAGTTAATAAAATAAAAATAATAGAAATTAGGGTTCTAATTGCTGGATAAAGGAGTAAAATATATGGAAAGATGAAAACTGGAATAAATTTTGTGATGTTGGATTTGACTCATTAAGTATATGTGCCTGGGAGCAATAACACCCCAATAATAAGGAACACGTTTAGTTCCAGGGTCTTGGTTTCCTAACACCATTCTCCAATTTAAAAAGTCAGAACTTCTTGGAAAGAAGGTTTCACTGGGCCCAGACAAGTAAAAGATAACCCTGGCAATCTTATGCTAGAAACTAAGGAAATGCTCAAAGAATGAGGATATGGAAAATCACCATAGATCACAGATTGAAAGAACTCTAACTGCCCAAATCTGGGATAATTTAGACCTCAAAATCACAAGTACTCACACAAATATATAAATGAATAGAAAAAGAGAAAGCTTTTCCTAACAGATGTAGGAGGAATGATTGAATTAGACTACTAATACATACGGAAGGGATGATTGAATTAGAAAGTCACAGTTTGTCAAACACCAGTGGGTAGAAGTTTGATCAGGAATGGTATATTTATCTAGTATAATCCCCTTAATAACTACCACAAAGAAGACAAAAGGAGGAACTTTACAATGGGAAACATGGTTCACTTCACCTTAAATGATTAAAGTTAGCATCACAAAAAATAAAACATCTCAAAATCAGGTACTGTCTTATTAGATGTGAAAAGAAAAATATAGCATACTTTCCATAATGTTTCTGCCAAAATAAAAAAGAACCCTGAATCTAATCATAAGGAAATATAAGACAAACCCAAATTGGCTGACATTACTGAAATGGGCCTGTATTATTCAAAAGTAGCAAGGTCATGAAAGTCAAGGGAAAAAATGAGGAACTGTTTGAGAATGAAGGGGACTGAAGAGACACAAGAGCTAATGTAATGCATAATTTGGGGCATCTTTTTGTCACTAATGACATTATGGGAACAACTGGTGAAACTTGAGTGAAATCGGTGGATTTTATGATGATAATGTATCAATGTAATTTCCTGCTTTTGATGGCTTTATTGAGGTTATGTAGGAGAATGTCTTTGTAGGAATTACATACTAAAATATTCACAGGTTATGGGGAATCATATTCGTAAACTTACTTTCGAGTAACTCCGAGGAAAATATTTGTTTATTTACTTTTTTTTTTGTACTGTACTTGCAATTTTTCTATGGTTTAAAAAATATCGCAAAGGAAAAAAAAGTAAAAGAAGAAGAAAGCAAAGGATTTTTAAAAAACACCTTGTTAAAATTTTACTCAGATTGAACGTATAATTTAGCTTGGAGTTTTCAGTAGTCAATGAACAAGGTAAACAATGAGGCCAGAAATAAAACAGTTTGTTAAGAGGATTCAACTTTCTTTTTACCAAAGTCCCTGAGAAATAGAGGTATGGAGTTGCTATTGCTGACACCTAGTTAGTTATAATTCTTCTACATGATGGTTTAACTTGCATAAGCAGTTACTTTTTATAATTATACTTTCTTTATAGATGATTTTCTTGCTAATTTTAGTCATATTCCGAAATAGTTTAGTTTCTAGATAAAAATATTTTCTACATTAGGTTCAAGCCATCTTTCTATACACCCTGTCATGCATTTTGTTTCCATTTATTCTGGAAAGGAGTATTGGATGCTGGAGTATGTGGAATGTATATTTAGAGAGAGAGAAAAAGTACCACTCCTGACATTTTCACTTCAAGATAAATATTTTTGACCTAAATATTTCTGTACCATGACTTATTTACTTGGGGAGCTGTTTTAGTCAACTTCTGGGTTGTTGTGACCAATATACCCGACAAGAACAATTGTAGAGGGGAAAAAAAGTTTACTTTATACAGTTTCAGAGGTCTCAGTGCATGATTGGCAGACTTTGTTGCTCTGGGACTGAGGTGAGGCAGAACAGGCATGGTGGAAAGGTGTGTTGAAGGAAAACAGCTCCGGACATAGCAACAAGGAAGAAGATTTTATCTCTGTACTCATCAGAGATAAAATATAAACCCCAAAGTAATGCCCCCAGTGACCCACCTCCTCTAGTCTCTTCACACCTGCCTACAGTTACTGCCCAGTTAATCCATATGGGTGAATTAATGAACCGATTAGGTTGAAGCTCTCATAACCTAATCATTTCACCTCTAAACTTTCTTGCAATGTCTTACATATGAAATTTTGGGGACACCTCATACCTAAACAATAACACTGTGCCTTTGCCCCCCAAAAGCACATTCCATCATATAATGCAAAATACATTTAGTCCATTTTCCAGAGTCTCCATAGTCTTACCAATCTTACCCAAAAGTACAAGTCCAAAGTCTCCCGAGACGCAAGGTAAACTCTCAGTATGAATGAGCCCCTGTAAAAATCAAAAGCAAATTACATATATCTAATATATAATGGCACAGAGTTAACATTGACATTACACAGGGGAGAAACGGGAGGATAATGAAGTCCAGCTTGGCAAAAAAGTCCTGTAGCTTCTTATCCAGCATTTGGGGCACATGGATTCATGATTTTCTCCCCAATGAGCTTGTAAAGCTCTTCACCTATGACCTTCCTGGTTACAGAGCATAAGATTTCTCTCCTGCTTGTTTTTGCTCTATTCCTGCAGCTTTCCTCAGCAGACGTACCCAAGAAATTGGCATCTCTTAATCTCAGGAGTCTCCACTGCAGCTTCACTTCCTTCCCACATCTTCATGCATCACTCTCTAGGGACAGTCCACAGAGACTCTGAACCTCCTGCCCTTTGCCCAGGTATTCCTGTGAATTCCTAACTCCAGCATCCTGCATTCCCACAGAACAAGAACGATGCGGTTGATTCCCAGTCCTGCCACAATCTTAAGCAGCAGCTAAGCTCCATGGTCCATGGCTGCAGAAGCCTTTGAGTGCCTGGGTGAATAAGCCTTTGAGTGCCTGGGTGAATAAGTATGGTGAACAAACTTCCTAGGCACCCCTGTGCAAGCAGGGTGTCCCCATTGTCTCTTCTCAGAGGAATTTTTACCTTAACACCATTGAGTCTGAGATGGGTGTGGTCTTACTAATTCTTGAGATGCCCTCAAGCCATCTTTCCTATGGTCTTTGTCTTTAGCCTTTCTTTAGTGACTATAATGTCTTTAACTTAGCTCCAGATTACTTGTACCTTTCTAGTCAAATTTCAAGTTTTTTAAATTTTCCTGCTGTGCTTATGATGATCACAGTTAACTTGGCTAAAAACTGCCAGCAACATCTATGCTATCAATTGAATGCTATACTGCCTAGAAATTTTTTCCACCAGACTAAATAGTTCATCACCATTAAATTCAGCCTCACAGAAATTCTCAGGACATTGGCCAAATGCAGACAAATTCTTAGCCAGAACTAACATGAATGGCCTCTGGTTCAATTTCTGTTACAGTCCTGCTCTTCTGAAACCTCATAGACCCAGTTTCTACTGTCCATAGTACTATTAGCATAGCAATGGTCTTTTTTTCTTCTTTTTATTTGTTCTAATTAGTTATTCATGACAGCAGAATGCATTTCAATTCATTGTACACAAATGGAGCACAACTTTTCTTTTTTTCTCGGTGTTGTACATGATATAGAGTTGCACTATATGGACAGTCATACATATACCTAGGAAAATAGTGTCCTTCTCATTTCAACATCTTCCCTGTCCCCATGTCCCCTCCCCTCCCAACTTATATGCCCTTCAATAGATGAATGGGTAAAAGATACTGTGGTACATATACACAATGGAATATTAATCAAAATAAAATTATGGCATTTGCAGGCAAATGGATGGAGTTGGAGAATATCATGCTAAGTGAAGTAAGCCAATCCCCCAAATACCAAAGGCCAAATGTTCTCTCTGATAAATTGGTGGTGATTCATAATGGGCGGGGGGGGGGCATGAGAAGAATGGAGGAACTTTGGGCAAAGGGGAGGGACAACAGTCTTTTGAGCTCCCACAAGAATCACACATTAAACTCAATTTAACAACATTCTAAAGCTTTTCTGGCTTCATCTCTAAGCTTTTCAAACCACCCCTATCCCGAATCTGCTCCAAAGGCTTCTGAACCAAATGGTCAGGTTAGTCACAGCAATGACTCTACTTCTCAGTATCAAGTTTTGTTTAGTCATCTTTTTCTTTGCCACTGAGACCAAAAGAGCTGACCAGAACAATTTCAGAGGAGCAAAATTTTATTTGGCACCCTGGGTTTCAGTCCCTAGATAGCTGACTCCTTGGGTCTTAGATGGGGATTTTAGGCAATGATCATATCATTGGGGCTCTGACCTATCAGATAGATTGATCAATTGATAGATGAATGAACTACTGGGAAGTGGGACCTAGTTGGAGGAAATAGGTCATGGGAAGTACCTGAAAGTGTAGCCCTTTCTTCTTCTTCTCTCTCTTTTTCTCCATTCCAGCTGCCAAGAGCAGAGCAGATTTCCTCTACCCCCCCCCCCCCCATGATGCTCTGCTTCACCTCAGGCCAACAGAGGTGGAATTGGCTGACCATGATCTGAGACCTTTGACACTGTGAACCAAAGTAAATCTTTCTTCCTCTAAGTTATTTTTGTTAGATGTTTTGGTCACAGCAGCAAAAGCTGACTAATGCAATATCTAAACTTTTAAAGATAAATATAAGGAATAAAGTACTGCTTTCAGTCCTCAGGACCTGAGCACTAGAAATCATATGCTGCAAAGACCTAGCTACTTCCTGTTTTCAAATTAGGAATACTTTCTGGTTTTGCATTAGATTCTAATCCACCAAGGCATTTTAAGGTAGTGTGTGCATTCTAGGACAACTTGTCATGTGTAACCTCACAAGTAACCTCAAGTTCTTTCTGAAAGTATTATTATTCTTCATATGATTTAAAATTTCATGCTCAGTTCTTGACAGTTCCAGAGGCATATATGATTCATAGTGGGTTGTATTTCAGTCCTAACTGAGAATATGTCATTCTCCTGGCAATCATATAGAACCTGTGTAACAGAGGAATCTGTGGTCAAGTTATCCTAGGGTTTAGACCATTATCCTTCTCCTGGCATTATGGGCATATCTAGAAACTTGGATTTGAACTTAGATGGATTTAAATTTTAATGCTATGGGCTGGGATTGTAGCTCAGTGGTAGAACATTTATCTAGCATGTGTGAGGCATTGGGTTTGATTCTTAGCACTGTATATAAATAAATGAATACATAAATGAAGGTCAATCAACAACAAAATAAATTGAAAAAAAATTTAGGGCTAATCTGTTTCTAAGTAATTACACATTCTCACAGTTTGGATACAGAATTTTCCTCAAGGTCTCATGTATTAAAGACTTTTTGAACTCTCAATGAAGCAATGTTAGGGAATGCTTGGATCTTGAGGACTTTGGCCTCATCAAAGCTACACTGGGCACTTTTTCTTTTTCAACTTTGGGATGTTGCCAATGGTGATGTAATGTACTGTTGATATACTGGAAAGTTGATCTTGCAAGCTATATTCAACATATGGATAATATTCATCTTGTTATATTGTTTCTGTACAAGCAATATTTATCCCTCAGGATAAGAAATCATCCATGTGGAATAAATAACATTTTCTTTACATAGATGTACAATCATATAAAATGTAAGGATTGACAAATGTTTGATTGGAAGTTTTGCAGTAATTTGAGAGTTTTGAATATTTTTGAGAATAGTTTGGCATTCTATCCTTTTTGGTTATCAAGAGTCACTAATATTAATGCTTGGGTATGTTTTATGGGAGAGCACTTCATGGTTAATCATAGCCATCATGAAACTATGTCACTGTGAGAAACTTGTTGTCTTCTATTCCATGTATCAGAAACAATGGCCTATAGCCATCCCCAAACCAGCCAGCCACCTAGTTTTGTACGTCCTGTGAATTCAGAATAATTTCAAATACTTAAAAAAAAAATCTAAATTTGCAACAGAAATTTTAGTGTGGTCTGCCAAGCCTGAAATATATGTTGTTTAACCCTTTGAAGAAAGTTTGCTGACCCTTGCTCTAATCCAACTTTCCCATTAAAACAGACAAAGAAACAAAAATAGAGAAAATTGAGGCCAAAGGAGGTTATATAGTTTACTCCGGGTAACAGCTCATGGGAGCAGACTTAGAGCTTGAGCCCACTTTCTTGACCCCTGCCTTTAGGCTTTGGCAGCAGTATCCTGCTGTCTCAGCAGTTTTCCTTCATAGGATCTGTCAGGAAGCTGGTCATTGAAAAGTGAACACTAGTATTTTAAACATATGTGGCATCTCCTTCCTGAAGACTTTAAGGTAACTTCACTTTTCTTTTCTTTTTTTTTTTTTAACCAATTCTTCCAGAGTTGCTTCTGGGTGGGAATGTGGATCATTAGGGAACAACAAGAATGTAGGCCATTAGCTTATTACTTAGTATCTGGATTAATAATGTCTTTAAAAGGTAATAAAAAGATATTTAACCAGTTTCTAAGAAGCAACAAGATATTTAATATAAGGATTATGTACCATCTTTAGGTTCCTAATTGAATTGCCAAAACTCCAGACTAATGGTTTTAGCTCTTCCATGTTAATCTACAGGTTCAAACCTTGCTAGATAAATGTAGAGGGGTTGTGATGGGTTGGGGGTGGTCTCCAAGTTTCTTTGGGACAAACTCAAGACTTCTGCTTAATTTTCATAAATTATCATTTTGAATTTAAACAATAAATGTTTGGAAATCACTAGGAGGAAGAAGTATCAGGGAAGCTGCATGCTCCTGAATGGATTCTCCAAGCTTGCCAATTCTAAAAAACATCTGTTTTTGAGTAGAATATAAATTTTTGTTTCATTTTTTCCTTAAGATATTTAGAAGGAAGCATCCTTCAGGAAAAAAAGTTCATTAATTAATATTTGTCTTTTTAGTTTGAACCTGTTCTATTTCTGAAACAAAATGTTAAAAATTAATATGATATGTGAAACAATTATGTCTATAAATTTACAAGAAAATTGCTAACTTAGTTAGCTTTTATTGCCTAATATGCTTCCTTCTCAACATATTCACTTTAAGTCTAGTTTTCTCATAAAATCAATTTTTTAATTTTAAAAAATAAATCAAGAGCTTTAAATAAAAACTCCAAACTAGATCTATTATTGGCATTGCTGTAGCTTTGATCAGAATTTATTCTTTGCATATGTTGAGATTAGAAATATGAGTGTAATTGGGGGCATGCATTTGCTTCTAATTCAGTGGAAATTCCTTTATTGATCTAATAGGCAGGTGGACTTCCTGGAGTGTCTTTTCAGGTTCTTTTACCATAAACATTTCTCAGATCAGCTAAGTGATGATAAGGAGCACTGTAACTACCGGGATCATAAAATATTGCTCAGGGATCTGAAAAACATGTAAATTTGAGTGCATAAAAATGCTCTTTAAGATTTGATTTTTTTTAAATGAGTGATTTGAATTCAGACTTAAATATTCCATACGTTTATTTTCAGGAATATTCTAATATACTGTAAATTATAGCATTGATAATGTACCTTTTCTTGTGATTTAGAATATCTATAGCTGAGTACATTAAAGCTGAACCTTATAGTCCCAATATATGTATTTTTTTCTGATTCCCCTAATTTAATGGGGAAAGAAAAGCAATAGTCATGACTTTTCAACTTATGAAAAAATCAGTGAGATGCATTGTACCAGAAACAATATGCTTCAACCTGCACTGTTCAAAAATTATGGTCGATATTATATAGACACACAAGTTGTGAAACTGCAAAGGGCATGATGAGTATCAGAGAAAATTACTATATGTGTAATTGAGCAAATTGCAGGATATATTCCATGTCTTGGTCATACCTAGGTTAGAAAGCTATTTAAAGCCTGCTGCTTCAGCCACAGACTGTTTATTCCTCACATGATGCTAATCACAGTGATTGTGCTTGTCTCTGTTATGTCTGGCAAAGCAACGTGTAAAAAGTCAGCTCTGGCCAGGACAGCCAGTTGAACACACATGGCAGGAACAAAAATCCATTCAGTTAGGTGTCTTTTCCAGGCCCTTCATTAAGTTTCTCAAATTGTTGGAGATAAAATTAAATCTAAATGCCTGGGTATCTTTGATACTTGCCAATATTTGCTTTGATTTTTGGAAAAATCAAAGCAAATGATTGTTTTTATATTGTTTAAATAATTTTTCTTTCTTATTGTGTCCCATACCTCCTTGCCATCACAGTTTTGGCTATTTTTGCTCCTGGAGAGATGGAATGCTTATTGAGGAGCTACAGGGTCAAGGCTCCTAATGGACCCACTTGGCATAATAAACTTAACTCCTTTGAAATTTTTCCACCCAAGCTTTTTCCAGAGAGGGGCTGGATCTTCAGGCAGCTACTAAACTCATTCCAATAGGAACCATATGCCAAACTGGTATTCTAGTCTCAGATATTTTTCAAAATTATCTCGCATGCAGAATCCATAACTATTCCTCAGACTACACATAGTCCTATTTGAGAATAATCTCTTATGAGTAAGGGACACGTTAATACTGAGATGGAAATTTTGTTAGATCAAACCCCATTTTATAGCTACAAAGCCAAGGCAAAACATTTTGCTTCTCTGAAGTCAATAAGTGAGCTGATTTGTGGGAAAAACTATAATTTATCAGCAAACACAGAGATGTAAAATATTTTGAGGGGTCATTGTTGGTACATGAAGCCATTGCACTCTCCAGATAAGGATATAGCCCATTTAGATCAAATGTTTAATATTATTTTGTTATTTATTGAAGGGTATGATTTGTAGCTATTTTATAGATTAATTAGAACTTGTGGTTAGTCTTAAGCCTTTAAGAGTGGTGTCATGATTCTTATTTGATTCATAGCACTTGCATTTATTACCCTAACATTGAAGAGCTATGCAGTTATAGTGTTACTTAGAGCACTAGTGTTTCTAAAATGCTTCACTAAATATTTCTTTCATTCTAACCCTGTGATAGGGATTTGTTTTTTGGTAATATGTGACTAGGACATTCAAATTTTAATGTCTCTATGCACTTAATAGTTCCATGCTTTTATTGCCACAATGTAAACAGTCTACTATTGAATGGTTACCTAGTTTTTCCCATTGATTTCCTATCCAGTATGATACTATGATTGTATATTACTTGGTGTTGTTCTTTATTATTCCCCTGGATATTAACTGTACTATTTTAAAGCATTTAATTCTATGGTGTGAACCTTAAATCCCACTGCAGAGCACTTACCTATGTGTCACGTTGTCACAATTTGCTCCCTAGTGTAAGACTAGGGGAGGTACTTGCTTTTATTTAAGAAAATAACTGCAAGCTGAATTCATCATACATTGAAAAAATCAGGTCCTTATTCATTCAATGAGCAGAACTTATGCATATTTCCATAAGACATAGCGCCATGTTGGCCAAGTCTCTGTGCAAACAGTCATCTATTGTAAAGTGGTGGAAGAATAACTGTGAACTTCTTTTCAAACCAATAAAATTCAGAAGTGGCACATTGTAACTCGGTTTGCAATATTTTTTCCCAATATTTTCTTAAAGCTTCATGTATGGAAAGTGTCTTTGTTTTCACTTCATTTTGCTTTTTGCCAAGAAAAAGTGACAAAACAGTACTTATCATCTTCCTTCAAAACATATGGCATGTGCCCACGGAATATTAAATGATCTTTTACAATGACAACAAATGTTGTGATATTTCATCTGAAACTCCCAGAATGTAAGGTTTCTTGAAGCAGGCAGGAAAAGCAAAAAAATGGCTCAGGAGGATTGGTTTGCTGGTGGTGATGGTGATGAAAACATATGCTACTTCAAATCTGAAGGAGGACTGTGTGTGTGTGTGTGTGTGTGCATGTACAAGCAAGTGTGGTGGAAAATATTTTATTTAGACTTGGATATGTTAAGTAAGATCCTGTCTCCAGCTTAATGTCCTCTGGTATAAAAGAGACAAGAAATTGAGTATATATTATTAGGTTGTCTTTCATTTCTTATTGACTCTCTCATAGCAGGCAGAACAATTTTCCAGGTAACCTAGAAGAGAGCCTCCCACAGACTTCTAGCCAAGGAAAGAGGAATCCTTTATTTGGTCTGTGGGCTTGGTAGAAAGACTGGAACATATGTAACTTCGGCTTCCTCTGCTCTCTTTCAAATACTCTTGCTTCAATGTGAATAGGTGTTGCTCTGCTTCTGCCCACAGGTAAACGGAGCCATTTGGGTAGGTCCAGTTCAGCTATCTAGAAGAAGTTCTGTAGGTTCATCCCACTTGTTCCTCAGAGAGGGAGCTCTGCAGTGTTTTGCCATTTTGTTGGGGAAACAGTTGTATACTTCAGTGGTGGTCATAGGGTCCATATTGGAGATGGGGACCGGGTTATGAGTAGAAAGACAACCCATGTTAACCATAGGCTAAGCTGTATTCTTCTCTATATTTCATTTTAACCAACATTAAAACTGAAATTCACTCTGTGTCCATATTTAGTGTCCATCTCTTAGTTGACTTAGAACTCAGCAAGTAGAGTTACTATTTACTACTCCTCAAATTCCAATGTTGATTATAAGGATTCAATGTTGTTTAATATTCATATTCATGGAAGCACTGAGTTCTCAATCAATAGTTTCTATTAATAACAGATCCCTGAGAACAACTTTTCTCATCACAGTATACTTTCATATTATTATATTCTTAGATAACAAAGAAAAATCAAATAATATAATTCTTATGATTTTATTGGAACAATATAATTATACATAATAATGGTACATTTTGGCATATTTATAAATGCATATAACATAATTTGCTCCATTTAATTCCCTAGTACCTCTCCTTTCCCTCCCCTTTGCTTTCCCCTTGATCCTCTTTCTCTACTCTTTTAGTCTCCTTTCTGTATTTGTGAGATCTTCCTTTTATTTCTTTTGTTCCTATCTCTCTATTTAGCTTCTACCTATGAGAAAAAAACATTTGCCCTTTGACTTTCTGAGTCTGACTTATTTTACATAGAATGTTGTTCTCCAATTCATCCATTTACCCGCTAATGACATAATTTCACTCTTCTTTATGGCTCAGTAAAACTCCAGTGTGTGTGTGTGTGTGTGTGTGTGTGTGTGTGTGTGTGTGTGTGTTTGCACCAGAGTTTCTTTATCCTTTTGTCTGTTGAAGGAAACCCAGGCTGGTTTCATAACTTGCCTGTCGTGTAGCTATAAACATACATGCATACATCACTATAGTAGGCTCATTTTAGTTCTTTTGAAAAAATACCTAGGAGTGGGATAGCTGGGTCATATGCTGGTGTAAAAGAGACAAGAAATTGAGAAATAAAAATATTCTATTTCTAGTCTTTTGAGGAATCTCCATACTGCATTTTCAGTCCCACCAATAATGTATGAGTATACCTTTTCCCCCACATTTTTGCCAGCATTTATTGTTATTTGTATTCTTGATAATTGCCATTCTAACTGGAGTGAGATGAAAGAGTCATCTTTTGTACTTCTATGATTGCTAAGGATGTTGAATATTTTTTTCATATATTTGTTGGCTACTTGTATTTCTTCTTTTGAGACATGTCTGTTTAGTTCATTTGACCATTTATTGATTGTGTTATTTTTGGTTTTGTTATTAAGTTTTTGAGTTTTTTATATATTCTGGATATTAATCTCCAGTTGGAAGAGTAACTGACAAAAGATTTTCTCACATTCTGTAGGTTCTTTCATCACGCTCTTATTTTCTTTGCTGTGCAGAAGCTTTTTAATTTGAAGTCATCCCCCTTATTGACTTTTGTTTTTATTTGAACTTCAGTAGTCTTATTAAGGAAGTCAGTGCCTGTGCCAATGTTGGAGTGTCGACCCTAGGTTTTCTTCTAGCAGTTGCACTGTTTCTGGTATAATTCTTAGGTCTTTGATCCACTTTGAGTTAACTTTTTGTGCCTGGTGTGAAGGATCTAGTTTCATTCTTCTATATATGAATATTCTATTTTCCCAGCACAATTTGTTTAAAAGGATATCTTTTATCCAACATATGTTTTTGGCATCTTTGTCACAGATTAGATGACTGTATCTATGTGGATTTTTCTGTGTGTCTTCTATAGTTTTCCATTAGTCTTCATCTCTATTTTTATGCTAATATTACACAGTTTTTGTTATATATATATCTCACCCCTGTAGTATAATTTGAGATCAAGTATTGTGATTCTCCAGTATGACTCTCATTGCTCATTATAGTTTGGGCTATTTGGGTCTTTTATTCTTCCCCACGAATTTTAGGACTATTGTTTTCTAGTTCTGTAAAGTATGTCATTGGGAGTTTGATGGAGACTGCACTGAATCTGTAGACTGCTTTTGGTAGTATGGCCATTTTGACAATATGAATTCTGCCTATCTAAGAATATGCAAGGTCTTTCTTAGAAAACATAACTAACACTGATAAGTCCTTAACCAAATTAACCAAAAGAAAGAGAGAAAAGCTCCAAATCTACAAATTTAGAGATGGAAAAGGAAATATCACAAACATTTCTGAAATGCAAAGGATCATTAGTTACTATTTAGAAACTTTATATCACAATAATTTGGAAATTCTAGATGATACTCACAAATTTCTAGACACATTATTTATCCAAATTTAACCAAAAGGATATAGGAAACCTAAACAGTCCAATATCAAGCAATCAGATTGAAGGAGTAATAAAATTCTTTCCAACATAGAAAAGCCCAGAATCAGATGGATTCTCAGCTGAATTTTATCAGACCTTTGAAGATGAACTAATGCCAGTACTGACATTATTCCATAAAATTGAAAGGGAAATAACACTCCCAAATTCATTCTATGAAGCCAGTTCTCACAATATCAAATAAAGACCCATTAAGGAAAGAAAACTACAGATTAATATTCCTGATAAACACACATACAAAACTTTTTAAGTCCTTGTTCAAAAACACATTAAGAAGGTTGTATACCAGGATCAAATTGGTTTCATTCTAAGGATGCAAGTTTGATTAGTCATATGCAAATTGATAAATGTAATTAATAGAATTATGATCATATAATAGATCCAGAAAAACTCTTTGACAAAATCCATTCATATTAAGAACAGTGAAGAAACTATTGATAGAAGGAACTTACCTCAACATCATAAAGCAATATATGACAACCCAAAGCCAACATCATAACAGAGAAAAACTGAAAGTATTTTAAAGTATTTTCTTTAAAATAGGAACAAGACAAGGCACACCCATCCCTCCTATTTAATATATTTCTTTAATTTCTAGTCAGAGAAATAAGATTGGGAAGGAAATTGAAGGGATACAAATAGCAAAGGAAGTCAAGTTATTTCTGCTGATGACATGAACCTGTTCTTAGAAGACCCAAAAATCTCTACCAGAAGACTTCTAGAACTGATAAACAAATTCAGCAAAGTAGCAGGACACAAGATCAATAAACAGAAATCAATATATTTCCTATACTTCAGTAATCTTCTGGGAAATAAATCAGGAAAACAATTCCATTCACAATAGCTTCAAAACAAAACAAAACAAAAAGCAAAAAAACAACCAACCTTGGAACATATCTAATCTAGCAGGTGAAAGTTCTCTACAATTAAATACTATATATTTAAAGACAATTCTCACTGAAATATACTTTAAAATTGTTGAAATCTATCTTTTAACACTTATCTCTCTACTCCTCCATTTAAAGGTATTAGCTGGGGGTGTGTGTACAAAGATTAATAAAAGCTGGAGAAAACATTTAATGTTATATTCATAATATTACCAATGATATTAATATTAACTAATTTAATTAATTTCTGTGGAAATTATTTTCCCACAGAGAAAGCAGGCATCTGTGGAACAACATAACCAGACTTCTGACTACTTCTGATCATTTAGAGTTAGTAGACTCAATATTTTCATTGATAAGCAAATTATTTTTATTGTTGTTGCTGTTATTATTATTATTAGTACTGGGGATTGAACCTGGGGCACTCTACTACTGAACTACATCCCCAGTCCTTTTGGTCTTTATTTCAAGGCA
The DNA here is from genome assembly GCF_048772815.1 of Callospermophilus lateralis. Taxonomy (NCBI): domain Eukaryota; kingdom Metazoa; phylum Chordata; class Mammalia; order Rodentia; family Sciuridae; genus Callospermophilus; species Callospermophilus lateralis. Next base: position 65,628,915 of record NC_135310.1, read on the forward strand.
AGTTCTTGCTATGAAGGCCTGAGTTGTTGAGTCTGGCTTCGAACTTGTGATTCTCCTGCCTCAACCTCCTGAGTAGCTGGTATTACAAGTGTGCACCATCACACCTGGGTAAAGCAAATTATTATTATTTTTTAAACATATTCTTTTGTTCAACAACTACATATTGAGGAACTACCATTTTAGGTATTGTATAGACTAAAATCTAGGGAGTTTTATGTCCAAAGAAAACTCACATTCTAGTGGTAGGGAAGAGATAGTGAGTTATAATCAAAATAAATAAGCATTTGTAGTATTTTAGAAAGTGAGAATCCAACCACAGTGGTGCACACCTATAATACCAGAAACTTCAGAGGCTGAAGCAAGAGGACTGTTAAGTTTGAGACTAGGCTCAGCAACTAAGTGAGGTCCTAAGAAACTTAAGGAGACCCTGTCTCAAATTAAAAAACAAAAAAAGGCTGTGGGGATAGCTCAGTGGTAAAGTAACCCTGAGTTCAATCCCCAATACCAAAGGGGGGATAAAAAAGAAAGAAGAAAGGAAGAAGTGTTAGTGAAAATAAATAGAGCTGGGCCGGGATCATTGGGTCAGAGCAGCAATTTAAGTGCATTAGTCAGGACAGGCCTCATAAACAAGCTATTTGAGAAAAGACTTGAAGAGGCGAAGAAGCCTGTCTAGATAGCTGAGAGGGAAAAGCATTCAACGATGAGGGTACAGCCATGGGAAAGGCCCTCCAAGGTGACCCTGTGTGTGGCTGCTGTGGAAACAGAAAGGCCATGTGTCAAGAGAAAGGGATGGATGATGGTAGAGAAAGAAGAGAGGGAGAGAGCAGGATGGGAAATGTGGCCACAAAGATACTAGAGAGCAAGTTCTTGGGCTTGTCGATATTGTGAGAATTTTGAATTTTTCTGAGTCAGAAAGCCATTGGAAGATCTGGGGAAAAAATAACATGTGATATTGCTTAATAGTGTGATTTTGGTGTTGAGGACAGACTTGTGGAAGACAGAGGTGGGAAGAGGGGAAACTTGTTAGAAGGTCATTATTATTGAGATGAGAAATATAACAACGGTGGCTGGATAAGATGTCAGGTTGAAGTGGAGAAGTGGTTGATTCTTGATGTATATTGAAAATTGAGCCAAAAGGATGTGCTGGTAAATTGGACATAAATATGACATAAAGAGGTGAGTTAAGGATAGTCCCAGGGATTTGACCTAATTAGAAGGATGGATTTTCCATTTATTGAGATGGTCAAGTGGTGGGTAAAACAGGATGGGAAGGGGCAAGATCAGGAATATAGTCATGAATTGGAAATATTCATTGGAAATCCAAAAGAACATGTTGAATATGCTGTTGGAGATGTGCATCTGAAATTCAGGGAAGAAGTCTAGGCTGGAGGTAGAAATGTGAAGTTTATAACATAGAGGTGATATTTAAAGTCTGTGACTATTCTTACAGAAAACTCTCAATGTTTGCAAAGACAGAATTTTGAAAAGTCCTCTGGAAGGTGAGATTTTCTTCTAATGCAAAGACAGAACTTTGAAAAGTCCTCTGGAAGGTGAGATTTTCTTCTAAGCCAAGTTTGAGATTCCATAAAGGTTAACATTTTAAAAGTGAATCATTGAATGATGAACATTTTCCTCCTAAAGGTGACATTAAGAGAAAAAAAAATACTCTTGGGTATCACACACTCTCACCTCTGCAGGTACAATGGAATGGACTCAGATAATCCACAGCTAATTTAGAGAAGTAGAGTTGTGCCCACACAGCCTCCACTGTCAGAAGTTCTTGTCATTTCTTTTCAACTCCTTGATAACTTTGTCTTTGTTGTTTGTGACCTTGCCCTAGATTGACTTGTAACCAAAATCAGAGGTCTCATAGGTTCACCAGGCAGATGAAAACAATACATCTTCTGCTTAATAATCACATTTAATCAACTTTTATTACTCATTTATTTATTGTGCAAATGTAGATATTAGATACTGCATTACAGGCGTGAAAGAGTTAGCTCATTCTTGCAAAGAATCTAATGTAATCCTAAGGAGTTTCCACACTGGGAGAATCTGGCTCAAAATAACAATCTACACAAGACTTTCTGAGTCAGAAAACTATTTAAAGAAGAGGGTGCTAAGCTAGTCATTCCAATAAATACTGGCAACTCTTTTGCATTTGAGCATACCACAATAGAAAGGGTGAAATAACTATCTTTAGATCACACGGCAAGATGAGGGTAGAGAAGGGAAAAGCACCAGGCTCCTGCCTATTAGCTGTGTGGTCAGGTCTTCATGGCATGACTCAGAGGTTGTCAATTGAATGACACTAGTTCTAACACTGTCAGACTGACTTTCCCTGTGATTTACTTCCCTGGCACAGAGTCATGTAACATCATCTCTCCTGAGAGAGTGTCCACTATCAGGAGCTTTAGGAATACAGTATGAGTTTTCAGTGCCCTTCAACAGAGAATGCTGATTTTTTTAAATGCACGAAATGAGATTTTGCCAAACCTAAAGTTAACATAATCTTTCTTAAAGAAATTGTCCCTAAAACAGTCATGAAATATTTCCTGTTACACAAACCATCATCATTCACAGAGATTTGAGAATGCCAGAGAGATAAAGATCAAATATCGAAACCTCATTTTAACATCTGGCCTGGGTAAAAGGTCAAAGGTCAGTAAGCTGAAAGGTGATGAGTTGGTACCAAAACAAAAGGTGAGGAAGGAGACCTGATCCATGCAGATGCAGAACCCATAATCTGCTTTCCTTGCCCTTTTCTGTTGAGCACCTCCTCTACAGACAGGGTTTGACCTGAGCTTGATGGGAGAACTGAGACCTCAGTCAATGGCCTTAACCAAAGGATCACTGGGCAGGAATCCTGGCAACAGATTGCCCCTTCCTATTCAGTTTATCGCCACAAACATGTACACGAATTGACTGCATGTCACTGGTGAATGGGGATCTGTTTCTTCAGAGAGCACAATCTGGTAACAACTTTTCTCATTTACATAGAGCAGAGTAGAGGGAATACTAATTAAATCTGGAAATCTGCTAGATATCCATCTATTTTAATAGTCTGTTTCACCAGGTAGTAGAGGGAATGATGGCCAGCATTTCACTGGGGGGTTCTTGTTACTTATGAGGAGGGTGTAAGCTATCTGAGAAACTTAAAGTCTGAAATCATTAGTGAAGAAAAAAAGACAAAGAGTCAGAAATGTATTTACAACAGTGGAACCTTTGATGTATCCTCTCAAATAAACCACTGGAGCCATCATTCCTTTGTCTAGTTCTAGCTCTTGTGTGGACTGGATATATCAGGGGCTTGGATATATCAGGCCAGAAGGTTGATTGGCATCTTGGCAGGTCACACCCATCTCAGGTGCTGGGTGGGACATGGCAGAGTGGGATAGAAATTCACAATGTGTCATGGCAGTTAATCAGAGGAAATGTCCACCGATCATTCCCAGACACCAGATGTTCCTATCCACTAGAATCCATGCATGTTGGTCCACATGCAGCCCATGGATGGCTTGCAACAAGGTAGAGAGGTGAAGAGAGAAGAGAAGGCTGCCCACTCAGGAGACTGAGGTTCCTTCCTTAAACTCATGTCAGTATAGATTTTAGAGGAGTTAGCCATTGACTTTCAGTTGACTCACTTTATCATTATTTAAAATGTTTTTGGGTACCCTTGTGTTTTGGAGTTTAAGGGAATTATAACCAATGCCTACAGAATTCTGTTTCCCATATTGCCTGCTGAGTTGTGTAAGCAAAAAGGACACTACTTTTAGAGCCCCATTTCTGGCATATTTACCAATACCTAGATGTGTTTGATTAAACGTTCCTTCATAGGCCACACAGGTGTCCCTCACTTCCTCTAGGATAACACTAGGAATAGAGTATCCCTTTGCAAACTGCCACCAAGTGAATGTAGGGTTGATCTTATTTCCAAAAATGCACTCATTTGGTCTTTCAGACCTTGCATAAGTTTGCTAAATTGAGAAAGCTCAGCAGGTGGTGTCTCTGAAATGTTTTTTTTTTTTTTCCTTTTTCTTTGCTCTTGATACTTGCTGCTCTTGCCAAGACCTGATGCTTTGAAACTGACACAAAGACAACTGAAACTGCTTGGTCAAATCTCCAGTCTCAAAACAGTGAGCTAGCTGTTCAAGAGAGTGCATGGTTAGCCTGTGGGACACAGGGTAATTGCTCTCTAAGCAGTCCCACCCTCTTTGTGAAGATTTTAGTTTAAATGGGCCTGAGGTCTGTGCCTTCAGCTACAAAAGAACTCTTACCTACTTGCAGTGCAAGTGGGACCTGCCCAAAGAAAAACATGAAGTATTCTTCTAATTAAAGATTGAATGCATGTTATTTGCACTTGTCTCTGTAGAGAGAGAATGTGAGGCAGCCTTCCCACAGCGAGTATTTACTCACATTCCTGTCTGCGTCTTCTTTTCTCTGTGGGAGACCAGCCCAAGGTCATCCTCCATGCCCATCACGTGGATCAATTGATATCTTCCTGCTCTGTCTCAGAGTGGACTGGGGGTTCCTAAACCCCTAGTTGGGGCTATCTGGCTCTCCTAAACTACAGCATTTCAGATTTTCCAGAAGGCCTTTGCCTTCTGGTTTTGTGCAACCTGCCTGTACAGTCCTCAGCATAGCTCAGCTCTTAGAAATGAAATAACTTGCCTCCATGCTTCTGTGCCTTTTCCAACATTCAAATTAAATGAAAGCCTTCAAGGAGACTTCAATAGTATAGCAGAAACTTCTCTGACCGTTTAACCCCATCTCTTGAGCAGATCTTTGTGTCTCAAGTCTGTTGCAGCCTGGAACTTTGGTTTTTTTTTTCTGTTTTCTACCTGAATCCTTGAGGTTCCCCCTCAGTATGCTTCTCACAGTGGCTGATCTGGGAGAACAGGAGAGGTTTGATGATGGCAGTTATTCTCTTGTTGTTCTCTGCAGGACCTTGTGCAGTACAATGACGCTCTCTTGAAAAGATTAAGATGGAGAATAGATTTAATAAAAGAACTAGGCAGACACTTTGGGGGGACAGAAGGAACTGAGCTGAGGGGTCCTAATGACTGAGCATTAGGTATGAGAGAAGTGGCCCACAACCCTAGTTACTTCTGTCCTGTCTTCTTTTGTCTACCTTCAGCTCCGTCACTACATAGGCCACCCTAGGTTGTCACTGGGGCTGGACACAGGGATTAGAAAGGAAGAAGGAAGAAGGCAGGGAACTCTTAGGAGAGATGGAAGGAAAGGGAATTTTCTGAAGGAGACTCTCAGGATGTATGGACGATGGGATTAGGTAAATCAGAAGCTACTTGCTTGTAGAAAGCTCCAGATGGAAGGCTCTAATTCCATCAGATGCATGCCTCAGTCCATGGCTGGGGTCCTCCCCTCACTCCTTTCTCACAAAGCTCTGCTCTGTGTAAGATTATCTCCACCCTTCTGGTCCTATGTTCCCATCAAACAAAGGCCCACAATTATCCTAAGCTAGGATAGATCTGGGATACACACAACCTTTGACAACTGTCTCCTTTGGGGAGATTTCAGTATTCTCCAAGTATTAACATTCTTAGCCTTTCTGAGCCTGGGAACTTTCCTAATCCAATGCAAGCAGATGGGTGGTCCTCAGTAGCCCCTCCCACTCAGGCATACTGCATTTCAGCAACTCTTACTCCTAAGTGGGCTAGAAAGGTGGGACTAGAAGAAAGGAAAATGCTTTTTGACCATTACCTTCTCTAGTTTGCAGTTTTCATAGGAAAGAGACAGAATAAGTTGATTACTAACCCTCAAAATCATTTGGATCTTCTGTCTTGAGTTCATACAGTAGAAGCATTTACTTTAAGAGAAAAGAAAAGAAATATTAAAAATACCCTACTTACATGCTTCAGCATTGCAAAAACTCATTTCATGTTTATAGTTATTAAATTTTAAAAAATTGAATGAACCTTTCAAAGTGAGTAATTTTTTATTTGAATTCTACATCCTTATGTATTATGTAACAATTAGCAATGATGTGATGGATAATTTTCTTTGGAACAGTTCCTGATTCCATTACTCAACTACTCGATCGACCAGTAATTATGAATCATATCTTTAATTAGCTGCTGCTCTTCAGAAACATATGAAAGCCAAGGGCATAAAGTAATTGGCATAAAAGTTTTCCTAATTAATTTATCTGTCCGTGTAAGTAACCAGAGCTAGAGTCTGGGGATCATTTATAACTCCAGGAAGGCCAGCCCTAAAACTCACTGTCGAAGGAGATTTATATTTGTGAATTATAAAAAGACAACAAACCACAAAATTGCATTATCCCCCAACTCTAACAATACAGCCCATAATGTGCTGTTCAGAGATGGGCAAAAAGTTCCTATTGATCCAATTCATTTTCATCATATCCTCCAGTGAATCTTTCAAATCTCTCTTGCCTTTTCCTCATTCAACATTGTAACAGTAATCAAGCACATTAAGCAATTCATTAAACAACAGCCCCGCTGACCACAGGGAGTACTGCAGCTAACATTCATTAGGCAGCCAATAACTTTATTTAAGTAGCAAAGGGCTTGGGAGTAAAAACCAACCCCTTTGTCTCTCTGTACATTTCACATTTCAGGATGATCAAGGCAAGCATCCTCTGGCCCACAAGGTACTTTTAAATGAGAATTTGCTTCTGCATAAAGCAAAATTAGGTAGGGTTGAAGCGTCCTGATTATGTTCTCTCTCCTTGCCAAAAATGTAGTCCAAGACTTAGCTCACTGCTGAGCATGGCTATGGAAGATTTATGTCTAGTATGGAAATGGAATGTTCAAATATTGATATTTGGGTGCCAGATTTTTCAGACCTGACTTTAAAAATACTAAATGACATGAGAGCTAGCATGGTTGTCTGGCTTCAGAGAAACCTGGCTGCCTTTGTGTGGTTAATAAAAGTGATGGATGCATTTTCTCTCTTGACAACAGAAAACTGAAATAGCAAAAGCAAGTGGCACAAATTGTTTCTTCAAACTATAATTAGGGACAACCTAGAAAAGTCGTCCATGTCCCTTTGAGGTTTGGGTGGAATCCTGGAGAGAAGGTAGTGGAGAAGGTGACATGAAAGTGTTACTGCCACTGTACTTTTCAGAGTGAGGATGTCTTGCCAGTGTCCTAGTGGGCTGGGGTTTCCTGCACTGCTGTCCTTAAGGCTTTTCTTTAGCTGGTGAACTTTTTCTTTATGGAACAACTTGAGGATATCGTTATGTAGGTTAAGTCTTCATAAATAACACTATCCATGGTTCGAAGAAACTATTTTCAGAAAGGATTATTTTTTTTTCCCTGAGGGGACCAAAGGAAATCCCTTTTCACAAGATATTATTTTATTGCCTGAAGAGTCTCTAGAGGAAATATAAGAGACTTTCATTTCTAAGACTTTCTGTCCCCCACTTCTAAATAGTGGGCTATGTGTCTGGATTTGCCCTCATTTGATACGTTTCCCTTTCAATTCGTGAAATGCTCTCTTCTCCTAAATCTTTTGTCTCAGGGGTGAGGCATTGGCATCGTTCTTTGTAACCCATATCTATTGATTAAGCTACTGACATTGTGCCATCAGTAAATAAAGTAAAATTGCCTCAGTTGTAGACTCTACTTTGCAGTACAGCTAATAAAAGCACTGCATAGCAGGATTGATGTAGGGTTTCCAGCCCCGGATTGCCATGTTAGAGGTCTGTGTCCTGAATGGAGCTCAACCCCAAACTTGGGTCATTTCTGAGCTCATTCTCGGGGTTTTTGACAAGGGGAATTGTATGAAGAAAAGCAAGACCCTGGGTTCAAATCGAGGAAGGAGATCTTGGGGCCCAAAATTCAGAGCTGGGTAGGAATAAAACTTCAGAGTGACACTTCAGGGAAGTAGTAGGACTTAAAAAAAAAATCACTTTTAGGGAAAGTACTTTTTAAGAGTAATTAACAAATGCAGATTTCCTTACCTCATAGGTTAAAATCTAAGTAAATTTTGTATTATTAAAATATTCACTTTTCATACATTTAGAAACTATTATAATTACATTTTTGCTTATAAGGATCATATTCAAAATTTTCAGTTTCAAAATGGAACAAATTGTTGTGTCTTCTCAAGTTGTATCCAGTGCTGCTACGTTTAGTCTGTGTCTGGGAGCAAAGAAAGGGAGAAAAAGGAATTGGAGTGCAAAGGCAATTCTGCTGAGAACATAGAAATCAGAGTGAAATGTGGCTTTTCCCTAGGATTTAAATCCCCTTTAACCATGAACTGTTGTGGTTGAATTCATTTTTAATGCCAATATATTGAATGTAGTCATATTCTCTCTCTGGGTAATTCCATGGTGCTATGTTACTTTCTTGCCTTAATGTTTAAAAATATCTCAGACAACCATTCAGGAATCCTACTTAATAAAAGTATAGAGAAATAGTCAAAAGTTATTTCACAAGAGTTATTTTTAAAAAGTTATCTTTGGTGACTTTTGGCCTCTGTACTGCTTAATAATAGAAAAAGCTCACATTATTTGAATGCATAATAAGCATTATAAGTTCCAGGCACCGTGGTAACAGCTTTGCATGTAGTATTTCATTTAATCCTCTCAATTATTCAATTAGGCAAGTCCTATTATTTTCCCTATTTTATAATTTGTGAAACTAGGGATTAGAGAGTTTTTATGACTTGTCCAAGATCCAGCAGTAATTGCAGCTGGCTAGTATCAGCTTGAGAGAACCAATTATGATTCTCTCTTTTCAACTCCCATATTTAATGACGTGCTTGCAATTAGAACTGGTCATGGTAGGACCATGGAAATGGGCAAATGTTACAAATTAGGGCTCCTCATGCCTTAAAAGGCAGTTACTAAACATTTCTTAGCACACTACTTCCAAGATCATATAAGTAGCAAATGTTAGGATCAGGATTTGAAACCAGTTTGTTTGGTTTAGACCCCATAGACCCCATAGTTTGTTTTTTTGTTGTTTGTTTTTTTTGTTTTTTCCGTACCGGGGATTGAACCCAGGGGTGTTTAACCACTGAGCTATATCCCTAGCTCTTTTTATTTTATTTTGAGACAGGGGCTTACTAAGTTAGTTAGGCCCTTGTGCTAAGTTACAGTTGCTGAGGCTGGCTCTGAACTTGCAATCCTTCTGCCTCATCCTCCCAAGTTGCTGGGATTTCAGGTATTTCAGGTATTTCAGCACTGTGCCTGGCAGAGCCCATAATTTTTAGTGGTATGTTAAACAGCCTCACTAAATTATTAGTCAGTTCATGGAATTTACTGCACAGTTTTTTCCCCATACAAATCAGTATATTTGAAGTTTTGGAGTTAATTTTTAAAAATATATGTTTATTTGTGGGACTAACTACCAAACTAGGTGCACACTGAAGGCCATGTAGACAGTGGTCTGCTCTTGTAGTCTGGTCAGGTGAGTTCAGAGGGCAGGCTGTGTTTAATAGCCCTGGGTTCCACTGCCATGGGTTCAGAGGAATAAATGGAGTGGTTATTTTTCAACTATCCACCTAGATGTTGATAGGCTATGTAAATTATAGAGGAAAGGGTTATTAGATTTATTGCAGTGGGAAATAATAAAATCAAAACAGGTGTATAGATATAGATTAGCCAACTCCAAGTGTGCAATGATCAGTATCTGCCACTTGTAGGGATAATAAAAAGGATAAGAAGGAACTGTTAAATTTTTATTTTGTAGATGTATTGTAAGTATTGTGATTATGTTTAAGGGATTTGATATCTTTTGGAGATACTGGTACTAAATATTTACAGATGAAAGAATATGATCTGTGTAATTTATTTTAAAGTCTTCTGGGGATGGGGAAGTTGGAGCTCAGTGCAAGTATAGATGAAACAAAAGATGAACCATAAATTGATAGTTTCTGAGGCTGGGTAATGGGTATATGAAAGTTCATTTTACTATTGTCTGTTTTTTATTTGTTTGAAATGCTCAAGAATATAAAGTAAAACAAACAAATTAAGAACAAAGGAACCACAGAGGAAAAATTTGTGTTATTAAGACCAAAGTATAAGATGCCAAGTCCATTTCAGAACATATTCTATGCCAAGTCTATTCCAGAACATATCTAAGTTTGCAGACATTAAAATATAGTCACAGAATCTTTTTAAAAATTCTTTTAGTTGTAGATAGACACAACACCTTTGTTTTGTTTACTTATTTCATATGGTGCTGAGGATTAAACCCAGAGCCTCAGACATGGTAGGCAAGTACTCTACACTGAGCTACAGCCCCAGCCCCTAGTAACAGAATCTTGATGGGAACCTAGATATGAAATGGTTAATCTTGAAAGGCTCTGTTCTATAGGAAACAATAATGAATAAAATGAAGAAGGGAAGCTTCAAGATGTGAAATAATTATTTATGCCCAATGGATGAACTTTATAAATAAAAAATTTAAACAGACATCTGTTTTTTGGTTTCTTTTGTTTTTGTTGTTTCAAAGTAGCAGTTGAGTCTACCACATTTGCTTTTCCTTTATCAATTTAATTCTGAAAATTCAGCTTTATTACTAAAAGGAAGACAATGAGCTAGATACACTAATACAAATTTTCTAAGCATTAAGTGTTTACACAACATCTTTAGTGACTTTTTAAACACAGGCCAGTGCACTAAAAAGAAAGTGACTACTGTTTGTCATCCGAACATCCAAACCTTTAAAATGGGGAGATTTTAACTGTGTTAAGTAGTTGGGTACATTAAATAATAAAACATTAAAGTCAAATTTTAAAGTAAACTCTCTGATAAGTTTGAAATCCTTCTCCCTAATAGTTATCTTTTTCATTATTGATGAAATCTTCAATCTCCTCTTATAGGCAGTACTTGATAGAAATTTTCTTTTAAACTCACTAATCTCATCTTGACTTGGAGCTCAAATGTTCCTGGGACTTTGACAGCCCTATATTTGAAGTGAGCTGGGGGTTAAATGCCCAATCATTTTCTCTCAGCTTTGGCACTGGCTTGTCTTGGTCTCAGTCACATATAATCACCCCATGCAGATTGCTAAAACTCATGAAAAGATCTTAATTTTTAGCTCACCACCATCAATCAGCTGAAGAGGCTTTTGCTGCTTCTCTAATTCCTTGGCCTTGCATTTTTTTCTCATGGGACTGGTGGTGATGAGGCACAATTTCAGAAAAATATTTCTGTGTTTGTTTTCTTTTTGATAGTATTCAGTCCAACTTTTGTCCCTCATAGTCTCTCAGAGAAAGAAAAATCTCATCTACCTTAAATTTGCAAGCAAAGATACACCACTTGACACATTTTTTTTTTTTCCGGTGGGGGGGTCAGGCACTATGCTGAAAGCTTAAAGTGCTTTTATATTTAACATTCAGTTATCATGTGGATTAGGGAGACAAGATAAAGCAACTTGTACAACCATGATTATAGAAGTAGTAAATACTGGAGGCAGAATTTGAATTGGTGTCAGAAGCCTGGGCTAGTTCCTGTTGTCTCACAGATTACCTAATTAAATTTTACTCAATTGGTTCCCCGCAGCAACAGCTTTTAGCTCTGTTCTTGCTTAGTCAGTATGAGTTACACATCAGAACAGCAGAGATTATTTTAAATGAATTAGAAAAAAAATGGATTTCTTTATACGAATCATTATTTTATAGTATTCTTCAGATAGCAACTTTCTCTCACCACAGCATAATCAATTAATTATCAGCATAGTAGCTTAATACTTGTTGAGCTGCCATGTTTCAAACTAGGTAATAAAACAAGTTCTATATAACACGATGGTTTCTGTCTTTGTTGATAGGAGCATCCACAATATTACCTTTCCCCCACACAGTGTTAACTTCATGAGATTAGCCTTTGACTTTTATTTCTGCTCTGCACCTAAAAGTTTTAGCCAGGCACAACAGTGCATGTCTGTAATCCCAGGGACTCAGGAGGTTGAGGCAGGGAGGACTACAAGTTCAAGACCAGCCTGGGCAACTTAGCAAGTTCCTGTCTCAAAATAAAAATTAAAAAGGACTGGGGATGTAGCTCAGTGGTAGAGTGTCCCTGGATTCCATCCTCAGGGACAGAGGAAGGAAGAAAAGAAGGAAGGAAAGAAGGAAGGAAAATTAAAATTAAAGTGAATACCATTGGAAAACTTTTAGGATGAAGACTTTAGGGAGTGAGAGCCCTTATTGCTCTTCTCTGGATTGACAAGGTTGTTTGTACTGAAAATGAAGAAATGGTGGGAACAGTGACCTCTGTGTGGAGTATGAACACAGATACAGAGAATGGGTTGTGTTTTTGTAAGGCTATGTCCTGAAGTGCAGGAGGGGTCATCTACCTGTCACGAGAGCTTGGGAAATTACACCACACAAATCTGATGGTTTCAAAGTAGAGCCAAGGAACCTAAACCAGGAGCTCATCAAAGACAGTTAATATTGATAATCATTTAAAAATTTTCTTGGGTGAAAGAATAAGAGGGAAGACTTTAAGAACAGGGAACAAAGACCCGAGGGATAGAAATCCAATTATGGGGAACCCTCATTGGGAAGGGAGGTTTTAGTAGAAAGAATGACTTTTGGAGATATCTGAAGAAGAAAGCAGAATTTGGGGATTGCATGACAGCTGGCAAAGAGACAAGTGTGTAATTGCTTATGGCAGTGATGATTCTAAGACTGAGGACACAGTGTCAAAGAGTAAAGGAAAAGACCAGGATTCTGTCTGTGAGTAACAGATTTGAACAGGACTAGGGGATTTTCAGCTTTTACATGGAAAACAAGAGAAGATATAACATTAGAAAGGTAGACAGAGGTGCATATTGAAAGGTAAATCTAAAAGATACAGGTGCAAGTCATCAAAAACAAAGCATCTCAGATTGGTTTATAGCTTGCTTTGAGTTAAGATGGACTTTCTGTCTACGGTGCCTCCTGAGTGGTTGATATGCCAACATTTTTGTCGCATTCTAGAGAACATAAAATGCTTTCTGTTCCTTCTTTCAATGAGATTTGGGATTAAAGACCAATCAAACTGTCCAAGTAGAACAACTATGGGGATTTTTTATTAGTGATAGTGAGAAAATATGATAAAAAACATCTGGAATAAAACATGTTCAACTGATTAGATATATTCCCTTGACTGCCATATGCACAGAAATACATGAATTACATGTGTATATAAAGCTGTGAATATATCTTGGCATATCTCCTGGAAGAGATGCCAAGTTTTATATATCTATCTATACATACTCACATATAGATACACATGTACATACTGCATACAGTGTTGTATTGGATGGTGCAGAGATGTTTGTTTAGTCCATTAGATACTAACAAGCTATTGAATAAGCAAAATCAGAAGATGGTGCCAATTGAACCTTATGTGCTGGCTTACTGTGGACGTGCAGACTTGCCTCAAGGCAAAGAGGCAGACTCCTGCTTATGCTAAGCTGAGTACCGTGTGGCACTTGATAAATACTTGTTAATTGACTGACTAAATGGCCTCATACTGTTTTTTTTCCACTCTATCTGACACATGGTCAGGGTCCTTTCTCATGATAGAGATTCTCCAAGTACAGAGTAGAGAAAGTTTATTTATATACCTGTGGGTGACTGGAGATACACAGGGGCAACCATGTTATCTGCTCACCCTCCCTCCAACTCATTAATAACTAGAAAACCCCAGGCCTCTCTCCTTCTTTTTAATTCCTGGAAATGCCTGAAGATCTTTGTTATAAATGATGATCTCTATATAACACGGTTTTGTTGTTAAATAATTGAGAGTGACATATCCATGTTCAAGTATGAAAATCTTGTTTACCCAGTGTTCCTGAGAGCCAGGTCTAAGGCAAAGGCAGATAGTGTGTGAAACCATCAAAGATAGGAATGCACTTTGTGTTCTACCCAGATGAACTTTAATCCAAAGTTTTGGTTGAGATCTGAGAGAATATATTGAGATATATTTTCTTTTTTCATTTTTGAGACTCTTAATGGGTTCTAAGATTATTCGTGGATGTCTAATATTTTCCATATCCAGTCTTTTTATTTCATTTTCCTACCATATTATTTCCATTTTTAATTAGTTCACTGATTTTAAAGAGCTGCAAATATATTATAAAAATTGTCAATAATATCCTTCTTTGAAGCAATTCTTTTTGCATGGCATTTATGTTCTGCATTTACATTCTCTTACTTCTAAAATAATTTACATAAGGCACTACTAAAAATGATAGCATCTGGACTTCTGATGGCCTATTTCATATTTGACGAAAGTTGCTTCCAACCCAAATCACATTTCCCTTTCAGACTTCAGAAATAAATTCTTTACTTCTAACCAGGGTTTATTTTGCTATTGAGGGACCCAGTTATATCCATAAATATCATTGAGGCATATGTAGAAACTTTCTTTTCATAAACTTACTGAATCTAATTTATTGCTGTCTATTCTTAGAGTATGATAAAAAATTATAGATGTTTCATGGATGATTACGAATCAATAATACTTTGACAAATATGTTCCTGCATGGGTTTTCTGTTACTTTTAAGTAGGAGTGTATATATATATATATATATATATATATATATATATATATATATATATATATATATAACTGATATGATTGCTCTGTACATAACACAGAATGACACATGTTCTAAAGTAATTTATATATTGATATTAAATATTGACTAATCATAATATGAGACTGAGCAGGAGAAATTTATAAAATATTACTTGTAGATGTTCTAATAACTTTGATATTATCTTTACATCTTTCAGATAAATTGTTAGAATTTTTTTTGTTATATCCCTGTCCTGAATACAAATGAACCCTTGGTCCTTATGGAAAGTCCCCAATTTTAAGAGTCAGAGTTATGTTCATATACAGATTTTCTTTTCAATGAACTTTTTTCTGTCCTGGGTTTCTAAGTTTTACTAAGTTATAACTCAAAGCTTAAAAATTTGCTTTTGGCATGTCAACCTGTGAATGTTTATAAGATTTATTTATTAATGTGTATATTTAGCTTATAAAGTAGTCAGAATTCCTTATGAAAGACACAGTACAAATGATTAATATGGATTTATTTCAGCCAAAATCTATTGAGGTAGTTACATTTTTCAGGTGAAGCCTACAGATTGAAGGAGGCAGAATATTAGATTCTTAGAGCTAGAATTTACATTGAAGGTCATGGAGTCTGATCATTTGAGCAGAGAGAAACTCAGACTCCTAAGTTTTTACCTAAGTCTCCATTCTAAAGAATCAGGACACGTGTGTGTGTGTGTGTGTGTGTGTGTGTGTGTGTGTGTGCGTGTGTTTATCGTGAAACAACTAATTGCAAAAGTTTCTAATATTTCCCTGAATGCAAAAAGACTTTATAATGGAATACTTTTATGTCTTTATTTCAAAATCATGACAAAGTTTTGCCCTTTTTTAGATGCTTGATTTTAGAGCCGCTTGAAATTGAATTGTGTCATCCTTATGGTGAAATGAACTTGGGCTTTGGAAGTTTTTCTTGATCTGAGACTGGTTCAAAGCATGACAGACACCAGAAAGGCTCATAATTGGCTCACATAGAATTCATCATGTCTCTATGGAGAAACGTTTACTAAGTACATTGCCTACCTTTTCATAGGAACAGTCCATGTATTTTTGAGTTTTGTTTGACTGTCTGTAAATTAGGTAAAGGGATTTTGATGCTGGCAAAAAACTAGTTGGACAGTCTGGTCATAGATCTGTGGACCAAAAAAAAAAAAAAGGTAATGATTAAATTTCAGCACTTCTTTCAAGATGATAGTTTAGGCTATCCAATAAGAAGTAATATTTTAACATATTCATCAGGAAAAAGAGAGAACAATATTTTAGAATAATACCCAGAGAAAAAAATCATGAAGAAATATTTGAGTACTGATATTATATTTCAGTGATATTTCCTAGGTATAAAACCTTTCTTCTCTACTATTTTTCTAGCATAATAAAAATCATAGAGAATGAGCATTTCTTGACACAGGACTTTTGATTCTTTTAGCCAGTTCTTGGTAAACCCCCAATTCTTTTTTCCGCACCTTATACATACTCTAGTTCCTACATCAAAGCACCATTGACTGAAACTATATAAAATCCTTGGCCTCCAACCAGAGAAGGCCTAAATGCAGGAAAGTAAGGATAAATTAAAGTGACAGGGTCTCAGCAGTGGAAATTAGTGCAACTCTTCTAATTGCATGTCTAGCCTGAATGATGGGATACTTAATTCTTACACATCCCAGACAATTGCTTTATACTAACATGAGCTCTGGGAAAAAGGCAGATTCCACAGACATATGGAGCAGTAGATGGAGTGGAAAAATAAATCAGAGGCTCTAGCCACTCTGGAAAAAATGTTTTATCTACATTGTTAATAAACGTGTTGCCACTGTTAAGCAACATTGATATGGTCCTGTTGGTCCATTCTTTCTGTAAAATCTGAATATTAAATAAGTAAATGGCAGAAATCTGATCTGCTTGTGTTAACTCCTGTGCCACAAAACAACAAAAGCAGGGTGAGTAAAGGCGTCATCGTTTTAGTAAAGGGCAAGGACACAAGCCTAAATATGAATCCCAGGGGACAAATGGATCAGGAGCAACAGCATCCTCTTCTCCCTCTACTATAAGGACTGCTAATAAAAGCCTTCAAACTAGCATGGGTTCTTATATCTATTTAACCTTTCGCCCCAAGAAGCAAAGAGCATCTGGTTAAGTGGAGAGTAAAAGCAGAGCAACTTTTCATTATCGGAGCTCACAGGCAGAGTGTGGGGAAGCTGAGCTGCCAAGCCTGGGTTAAATGCTGGTTGCCTTCGCTGCCTGAGGCCATCTAGCGTGTTTAGAAATGATTAAGTACTGCAGCCTAGAAAGGACCTGTCCTGAGCGTTCATCTCTGACTCCCAGCAGAAAGGAGAGGCTGGCAATGACAGAGGCAGATGGATGAGTCTCATTAGTATGGCGAAGCAGCGAACCAGACTGCCTTCACAGAGCTGTCCAAAAAGAGGGAGCAAATTAAAATAGGATCTGGGAAAACCAATGAGCAAGTGTTTTAACTCTCTGCTACCTGGTTTCTTCAGCCGGGAGGTTATTTAGGCAGCTTGGCTTACTCTGAAACGGTGCTGCACCATGAAATGAGAGTGGCTGTGCAGGCTCACAGTTGCATATGGTCTGTCGTCTTTTTCCTTTTTGCATACTTTAAAATATGGTTTTTGCATTTCCTACAGCAGAACAACACAGATGATTTCATTCTTAAGCATGTGTTACTGCTGCTGAGCAGAGCAGGATGGAAAGGAGAGGGGGACAGACTTCTGTCTGCAGAGAAGGTGAGATGCTTTGCATTACACACCCACTGGAACAAATGGAAGTAGCACAGAACTATCAAAGGTCTATTCAGGAGTCAGAGTTCCATGTGAACAGCTGAGGCCCACACTGCAAAAGCAGCAGTCCTATTCTGAGTCCACTACCTTGTATAATGATGGAAATTCAGGTTCTTTTAGGGTTGTCTAATCATGGGGTTTCAGAGACAAAAAGTTTGCAAACACAGACCTGAGAGATCTGTCTCCTGAGAGTATATGTGCTCACAAGATTCTGTGATGTTCTCTTGGGTAGCTTTTTCATTAGGGGATCCAAGTCCAGGTAAAACCCCTTGTGAGTTTTCTGAGTGCTATTAAACTAAAAGCAAGGGGCAATTCAATCAACAATAGGCTTGATCTGATGAATGTCTCTAGCCTTCTCCTCTTCTCTTTAGTTGCTCACTTAACACCTGAAGTTCAGTAAAGGGATGTATGGCATAGTTAATGCTCCCAGGCCTGCCTCAAAGTTCTACAAAAACTTTGGTGAAAATTATTTAGTTCTTTATTCATTTATTCGGCAAACATTTCCTGTGTTCTTAGGCTGAAAGGAAGCCAGGTAAGCTGAGAGCCGAGTAAGACAATTTCCCTGACCACTTTCAAAGATCTAAGTCTGGTAGGAGAAGACTGAAAAGCAGAACAACCATGTGAGCTGTCTGTAGAAGAAGACAGCACTTCTCTAGGTGCTGAGTGGAAAGTAATCACTGATTGATACATAGAATCTGCCACCAAGGAGCTTATAGTTTGGGTTAGGAGCCAGACATGTGAACAATCAATTTTAGATCAAGGAGGAATGAAAAAAGTGCCAACTAGATGTACAAGAACCCTGTTGTGAGAATCCTGATGCAGAAGCAATTAATTCTGCCTGGATGGAGAGCAAAAGACTTCACAGTGTAGTTGGCACATATATTGTGCTTTGCAGGGCACATTGAAGGCACATTCTTTAAATTAAAAAAAAAAAATTATAAATAAAAAAAGGGTTTGTTCAAAAGAAACTAACATATCCTTTTCCAAATAGATATTTGCTTCGTCAAGGTTGTGTCAAAGTTAGGCCTTACTTCATCTTCACTTGTTCCAGTTGATTGTGTGCCAAAAAAAAAAAAAAAAAAAAAAAAGGTAACAGTCTGAAGCTCCATGAGGGATCATAAAGAATAAAATACAATGTGGTTAAGTCAGTGAGACTGGAGTCAGCTGAACATCTTTTTGATACTGGTTGGGTTGTGTGCTCCTCTCTCTTTAGCACATAGAAGCTTAATTTGCAAAGAACTGCTGCTTTTCCTTCAAATGAATAGCTTTAATGCTATTTCCAATTAAAAGAGCAAAAAAAAAAAAACAAATGAAATATAAATTTTAAAAAAATCAATCACATCGCAACAGAAGAGATGAACTGTTATCCAGCCTTGGGCAAAATAAATAAATAAATACAAAAGAATTGCAGGTAAAACAATCCATAAAATTCCCAGGTTGTGTGTTTTTGCTTGGGAATCAACATTTTTTACAAATGTAAACTCAAACTAGGTGAGTTTTCAGTTAAAAACCTAAAAACAAAATTACAACATAACCTGCTGCCAATTGACAAAAGTACAAGGTATGCAAGGGCAGCAAAATTGGTTTTGCACAACAAGACTTATTCTGCAACTTACCAACTGCAACCAATCCCAACCCCCAGCTGTATATTCCACAGCATCCCAGTAACCTTTACCTGGATTTACAGCCTTCGAAGAGGCAAAGGGTAAGCATCCTCAGATAGTATGCATAACAGTTAAGGCAAGAAATTATTGATAAATAAGAAGGTGTTATGGAGCATAGGGCATTTGGAGTCCTAAACAGACAGACAAAATAAAAATACATATTATCTTTTGTGTCACTATTGCTATTCACATAGCTTTTGTACATTTCTGTGACTCCTACCTCCTGTTGACATCAAGACCTGAGTAGCTTAGCCTACTGACTCTGTGTTTCAGAGTTGCTTCCTTCTCCTACTGAATATAAGCAGAAACCATTTCTCATATTTATCCTCATACAAAATGTACATGGGATAAATCATTTAACTAAATGTAAGGTGTCAGAAAATGGTTCATACAAAGAAAATAATATTATGCAGTATAAACTCCCATTAAGTTGTAATGTAGCTGACATTGATTGAGGGAGATTAAGTCTAAGACTCTTTTTCTTATGACATTTGTTCAAATAAATAAAGGTAACAGGAGGGAAAAGTTGATGCTTTCTTCTCATTTTGAATATAAATTTTATGTGTGTGTGTGTGTGTGTGTCTGTGTGTGTGTGTGTGTGTTTAACTACATTTATTCACAGTGCAGTATTACTGGGTATATTAAATGAATCCTGGGTAGTAGTGATAACTGTCAGTAAAGCAAGGTCATAATTGACCTTTATCACTGTAAAAAGGTTGGCTACCTAAAGATAAACTTTCATGTTGAATTTGGAATGTAAAGAGAAGGATTGAGGCCAAGGAAGGAACACATCTGAATAAAAATCCATGAATATTTCATGTCTGTTAAGAGGTTGAAAACTTGGTATGACATTACCCTGACCCTTGTCCTAAAATATTTTCAAAAGAATATTCAGATCAGCAGCAGACAACTTTAGCAAAGTATGGTTTTTTAGTACAAGTAGGAAAATTGACTTATGGCATGAAAGGGTCTATGCTTAAAGCTGTTCACCTAAATGAACTAAACTGTAAACATGAGGGTAACACACTTACTTCTTGGAGCAACTTCAACAATTTATCATGTCCCTTAGGGTACGAAGCTCTTGCTGCCACCAGAGCTGCTCTGCTGCCCTGGATCCAGACAGATGGACTGGGAAGAGATGTGTCTACTCCAAACTTCAGCACAGAGCATTAATAAACATTCAGTGGACAACAGCCTAATTAATTGGTTATGTTGTTCTTTCTACGCCAACATATCTAGATTCTGTCAAGCTAGAAATTATTAAGTCAATAAAAAGTAATTTACTGAGAAATGAACAGATATCAAATGCTGTGCTATGTCCTCTGAACATTTCAAATAACAGTATTAATAGTTATCACTTCATATTCTCCAGGCATTTCATTCAATTCCTCAAATATATTATGTTAGTTAAGCAGGTACCATCATCACCATCACTGTACAGATGAAGACACTGAGGCACACAGAAGCCCAAACATTTGTGAGACCACCCAGTTACTGGTGGGTTGAAACTAGAGGTGCCCAATTTCTTATTTCTATAGGCTAGTGGAGAAGATGGTCTTAGCTACAAGGAAGAAATTGGAGATCATAAATGGTCCTGTGGTACAAATTTCATATGTCAAAGGAAACTGGAGAAACAATAAATGTGCTATTTAGATCAGTGTGTAAGAATTTAGAGTAACCTTTAGAAAACATAGGTAGAAAGAGCAGAAGCATTCTCAGTCAGAGGGTGTTAGGGTCTGTAAACAAGTCAAAATGGTGCCTGGCAAAATGCCAGAGGGAGTGGTTTGTAAAGTAATGCCAGCGAGCCATTAAGTGTGGAGATTCCTTATTGGTTGACTGCTGTATCTAGTTTATGTTAATTAGATAAGCTGTGTGGAATGTATAAATACCCCTTCTGTCCTACAATAAACGGCTCCCACTCCTGCTGTATCAATGTACACAAGTTGCTCGCCCCCCCCCTCCCCCCCCCCCCCCCCCCCCCCCGGTTATTTTGCTGCAACCGGACTGCGGCAAGAGGGTACAGCAATGAGCAATGGTGTCTAGTTCAAAGCAAACAAAAGCCAAATTTGCTCATTTAACTATACTGAACAGCTGTTGGATTTATGCCTTGTGCGATCTGGGTTTTCTCAGACTCAGAGCACCCCTAAGAGTCTGTACATAATTTTGACACTTGTGTACTGAACTCTTTCCTGAAATAGAAGACAGTACCTGTGACATTTATTTCAACCTGGAACTACTCTAGCCTCTGAGATGCCCTAGTCTGGCATCTAGTGAGGACCCAACAAGTTCTGTGGTTGAGAGACATTCTTACATCCTACAAGCTCTTCTCTGTACTAACTTCTATGGGGCTTCCTGGCTTCCTTTGAAACCAAGGAATACAGAATAGGATGAAGTGTGTGCCAGGGAGGTTGAAGGAAGAAGATGTTGGCATCATATTCTAGGAACTGCTTGACTAATTAAATAAATAAACCAACCATAATATGCTCCTAATGGAGAACCTAGTTTGAAAGGTAGATATTTATATTTGGTGCACAGTCTAACCAAGAAATTCATCCAATGAGTACTGCGGATGGGATGTAGTATTGAAAGATCATATCCACTAGAGTATTAAGAGAGACTTTGGTGTCTACAGGCAGTGTAAAAATGCCTTTAAGGTTATAAGTGCAAAATTAGACTCTTTCGGGAAAGCCATAAACCTGCTCTGGGCTGAAATTCTCCAGTTGAGCATAAAAACAGCAGTTTGTGTGTACTTCTGGCTGTGAGTTAACAGGTGTCTGGAAATGAAGACATGAGTCCTATTTCTGTGATAGAGTGCCACATAATTTCAGAGCCAATAATTTTTCTTTGAAAAAATTACTCTGTTCTTTCACTATTGGTTTATAATAAAACAGAGCTTGACCTGCAAGTTAATAAAGAAAGCATGTTTACTAATTAGGCTTTATTCTCATTGTCCCATGTTAATTGCAAAATATCCATCTATCTCATTTATGAATATGTTAATTTATGTCAGAGAGGCACAAATTTTGAGTATGCAAACTCTCCCTTTAATTAGATCAAAGGAAGGTCCATCGCAGTTTTACAAGATGGATTCTAATTTTTAATCAGTAAAATAAGTTTGGCTCCTAAAAGACATCTTCTTTTGACAGTTGGGAAACACTAATTAACAGACATAACTGTATTAATTGCATTATATCACTGCGTTCTTATCAGTTAGCTTATGTTGCCTCCTTGCTAATGCAAACAGCCTGGCTTTAGTGGAGTCACCTCATCAACGTCTTTCTAATGCTAACTAGCAATCAATGCATGTAAAATTTTTAATGTTTCTTTAGGGAATGCTACATAATAGATGTAGTCTCTCTTTTGAGTTATGCCCTGCTATTTAGTATAATTAGTCCTTAAAGCAGTACCTATCATATTATCAGCTTCCTGAAAGATAAAGAACACACTCTATTTGTTTTATAACAAAGAATTATAATGGTTTCCTTTAGGAATCCTTCTGCAATAGGCCAAACGGAAATCTGTGACCTACCAAATAACTTCAAGTTCATAACAATGAAGAACATATACCTTTAAAAGACTTCATTAAAAGACAGTAACAAGGAAGGCATATCTGGGAAAGGTTTTGTGCAGTTGGCCCCAGAGACCATCAAGAGTCTTTTTTTGCAAAACTAGGAGCGCAGCAGCCATTATTCTTCCCCACTCAGGCCCTTCCTGGTGCCCTGCCTGTGCTCTGCTTTCAATGCTCAACTCAGATTTGGAGGCGAGAAAGATGAGGCAGGATGCATGCTCCTTTTGTTCCTTGGGAAAGTACTTTTGTGAGTAGGGACAGCTTGCTTTTTCCTTCTAGGTGTGTAGCTGAAATTGGCCAGTCTTCTTACGCAGGACACAGAAGATATTTTTCGGTGATCTGGCCACATTCTGTTGTGCTCTGGAGGTCAGTTCCTTCATGTCCGGTGGAACTTGTCTGCGTTGGAAACTTTTTAATTAGGCCTTGATGATGGGGCATAAATATTTCTCTCTTCCTATATGAAAAATATTCCCAATGAAAATATGCAGATTGGGTCAGCCACAATGAGTAGTCCTCCACCAGGAGACAAGATACAGAGAAAATAAGAATTGGGCAGAAAAGACATTGGGAGTCACGGCATTGCACTTAGGTCACACCCAAGGGATGCTGTTAGCGCCTAATTTTAGATCCTCTAAGTCCATGTATAATCAAAATCCTCCAGTGCTTGGAGAAGCTTGTTCTGAAGATTTTCTAGGCACCAAGTGGCCACTTGTACATGTCCAATTTATTTTTCTTAAAATTTTGTATCAGATTCCAAAAATGGTAGGAGATCACAGCAGCGACAGAAGCAAAACTGACATTTATGAAAATACCACCCTTGCACTTCAGAGGACTCAGGACTACGTGTACACACTCCACAAAACTAATTGTATGATGCAAAAATGTCAGTGTTTCTAGAGTAGGCATCTTTTTACATAAACTCATTTATCATCGAGTTCTATGGTAATTTAAATTTTCCACTTACTCTCTTCCCTCATGTTTATACTATTTCTACCACTTTTTCCTGCTTTATGCCCCCAACAAGAAAAAAAATAACAACTGAAAAAAATGTTGGAGGAACCTGGGAAAGACAATTAAATTGAATGGAGAAGTCCAGGGCTGGGTGAAAAGGACAGCTGAAGAGTTCCTGACAGGGAAGTTTCATTATCACCAGTTGTTTCCTTGTAGGCATTCATTAAAACGTCAGCTGTTTGAAGGTATACCAATACATTCCTTTCCTGATTCCACAGGGGAATTTCTCCCCAGAATAGTGAGTGAAGAATGCTACATTTAGGTACCTGGGCTCTTCAGCCTTTTCGTATATATCTGAGTGCTTGTTCACGGTCACAGACATGGGGTGCTTTGTAGTAGAACATCACCGATATGTGGATGTATATTCTAAGATGTTCCTGCTCTTGGTGCACTGGATATGAAGAACAAGATGTAGTGCATGAACACTGCAGGAATCTCAAAAGGAATACAAAAGTGCCAGATTTTTTTTTTTTTTCATCTGTAATATCTGAGGGTGTAAAGTTACATTCATTTAACTGTTCTAGAGACTTCTCTGAGGGAGAAGAGTCTCCACTCTGAGTCATGTAACCAAAATGGAAGCAAGTTCCTACTGGAATTTCAGTATCAAATTTAATTGACAACAGCAGCATTTTTCAAAAAAAAAGTGTCTTTCTTTTGAATATTTTAGTTTGATTCCTTAGTTGCCCATGTAATATACTTTCCCTATATTTGTTATTTGTTTTTAGAAAGAACAATTGATACTAATAGTCTTTCTAAATCAAACTTGATTGCTTTCATTCCTTATGACCCTCACATACATTTTGTTATATGAACAGAAACTTATGCTTACAGTTTATCAAGTAAAATATTTCTAGATAAATTAGAGTAAAATATTTCTAGATAAATTAAATAAATAGTAAAATATCGATTAATATTTTTTAGAGATCCATTTCGTGCCAGAAGTTTCTCAAATGCAAAGATAAACACTGCCTTTGTTTTGGGTGAGCACATATAAAAATGAATCAAGGAGAAACAAAAGCCTTGCAAAGGGTACAGCACCCAGGACCTTGTGTGGAAGGCCCAGAACTGATTAATTATCTACTTAGATATTTCCTGAGTTCCACTCAAACTGAACTGCATATTGCTGTTTAACAAACAGCACACACCTATTCATCTATCATCCCAAGGCCAGAATGATGAGTTGCGCTGGTCTTAGTGTGTTTTCCTTCTCTCTTTTAGTTTCCTTTTACTGAAAAGGCAAAGTGATTGAGTACAATCTATTCAGGGTATATTTTGGCATCTACCATGTTGCTCTCAGGGTAGGCTGTTTTTTTGTTTTTTGTTTTTTGTTTTTAGCAGTGGAAGAGTGCAGAAAGCAATACTAACTCTATTTCTTGCCTTCCCACCAGTCCTTCAAATATCTCTCCAGTCTATTTACTCCCAATGAGAATCTCTGCCACCACCTAGGTACCTCCTATCCATTACAATGCGCATCGTTAATTTTGTGACCTAGAGCTCCTCTATCAATTTAGGGATTCAACTTTTTTTTTTTTTTAAATTTTAACTATTTTTGTCTCTCCAGTGTTTTCTGGAAGGTTCTCTATCATACTATTGAATATGTCTATTGCTGAATCTCATAAGCTTTTATTTCTACTTTTCCCCCTCAATTTGTTTCTTTCCTCTTGTTAACAAGGAGTTAAATCTGGATTTCTTATTGTCATTGTATTTTAAAAGACAGTTGCTCATTCATTTTACTCATTCATTTGTATGTTTTTCTATTCTCTTGCAAAAAGGATCTTTAGCAATTAGGCCATCTGTCTTCTTATTTAGCAATTATTAATTAAAATTTTTTCACATTAACAGGGAAAAGTTTGTCTTTTAATAGGTAAGACTATTTCTTCATAGCATTTTAAAATGGATTTGTTAGTGAAGCCAGAAAATTGCTTTATACATTTTAAATTACCCCATTCAGTATTTTATTCCTTATGTTCTGATACAATGAGATTCTTCCCTTTGGATTTAGAAGACATAGTGAACTCTCACCCTGAGATGGAAGGTAGGTGTGCCTTGGAACCATTCAATCTGAGTTCAAATATGGCATCAGCACTGCCATGTACTAGGTAAATGGCTCATGTTCTTCAGTTTTTCGCCTATAATGTGAAGCTAATATTAGCTACTTCAAAGACATGTAAATATTGAATTTAAAAATTGTGAAAAGCACTTGAATAATGGTGAGCATTCAGTAAAATTTATTACCTATATTCATCTTTCTCTGCTCCTGGATTTTTCAGTCCAGTAAAGAAGGAAATCAGCTAAATTCCATAGAGTATGATGAGACAGTAAAGAGATTCTAGCACATCTTGTATACATTCATAGGCCCATCTTTGCCTGGTCAAAGGTATACCTTGGGTGACTAAGAGGTTGGCTTGGCCTCTACGTACTCTCTTGGTTGGGCACCCTGTGGAACTCTAAGTCAGGCACTGCTGGAGTGTGCCATTGCTTCATAGGGGACTTAAAAGAGACCCTGGGAGAGGGATCATATGTAAGATTATAATTCTGTAAGATTATAATTCCAATGTTGGAGATACTTGTTTTTAAATTTCTGGTAAAGTGGTTAGTCTAGTTATGGGTAGTCTATATGATAGTCTGAAATATAAATATTTGTGTATTATTTATTTTGTAAATATTAATATTAAGAAGAACTTTTGGGGGCCTGGCACTACTTAATTGTAGCAATTATTAAAAATAATCACAGCTTCTTTTGTCACTAAGTTTATGAGTTCCTAGAGAGAAAAATAGCTAAATAATGACACAAAGAAAAACAAACTTCCAAATTGATAAGAACATAAATTAGAGGCACATGATAGACTATAAAACTTACAATAAGAAGATTTGAACTACTTGGTGAAGAGGTGGAGAGTGAGTAGTCAAAGGCTTCCTTGAGAGTTTAAGATCGATAAGAACAACCTTGGGAAAAAAAGAAGGAAATAGCAGAGGCAAGGCCTGGTGCCAGGGGGCAGGGTGAGTACCAGCATCCATCTGGAAGCATTCAGGAACCAGGTTTGCATAGATATTTGTGCATCAGGGTTGGAATGTTATAGGGAAGTGGATGAAAACATTGGGTCTAAAGCCAGGAGGCCTGGTTTTAAATCCTGCTCTGTTTCCTCTTAGCTGTGTAATATTGGATGCATCACTGTACTTTAAATCTTTGAATCTTCACCTATGCAATGGGGTGATAATACACCTACCTTGTGTAACTTTCATGTAGATTTGACAACGAATTGACAAATGTACAGTCTTAAAACAGCATCAGTCACATAACAAGCCCTCTGGAAGCATTACCCATTTTTATTATTTTGTCATTTAAAGGAAATGGGAATCCACTTGTTTTATACTTGCCAGGTGGAGGACAGTTCAGTTCCCTACCCCAAATTTGATTTGGATGTCAAGACTAACACCAGGCAACCAAGAGAGTGTGCGAGCTTGTTCCCCACATTATGAAGTGTTCTGGAGAGCGTAAGGCAGGCGCTGGCACTGATCCAAAATAGCTTGAGTGACAGGAGAGGTGTGTGACTTTGGTTTTAACCATGGTTGAGAAGGCAGAGCAGGGGTGAGGATTTCCAATCACCAGGCCAGGTTGTGTGGTTTGAAATTCTCCACCAGCACCAGGGGAGGAATGCTCAGGCTTGCTTATCAGCTTGCCCACATATGGGATAGAGGAAGGGGAAGAGAAGAGAAGAGTCAGACTGTATTCATTCCATCACCAAAGTGTTCTAAGAAGGGAGGTGACTTGGTCATGATAATCAATATGGCTGCAAGAATCTATCTTTCCTTGATAACGTTATCTTTCATATTAAAAAAAACAAAAGTGGACTTTTTGTTGTTGTTGTTCTGTAACGACAAAAGGTTTTCCTGATTTGTCAAAATATTTTACCAGCTAGATTTTGTCTGTACACATTCAAATTTAGTTCATGGTCATTTGACTTGATTAATGAAATTAGGTGAAAAATATCCTACTAGGGATACAGTTTCTTATAGACTTTCATAATGTCTCAAATATTGACTGAGTTATTATTGGATGCATTTTTATCCTTTGACCATTTTTGTATTTATTTAGATATAATTCTAAAATGACTGAAAATAATTAATGCTCCTTAACAGGCAATTGCTGCAGTCTGGCTGGGCACAATTCAGGAGCCACTTGTTAAAAGAAACGAACTTTATTTTTAGAACCACACATGCCAAACAAAACAGCTCCTTAGGAAAAACCCTCAGAGCCCAACTGCCACCACTGGCTTCCCACAAGCCTCTCCCCCTCCCACAATCCTCCTGCTCTTGAGGCCGATTGGCTGGGTCGTGTGGGCGGAGCCAAAAAAGTCCCCCAGTGAGCAGCTCCGTGGCCTGAAAGGGCAGGGAAACAGCCCAATGAGCATCACCACAGAGGAGCCAATCAGCTAGATGTTGCTGGGGCTGCTGTGAGCCAATCATCAGCTGGCAGTCTGAAAGTTTGCTGGGGCCCCTTTGGCTGTGGCTCTCAACAGGCAATGCTATAATTTTTATATATTTCATTAAGATGCAAAGTGCTTTTTTATCTCTCCTTCCTATCTCTGCTCTTTTGTCCTCTCTGAGCTTAAATTAGACTGAATTCATTGAATTCAACAGAGGCAAGATAGGCCATTCTGATTTTTCTTTAGTTTACCTATGATAGGATCATTCAGGATCTTTATTCTATGTGAGATTTAGCTATACTAGTCTGAAACACTAGTCTAAAAACCTTTTGATGTTTTTTTGTACTTTCACGTAATCATTGAATTTACTAAGCAATATTCTCTGGCCCAGCATTAATGTTTGACACAAGCCCACATAGTGTTTTCCATAACAGCAGTACAGCTCACTTTAACTTTTAAATTTATGTGTAAAACCAAATTCCACACTTCACCTCAGTCTAAATCTTTCTTGCTCCTGATTTTCTTATTAACATGAATGTTTCCCTCACCAAAATCTCAGACAATTAAATGAGGAATGCCAGTCAACCTCTCACTCTGCCCTTTCTGTTGAAACTGCTGCCAAATCTTATCAATTAGTTTTTGATTTTTAATTTACATTTTTAATCAAAGTAATGTATGCACACAGTTAAAATCAAATGGTTGTAGAAGAACTTGGATAAAATGCAACAGCCCCTTCCCACATCCTAGCCTTCACATTTTCTCTTTTTCCCCTTTTTTTAGTAACAACATTCTTAGCTCTCAACAGAATCCATAAGCTGATATTTAATTTCACAACTTTAGATGTGCAGATATCATCTATTGAAGAGGATGTCAACAGATGAAATATGTACATCACACACACCACTGCTTCTCCCATCGTCACCCCCAACTTAGATACAGTACCAGCTCTAGTTCCTTTCCTGGTTGTTTCTAGAACCTCAGTCACCCTGCTTGGACCTGTACTCCTGTTTCATCAGAGAGAACTATATCTCTTGACCTTCGTATTAGGAGACAAGTACATCAGTGCTCACAGCTTTTCCAGCTCCTTTTCCCCCTCTGCCTCCTTATTTTTGCTGACAATGTCATTATTTTGATACAAAGTCAATAACGTTGATGTTCTCTTTTCTTGCAACAGATAATTTCCCATAATTTATCAGTTAGTTATAGAATGAAAACAGATTAACATCATGTGCATCTTTATTGTACACTTGCAAAGTTCTTTCTGTTTTTCCATGCGCCATTTGCCACGTCTGTCTTTCTGTCTCACTCTTACTGCTCTGCCCTAATTTGTATTGCCTCTTCTCATGCAAGTCTCTAACTGGCCATGACCTCCATTCTCTCCCTGCTCAAAATGAACCTCCTGTAATGCAAGATTAATCTTCCTAAAGCATAGCTCCATTTATACTACAACTATTTTCAAAATCCTTCAGGACATGAGCTAGCCACTTCTGCCCCCTCCTATTTTGTTCTATCCTGTCTTCCCTGTAAAAGCCCTGTCCCACCCCATTCTTATACTTCTGCCAACAATATACCCTTGTTCTGGATGTCCATTCCATAGCCTTTACCTGGTAAAAGGCTACTTAAAAGCTCAGCTCAAGGTCACCCCACATGGCAGTCTTCTTGTAGCATAATCATTGTCTGAATCATCTTTGTTTTTGTACTGGTTTTGGTACCTTGTTTGGATTGAATCTTTGTGGATTTTTAAATTTTTTCTTTTAATATTCAGCATACTTGTTACTAATCATGCTCACTTAATTAAAAAATTGTTGAATTGAATATATTTTTAATTTTTTTCTGCATCAGTAAGAACATTGGCAATGCTAGTTTTTTTTAACTAACTAACTAATTAATTAATTATTTTAAATATTCTTGCATGTTTAGCAGATTGGAAACACAGGCAGAATTAGAAAATAAGTTTGTGCTTTGTAAATAACTTTGATTCTTGCTGGAAAGGAGCATTATCTATACATGTAAAATATGATAAGCTGGTGGAAATGTTTTATCTTTAAAATGTGATTAATTTAAGTATATTTCTCTTATGCTATTGATTTTAGAAGGATGTAGCAATTTGGAATCCATGTATTATAATTTCCTTTTTCCTGTTCAATGTCTTTATACATGGATGGCTAGTAAATAACTTCAAAAGCCAGTGTTTTGGTATTTTCCTTTGTATTTCTTGATGTTTCTGATGTAGCCTATCTGGGATTTCATCTTGTTTATAGATGTAAGCATAATGATTCTCTCTGCTCTCAGTAATATGCTCTCTATTTGTGACACTTCATCTGCAAATGGATATCACTCATGTGAATCATTTGTATCTCATGGCCCCAGCTCTCTTTATGTGAAAACATGGGGCCTTGAACCACATTTTCTATGAGCTTCCCTCTATTTTTTCTTGTATGAATTTAAGCAACATTGTAAATCCTTATGGATCCTAAAAATTTCTTTTCAGAAAATATTCTTTCAGAGAACTTTCTGCTTTTCTGAACACGCATATGTCTATTTTTTACTTCACCTTCTAAGATCCTATAAACATAAACTAAGTGGGGCATTATTTATATCCATTGTATAAAAATAGAATTCAGTTAAGACAATAGCAAAGTTACTAGCATTTTCATGACTAAATGGTAGAACTAGAATTAAGTTCTTCTGGCAGCCTGGTGTGGTGTCCACACCTGTAATCACAGCAGCTTTGGAGGCTGAGGCAGAAAGATCAAAAGTTCAAAGCCAGCCTCAGCAACTTAGTGAGACACTGTCTCCAAAAAAAAAAAAATTAATTAAGGGTTGGAGGATATGACTTGGTGGTTAGGCATCTCTGGGCTCAATTCCTGGTATCAAAAATAAATACATAAACAAATAAATAAATAAAGTTCTTTCAGTGTCTAGTTGTGTTATCCCACGACGCTGTGAAACTCCCCATTTTATAGTTGCTCAGATTCACATCTAGTTACCACATTTAATTTAATGATAAAACCCATTCCTACCATGCTACAGAAGAAGAATATGTTCAGCTTGATATCTGTGTATAAAGTCTATTAGCCATTTAGGAGATATGTTTCAAATTTCTTCTCTATTTCTACATGCATAGTATTCTCTATAATTTATTTTATTTATGGAGTACTGTACACTTGCAAAGCAAGTTCTGAGTTGTAGATAGTATTATGGTGTCTATGGCAGCACATTCCCTTAACATGCTGTATGACATACATAATTAAGTAGAACACCCACCGATTTCTGGTTGCACTATTTACTATCTTTGATCAAATTATCTTAGCTTTGTTCTCTAAAATGAGAATAATACTATATAACACCTGAGATAATACATAACGTGGTTATTGTGCAGATGAACTGAATTCATAGTAAGCATCTTAGAATAGCATTTGATATAGGTAAGTATTGCCTTAGAGTTTCCTACTCATATAATCAGTGTTCTCTAGAGAAACAGATTTGTTATAATGGATTGGCTCACGTGACTATGAGGCTGAGAAGTCCAGTGATATATCCTCTACAAAATGGAGGTCTAGGAAGGTCAGTGGTGTAGTTCCAGCCCAAACAAGCCCAAAGGCCTGAGAAATCAGGAGAGGCCATGGTGTATGTCCTCCTATTCCAAGTCCGAAGGTCCAAGAACCAGGAGTGCTAATGTCTCAGGGAATAGGAGATGGATACCCCAGCTCAAGCAGAGAGCGATACTACTTGCTCCTCCTGATTGTTCTATTAAGAACCACAGATTCACTGATGCCCACTTGCATTGGGGAGGGTGATCTTTACTTAGTCTACTGATTCAAAAGCTGATCTCTCCTGGAAATACCCTTAGGACCTTCTCAGGAGTAATGTTTTACCAGATGTATGGGCATCTAATCAAGTTGATACATAATTAACTTGCTCACTGTGACTATTATTTTCATTATTATCATTATTTGAAATGCCAGGAGAAAGCAAGAGTGTTCAACTGTCACCCCTAAGATAACAGTGTAGCAAAAATGGCTGTGTTAATTCCTTCCTCTTACCAGGGAACTGCATCAGTAGTGCCCCTCTTAAATACTGTGTGATTATTCTGATGTGTTAGGGATGGAACACATGCAGTTCAATGCCTACAACCTCAGGCTGCGAGGGCCATATCTCAGTCCTCATCTGTTCCCTACCTCTCCTGTGCTCTCTCATCATCCCCATTCTTGATTTCTGTCTCCTGGGTCTCATCGCTTCTCTGTTCTTTGACCACCAGCTGAGTTCTCTGAAACCCATCTAGCAGCGGGCCCATTTCTCCTGCCAGTCAGTGGCAGTGGTAGGGAATAAGACAGGGAAAGTAGGGGAGCAGGGAGGCATTATTCCTTACACAGGGTTTTACATATTAATGATGTTTCTGCTTGAAGAAAAAAATGCTAACCTGTTAAAATTTCCTTTTTGAAATTCATAATGAAGAAAAATTTACTATCTCAGGAAAATGTGTTTAGAGTACACCACACTGAAGCTATGGTTGACTTAGAAAATGTGAGGTTGCCCAAGCCTTCATTTGCTTTTACTTTAATGAAGACAAACAAACCAGGAAAAAAAAAATAACTACCATGATTAAAATTTAAAAAAAGAAGATATTCAACTTTATTTTTGTCCGTCGAGGTCAATTCTGAATCACAAAAAGTTATTATTATTATTATTATTATTTTTTACTAGTTCACTGTCAATTTACACCCAAGAATCAGCCTGCTGTGGTCTTTCTAAAGTGCCATTCTGTGGATTTGAGGGAAGGCCCAAGAACCTGTCACTCACACATAACCTGGAGTTTCAGCAGCAAGTCTGCCGTAGAGGTAGATAACTGCAGTAGACCCTCATCCCGTCACTTCTGAGCTAACCTTCAGAAAGAGGTCAGACAGGATAGAGTTCAGCCCCCTCTTACAGGAGATGAAAGAAAGCAGTTGAAACAACCCCTTTCCCTCTTGGTTTTTAAGTTTTCTTTACCCTCCAGGAGGAGGAACTCAGACTCTGTCACATATTCAGGTTCCTCAGAGGCGAATTTACTATCATCACAGAAGATACTGGGACTGTGCAGATCTAGAGGCTGCTACCACCTCTCTGAAACCCTAAGGGGAAGTGTCCATCTATACTGATGCAGAGCACTTGAGATTCACCTGACACTGACAGTAATGCTCACATTGTATTCTGAGGCTTTTCAATCTTTTTTTTTATTCTTTTTTTTTTATTATTAGTTGTTCAAAACATTACAAAGCTCTTGACATATCATATTTCATACATTTGATTCAAGCAGATTATGAACTCCCATTTTTACCTCGTATACATATTGCAGATTCACATCGGTTCCACATCCACTTTTTTACATACTGCCATACTAGTGTCTGTTGTATTCTGCTGCCCTACAGTTGAGCTTGGCAGAGTTCTAAGACGACCCCCTAAATAATCTGCCCTCTGGCATATACACACTGCTTCCAACTTATGCAACTAAACATTACTCTAGGTGCTTCTGTGAAGGGATTTTAAAGATATAAATTAACAGTCCCAAATTACTTCCCTGTAAGAAGAGAAGATTATTCTGGGTGGGCCTGGCCCAATCAGGCAAGTCCCTAAAAAGGACCAGCATTTTCCTGATGAAAGAAATTGGAGTTGTGAGAGGAATTTAATACAAGGGCGAATCTTTGTTATTGCCTTTGAAGATGGAGGGCCTCTATGACAAGGAACAGGGACAGACTACCACAGTTGAGACTGACCCTTGGCTGATAGCCAAAGAGGAAACAGGGACCTCAGTCCTACAACCATAAGGAATGGAATTCTCCCACAATACCATGAGTCCAGGAAAGAACTGTAAGCTCCTGAAGAGAAGGGCTAATTAACTTGATTTAATCCTTTTGAAACTCTGGGCAGAGAACTCATCCAAGCCATGCCCAACTTCACTGTACAGAGACAGGGCAGGGAATAGATAAACAGGTGCTACAAGTGTGCGGCCACTTGTGATGCGGCAGTAGAGAACTAATATGGTGGTGTTTGCAGGACAGCATAGAAGGTCATTGCAAAATCACCTTCCAGCACAAGCTGGGGAGTGTGTTTCTTTGCTTTGTTGGAAACTAAACAATGTGTGCCCCCCATCTCTCCTAGCAAAACAAAACAAAATAAAACCCAAAACCCTACTAGATAAGCAACTAGTCCAGACTTGAGAGCTAGGAAGGGAGAGTCACCTTTATCTTCTGTTGTTCTTTCTGGCCTTATATGAAATGAGAAGAAGAGCACACACTGTACACTCAGAAATTCTTTGAAGTGTGTTGCAGAGGTTTTAGGTGTTTCAGAGACTTTTCTACATCTTTGTATATATAGATCCTCACAGCCCCATCTGCAAACTCCCCATGTGTTCCTGGTTAAGTCAGTCTCTATGGGAGAATGCTGTCCAGGGAAAAGAAAGGTGGCCCTGA
The DNA here is from genome assembly GCF_048772815.1 of Callospermophilus lateralis. Taxonomy (NCBI): domain Eukaryota; kingdom Metazoa; phylum Chordata; class Mammalia; order Rodentia; family Sciuridae; genus Callospermophilus; species Callospermophilus lateralis. The sequence continues at coordinate 65,663,375 of NC_135310.1, forward strand.
TCTTGTGTTTCCCTGATATTCTGGAGAAGCAGCTTGTTTTTGCTTTTTGACAAGTTCCCAGATGTTTTTCACAATCCCATGTTTAAATCTTCCCCTTTCTCTGTAAAGAATCCTTGTCAATAGAGTGTATTTTTATAGGTAACTGAATCACTGCTGCTAAACTTGTGGTATTAATGAAGAAGTCAGAGCTGTCCCTGAAGGGCTGTAAGAAGAGCTTAGAGTGTCTTGTGAGAGTGCGGCCACTTTGCTGGAGAAATCATTGAACATAGTTTATTGGATCGAGGCCCATTATCCAGGTCGAGTCCCCGACACTTGCCAGGCTCCCCTGTTTACTATATGTGAACACAGAGAAGTCATGAAGCCAAATTTTGAATGTGGTTGTTGGAAATAAAATAACAGTCCCTTTTGTCTATACTGGTTCTGGAAACACATACTGGGTTTGGGTTAAGGAACAACCGTAGGATATTCTCCGCATACGTCTCTGAAGACGTATATGGGTGCTTATATGATTATTTTATTTTAGAATAAAATCCTACATGTTAAGGATGGTTAAAATCTTGTAAATGACGCTAAGATACTTTGTCTCATTTTGCTACTTGAATTACTGTTTCATTATCAGCCAGTTGTGATAATATAAAACCTTTAATTCTGTTTGCTCCAGGTAAGTAGGCTTCTTATATTTAAGAGACCATGTGGAATATTTCATTCTGAGGTGCGTTAATTTTAAGAAAAGGGAGACCTGTGGGTTTATCTAAGATTACAGACAGGAGGAAGCAAAAGCAAGGCCCCTCCTCTGACTGCTGAGCCAAATCAGCACTGGGGCCAAGCAATTAGCCCAACACAAAGGCAGCCATTACAGTATCAGAGCAAACCCCCATTGTCTCATTGCACCCTGCAGGCTTAACAAGTTTTCTCATGGGCTGCAGCAACTGTGATTTGGAAAGTAAACCATTTATATGTCACATGACTGGATTGGTTCTTGAGGCATCCAGATTCCTGCTATGATCTCTGGACCCCAACTTCAGCCACAGGCTGGAGAAAAATCCCTGGGATGACAGCAGATGGGCACAGGCCTTTTGGTGTTTTATCAAAGTGTTGGGCTTCAGAAAGCCCAGGCCTTAAAGCATGTGGAAGTGGAGGTGGTGGAGGCTTTTGGAGATGGGAGTGAAAGGACACTCTCTAGCAAAAGGCTTTAGATTTGAACTAATCTTGGACAATTTGAACTGTGTCCTCTTAGTCTGGAAATGTTCTAAGAAAACTGAGACTACTTTCCTGTGTTCTGGGGTCTCCTGTCTACTGGAGAAGATAGTTAGATTCAAGGGCCCTACTTAGCAAAATCCCAGAAAGTCACCCCATAGTGGTCCTAGCAGCCTCTAGGGGGATACAAATGCTTTCCTGTATCCTCAGGCTCTGTCTCCTTTGGTTACCCCGCGGGAACCAAGGATTTCTTTTTTTTTTAATCCCTCATATAGCATTTGCATAAAGGCATATGGCAACATAACCTTGAGAACAAAATCTTTTAGTGAAGCAGCTTTTATCTTCTTATTAATATCTAGAGGAAATTCTTGAAGTGAATGAACTTAAGCATAAGTACACATTTGAATATTCAAAATAAACTTCTTATTCTCTTTTGTAGGAATCCTGCTCCACTAAAAAATGTGCCATAATTATTTCAGTTAGAACAAACATGTCCACTTAACCCTCTTATATATTCAGTTATCAGTACTACATCTGGTTAATGAAGATTAGAAGCAGAAAAGCCTTTGGAGCATGCTTTCTGGAGAAATCATTTTCCTCTCGAGCAATGACCTTGAGAATACATGGGCACTATGGAGCTATCTGATTGATGGTATGTGACTCACCCATAATGATCCTTATAATGTTCGACAGTCATTCCCCAGATTGGTGCTGGCCACTGAGTAAGGTGCTGGTGAGTATTTTAGACCATTGCTCAGTGCAAGAGGATGTGGGATTACAGATGATGCTTTGTGCAAATTTGCCCACATATAGAATTAAGTGACTTCACAGGCTTCTTGTTTAAGGTTAGGCTGCCTTAGTTAGGGTGTGCTGTATTTCAGCAAAGCTATGTATTTCATTTGATGTCACTTTCTGAATAGCAATTATAGCAATTTAGAAACCAATTGCACTCTAAATAACTTCATATTATAGACATGTGTTAATTAAAAAAATATTTATTTTTTAATTGTAGTTGGACACAATACCTTTTTTTATTTTATTTATTTATTTTCAGGTGGTGCTGAGGATAGAACCCAGGGCCTCACACAATCTAGGCAAGCACTCTACTGCTGAACCACAACCCAAGCCCAGATATGTGTTAATTTTTATATTCAATTTTCAGCAGCTCTGCATTTCATATTTCTCCATTTCTTCTTCCTTCCTTGATAAACTTCAAGTTTCAAGATTGAAGAATAAAGCTTCAAGAAAAGGTGCATCAAGATTGCTTTATCTTTGTTAATTAAATCCCAAGTATACAAAAATATAGTTCATCTAATAGGATTTTTTTCTGGATAATTTCTTGTCAGGAGACAGCTTGCGTTTTGACAAGGCTTCATTTATGTTGTACCTTTGCTGAGACAGATATATAAAGCACTGACCTGGGCTGCAGTACACAAAAGACAATTCCACATAGCTGAGAGTCAGAAAGACCTCTGTCAAATGCAGATGGCACTATTTACTCTACTAGCGACCTCTGTGATCTTCGCTGAGCCTCAACTTCCTCATCTATAAAATGGGCATTCTATTTCATATCACTTTGTGAGGATTAAATGAAATAATGCATATGATGTCTGGGTGCCCAGTACATCATTGTATGGCTACTATTATTAGTGATAGCATCACCACAATCCCCTAAGGTGATAGAAAAATTTTTGTCCCATGACCTGCATCTGTCCCTATTAGAGTCTGAATGATGGTGACATCTATGGTATGACTTGTTCATTTCTTATCCAGCTCTTCAAGTATTCTTTCCTCTCATAACCAGGAAAAGAAGAAAATTGCTAATTTAGTTGTGTTCCCTCACAACAACCTAGTTCCATGTAATACTTCAAGGACAAAGAAGTGTGAAACTTGATGGACAATCAGAGACCCAATACCCAGATCCTCATCTGCTTCTCCCTTCCTGTACATGGTACTATTCCTTTTAAGTCTTGTTTTCAGGAGGCCTGTGTGTAGTCCTATAGCACACAGTGAGTAACGCTTGCTGGGCAGTGGACATGACTAGGCCACATTGCAGCAGTCTTTTTTGACCAGCCTACAGCCTCTCTGGGACAAGAAAACTGAGCAGCCTGTGTCATAGTGTTGTGTAGATAAAAGACTTTGGTCAAATGGGTGTAGAAGATGTTGAGAATGCTTTAACTCACTGGAAAACTCAAAGTATACATTAGCATATAAAGCTCTATATCTTGTATTAAAGAACTCAATTAATTAGTCAAGCACTTCACAAGCATATTTTGCCAAAGAATCACCAACTCCTTCCTAAAACACCCAAACAGAATATCTCACACTTTAGAAGACTCTGGAATAGTGATTTGCTCTGACCTTTTAAGAAGTATTACTTTATGTTGACATTTTATTTTTATGCCTGGAAAAAAAGGCAGAGAGTTAGTCAAAGAATGGAAATTGTAAATAAAATAATCTATCAGTCAGAATTTTCTTCTAAGCCCTGTAGATTCTTTTGGTAAGAAGAACCTGCACACTCACTACTGGTTTTACAACACTTTTGATCTGGTTTCTTCTTATAGCTCCAGCCTCCATTTTTGCCAAGATTCACTTACTATGGGGATCAGGAGCAGACGTAGCACACACTGTAGCCATGAGCAATTTCCATACATGCTGATGAATGTTTACATTTGTTACATGTAGTCACGAACACTGTAATTAAACATAAACAGAAATAATTCTGATCACAGTTCTTAGTACAATTTGCATTCAAAAATTAGAAAGTAAAATGTAATGCTATATCTTTATCAAAAGAAAACTAAAACAAAACATTGTCACACCAAATAGATATGTTGGGACTTCTGTGAAAAAAATATGATCAGATTAAAATTGTTATAGCTCTTCTATAGCCGTGATTGGCATGTTATCTAGCTGCCATGAAAGGATGTTATGGAAGAAGGAGACAATTAGGTTGCTTTGTGGATATTTAGTTTCACTATTTTGAAGCTTTTACAAATAAGATGATTACCCACAATGTTGTCATTTTAGTTTAGTAAATGCTATAATTGAACAAATAAACTATTTTTCCTTTATCTTTCTCTTTGTACACATATATGCTATGTATCATCTTTGCATCTGATCTGTCCTCTAAATTAGAAAAGCTGCCGAAATTCTTCAAGGTTTCTTTTAGTTTTAATTGGTGTTCTGACAATCAGAATCAGGCACTTTAGTTAAGAGAAATTTTTGTCTTTCTGTATAAAACCATTGGTAGGTTTTTAAGGCAACAATGTTAATGAGTTTATGGGTTTTAAGTTTTCCTGAATTATTCTTTAAAAGGCTTCCAAGTGCTAAATAAATAACTCATTAATACATTAGCATTCAGAGAACAAGATCACAACTTTCATAATTCATTTATAGGACATTTCAAAGTTGAAAAGTTTGAATCAGTTCTGAGTTAAACTCAGGTAAAAATCTCAGGTGTTATACTGGTTCTTACTAAGCCACTATGTATCTCATCATTTGAACTTTTTCATCTGCAAAAAAGAGCATATCTGTTTTAGCATACATTATGAGAATGTATAAGTGATGAGTCAAGTAGAATTTAAATGTAGTTTGGATTTATAGAAGAAAATATTAGGTTATTGAAATAAGTGAGAGATATTTCTTCCTTCCTAGAATGTGAACAATGAAAAATATTATTAGAATTTGTTATTGGACAGTAGCAAGTGATGATCATGATATCTACACTGGACCTATGTTTGGGAAATTTTTTGGAAAGTATTAAGAATGGAGTATTTTTAAAGATCTGATTGATAAGCATTGAGAATGTTTATAGTGGCTATCAGCTCTCCTGTGGCTTTATCTTCAGGGGGTATTGGGATCACCTCAGTCCTGACCATTGGCTAAAGCATTTTGTCTGAGAAGCTTCTCTTTAACACTCCTGTGGTTCTTATAACTTCCATGCTATGAAGACCCTAAAATCACCACTCTGAATTGCTTTATACATAAAAGGAAGGCTTAGTAAATGTACTATTGTCTCTATAATGCAAAAATAGCCCAACCATAGTAAATGCGTAATTTTTATAACATGTACAAAAGTGGATATTACAAGAAGGAATTATTATATACTTAGAAAGGAAAAATAGAAGCAATAATTTGAAAACCCTCAAATCCTTGAGCTGAAAGATTATTGATATCATAATACTATAAAATGGATTTTTAAAAATAAATAATCTTTGGAAATAAAAACAAAGAGTAAGGTGATACTGTGAAAAAACATATTTTGAGATAGTATGTTCATTTCAACTCTATAGTTCTATTTGAAAAGTGTGCAACTATCTAAAATAGAATAATACCATAGAATGATTTGGCTGTGTTACATATTTGGGTGTGAAAGTGAGTTTCTTCAAAGTTATATATTCTCGATTTTTAGTTAAAGTTTAGATTTCCTAAAAGTTGTGCTACAACTAGATTTTTAAAGCCATCCAAAACGAAATCTGTAATTTATTTTCCCATTACCTTTTTATGAGGTCTTACAGCCACCGTAACTTCTTTTGTGCTTTGAGATTTACAGGTTAGGTCCTGTAAAAGGGCACTTGGGTGACCCTCTGGGCCAGTGTCATATATCTTGCCTCGCTCCTTCTGGCCTTCCAAAATTAATGAAGGCATCTTTACATGACAGTCTCCTTATAATGTTCCAATGATTGGCGTACAAGAGGTTAAATAATTTTTATCATTACTGTTTCAGAATTTAGACACTATAATCAAGTGAATTGACATAGAAGATAGTGTCGACAAAGCTCACTATCCCATGTGCCGGATTTCAAACAGGAACTAAAATATTGATAGAATTCCATTTGGGATATTATCAAGAGTGTGGTATCTTTGCTTTGAATTTTATTCATGTTTGCAGTATTATTCAAAAATCGAATGCAGCACACTGCTGCTGTCACTCAGAGTGTGCCCTTGTTGTTTGACTAAGGGAGACTTCAGCTTCAGGGCGCTGTGCTATTCAGTAGAACGTGGTGCCAGGGAGGGCAGCTCTCTGCCTGCCTGGGAGAAATATCCTCTTTTATAAATAGCCCTACGTTGCCAGTGCCTTTTAGACTTCTTAGAGCATTTTTAGCTAAAAATACACAGCCATTCACAACAGAAATTTTATTCTCTTCCAATCTTTTATGTTTTACCTTCTAATTTACTACATAATAGAAATAGCATTTCATGCCCCAACATTCTTTTCTTTTAATATTCTATATTGTACAACATTTTTTTCCTTAAAGACTCTTTTAAACTACAGTAACAATATTTGGACTTCAACATAAAATATTACTCTTTTATTCCAAGATAATAATGACTCTACAATAAAAAATATATCTATAAAAGAGAGAGAGAAGAAAGAAACCCCAAACAAACCACACCATCCAGTTTCGGCCAAGCTGCCAAATCCTATTACAGATTCAATCCTATTAAAACGTTCCCAGGTTTAAGCCTGCTTTGGAGTTCTTCATAGGAGTGCATGACCCCTACCCAAACCCCTACATGTGTGGTCAGGGACCTCAGGATAATCGTAAACTGCCTGGACTCCCATTAATCTCGCACAGTCAGATATTAGTGCTTGTAAATCAGCACCTAAACAAGCACAATGGTTAAAGCCATCAATAGTCTTTTAATGAGGCAGATCAAAAACAAATGAAAGCAGCAGGACACTCGGATTTGCCAAGGAGGGGAAGGGGAAGGCTATAAGCTTTGTCTGATTTCTTATAGAAAAAAGTAGATGGATTTAGTCCAGATCCTGTCTTCTAACTACTGCATCCACTCTTTAAAAAATATATAAAACAAGATTATTTCCAGGAATTTCCTTCGTTTTCTTTGTTCAGAGCATAGCAGCTGTCACTTTCTTCCTTTTCTCTCCCTTTCTCTTTATAGTTTCGTACAAATATACATCGACATATGTACATTAAAGTACACATATTTAAGAGGAGGTCATTGCAAATAACAACTGCATGTAGACATGTTAGGCAATGATCAGTTACACTTTGTCAAGAATTTTAATTACTTATCTGCATCTTTGCAGGCATTTTATGTGCTTTTGAAATTCCCACAGATGTTTTTTGTCCATTAGAAAAGAGGGGAATATCTTGTTTTGCAATTCCTTGTTTTAAAGAAGGAGAAAAATAAAGCAAGATAGGATTTATTATCTAGCACGCATGTGCAGCAGCATTATAATGGTTGCCAAGCAACCTAAAGGAGCCATATCATAGTAAAGAGGGGGGCAAATGAATGAACAGATGCATGGGATTAGATATAGGAAGGCAGAGCAGAGGCTGCCTGAAATGAGCTCACCTTGGCACAGTACTTCTTCATGGCGATTTGCTCTTATCCAGCTTTATTTATCTTGAATATTTCCTTTTGCTTTTGAGTGGGATTTTAATTTTTGCTACCTTTTTAGTTTACTAATTGACTAAAAGACTCAAAAAAGAAGAGGTGTGAAATGCTTGTAAAATTCCGGTTCTTTTATTGTTGCCCATCATATTCTTTCAAGACAATATTTTAAGAAGCAGAAAGATAGAAACAAGCATTTTCCTACATTTGCTGTTACATCACCCAACACGAAACAGACATTCAAAGATAGTATTTCTTTAGAGGTGTTCTCAAAACATATGTTCACTTCAAACTCACAGCTTGCTAAGCCTTTTCCATTGCCATCATATTAAAACCTCACTCTTGGGTGTGTGTATACACATATGTATGTATACATATTTACACACATATAATTTTGCATGTATGTATGCATATAATTTATGTGCAAATGCAAAACACATACACATGCATACATATTTAATACAGAAGCCTGTAGATAAAAAATGTTACACCATTTCTTGATGCCAGATTATAGATATATAGGATGGGAAGAAGACAGATGCACATGTTATACCTAAACAATTTAAATGGTCAACTTAAAGACACCTACTCTCATATAATAATATAAAACTCAATTTGTTATTTGAAGTATGAAAACTTATAATACCATGCATTTAATAGCAACCATCCCTAGATAATCCAGTCATGTAGTTGATGAAGGCTTCAATGTTAAATTCTTAAAAGCAGCCTGGCATCAGTACATCCTAGAAGCATGGTACATTTTCAGCCCCCAAATGGGAAAAATTATATTTTCAAGTTGTTTTGAATTATTTAAGAAATGAAAAAGATCATAAATTAATAAATGTTTAAAGTATGAGACTGTGTAGAGACCATTCAACTGGGAAATTTCCACCATAAAAGTTTCCAGAAATGCAAGATATAAACTATTGGTTCATAACTAGCCTCAGAACTAGCCACTAAAGGAGGATGAGCAGTCTCCTCCACTCAGCAGAGGTGTGACCGAAGAATTTCTACCACCTGAGGACTTCTGTTCCTTCCTACTTCACAGCAGAAAGGTAGTGACTGAGCCAGATCAGCACTTGGGGATTTTCCCTTTGGACTACGTGATAAAATTTTAACTGTAGTTTTCCCCAAGAAATGACATGTGGAGCTGCATTTTAATCATAGATTGACATTAAGCTATTGGGGAATTACACTGTGTCTACTAATATATATTCTACCTCTCTTGCTCTAATGAGATCACCTTACACTCACTGGCACTGATGCAAACATTTAGAGCTGAGTGCTCAAAAGAGGCTGGAGTACAAATGGTACATAATTCATTACCCTGGGAAACGCGATTTCAATGCAACATAATGCAAGGTGCTCTCAAGTATTTCTGAGACAGAAAGAGTGTACCACAGTCATGGTGAAGAGACTGTTTACATCAACCTGATTCCACTTGTTCCTTAGTAGAGCCAACAAGCCCTCTACTGTATTATTGTACCCGCTTCTACTTACGGACTCCACAGATAAGTCCTTGCAGCTAGGGAACAAACCCTTTCTTTCATAATGTATGAGCCAACGAAAACCTGTGTAAGTACAAAAGGAAGATCTTGAAAATTCTAAAAAAAAAAAAAAAAAAAAAAAATTCTCTGAGCTAATTGATAAGATCTCAGCAACCTGTTAAATTTGCATTTAAAGTAACAAGCTATTCTCTACCCCCATTCACTCTTGTCAATAACCAAAAGATGGCAGCATTTTACCCATCATTCATTAGTGACAACTTTGGGAGAGTTAGGTTTGCATTGCTTCTTTCATGTGCATTGTTATTTCCTCTTGGTACTAAGTGTGGATTGATAGTGCTGTGGCATTTATTAACAGCAGCAACAACAAAAATGGAATTTCAAAAAAGCTCAGAAGATTAATTATACAAATTATGGTTTAAAGCACCAGAATTCCTCTTTGAAGAGGAAACACACACCAGTCTAACTGCAGTGACTCCACAGTGCAATCCAGCTCTGCAAGTGGTATCAGAACCCAAACACCTTGTTCCTCCAGCCATTAGGCTTCCTGGCTATGGGCCAGAGAAAGGAGTAGGGACTCATGGAGACTGAGCCTCCTAGGGGAAATATAAAGGAACACTAATGAACATATCTGACAAGTTTTCCACCAACCCAGGCATTCTCATTCCTCCCCACCCCACCCCGCCGCTCCAAATATTGTCCTAATAACAAAGGTTATATTAAATATGTGAAAGAGGGATTGCCAATCGTTTTTACTTCTAGCATTTGGAAAGAGAATGTATTCTTATCCATGACGGTGGAGAGACACTCCTTCCCAAAATACCTTACAAAGCTCACTCTAGACCATTGTCTCAACCATTTGATTTCCATCAAGACAGACAACCTCATTTAAAAATCTTCTCATTTCGAGAAACAAGAGGGCATAGCTTTGCCAGAGTGCATGCAAAAAGAATTGGGTCCTTTTTCCTGAATGTTCATTATAAATAGGGCAACCTGTGACAGCAATAAGCCTCATCAGCTTCCTGCTCATTCTGTGTAGTCTGCTCATCTAGGCTATTATTTTCCTCTCCTATATTGTTGATTAGCATTACCGAGATATAGTAATAAGCCTCATTCCCTCCTAAGTAGTGAGATTCCCATTTTCTTAAAGCAAGGACAAAATCCCTTTAATATAAAATAGAGGTTCATGTTCACATTTGATTAAAATGACACAGGAAAATATAGGCAAAAATAATATTTAGAAGTCTCTAGTGTTTGTTCAAAAGAAATCAATTACTTTGAGGTTACTTTTGCTTTTGGATAAAGCATCTGTAAATCTAAGCAAAGGCTTTTCTTGCTTCTACTTCTGGGTAGTATTAAAAGAACTTATAACCTACTCTCATCTTTTTCTAGGACTGTAGGCCACTCACTGCATTGCTGTGTGACAGGAGAAATGTGAAGTCCATATAATATTTTGGGCTCCACTAACCAGAGTGATAAATGTTGATTCTCATAGAATTAAATTGTAGAGCGAATTTTCAGAGATAATCATATATAGATTGTGTGTGTTTAAAGATGAACAATTAATAATAGGATTGAGGTGATTTAAATTAAAGAAACTGTGTGAAATAATTTAGCAGGGAATTGTAATGTATACAAATAATGTATACAAATAATATAAAATGTATAAAATCTATGGAATTTCAAGAACAGCATACTATGCTATTAAAAGTTGGTAAAGTCAAGCCATAGTTTAATCATAAGGTGTAATGCCAGTTCTTCAAATGTAAGTTGAGTGGCCTTAGAAAAGTACTTGACCTTCCTGTGGCTAGGTTCCTCATCTGTAAAGTGGTTGTATAAACAGCCACCCCACAGAACTGTTAGGATTGATGAGATACCATGAAGCACCATTTACTATGCTTAGCAAGAGCAGGTAATTTTATTATGGTTAATACCTGTACTTATATTCATAATATATGACTAATTTTTGAAAGGAACAATTCTGTACCAAATCACCAGATTGTAAACTTGAGATGATAAGTAATGCATTTCTCTACTTTCCTATTATCCTAGATTAGAGTTTAATATGAAGATTGATCATTTCTTCTTCAATGTGGTACCTTTGCTTCTAAATCAACAGCTTCATGTGCCTGCTTCCCTTTTCCCAGAATCATTTACTTTCTTCAGTCTTCATTTCAGTCAGAGAAGTTGCCATCAACTGGTAGGATTGGAAACTTTCATCCATCTAATTATTTATTCATCTATAATGTACTATATTGTGTGCTGTGGGGAGGGGTAATACAAAAATATATTCCACTTTCTGCCTTTAAGAATATATATTACTAAGAGAGGTGGCACAAATTTAGGTAACCAAGAGCCAAAGCTCTTTGAGATAGGTAGTGTTGTTTGCAAGGGAGCCTCCATGACTGGCCCCCAGTCTATACCGTTGGATTAATGTCTCCCTGTAAAAGGGTTTCCATGCATCCACACATTTGCTTTTATCACATTATATTACCATCAACATTGATTACACTCTGTCAATCTACATATCAATTCATCAGAAAGTTTCAAAGACAACCTCCAAAGTCATTTTGAATTTGTCTACTCCTCACCATCATTTTTAAGCCCCTGTCAGCTATTTCCCTGAGTCACTACAAAAAACCTTATAACTTGTATCTATGACTTTGTTCTTCCTTCTTTATAATCGGCTCTCTCCGTGACAATCCGTTGTAACTCCAACAGCAAACTTTAGAGTTCTTCAAATGTGCCACGTAGGTTCTAGATTTATGATTTTTATAAAAACTCCTCTTCTGCCTACAGTGATTTTTACCTAAACTTCATGGCCCCCTCCTCTTCATCCTCTACCTACTAAGTTAAACATCTCTATCCTTATGTGCATATCAGTTATGCAATCATTTTCAATCATATCATCCCATTGTAATTGTGGGTATAAAACTCATCACTATCTGTTATGCTCTTGTGACAATGTAAGTTCTTTGAGAGTAGGGGCATTGTCTGCCTTGTTTGTTGCTACATCTTCAGAGCCTAGAACAGTATTGGGCATACAATAGGTGCTCGGCAATATTGTTAAAGTAACAAATAATTGATGATGATTACACATTGTTTTCACTAGTAAATGTTGAGACTCTGGAGTTAGGGACCACAGTTCATTCTTCTTTGATTCACTAGTGCCTAGAATATGATAGAGGTTCAAAAAAAGGAAAGCTAGTTGTTTTGAATAAATCAAGAAATGATTTCTTGCTGGAGTGGTTCTGAATGGCATTATAGAGAAGGTATTTGACTGAACCTGAGTAAATGACAAAAGATGATGGTAGTCCATTTCAGGCAGTGGGTACTATGTAATAAAAAGTTTGAAATGGAAAAATTAAATAAATTTGTAAAGATAACAGTGAATAATAATTCAGATAAGCCGGATTTTGTACAAGAGAATGACAGGGAGGGTGGGAACTGTTAGGACTGACCTCCAAAGTCAAATAAGAAATATGAAGTCCATTATGTTCGGTAGGCAAAGGAGAGCCTTAGATTCATAGTCATGCTTTAAGAAGGTTAAATGGCAGCTTTGTGTGGCATAAATCAGGAGGGGATGAACAAGGGAACAGGTTAGAGGCTAATCTAATAGCTTGGAATGATGTAATCAAACCAAAATTAGGGCAGTAGTAGAAAGTAAAAGGAAATACATAGTCAAGAAAAATCAGGAAAATAAAGAATTGATAGTATTGGATATGAAGCATTCAGAATTAACTTAATTTTGAGGTTACAAAGACAGGTGATAGGAAGAATGCGGGATGTATCAAGATAATGGAGAATCCAGAAAGAAATACAGGTTTGTTGTGAGAACAATGTGATCCATTTTAATTTTTGCAAGTGGATTTTTAACTTATTACAACATTCCTGGAAGTATTGTCTTTTAGGCAGCTAGAAATGGGGCAGAGGAGCTGAGCTTTGGTAAGGGGCATAGATTTTGGACTATCTGTATTGCTCATAGAATCTTGGTGCAAAGATAGAAAAGACTGTTTGAATTTCCCACAGTTGTTTCATTTTAAAACCAGGAAATTATCTTGACTTTTCTCTTACCTTTATTCCCTGCATTTAACCAGTCATTGACTTGCCAAATTCCTTTTAAATATGGTGCACATCTATCTGCCTGAAACATTGAACTAGTTTCTTAAAAGGTCTTTTGATTCTATCCCTCATGATCTAATCCCTGCCATACAAAGTAGTTAGGTTTCAACTCTTGGCTCCTCTCCAAAAACCATGCATCTTGGTGCCAATTATTATAAGAAAAAGGCAAATTCTAAACATACCATAACAAATACTACATGTAAATTAGCAAATGGTGTCAATGTACAGAGAAGCAAATTTGTAGTGTAGTCTATCACTCATAAATAGTTTCTGCAATGGGTCCTAAGATCCTTAGAAGTCTGGCTCACTAGGATGAGAGCCCCAGTCATGGCTTTGTAGAGGATTCTGTTCTACAACACTTTGTTCACTACCCTGTTCTGGAATTGCCCCAAGGGCCACCATTTTATATACATCTCTTAAGGACACCCCTATTCAAAATAAAAAATGTTGAGTTACCTTGTAGCAAAAGGGAATAGCTTAGTCAAGAAAAGTTGGAGGCACTGTTAGGGTGGGCATGAAGACTTGACAGAGGCATGTAGAAAATTCACCAGTACTCTTGGTAATGTATTGTGACTGATGTCATTTTACCTGGGTAAAAAAGTATGATGGCTGAGAAAATGGGGATGAGCCTTTGGTTACAGCTGAGAAAGGGATCATCTGGAATAACATCTCTGGTCTTGCTAGACCTGTGCTGAGATAGTAGCCATGAACTGTCTGAAGCTAGTCCAAATTAATATGTGGTATGAGTACAAAATACACACCAGATTTTGATGACTCAGCATAAAATAGATCTATGAATATGTATAAAAAGTTACATGTTGAAATATTTTAGATATATCAAGTTAAATAAAACACATTTAAAAATTAATTCTACTTGTTATTATGAACTGATTTTTGTCTTCCTCAAAAGTAAAATATTGAAGCCTTATCACACAAAGTGACTAATTTGCAATCAGTGCTTTTAAAGAGATAATTAAGGTTAAATGAAGTCATTGGAGTGGGTCTAAGTCCAATATCACTGGTGTTGTTACAAGAAGAGAAAAAGACACAAGGAAAGGATTTGCAATAGAGAAAAGTCCACGTTGAGAATCTGTGAAAGTATGTTTTTATAGGAGCCAAGATGATTTCATGAATGACAACCCAGTACTCATAGAAACAAAAGAACAGTGTAGGGTTTTGGTCAGACACTAGAGTAGCAATAGGAGCTGGTATTTATGGGATTGATTCTGTATAATCTGGAAGGATTCAGTTAACTTGCTTTACCACCTCTCTAGCAGGGTTATGACCCTGACCATCAATAATACAGTTTTGAACTGCCTAGAAATGGACTATTAATTTGAATTAAACATAAGTTTTCTTAGGTTGAGTTTAGTGAGAGATTTTAAAAATATAAAGGCATGAAGAGAAATAGGTAACTTTGGAATATGATTCAGTCTGCAATGCCTAAGGTAGCAAAAATGTGACTGAGAGATATGCCAGAGTAGGAGCTTATTTGGGTACCTGGCAGCATTTTGATAGAGAGATGTGGAAGAAAGGTTCTGGAAGAACTATGGATGAAGACTCAAAAGATAATTTGACTTGGTTCATATCTCGCCGAGTGTTATAGAATAAAACGAGTTACTGTTAATATACAGCTTAGAACACTGCCATGGAATTATCTTACTCTTATACCCTTCTTTAATCTTGAGGTCCCACTTTCACAAGAGGGAACCTTTAGGGAAGAGTAAAAAAAATATAAAGGACTGCTTCAAACTTTTGTATATTTAAGTCCAGCTAAGAGTCAGTAAAACCTATAAATCTTATTCTCAAAAGTAATAAACTGTGGGCTTCTGTGTGCCACACATGAAATTTTAGGTATGAGAATTTCAGGTGTGTACATTTTTTCTTAATCCATATCATATATTCTATCTGTAAAATAACCTGTGACTATTTGATTTTTATCCTAGTACTTTTTTAATTTTATTTTTTTTCTTTTTAGATACATATGATAGTAGAGTATATTTTCACATGTTATATATATCATATTTTTGGTCAATGTATTACATTCAAGCACTTTCAAAGGGTTTGACACAACATACCCATTTTACATTCATCTTTTCTTCTTTCTAATTTGCCTCTAAAATTAGATGTTATGGGTGAAAGAAATCTACTTTTCTATACTTATTTATTATTATTATTTTTTTTTGGTACTGGATATTGAACATAGGGTGCTTAGCCACTGATCCACATCCTCAGCCCCTTATTTTTTTTTAATTTTTATTTTGAGAGAGTGTTTTAGTCAACTCTTTTGCTACTGTCACTGAAAGACCTGACAAGAACAATTTTAGAGGAGGAAAAGTTTATTTGGGGGCTCATAGTTTCAGAGGTCTCAATCCATAGACAGCCAGCTCCATTCCTAAGGCTGTAAGAGAAAGGCATGAAGAGAAACAATTAACTTTGGAATATGATTCAGTCTGCAGTGTGATCAGGAAGCAGAGAGAGACTGCCCATACCAATACAAAATATACACCCCAAAGGCACACACCAGGGATCCACCTCCTCCAGCCACATTCTGCTCACCTTTAGTTACCACTCCATTAGTCCCCATCAGGAATTAATTCATTGATTTGGTTAAGGCTCTCATAACCCAATAATTTTTCTTATGAATGTTATTACATTATTTCACACATGAGCTTTTGGGGGATACCTCATATCCAAACCATAGTAGACAGGGTCTCACTAAATTTCTTAGGGCCTCATTAAGTTGCTGAGGATGGCTTTGAACTTGAGCCTCAGCCGCCTGCCTCAGCCTCCCCAGCTGCTGGGACTACAGGTATCTGCCACTGCACCTGGCCTCAAAGTCATTTTCTTGTCTTTTAGGATGGATCACCCTTGAGTTTCTGTGTGCCATGCTAAAGGCACTAAGTGAGCTCATTAAGTGAAATATAAATTCGGAAAGGAAGCCAAGTATGGAGTAAATGGACACACTGTATATGTAAGCTTCTTTGCACTGTGACAGTTTCAGAAACTAGCTGAGCATTTCACATACTCAATTTTTGATATGTGGTAGTGATTCATGTTTCTGATTCTTAAAGCATTAGAATAAGTTAGAAAAATTTCAATTTTGTAGGTAGCCCACAAATTACTAAAATTGAGCACTAAGCAACACACTATTAGAAACTCTTGAAAACCAAAATTAAATATGAGCCAATGTCAGCTGTATTTACTGACCCATTCTTTCACATTTTTTCATCTAAGTGTTGTTTTCTTTACCTTTTGGTAGGACAGGAAAAGTCATAGGGACTGTGCCTGCCAAAACACTTGTGTGCCACTTCAAATCTCTAGGCTACCTTTGCCCTATTACAGCTTGCCTCTTTTAAGTTGTATTAATCCTGGAACTGCTTTTGAACGATTCCTTTACAGCCTTAAAAATATGATTCTTGGAGCAAAATAACTAGAGCATAAACTTACAATGAAAACTAAGTTGGGAGTTCAAGAAAATTTAGTTAATATTATATTTAATTTTGGGAGCAATATTTTATTCATGTTATTTTCTCTCTTAAATTAAAATATCAAGGGAAGCTTTTTCTATTTTATCCTTTTTCCATCAGTCCTCAAAGGTAGTTGATAAAGTAAGAGGGCTGGCAAGGTCTTGACTTTCACTTGATGACTTGAAGATATAGTCTGTGGAACAAGCAATCAGTCTTAAGTACAGGAATTGCATAGATTTTGGAAGACCAAGGCAACATGAACACCTGAGGAGAGACTATCGGTTGAAGCTCTCAAAGACTCAAGACTTATCTTCTCAAAATGATAACAAGCATCTAGGTAGTTTTTTCAGCTCAACTGACCGCTTTGGTTTTGTTTCTGACACTGAAGCAGCAAGTGTTAAATTTTCTTCAAATTCAATAGAAAGAACTACTGAAAGCCATCCACTCCTGATCTTCAGAGGTCATGATAAGAGTAAGCTCAACAAAACATCAAGTAGTATATTTACAGGAAGTTGACCCATATTTTTATCTAGAGTTTGGACCAAAAGGCTTTTATAATTCCAAAATTACATTGAAGTTGATAACACTATAGTTTAATTATAGCTTTTTGCTTTGAATGAATAGAGAAGGAGGCTTTTAATTTAATTTTTATATTTTTGGAAAAAAAGGTCATATCGTCACATTCCAGAGCAGTGTAGACCTCAATGATTTGTCTCTTCTATTGACCTAATGATTTAAGAAGGTAATATTAAAGTGTATTTTTTTTTTTTTTACTCTGTAAATTCTCTGGATTTTCTATCTATGTGAAAATCATGAGCAAGTGACATATTGTATCTTTCTGGGGGAACAAATAAAATCTTGCATTTCTGATTATTAATTATTTCTAGTTAATCAAGGAACTACTAAAAGCATTCTTTTAAAATACCTTTTTTTCTGACAATCTATGGAAAATTAAGGCAAATGTTATTTTGGAGAGTCTGCTTACTGGTCACATAACCAACATTTTAGTTAAATTTCTGTCAGCTGAACTGTAAAAAAATTAAAGATCCAAGATAAAATGTGCTCCCATGCTTCAAATCTGACCAATTCCATTACGTGCACTATTGAAGTATGAAACCTTTCTCCTTGATCAAAATGCTGGGGAGGATCTATCTATACTTTTTTTTTTTTTTTTTTTTTTAACACAAGTACTCCCACTATGAAAAAGAGAGTAGGAAGGCCAAATGAAAGACTGAAACAAGCAGCCATAAAGTGACTTTTTACATTTTTTAAGTAGGTCACAGTAAGGTATATTATTCTTACTGCAAAAGTCAGGTTAAGACTCTCAATTAGGAAAAGATGCATTTATAGAGTTCTTCCATTTTTATTGATTTTTGATGTCATTCTAAAAATGATGAATAACAATATTGTAGAAAACTGGACCTAAGGAGCATTTCTTTCCTATCTTTAGCTACTGTCAAAGAGCATGGCTCTAGTTTTCACAGGTCTCAGGAATATTACCTGGTAAAGCAGCTGGGATGATAGGCCCATGAGGAAGGGTCATTGTTTTTGACATTTATGAATATATGATTGTCCTTGTCCTGGGGCTCTGCTGTACACCTGAACATAGCCCATGCTTCAGACAAAAGCAAGGTCTCTCATTTGGAACAAGGATAATCTGCTTAAAAATCTAAATCTCTTATAAATGGCTGACGTGTGCAAGAATATCATAGTACATAGCTCTTTGTAAGGCAATTTTAAAAGAAAATGATACACATTTTGCTCAGCCAAGCAATCTAAAAGTTCAAAAGGTAAGAAGCACTTCTCAGCATGAAACTGTCAAACACATTTGAAAAGAAAGTTAATTACAATTGGCATTTCCAGGCCTTCTGCTGGCCATGGCTATCTTTCTGAAAGGTGACATTAGTGACATCCATTGTATGGGGGCTGAGAAATAAAGAATATCAAAAACCGAAGCTCTGCATTTCTGTAATGTAGGGTGAACAACTCCAGGGCACTTGTCACTTTTTTGTACATACTTTATAGCTTTGTACATGTGGTGATTGAGACTAGGCATAAGTTAGATAGAAAGATAATAGTGGTCTTCCAAAGAGGTCATCTAGATCTGTCCTTTCCTTGGGAAAGAGAATCCAGAGGATTGATGGTCAGGTAAAGACAATCTTTCCCGTTTTTTCTGACTTCTGAGTTTTCTTGGGTGGGATTGGATTTCTTTTATGGTGATTTCTTGGTCACATTTTAGTTATAATTTGAGAGAGAGAGAGAGAGAGAGAGAGAGAGAGAGAGAGAGAGAGAGAGAGAGAGAGAGGAAAAAGGGAACGAAGCAGGAAGGAAATAAAATAAGGAGGGAGGGAGGAAAGAAGGAAGTGGGGAGAGAGAGGGCAAGAGAAGGGAGATAAGAAGTAGACAGATCTAATCATTCAAGTCAGATGGGATTTGACTAGTTTCTCAGAAATTTAATAATAGAATACCTGTTTTGTATGCATTTCTCATCTGACAAGGATATGGAATGTTGGTTGGCTGCTGAAAGACCAATAAACTGAAATTATTATTATTTTTTTATTCTTGTGTTGACTACTAAATCGTCCCCTCAAACTGGCATAGGTCTATGCTGACAAATGACTAGGGTTTTGGAAAAATGAAACACTAACAGAAAAAGATGGTCATTCCCCCAGAAGCATCGATTTTACTTGAAGTTTTACGAGAAAGTAGTTATTGTTAAAATAAATGTATATGCTATGGATGTAGAATGCAAACATTTACATTCACATTTTCAAATAAATGAGTTATTTCAAAGAATTATTCTGATTGTGTGCAGCTTTGATTGTTCCACAGATCCCAGGAACATTTATTTTAGTTCTTATCCATTCGTATAGTTTTATAGAAACTTTTGAGAGTCATTAAATTCTAAGACTGTAATAATTAGTTAGAAGTTACTATCCAACATTGCTGCAGTGTGCACTTTAACTGATCGGTTGGATATTCTCTTAACAAAATTCACATTATGATTTTTATGGTTTTTAAAGGACACACTTTTAGCCCTTGTAACTATGAGGAACAAAGGAATATATATATACCCAGCATCTTCCACTAGGCAGAAAATTTTAAGGAGATAAACACTGAAATCAGAGGTCACTCTGAGTCAGCTGGGTGGCCAACCACAGCAAGAAGTCAAGAGATCCAGAGAGGTATGGGTAAGATACCCAACTTCTAGCATATTTAGGATAAGTAACATTTTCAGAAATTAAGTTATTCAAAGCAGCAATCATTCAAAATAGTATTTTCCAGTGTTCCTATAGGACAAAAATAATATGACTATCTTTGTTTAGGTAAAAAACTAATAATGTTTTGATATCATTAAGACACATGTGAAATGTCTGTTTAATGTATACCACTATACTGTTTTACTTTTGTTGGCCAACCCAAAGCAAATACAAATGAATACTGAATTATGTTGGGGTTCTACCCATGCAAATGTAAACTGCCAATACTTTTTGATGACATGGCCCAAGTGAGGAATATGTTCCAAAGTGACAGATGAAATGCTCTGTTCAATTGCACCTGGGAGTTTGTTTGGTATTAAATATTAGGCATCTGTATTTAAATGTTCAAATGCAATTGTAAAGTATGCTTGAATGATGAATTAAAAGATACCATGTTCTCATGTTTATACATCCTTTTTATTAATTTGCCTTGAGTGGCTACACAAATTTAATAATGGACTTAGTTTCTTCTATGAACAGTTACAGAACTATGAATTCTTCCAATTATATAGCATTTTTCCAAAATGTAAATTCCCCAGAATAACATAAGCTCTGAAAGTCAGACTTTAATAATAATTTTCAGTGTTAAATGGTAACATGCACAGATCCTGATAAATTACAAAATCATAAACATTTTACAGATACCATATATAAGCATGATTATGATATTCAATCTCAAAGGATACATATTTATTCAACTTATTGAGGAGTTTGTTATGTTAGATCTTGTACATTCCTTCAGAGAATAGGTTAAAAGCTAACACTGGCCTGAGGAAAGGGTATGATTATACTGGAAATTGAAACATCGAACCTGAAATATAATTCTTGCTATGCCAAATGAGGTACTAGAAAACATACTAAGATAGAGCATTAACAAAGCTATTTTGTTTTTTTTTTCAACTTGGCAAGGAAGTGATAGTTAAAGGAGGAAGTAGAAAGGGACATCTTGGAAAAGTTGGGATTAAAACTCATTGGTTCTGGATATTGATTTATAGATGCTTACGGTCCTTCTTTATGCTTTGGGTGTAATAACCATATAAATTCATTCAACATCTACTATGGGCTAGCCACTGTTCTAGGCCCTGGGAATAAAACTTGCTTTCCTTTCATGGAGTACATATCATAGTGAGAAAGTGGTCACTTAACACAACAACAAAAAGAAAAACACTCATTTTTCAGATTGTAATGTGTGCTCACTTTATCTTGAGTCCAGTCATTTAAAAATGAGTTAGTATATGTTGGTATATGTTGGTATGAATCTGGTTCTCAAGGTCTTCAGAAAGGGTATAAACCAGAATGCTCCATTAGCTATAAGGAACTTCTCAACTAGGAAGCAGAGAGAGCAAGCCAGTGAGAAAGAAATTCTTCACATATACATTCCAATAACAGTTCACAAACATTTTAATTTTATTCAAAATTTTACCTTGAGTCATCTGTTTCAGACTGAAACACCATACAAAATATGCTTTTCAGTTAATGTCTGATGTTCTTAAAATGTTTAAATACAAAGTTCAACTTAATTTATGTTTATGATGTATCAGACAAAATTTGATATGCCTCTAATTCTTTTATCTGGGATTTAATATTTTGGTTTTGATTTTTCCTTTAGTTCAGAGGATTTGGTGAAATGCTCTACAAAATAAAAGTAAGACTTCCCTGTCTGTTGTGACTGGGAATCATTATGATCCTTTTGGTAGCATGTAAAGCTGTAGTGATTCTTACTGCAGTCGAGTAGCAGTTACTACTGAGGGCACAGATGATCAGTTTTAGACTCATGTGCTGTTGAATTCAGCCAACAACTTGCTCATCATGAGTCTAACAGATTTTTCTGCTATTCGGACCACTGGGAATCTTATGAACCAGTTAGTTCTGCCCTCCTTCTTGTGACAAAGTGCCAACATTGTCAACATCTTAGAAAACTGAACAGCAGAGTCATTTGCTACTGCATCAAGCTAACTTTTAGAGTAAAATAACAAAGAAAAACAAAATTTACATTAAAATGATAATTTTTTATTTTTCCAGTCAAAAAAAGAAAAAAGAAAAGTGGGTATGTATCTGATCTTGAAATATAAGATAATTAACATTCTTGCCTTTCATTGAAGGACAGGGTAATATTTTTCTCTTATAAAGATATCTCAAAATTTTAGGATTAGAAAAGAACAACCCTTCATTTTACAAATAAGAAAAATGGGACCCAATGATTTGGTTATGATCACAAAGTGAGGGAATAGCAGAATGGTTCTCTAGTTTCATTTTCTGATCTGTAATCCAGTGATTTTATCAGCTCACATTTGAAATCCCTACTTGCACTATATGATATCTTTTAAAAAATGTTTAGTCGTTGTGATTTGACTGAACTAGTCAAATTATTAGAGTATCACTTTCATTAGAGACAGAATTATTTTCATGATTCTATCCTCCATATCTAAGACAATGCCTGGGATATAAGTTCCTCAAATTTTATATGTAGGAGGAGACTAATAGTGTTTAGATTTGTGCCTTAGTGAATGGTATGCAGTTGACCTATCCTCTATTTTGCCAAAGCTAAGCTAGAGAAAAATATAAATGTGCACACCTGCAATCCCAGTGGCTTGGGAGGCTGAGGCGGGAGCATGGGAAGTTCAAACCCAGCCTCAGAAATTTAGTAAGTCCCTAAGCAACTCAGTGAGACCCTATGTCTAGATAAAATATTAAAGAACTTGAGGGTATGTGCTGGGGATGTTGCTAAGTGGTTAGGCATGCCTCCCTGGTACCAAAAAAAAAAAAAAAAAAAAAAGGAAATATAAATTCTACTGGGTAAAGCATGTTATCTTGCTACAATAAGATTCAATCTGGAATGATGTAATACACAGGGCAGGTAATGTTGGGGGTATGATTTGGTTATTCAGAATTTGTCTAAGCTTGACCAAATGTTCCAAAGGTAGTGGGAAATATAATTAAAACAAAATTTTACATGTTTATTTTGAGGAAGAAACCTATAGCACCTATGTAATTTTCTCTTCACACATACTGTTTTTATAAACTAAGTACTGATGGTGTATTTTCATTTTGAAAACAGAAGTGTAAAATCCAGGGAGGTCAAACCACTTATCTGAAATTAAAGGAAATCTGAAGGATGACTGAGGGGGAAAAAAAAAGAAAGAAAAGGCGTGGTCTCACTATAAGTTCAATTCTGTTTCCATTTAGACCATGCTGCTTCTGGTTTGGTTTAATCAAAATAATAAAATCAGTCAATAGGCCACTAGCTGGGCTTTAAATACTATTTTAGGCAGCATAAAGAAAGCGCATAATCATCTCTGGTTTTGACAGTTTTCACAAATGAGAAAAGAGATTCAAAGCGTTAGTTCCATTGATATTTGAAACATGACTGTTTAAGGTCATACCTTAGTTGCTGAGCAATAGAGGAAGTATAATTGAAAACAATGACTGACTCTGCAAAACCCACAGAAAAGATCCGGGGTGCACTGGAATCAGATGTGAGCTGAGAAATTGCCAGGAGCTACTATCCCGGGGCTGACAGTGGCAGGAAGCTGAAGGCTAACTTCTGCCATTGGGTTCACATACACAGTCTCTTCTGAAAACAACATGGGTTTAGATGGCACTTCTGAAACCAGACTTTTTTTTTCCCAAGGAATTAATTTATTCTCAACATCATGAATCACAAAAACACAATTTTTGCTTGAACACAGGCATGAAATATAATTCACTTTCTTTGTTGCTTTCCAGAAATACCCTTCAAAGCACTTTGGACACAATTGTCAAACAAGCATGATTTACTCTATGTGTAACGTTTTTTTGCTCAAAAGTGGGAATTTTCTTTGTGTTTTCCTTAGAAAGGACGACTTCGTTTCTTTACCTCTTCTCTGCAACCCTGGTGCCCTCCTTACTCCCACACCCTCACACAAAGACACTCCTTAATTGTATTACTGTTAGGCTGACCTCCAACCCCAACTAAAATGAGGACAAGGCTAGTTTTGTGTTTCGTGGGATAACAATTTATGAGCAATTAAAAATGAAGGGACACAAAGCATTCATCACAGTCTCAGCTAGACAGGCAGCTGAGGTCAAAGGCTCTAGCAATGAAGTGTGCACAATATATTTTTATTTCTGTTTTCACTAAGAAGGAAACGGGTTAGCTAAAAATTATGGCATGCAGCCTCCAGTTCAAAATAGGTGCACTTAATCTTTAGAGACAGTTCACGCTTGGCCAGATAGGTTATGACAGCGCATGCAAAGACATACACACACAAACACACACACACAGAGACACACGCAACCTGAGTACCATGCAACGTGATGTGGGAAAACGAAACGTTTTACTAGACCAATTTACACACAATTTCTAAAAGAAAAATGTGCTGAATAAATATTCATTATGATTTTATAGCCAGTATACAATATTTCTCTCTTTTTGCCCCTATTATGAAAAACAAAATAGAAGATTTTAAGGTATAATTCCTCTTGGCACATTTCTCAATCTGTTTGGAATAACATGAGAGTCTTATAATTTTATTTTCCTGGAGCATCAGTGGTATATTACATGTGAGTTGAGATTAATGTTGTCAGTCAGAGTTACATATCAATATATTGCAGAAAATGCTGTTAAATAGAATGCAGTTGGTTTTAAAATTTTGACTCTTTCTTGAAACACTACTGTATCCAGATCTGACACTGATCTCCTGATTTAAGGTCTTGACCTGGCGTGTGTAAAAATATTGCTGAATTGACTTGGGTTATTCTGTTAATCGAAGTCAGTGTTGTTTTGTAATATGTCCAGTTTTTAATAGGAAAAAAAAATGACTTGTACCAGCAGATCATCAGTTTTTATTCTGCTGTGTCAGAATAAACAAGAACCAAATGGTAATGATTGTAAAATTCGTCACCTGAGAGGAATAGAGAGTTCACCATCACAAAGTATGAAAGCCTTTTATTTTCCTCAGTAATTTTGTATTAGAAAAACAGAGTACATTTCAAAAAGGAATACAGTTTGCACCTAAGCAACATCACGTTGCTGGAAGATAAAGATTAAAAGCTACTAAGAGTTAACTCCAATTAACATAATCTTTCTCTCATCAGAGACTGTTTATTTTCTCCCCTAGTGACATTCTGAAAGAAGTTAAACATTTAAAACAATATTGGTTTTTTCTTATAAATTTAATATTAAGAATGTCATTTAAAAATAAATTTAACCTAATTATCCACAATTTGGATGGTTATTAATTTGACTGTTGAAGGTATTTCTGTTTTAATTGGAAATTTTCTTTTTGGTTTGACTGGAAACGTTATAAGCTCCTGAATAATGTATACTATTAAAAGAAAAAAAGGATGGGATAAAAAGAAGGGAAGGAAAGGCAAAAAGAAATTGGCAATTCTGTTAGGAGATTTTCTTTTCAGGATTGGTAAGAAGTCAAAATTTGGCTGTGGAAGGGTCTGATTTCTGCACTCTGTGGCATATCTCATGGGAAAAAGAGAGGGTTTGCGAAAGACCATTAGGAGGCAGATCTATGTCATGAAGACTTGAAATCACCTGTTTGTTCAACAAAATAGAGCCTAACCAATTCAAAAGGAAAGAGGAATCTATTTCCTTATGCCTGTTAAGCTGCAGAGATTAGACAGTTTAACTTTCTCTCCTCTAACCCAGCCCATTTTTTAAGGCCAGATTACTTCTCTGAAGGTCATCCAGCCCCAACTCCGGACCCATTTCAAGCCTGCTCTTCTTCTGAGCTGATGTGGGTATGTTGCATCTCCACCACCCTTCAATTATTATTCTAAAATCTCTAGTTCTTGTGTCTGTTTCTCTTAGATTTCACCTCTTTGAAGGTATATTTAGATTATTATTATTATTATTAGAAACTGAGGGTCGAATCCAGGGCTTTGCAAATTCAAGGCAGACACTTTGCCACTGAGCTACATCCCAGCCCATCTGATACTTATTATTAACATCATATACACACACATGAATTCCTATATAATTATGAAGTATCAAACATAATATTTGCAGTAACCTTGGAAATTATAGGAAACCACAGATAGAAAGCTTTCTCAGAAACATATAATTAAAAAATGATTGCTGATAACATTTTGATGAAAGTGTTTCTATTGTTTTCTTATATTTATATATTTTTAAGCAATTGCATACAGTATTTTTTTCTATGTGAATGTATAAATTACTTTGATTGATTTTCCAATGTTAAACCAACCTTGAATTCCTGAAATAAACCAAATTTGTCATAAGGTGCTATCTTTCAAATGTGCTGCTAGGTTTTATTTTATTATATCCCTAATATTTTATTAGGGATTTTTGTGTCTATGTTCAGGGAGATACTGATCTGTAATTTAAGTTTTTGTTAAGTTTTTATCAGATTTTGAGTTTTATTGGCTGCATAAAACGAAATTGGAAGTGTTCCCTCTTCCTGTATTTTCTAAAAAAAATTATTTAAGAGATAAAATTCTGCTGGGCACAGTGGCACACTCATATTATCCCAGTCATTTGGGAGGCTGAGGCAGGAGGATAACAAGTTCAAGGCTAGGCTCAGGAACTTAGGCACTAAGCAACTAAGCAAGACTCTACCTCAAAAGACTGGGGATGTTTATGTATATGAAACTGGGCATATGTTTTCACATATGTTTTCAGTGGTAAAGTGCTCCTGAGATCAATCCTAGTGCCAAAAAAATTAAAAAAGAATGACATAATTCTTTTTTTAAAACCTAAATGTATTTTATAATTTACCTTTAAACCATCTGGGCTTGTAGTTATCTCCATGGAAAGATTTTTTTATTATGAATTAAATTTCTTTAATTACTATAGGGCTGTTCAGATTTTCTACTTCTTGTGTTAGCTTTGGCAAGTTATATTTTTCAGAAATTTCTTAATTTTATGTAAGTTGTTGAATTTATTTGTAAAAGTTTCACACAATATTTCCTGATCATTTTCATGTCTATAGGATTTGCTGTGATATTCCTTCTTTCATTTCCTCGTATTGCTAATTTGTTTTTCTTTGTTCTTGAATTTTGCTAGGTGTTTATATATTATACCAATCTTGTAAAAATCAACTTTTAATTTTATTGATTTTTACCTAATTTCTCCTTTTTAAAGTTTATTGTTTTCTTTTATTTTAATTGCATAGTTTTTGGAATTTTGTTTGTGTAATTTTGCAAACCTAATTTGCTCTTCTTTCCTAACTTGTTATAGGGGAAGCCTAGATAATTGATTTTTTACTTTTTTTCTTTTATAATGTGTACTTTTAATGGCATAAATTTCTCTGAAAGCAACACTTGAACTTTGTCTCACAAGTTTTGAGATGTTGTGCTTTAATAATCATTTAATTCAAAACATTTTAAAATTTTCATTGATTTTTCTTTGATTCATTTGTTACTTAGGACTGTGTCATTTAATTTCCAACTATTTGGAGAATAGATCACATGATTTAAATCCTTGTATATTTAATGAGAATTGCTTTATGGTCTACATATGACCTATCTAGTTGAATGTTCCTTGAATATTTTGGGAAAAACATGTACATTCTGCAATTGTTGGAAGAGTGTTTTAAGATAGCAGTTGGGTCAAATTAATTGATAGTTGTTTAAATCTTTCATATTCTTACTGTTGTTTTCTATTTACCCTATCAGGTACTGCAAGAGGACTATGGTTTTTTTGGGGTTTATGAATTCTCCTTTTAGTTTTGTCAATTTATTATTCAAATGCTCTGTCAGTAGATTTGGAAATATTAAGGATTATTATGTCTTATTGAGGAATTGACCCTTTTTATTATCGAAATACACTCTGTATCTCCATAAAGTCCTTTGCCTAACAGTAAAATGGTCGTGTTTATTCCCTATTTATTTTATCCTTTAGCTTTTTATATTTAGCATGTATATAAATTATTACAAATTTTATAATCAGAATTTAGTTGTGCTGAGCTTTTCTTTGCCTTATAATTGAAGTTTTAACTCTATTTACATTTATTATTTATTTATTTGGGTTTAATTTAGTATTTGTTTTCCATTTGCAACCTCTGTTCTTGTTTTCCTCTTTTCTTGTCTTTTGCTTGAATTTAATAATGTTTACTTTTTCATTTTATCTTTTTATTGACTTTTTCATATATTTATTTATGATACTCTTGCTGCTTCCTATAGAGATTATAATATTTATCTTTAAATTCTCACAATCTTACTGATATCATACAACTTCAGAAAAAAACATTAGGTTATGGTGTGATTTTATTTACATGTACTCGGTGTTCTTTTTGTTATATACATTACTCCCACATATTTTATTATTTTTTCAATAAGCCACTAATAATTTATCAACACATAAATACATAAGCTAGGATAATAAGTTCTATATCCATTTCCCAACCAAATATGAATTATTTCTGGTTTTTTTACCTGATGAAGAAGTACTCATGCACAAGCTCTTTTGTGGGCATACGTTTTCACTTAAGTAAAAACCTGGGCATGGTGTTTAACATGAAAACCTGCCAAAGATTTTTCCAAAGTGGTTCTACCACTTTGAGTTCCCATCAGCAATGTATGAGAGTTTTTGTTGCCACAAATCCAGTTGACGATACTTGGTACTTCACATATTTTTAATTTTACCTATTCTAGTAGGAGCACCATGTGTTGGAAAAGACAGCCATTGTTCCATATTCCTTACTAACCACCTTTGTTAAAAGTGACCAATATTTGACTATTTCTATACTTTGCTGATCTGTACATCTATCCTTTTAACAAATCAATGCTATTCTGATTACTGTAACTTGATAAAAATATGTTATCAATTATTGCATAACAATTTTTTTCCAAAACAGTGGTTTAGCAATAATCATTGATGATATCAGAGTTTCCATTTCTTGTGAATCATGACAGAACATAGCAGGGATCCTTTACATCTGTTCTGTAATAAGTTGTGTCCTTTGAAAAACTCAAAGAGTACAGGCTTAGAATCTGAAGACTTTGCTGAGGTTTGAGGATTCACTTTCAAGGCTGCTTACACATTTGGCACAAGTGTTTCTTTTCCCACCTAAGGGCTCTCCATAAGACTGTGTGAGTTGTCATAATATGTTGCCTGTCATAACATGTTGCTTCTAGAGCTAGTGATCAAAGAGAGCAAGTCCCAAATATAAATGCCTTGTTTGATTTGGTCTCAGAAATCACACCCTTAACTTCCACCAGATTACCTTCGTAGAAATGAGCCACTTTTACCTTCAATCACTTAGAAAGAAAATAGACCCCACCTTTTGAAGGGAAAGTGTTAAATACTTTGGAGACATAGTTTAAAAACAGCACAGGTAGATATTAAAATCAGATATTACAAGTCCATCAACTTTGTTCTTTTATAATACTTTTTTACCTATCCCAGGTTTTGCATTATCAAATATATTTGGAGCTCATTCATTAATTTCTAGAAACAGAAATTTGATGGAATTTTGATTAGGATCGTGTTGAATCTGTACCTCAGTTTGAGGAGAATTGGTACCTTAATAACAATAAATCTTACTATTTATGAACACAGAATATCCCTCCTGTTATTTATGTCTTTTAAATTTTTTTCCAGCCATGGTTTATAATTTTAGTGAACAGTTTTTTAAAAATTTTGTTAAACTTATGTTTGTGTATTTTGTTTTGATGCTGTGCTATTTTAAGTGTAACACTTAATATTTTAATTTCTAGTTTTTCACTAATATATGGAATTAAATTTTATTTTTTTATATATCAACCTTGAAATACCATAGCATTACTAAATTGCTCATGAGCTCTAGTAGCTTCTTTGAAGATTCATTGAGTTTTTTAATGTACACAATCATAAATCTGCTAACTACATTTAGAAGGTGCAGGTTATTCTCAAATTGGTCAAACAGTATGTGTCTTTTATTCACATGAACTATTTATAGATGTGTACTGAAAGAATGGAGTAAAAATCTTTCTAAACTGAAAGACCGTTGGAGCTGGAAGGAAATATTGAACTCATCCTTCCTTCTCATATCACCTATAATTTTATGGATGAACAAATTTGAAGCTGGAAGCTTAAAGGCCTTGCTCAAAGTCACACAGCTAATTTATTTTATAAGGTTCATGAGTCTATATGGGACATAAATAACATATATGCAATATGAGTTCTTTATTTTCTATTCATTTATACCCATGGAAAATATGAATTGGTCACAAATTTTGTGCCAGGCACCAAGCTCTGTGTTCTTTAACATTTCTGAGACTAAATGCATATTTGCATCCTCATTAATACTTGCTTGCTCTGTTGCTGCTCCAGGCATAGAAATGAGAAAAGCCAGACTTCTAAGCCTAATTTTCAAGGGCTCACATAGATTCTGTTCCTGTGCTCTTTGAGCATCCAACAGATGTGTTTCCACACTGTGGACAACATGAGCATCTAATGGTGCTCTGGATGAGAGCCCAACTTTGAATAATATCCAAGATAGACATATCGAAAATATTTAGAAATACCCATGCTACTTAATGAGGAGAAAACTGCTCTTTAATGTTCTTTGTTTTTAAAATGTGACAACACTTATTACAGAGATTTCTTTGTGTAAATAAACTCCATTCAAATCCACACCAATGTCAGTGAGTTAGAATGTTAAATCAAGAATGAATGGTGCATATAAAATTCTGGAAAAGCAATGGTGAGTTGTCCAGTTTGTCATATCAGGCTTGCATTTGGTAGTTCTCAGCTGTGGTGGCATATTAGAACCATCTGGGTGCTCTGGGGAGGAAAATACAGCTGCTAGCGTTCCACCCTAAGAGATTCTGATTTAATTGGTTTATAGGGAAGTGTAGGTATCAGAATTTTTAAAAATGTCTCTCTCTCAGGTAAACCTAGTATGTAGCCATTTTAGGAAATGCTCATTAAAAGGGACAGGTGAGGCAAAGTGCATTTTATGCCATGGTAGAAGGACTTGACTTTGTAGTTGAGGGGAATACAATATAAAACTAGAATTACTTAAGACTAAGCCTATGGTTATGTTCAGGATGCATCGTGGGTATATGTGTGCATGTGGAGGTAGTAGGCAAAGACAGGAAGTTTGTTCAAGATAGCAAAGATCTAAAATAAGGTTAAAATAGGGAAAAGTATGAATTAGTTTCTTCCTGATAGGAGCAGGAAGCAAATAGAAAGGTATATGACTCTTCTACTTTCTCCAAACTTCTGGTTTCACTGCAAAGGGAATATATATAAACACACACACACACGCACACACACACACACACACACACACACACAATATATATATATATATATATATATATATATATATATATATATATATATATATTTATTTAGAGTGAATGAGAAATTTATATTT
Source organism: Callospermophilus lateralis (assembly GCF_048772815.1). Taxonomy (NCBI): domain Eukaryota; kingdom Metazoa; phylum Chordata; class Mammalia; order Rodentia; family Sciuridae; genus Callospermophilus; species Callospermophilus lateralis. Next base: position 65,694,610 of record NC_135310.1, read on the forward strand.
TTAATCTATTGCTGTCAGTTTTTAATTGATTCTTAGCTAAAGATGATAGTAGAATCCATTTTCATAAAATTATACATGCATATTTATATCTTATTCTATTTAGGACCTCATTCTTGTGGATGTACACAATAGTGGGATTTGCTTAGGTTTTTTTTAGCTATGTACATAGGAAAATTTTGTCAGATTCATTCCACTGTCTTTCCTATTCCTATGCCCCTTTCTTTCCTTCATTCCTTTTGTCTAATGTACTGAACTTCTCTTCTTCCCCTCCCCACCTTTATTTTGGATTAGCTTCCACATATCAATGAAAATATTTGACCTTTGGTTTTGGGGGATTAGATTATTTCACTTAGCATGATAGTCTCCAGATCCATCCATATATCATAAAGTCATTTTTTAATGGTTGACTAATAGTCCAATGTGTATATATACCACAATTTCTTTATTCATCCATTTCTTGAAGGGCACTTAGGTTGGTTCCATAGGTTGGCTGTTTTGAATTGAGCTGCTATAAACATTGTTGTGGCTATGTCACTTTTTAAATCTTTTGAACATGTGTCCAGGAATGAGATAATTGGATCAAATGATGGTTCATTTCTAGTTTTTGAGGAATCTAAGGGGAATATTTTAATTGTTCATGTAAAGTAACCATTTCTCTCCTCAAAATAACTTCCCAGAGAAGAACTTTTATATATGTTCTGATGAATACTTGAAAGACTGCACATAGCTCAGTGTAGCACACTTGTCAAGCATGCATGAGGTCCTGAGTTACATTCTCAGAGCTTCAAAAATAAAAAAATAAAAATGTAACCTATCTGAATCTTATGAAATCATGTAATCCAATAAAATTGTGTACCAAAACTCCTTTTACAATAGCACACAGAATCTAACAATTAAAGATCCATAAAAGGACTTTATATCAAGGATAAGATTTTGAAAAAACATTAAGTGAAAACATTATGTCATGTGTAGCTCATCCATACCAGGCTCAGGCACCCAAGAGACAAAAGATGATTTCATCAAATTAAAGTTTCCTACAGCTTGGACTTATGAAGCCCAAGTCCAGGTTCCTATGTCACAAAACACTTGAAATCAAAGTACTTTGTGGCTCTAGCCCTGTTGGCTGTATTTCAGCTTCTATATTGTGCCATAGGTCTTTCTGTTTTTCCTTCACAGAACGTTGTTTTAAGAAGTATCAAGTTCCAGTCTCTCCTTGGTGCCACCTCTTCTGGTAAGTCCTCCCTGACCACATGAGCCTCAGTCGGAGCATTCACTTCCAGATGCTTCTTTACTCAATGTCACTATCACTGTCTGTAATTACATTGTCATCTTGTAATCAAACCATCAATGTCTGTCTTCCCAACTGGACTATGAGTTCTGTGGTAGTAGAAGATGGATTTGCTCTTGTTTACTTCCTCATTTTCAGTTCTCGGGGAAGTGCCAGACTCAGAACAGATTATCCAGGGTCTGGTATCCAGAAAACAAAACAAAACAAAACAAAACAAAACAAAACAAAACCCAGAACTGGCAGAGATAATTTAGTATACAGAGATATTGTGGCACACAACAGAGTGTGGAAGGCTGACTTTGAAGTCCAGAGTCAATAGCTTAATAACTAGTACACCTAAAGAAGTGCCCACTATGTAAGAGTTAGAGAATATATATTTGTAGAAGTGTGAGATAACCCAAATTAAAACAAAAATAAACAAGTAGAACTAAAAACTGAAAAGTTTCTGCACAGCAAAGGAATCAATCCACAGAATAAAAAAGTGTTCTGTTGAATGGAAGAAACCATGCTCAGTTTATAAACCTGAAAAGGAGATGATTTTTGAAATATATAAAAACTTACACAACTCAATGGCAAAAAGACCAATGCCCAATTAAAACATGGATTAAGGACTTGAATGGACATTTCTCTAAACAAGAAGTACAAATGTTCAGCAAATATATGAAACTAGTGCTAAGCATCCCTAATCACCAGGGAATAAAAATCACAACCACAATAAGATTTTATCTCACACCTGTTAGAACAAGTGTTTTCAAGAATGCAGAGAAATTTGAACCTTTGCACGCTCTTGGTGGGAATGCAAAATGGTATAACCATTATAAAAAACAGAATGAATTTTCCTCATGTTTAAAAATGATTTAGTAATCTTGCTTCTGGGTATTTATCCAAAAGAATTAAATGAGGATCTCGACGAGATATCAGTATTCCTATGATCATTGTAGCATTAGCATTATTCATAATAGCCAAGATGTGGAATAGCTGAAATGTTCCATGACATATAAATGGCTTCAAAAAATGTGGTTTATACATATAAGGTGTGCTATTCAGCCTTTAAAAAGAAGAAAATCCTGCATTATGTGACAATATGAATGAACCTTGAGGGAATTATGTTAAGTGAAAAACAATACTTATAAAAAGACAAATACTGCATAATTCCAATTATATGAGGTATGTACTAAAATTGTCAAATTCATAGACTCAGAGTGGAACAGTCATTGCTAAAGGCTGGGGGAGGGGAAATTAGCAATAGCTAATCAATGGACAGAAAGTTTTAGTTAAGCTCTGGAGATCTGCAGCACATTGTACTTGGAGTAAATGATAATGTATTGTACACTTAAAACTTTGTTGAGTGCAGAGCACATCTTCAGTGTTCTTAACACAATAAAATAAGTAAAATAAAGAATGACTTTAAAAGAAGCAGGTAATGAACAAAAAAATGGAATGTACTTGACACATCTCATGAGGCAACATCAACATTCTAGGATAGAAGTCTGAAATCTATCTTCTAACCCCAAGGCCTTACTTGCCTTGTTCATTCAGCTGTGGGTCACTGGGGAGATCTCTCAACACTTCTGTATTACAGATGCCTTATATATACAATATAGTGTTAGGATGTTTTACACTATCTGTTTTAGCTTTGAGATTGCTCTCTCCTCCAGTTGGTTCCCTGTGTCCTAAAAGAGCATTGAGTTGCTTACATACTCCAAGTGCAGTGATATGTTTAGCTGTAGCAAGTATCTGCCCCAAGGAGGAAGAAAAATATGTCAGGAAATACAGGTGGAGGGTGATACAGACTTGAAGACACTACCCTGTCCCTACCCCAATTTATACATTTCCATATTTTTAAACAACTTATTACTTTATATTTTTTATATTTGAAACACAGAGCTATCTTTTGTTTGCCCTGTTACCCCTAAAACCTTTTGTTTGCCCTGGTACTTTCATATTTAAATTGTTATATCTGATACATGGTAGATTTTAATGGAATAATAGAATTACACAGAAGAGTATTAGCTGGGAAAAAAATTCTATTTAGGATTAAGTCAATTTTAGGATGCTGCATGGATCCTCATAGGCTTACTGCTCTACATATTCTTGTCAATAATGATAGATTTGGCCTTTATATCAAAACATTAGCAGTATGATCTTTGAAAAAAAAAATCACGTATATGGAAGGCACAAGAGTATGGAAGGAGGGGGCTGGGGATATAGCTGAGTTGGTAGAGTGCTTGCCTCACATGCACAAGGCCCTGGGTTCAATCCTAGCACCGTAAAAAAAAAAAAAAAAAAAAAAAAAAGAGTATGGAAGGAGACCATGAGAGAAGTACTCAGTCCATCCATCTGAAGGTCTTTGAGCCTCACTTCATACCCAACCTAGTATTTGTGAAAAAGTCAGGAGAAGTTGCAAGAGAAGTTAGTCTCTATAAGACATTTCCAATCTAGCTGGGAAGGTTATCATGAAGTAAGAATGAGTAGTGCAGGATGAAATCTAAGCAAGATGGTGTGTTATAAAATATTGGCTATTGTATCTTAAAAACATATTATGAATCATTGCCATATATTGCCATCTCTACAGTCTCTTTCAAGCTGTCATTATAACTTGACTGTCCTCCTCTCTTAGTTGGCCTGCTCTCTTATATTACATGACAGTAGCCTCCCAACTGGCCCAGCTGCAGGTACTCTTTCCCTATTTCAGTCTGTCCTCAATTTAGTGGCAGTGTGATCCTGCTAAAGTGTGTACCACATCAAGGTACTTCTCTGTTCAAATGCACCAAAGCTTTCAATCTCTTTCAGAGAAAAGCTGACTATTTTATAGTATCCTAATAGTGACCTCTGAAGTTCTGATCTCTCTGTTCCCAGTTCCTTCTCTTCATGTTAAGAGCCAAGAGTCTTAGTTCAATCATGTGCAACATCTTTGCCAAAAATTAGAAAATTTGGAAATGTTAGACAAATAATTCAAGTTCAAGAGTGCTTGGAATTTTTTTTTTTTCTTAATGTGTCTCTGTAGGTGTATGTTTCCTTCTCTGCCTAAGGGGAGCTGTGTACATGGAATTGGAGTCAGACATATGAGCAGCAATTCTGTTTCGCCACTTTTTAGATGTGTGATTGGTTATATAGAAATTCTGAGCCTCAGTTTACTTTTCTGTGTAAAGAGAAAGATCACACTTTCTCTTGGGTTGTTCTGTGTCTTAAATGATATCATGACTATTAACAGGTTCTAACCCAGTATTTGCTACATACTAGGTACATAGCAATCATGGATCTTTTCAACTATTTTTGACAGGATTGGGCAATTAGAATGCAAAAGAGGGGGCAAGAATAGGTAGGTTTAGTGCAGGTTCACTAAAATGGTAGCTTTAATCAGAAAGAGGTCCAGGTCTGGTAGAGGCGAACTGGGTAGGAATGGGTTAAAGGAGTTAGCAGGCTGCCCAGCTGGACTGGTTCTCAATCAAGGGCCTGCATAAAAAGCCAGCAGGAACAGAAGTGGGGGCTGGCCATGCTGAGAGTACCTTCAGAGGCCAGCAGCTGAGAAGTTGCTCATCTTTTGGTTCAGCCTGTTGTCAAATCCTGGAGTGGGGGTTGGGAGGCTGGTAAACTGGATGGCCTTTGTTAAAATCCAGAGAGAGAGAGAGAGAGAGAGAGAGAGAGAGAGAGAGAGAGAGAACAAGCTGCAGTGTTTTATAGGGAGCCTGACAAATAAAAGACCAACCTGAACCATCTGGTTCTGCAACATATGGGAAACACAGATTTCTATTGTAGATGACCAAAATATTAGTCTATTGAATCTTAAGGCATTTGACTATCAGGAAGAATTTGAATAATGAATGAATAGCTCTTACAATGGTGACTCTTACAAGAGGAGTGGTGGAAAAAAAGTGTTAGATGTTGCAAAGTGATAACTGATTTTGGTCCAATGTATTTCATTGCAGGGTTCCTGATTGTTTAACTCATAGATCCTTAGAGGATTGCTGGGTGGAAGGGAAAATGGTTCTAACAGAGGAGAGAATGAATGGGAGCTAGCCTAGAAGTCAGGAGACTGCTATTCCTGAGCTGGACAGATCAGACCTGACAGTGGGACTAAAGTGTTGCCTCCTGTTTCTATGTTTATAATCTGTCATTGACTCAGAGAAACAAAGACTGAACCCAATAACCAGAGCCTGCCCCCAAACAAGGGCTCTTGAAGTCCTGTTGGAATGTAAACAATTAAATAAAAAGTGCATCAAATGATCTGACAATCTTTTAAAAACCTTTATTTTTAAAAAACTTTTAATTAATTAATCACCTATTTTTGCTGTTTCTTTTGAGGGCAAGGTAGTGAACTCAGCGTAAAAGAATGGGAAAAAAAAATTAATGCAAAATTAAACTATGCAACTAGTTTGAGAGAAAAATGTCCTAGGATAGTAATTTTCATTCTAAGGATAAAAGAATTGTACAGAGGGTGTAGTAGAAGAGAACACACGAATAGCTCATGAAAAAGCCGGTGAATATACTGCAAGTAGATTTCAGCAAAATATTTGGTAAACTCTTAAAATCTATTCTTCAGTGTAACCCAAACTGATATGGGCAGGCTCGAGAGTGAAATAATGCTTTATTAAATCAATTTTTAAATGGCAGGGCAAATTCTAACATATCTAAAGTGAGGTGGTACACAGAAGGGCAAAAATGGGTATTCAGTGTTGCTTAATTGTGTTGCTAATTTGTAAAGAATGCTAAGTGACATCTGCAAAGACCAGAAGGGTGACAAGTGCCAATATTAACCAAGTGTTTGAATAAAGAGGCCCAGAATAACCAGAAATATTATCAAGAACTTAATGGGCAACAGCTTGAAAAAGTAAAAATACATTTGTGAGGGGACACCGAAGCTGCAGATGTTCAACCTGTGCAGACTTTGTTGTGACAGGGAGCAGTAGAGTAGATAATAATAATGTCTGGTATTCATAAAGCATCTGTCTTGGGGGATTTCAAAGCGCTTTGGGTGTGTATTATCTCATTCAGCACTGCCCCCTTTTGTCTGTTGTGGCCCGAATAGTTGCAATGGGGGATGTGGCCAGCATGCCGGCTGGAGACATTGTCATGTGTTTAATGACATAGAGGCAAAGTGTCTGGGGCAAAGGGCATTTCAGGGAGCGAAGGGGCTCATTGATTTTGCATTCTGAAATTTCAGCTGGAAGCTGGGCTGAAACCATTCTTAGTTTGGTTCTTTGCACATGATTTTGAGAAGGGAGGTAGAGGCGAGATGGATTGAGAGAGCTGAGGAGTGGTATTCTTTTGATGAAACTGAGGTCACACTACAGTTTGAGAAATGGGAGTTTTCTCTGTGGTTCAATTCAGGGCTTTTGGACGGGTTATCTGTGCAAAGTTGTTCTTTAATATTGAGGTAGTGACACAAGGAGTCATGGAACTCAGGCAATGGCATAGAGAAGGTATATATCTGTTCAGCTCTGCCAAACCATCCTGGAAAGCGATGATATAATTTGAGTTCTTCCTTACCAGCAAAAAGGAGACAAATTAGAGTCAGAGCAGAGCTTGACAGATTAACTTGTGACTAAGTGAATTGGTGGTGGCAAGTGGCAAGGGGATTTTAAGGCTACTGGTTAGGGAATAATTATTAAGAATGGACGTTAGTAAATTTTGGAGTCATGAGATGAAAGGAGCCCTTTCCATCAAAAGAATCATTGAGACAGTGGAGTAATTCCCACTAAATCCACATCATATTTTTGGTTGAAAATAGCATCTGATGTATAATTAGATCTGCTTCTGCTTTTTGGCCCTTGGAGCAAATCTTGCAAGCTATAATCATGATGTGATCAAGAAACACCTTGCAAAGGCTGTGTTTGTTGGTTTTGGTTCTTTCTATATAAATCATACAATGAAAACTTAGAAAGTTGAACTTGCATGATTCTTATAGGTAAATATAGTTCTGAGATCTATAGCTGATGCTTTTCATCAAAAGAATAAGAAAAACTTCATAAAAGTTCATAATTGTTCTTTTAGCAGAATGGAGTCAAACTGTAGCAAAGTAATTTTGTATCTTTCCCAAAGCCCCCATATGAAGGACAACTGCTATAAAGAAAAGTGGAGGGATGCTATAAAAGTTGAGCAGTTTTGCTCTAAAATCATATGAAGTCCCTAAATACATGCATTCCGGAAAAGCTGGATGAAAAAAACTTTCAGAATAAGCATCATGATTCCTTCAGGAAAATGGTAGCTTTAGCCAATATAAGCAATTTCCTATGTGAGTTTGCAGCAGCCTTGACTGACTACATTCTCTCTTTGTACCCATGGTAAAAAAACGACTGAGAGAGTCACGGGAAACAACATCAAACAGCCACATTATACAGAGAATGCACAGAGACAATTAATGAAATGTGATCAGTCTCGACATTTTTCATATTGCAAGTGAAAACGTGTGTAGGATCTTATTACCTAATAACCTCTTGAGCACTGACAAATTCTGAACACAGTACTAACAGTTCTGGTGCACACATATTTTTTTCTGTTCCAGATTTTTGTTAAATACACACAAAAATGCCCCCAAACAATAAGGAGAACTGCTCACATGCCAAATCCCATTAATAGCATGTTATAATGGCTCTCTTATGATGCATTTTTTTCATCATTGACCTTGTAGATTTTATCCCAAGTATGCTGACCTCCTAGGGTCATGCCAGGGAGTCTGTGCTCAATTTCTAAACATCAACAGGACCGCTCAGACATGAAATAGCTGTGTCCAAAGAAATAAAGCCAGCTCCTGGCTGTTTTAAAAGAAGCCCCTTCTGTGCCATGATTTTTTTTTTTTTTCTGTGTGGTATTGGAGTCATGATTTGATTAAAAGACAAAATTAAATAAATGAGCAAGCAATAATATGTAGCCATTTCTTCAACTTTTCTGCCCAATCCTCTTCAAATGAGTTGGCAGCCTTTTTAGGCTGGCTTAAACTTAAACAATTACAGGCTTCCACACTAATTAGGGAGCAGAACATTATAGGACTTGAAGAATTTGGCAGCTCCTGCTAAAAATAAGAGTTCAAAACTATCTGTTATGAAAACCACTTGAAGTTTCCAATGAACAGCAATAGTAAACTAACAGCCTGGCCTGTGCATCTCTGCTTCCTGTAGTGTACCTTTCCTTCATTTTTCATGCTAGTCGGTAGAGGAAGCTACACAGCTTTTTGTGCCAAAACAATGCCACTTGCATTTGGTCTAATTTACAGAATCAATGCATCAATGCCTTTATTATTTCCACTATAAAACATTTTTTAAAATGTGTTGAAAGTTCTAGGTTAAAACATTATTACAGTTGTCTCTAAATATTCCATTGTGATACTGGATTTTTTTCCCTTCTGTTTAAGAACTGCTGCTGCTTTATTATAATTTCCAAAAGAAAAGATTTACCTTGAATAAAAGCTTGCCAGGAGCAGTTCATAGACTGATGAAAATGCACACCTATTAATTTATATGTTTGAAGTACATTATAACCAAGAACTGATAAATAAAGCAAGCAGAAGTAAAATATTAAGTACAGTGTTGTGACTACCTTAGGAAGAAAGCAAGAACTCAAAAAGGTGAGTGGCTTCCTCCAAGTTCCCATAACATGTTTGCACATGATAAAACCTGGTAGGAAGAGAGCTCTTTCTTTCCACACAAGAAATAGGATACTAAAGTTCTTTACACTCAGGGTAGGAATCTGGACCCAACTCTGATGATGAGGATGATCATGAATACATTAATTTTTTTTATTCATTTTGATAGCAGAAGGCTTATTATTGAACAACCAGAAATACCATAGCATTATTTGTAACTGTCCTGACACAGTTCCCAGGACAGAGCAGTGATGAGGACATCAGGTTCAAGGAGATACACCTGACACTGTTTTCTCCAGTACATCATTTCACCTCCCTGGATACTTACTCAAATTACGAAAGTGAAAAGAACAATGGATAGAGGAGACAAATATAAATGCAATGCATTTGGTACTCAATACTCTAGCACCTAATTGCTAACCTGAAAAATAACACTTAATACAAAACTTAGTACAGAGAGATGTTTGATAGAAATTTGCAAGTGGGTAGTTTTAGTCAAACTGAAGGATGTTCTCATATATTTTGGAAAATATTGCTACATATTTCTTTCTCGTATTTTCTCCCAATTGTGGCAGCACATAATTGAGAGCCATCTGATTCAGGATTGAGGCTAAATTTGTAGGCTCCGGCATAGATCTTCATTGACTGGTCTAAGTAGGAATTATACCTTGTCTTAATTCAAACAACATACCTATTTTTAGCCAAAGGTGATATTGTTTAAATGTAGCAAAAGAGCACAATACTCTTCCTTCTGTCTGGATCCTTTCACTTCACCTTATTTCCCCTTTCTTTCTCATTTTATTTGTTTGTTTGCTTTTCAGTGCTGGGGCTCAAACCCAGGACTTGGAGCATGTTAGGCAAGTACTCTAGCACTGAGATATAACCTTGTCTTTCTTATCTGAATGCCTCAGAAGAGCTGTTGACACTTTCACCCCTATTCTGTATCTTTTTTTTTTCCTAAGACCTTATGACTTTTCTTTCACTGCCAACACCTCCCCATGGTTTGTTAAAAGCCAAGTTGAACAGATAACAGGCTCTTGGACAAAGTACTTGATTTTGTGGGTCACTGCTTTTTACCAGAAATTCTGTACTACCCTCAATCTCAACACACCATATCCCTTTTGCTGGCTGCTCTTGCTTCAGGCACCTCTAAAGGATGATGTTCCCTGGTGTATTCTCTCTAGCTCTCATCCTGCTCATTATGACCTATTAGTTGATGACCAACTTTTATCTTTAGCTGAGACCTTTGTTCAAAATTCCAGGTCCACATGCTTAACAGGCTCCTAGGCATCATCACTGAGCTATCTCATTGGCATTTCCCACTCAACTTGTTCAAAGTCTCTTCTCTCTGCCCTGTAGCTCCCTGTCTCCCATCTTGTCTTATTCTCATTCTAGTTAATGACTCTGTTCTCCATTTTGATCATCTAAGAAAGCCATGTGTGAATTATCTTGCTTCCTCTCTCTAGCTCACTCTCTCTATCTAAGATTATTAAGTTCTGTCAATGCACCTTGTAAACTTCTCTCAAATCTGTCTATCCTCTTTGCTGGTGACACTCCACACCCTCATTATCTTTCTTGTAGACTCTTGCCATAACTTTCTTCTGGTCTGTCTTCTGTCAGGACTGCCCCCGTATAATCAGTCTCTACCTTGTTGGCAGTTTCTAAAATTAGTATCTTTTCTTGTTACTTTTCCCTTCAGAATTCTGCAATGCCTTCCTGTTGCATACAGGATAAATCTCCATATTGTTCATAAAGCATAGGGAGTTCTCTATGATCTGGCCTCTACTTAGCTCTCTAGTTTCACCTAATATGCTTTGTACACATTTCAGGCTCTTATTCTTTGTTGTTGAATCTCTTCCTCTTTTTTCTTTTCCTCTTTTCTCTCCAGGTGATTATTTGGCCTTATCCCCTGAAGCAGAATCTTTACACTGATAATTCCCCAAATTACACCTCCTCTCTGGACCTTGCCTCTGACTGCAGAATAACCATGTACACTTTCTAACTATGTTCTTTTGTATATTAATATCATTTCAGGCTTAACATGTTCTAAAACAAATTTCTCATCTTCCCCAAACATCTTATTCCTTTCAGTCATCTCCAAATGAAGATTGACAGCTTCTTATTTCTATTTGGTCAAGGAAAAATCTTGGATTCATCTCTAATGTCTCTCCTCCTTTCATATCTCACATTGAAGTTAATAAGTAAATCCTGCCTACTCAGTCATCAAAACATATCTAAAATCTAGCTTACAAAAATTGCCAAGTTATCATTATCATTTGATGGTTTGTCGTATCTCCTTACCTGGTCTTGTTGAACATGTTCTTGTCCACGTTCAGTCTGTGTTACCAAAGCAATCATTGTGATCCTATTCAAATGTAAGTCAGATCATTTCCTGCTTCAGTTCAATCCTTCAATGGCTCCCCATTTCACTCTGCAAAAATTAGGGCTATTTTCAATTGCTTTTCTTTTTCCATGGGATGTTCATTTTTCTAATTTCCATTGAGAGGTTTATATGCTTTGGTTCCTGTATTAATTAGAATCCTCTGCTTCTTTATGTCTTCTAAATTTTTTTTCAGAACCCAACTAATTTATCAATTAATTGAGTAATATTTTTGTTGCCACACTGTTACATAAAACAAATAATTGTTATTAACCTTCAATGTGCTTGCCTGCAGTTGAGCTGTAAACATGGGGAGTAAAGGAGTATACCTTACATTTCTTTTTATCCCATACAGTTTGATTCAAGGTATAAGATACAGAAATGTTTGTTCAATTATCGATTATATTAACCTTACAGAATAAGTGATGCTGAGACAGAGGATTCTAACTGTGCATATTTTCCAGTAAATGCCCCTATTTTGGTATCCTGTAGTCCTATACCTTGTTAATCTATGAAGAAGAAATGGTTCGAAATGCTTCCTATTAATAATAGCTACAAAGCTGGCCTCAAGGAATCAAGTATAAAAATCCATCTCTTCTGTCAATATTGGTGTCAGAGCCCTTGCAAATATTTCTGATTTGTGATCATATAAATTACATATCTTCTTGAGTTTAGATGGATACCCTATTCAGATAGACGAGCCTTTGGAGAGTTTACTTTTGATACTTAACCTTTGGGATGTCATAGACTGCAGGAAGATTTGATGAGAGCTGTGGTTCTTCTCTTCTGTAAATGCTGTACACAGAGTAACTTTCTATTTCAATAATTCAGGGGCTCAACTTACCAACATCCTATCCATGGAGTTTCCAGGACTGTATATCCAAGGTTAAAGACCATAGAACTCATGCATGAGAAAATGTCCTCTTACTACCCTAAAGAATTACATGATTTTAGGTAACACATATACTAGATTTCTTTGTGCCTCAATTTTCATCATTTGCAAAAAGCAGAAAAGCTCCAAATGCCAGTTTAGTGCAGAGAGTGGGCTGACTAAATCCCTTGGGCACTATGCAAATTGAAAGTTTAATTTTATCTAAGGAGGAGAGTTGAGTTAGCAATAAAGAAGTATGGCTTTACGCAGAGGAAACTCACCTTAATAAATAGTCATGGTAAATTGAACCCAGTTCACCTAGATGCAATGAGTATTACCAAAAGGGAGAATTAGTTTATCTGGGTACATGCTTCATTTAAAAGTAAATAACTCTGGCTCTGAAGACAGCCAGTTTCTGCTCTACTTTTCTTAATCTGTAAAGCAGCTCTTAGCATCAATCTCTCTTTATCCTATGATTAATTAAGCAATCATCTCTTTTAAAGATTTATTTCTTTTTTGGTAAAAACTGATGGCATGTTTTTAATGAAATTGTAAAATCTGATCAATGTCCTCCAGTCCCACACAAAAAGAATACAGTATTGTGTACAGATTAATGATTTTTTTAACCAGTCCACATTTTCTTTATTTTGTACATTCATTTCTCCCCAACAACAACAACAACAAAAATAAATAAATACTTTAAGGGGCTGGGGTTGTGGCTCAGAGGTAGAACACTCGCCTAGTTTGTGCAAGGCCCTGGGTTCGGTCCTCAGCACCACATATAAATAAATAAAATAAAGCTATTGTGTAATAATAATTGTAATGCATTCCACTGTCATATATACATAAAATAAAATAAAGATATTGTTTCCAACTACAACTAAAAAATAAATATTAAAAAAATAAATATTTTAAGGCAGCAAGAAACAGCACCGTTTTAAAAATAGTTCTCCTTAATCCTCTGGCATTCTATAGGGTTAAGGTATGGTGACATGGCCCTAGACAGGGCTGCCAGATGAGCTTCATGGCTCCTTCCTTATTAATTTTTTTGCATAGCTTTGCCAAAAGCACACCAAAATGTGACCTGCTCATGATTCCAGGCACCTACCCAGACTGGTCTTAAAGTATATAGACTATTATGTTGCCTGTGTGACTTGTGAATCATGTGATAGAAAACACACACACACACACACACACACATATATGGTGAAATTATTACCACAATCAAGCTAACTAACACATCTGTCACCTTACCATTTGTGTGTGTGTGTGTGTGTGTGTGTGTGTGCTATGTGTACTGAGAGAGGTAAGAACTCTATTAGTAAATTTCAAGTCTACAGTAAAGCATTGTTAAATATAGTCACTATGCTGTACGTTAGATGTTCAGAGTTTATTCATCTTAACACCTGACTAACATCTTCCATCTCCCCAGCTCCCACCTCTGCAGAATCCATTCCATTATCTCCTGAGTTTCAACTTTTCTAGATTTGACATGTAAGTGAGATCACATAGTATTGGTCTTTCAGGGTCTGGCTCATTTCATACAACATACTCTTCTCCAAGTTCATTTTACACATGTCATAAATGACAGGATTTCCTTCTTTATTGTGTCTGAATAGTATTCCATTGTATGTGTATATATAGTATGTATATATAATGCAGTATTTAGATCATTTATATGTTACTACAAATATATTTAAAGCATAAATATTTATAAAAATTTCTTACATATAATTTATGTAATATTTTTTTCTATGTCTTTAAGCACTTTTTCTATATTTATTCATTCATTGACAGACACTGAGGTTGTCTCCATCTCTTGGCTATTATGCAGAACTCTACAATAAACATGGAAGTGTATATGTTTCTGAAAGATACTGATTATTGGGTTGTGGTTGTGGTTCAGGGGTAGAGTGCTTGTGTAGCACATGTAAGGCCCTGGGTTCGATCTTCAGCACCACATATAAATAAATAAATAAATAAATAAATAAATAAATAAATAAATAAAGGTATTGTGTCCAGCTATGATTGAAAATAAATATTTTTAAAAAGATACTGATTACATTTTCCTTGAAAAAAATATATATCCAGAAGTGAAATTGATGGATCATATGTTATTCTTATTTTTAGTTTTTTTTGGGGGGGGTAACTGAATACATATAAAAGCTGTATCAATTTACATTCCTACCAACAGTACACAGAGTTTCCTTTTTCTTCATGTCCTCATCAACCTTGTGATCTTTTGTCTTTTTAATAATGGCCACCCTCACATGTATGAGGTTATACATCTTATTAAAATTTTCCTTTGCATTTCCTTGGTGATATGAGCACATTTTCATGTACACTTTGGCCATTTTTATGTCTTCATTGGAAAAAGAACTATTGAGGTTATTTTTCCATTCTTCATTTGCAGTAGTTTAAATTTTTAAATGTTTTTTTGCTCTGAAATATGAGTTCATTGTATATTTTTGGATATTAACTTTGTTGGATATGTAGTGTAAGAACATTCTCTCCCTTTTTGTAGGTTACATTTTCATTTAGTTGATTATTTCCTTTGCTATACAGAAGTTTTTACTTTGATATGTTCCCACTTACTTATTTTTGCTTTTTGGCTTGTGTTTTTTGTGTCATACCCCAAAATTATTATGAAAACCAACTTGAGTTTTTAATCTGTGTTTCCTTGGAGGCTTGTCATTGCAGGTTTTACATTTAATTCTTAAATAAATATTGAGGCAATTCTTGAGTATGGTTTAAGATTAGGATTGGATTTCTGTTTTTTGCATATAGATATCCAATTTTACTACACAATTTATTGAGGAGACCAACTTTCTTCCAATATGGGTTTTTGGTGTCTTTATCAAAGATGAGTTGACTGTATATGTGTGGACTCATTTCTGGGCTATCTATTCTGTTCCATTAGCCTAAAGTCTGTTTTTATGCCAACACCATACTGTTATGACTAAGGTAGTTTTGCAATATAGTCTGAAATCAGGAAACATGATGACTCTAGTTTGTTCTTACTCAGGATTCATCTCATATTCATATTCATAGTCATATGTATTCCATGTGTATTTCTATTTCTACAAGAAATGACAAGGAAATTTTGATAGGAATTACATTGACTCTACAGATCTTTTTGAGTAAAGTACGACCATTTTGGCATATACTTTTTCCAGTACATGAACAAAGGGTATATTTTTATTTATTTGTATCTTTTTCAACTTTTTTTTTCAGTAATTCTTAGTATTTCCAGAGTGCAGATATTTTACTCTTTTAATTAAATTTGTTTTTAAAGTATTTTATTCTAACAATATTTCAATTGAAATTGTCTTTATAATTTATTTTTTGCATAGTTCATTATAACTTATAGCAATGAACTAATTTTTATATAATGCTTTTGTATTCTGCAACTTTTCTGAATTTCTTGTTTCTAACAGTTTTCTTTTGGGGGAAGTGGATTCTTTAGTATTTTCTACATATAAAGTAATGTAATATACTTTGGTATGATTGAGCCTGGTTTCTTGTTGCATCTTTGGTTAATTATTTCTTGACTCTATAACTCACATATTCTTTCATTTGTGTGTGTGTGTGTGTGTGTGTGTGTGTATTTGAAGGAGTAGACACCTTCTCCAATCTTTTTCTTTTTAAAGAGAGAGTGAGAGAAGATAGAGAGAGAGAGAGAGAGAGAGAGAGAGAGAATTTTTTTTTTAATATTTATTTTTTAGTTATCGGCGGACACAACATCTTTGTTTGTACGTGGTGCTGAGAATCGAACCCGGGCCGCCCGCATGCCACGTGAGCGCGCCACCACTTGAGCCACATCCCCAGCCCCACCTTCTCCAATCTTTACTGATTGGTACTGGCAGGTAAAAAACTTCCTCAGTTGTTTCCCTGGGTTGATAGAATTTTCTCTAAAATGGGAGTAGAGAGTGGTTATATTATATTTCTGGGTCTACAATGGGGGTACACAATTATGGGGCCTATTATCAGGAACTTGGGTAACTGTAGATTGTGTCTGGAGCCTCAACAAATGCAACTGCTTTTAGGACTTCCATCATTATAGCTGGAGCTGGTACAGAGCCTGTTTCAGGGTCTTCAGCTGGTGTGCAAATGGCAGGCCTCTTAATGAATGCATTTGTGGGTGTGGCTCTTATAAGATCCCTGGTAGGGCTCCAGAGCAGGTTCCTAGGCAGGCAGGCTGGCCCTGTACTGTGGCTGAGAGGGGCTGGAACCAAATCAGGTCTGTTTCAGGATCCACAATTGAAACCAAGGTCAGTGGGTTAAGAAGTGTGTCTTCTGCCAGGTGCCAGGGTGAACAGAACTTCTTCTGGACTGCAGATGGAAAGAGAGAGTCATAGGGGGCTACTTTAGGGTCCACAGGAAGATTAAGTTTAGCTTCCTTTTGAGTGCACAGAGAAACATGTCTCTTGCTGGTTCCCTGAGTTGGCAGGACTATTCCCAGACCACAGTGGAGGGTATTAGAGCCTGTTAATCTCCAGCCGGTACCAAAGTTGGTGGGGGCAGTTACCTGAGGTATGAGTTGGGCAGGCAATGCTTCTCCCTCGGCTTTGGTGCTGGTGACAGAACTAAAGCCTAATGAATCTATAGCTGAGTCCACAGGGACTATGGGGCTGTTTCTAGGTCTATAATCAGGACCTCAGTTGTTGAGCCTGACATCTGGTCACAGGCCAACCTTCTCAATATGGTCTGAGTTTTTGTAACTTCCCTCCTGGATGCAAAAATTCCCAGAAATCCCTTTTGGTATGGAAATGGATGCCAAATTATTGCTGTTGTGGGGATTGAGGGGGACTTTGTATTCCATTGTCTTGCTGATACTCCACCTATAGTATATACACACATACCTGATACACACACACACACACACACACACACACACACCACACATCAATAAGTTATAAGCACAACCTTGCAAAAGTAGCTATTATTAACCTAATATTACAGTTGAGGAGATTGGGGCACAAAGGGGTTATATAATTTTTCCTGAGTCTTTAGTAAATTGTGGAACATGGATTTAAAAAAAGCTAAGGAGTGGTTGAGTGAGAGCAACTACAAATCAGGAAGGTTGCAAGTGGGAGGAAGGCTATGAGACAATTAAAATTGTTCTATGAAGCAAAGGCCAAATATGATTCCACTTAAAGGCAACCTTGTACAATAGAAATGTGTTTTGCCTTTGTATGAGAAACTGATCTATCAGCATAGAATACAATGCTCCATGAGAAAACTAGAGCTGACAATTTCTCCTCTTTTTCCCTGTAAGTGTAAAAAGGCTGGGTAGTTGTTACCCATCACATTAGCTGCTCCTTCCAGAGAAAGTGAGGTCTGGGTGGAGAATGCTGTGAAGCAGTTCAGCTGGTGAAACCAGTCAGCCCCTCCACTATTGTCCAGAGCAACTGTGTTCTTGTCCCACATTTTATTTCCCACTCCAGAAAGTTTTCCTGCACATAACCATCGGCACCTCCTTGATGGCTTTCTGTCTTTCTTTGATCTTGCCTTTTTAGAAGGGAACATCCTACTTTTCACCATATTGACTTCTGCCCCTGACAAGACTTCTGGTCATTAAATTTGATTCATGTCATCTCAGTGATGTGTTATCCCCCCATAGATTAACAATCTGAGTCCCAACCCAGAGGTCCACCACTTAAATCTAGTTCTGCTTTTTAGGTTGTTGCTAACACAACATCCACTTCACAATTATTTGTTGTTTATGTAGCTGTCCTTGTTATAGCCTCCAGGGATACAGTAGTGAACAAAATAGGCATTGCTCCTTCAGCTGTGAGAATTACACACGCAATAGCAGATTCACAATGGGAGAAGGGAAAACAAGCACTTGTTCTATATAGATCTATGGGTATCCTACCTACACTGAAGAAGAAAATAAAGCGACATTATAAAGACATGCCTCTTTTAATTATTGGTATTACCTTTTAAATTAAAAATCATAGCTTTCTGCACTACAGCAACAGGAAGAAAGAAGTGGTTGGGATAGTTCTTTCTTTAAATCATCCTTCCTAAGATGGAATATATATAACCTACCTGCTCAGCAGAGACTATGGTATCGAGTGTCTCCTCTTCATGTTGCTTAGATGAAACTCACTCTTGAGTCTCTAGGGCTCAGGGGAGTTCAATGGGCTAATAGGCAATCCCAGCTGAACCTTGGCAGACCTTCCTACCAAACCTCAGGGGTTACTGGATTTGTAATGCAACCTCAAAGGCATTTATGAATCAGCTACAGCGGAAGTGCTTGCCTGTGGCACCTTGCCAAGACCCTATTAGAAGTCTCTCAGAAGAGCCTGACAACAGATATTATAGAGGCTGCAAAAGGATGATTATGGTCTGTCATTTGAAGAAACTACACATGGACTACACATGTAGTTTTCTTCATTACAGATGAAAATGTAAATGTCCTTAATGTCAACTCTCCAGTCATACTATCTACTGTTTACTGGTCACCAATACAGAAAGGATGCTTATAATCATCTCAACTCTTCCTTGGGATGTTGGTAAACTTAAAAAATAGAAAGTTCATAATTCTGCAACAAATTTGGTATCTTAGCCTTATCAATTCTTGACTAATTCATCATCTTTTATTAAATAAAATGTGTAACTCCTGAGAAGGATTATTTTCTGGTATTGACACCTGCTTTTAAAATCAGACATATCCTATCTATATTAAGCAGTCTGAATCTGAGAACTTAACACACTGATAGACTGCTGGTTCAAAACAAAAAGAAAGAAAATTGTTTCTTATAAAGACTGATAGAGAATTTCAACACATGCATAAGAGGGAACAAGATAATAGAAAAGAACAAGAAATTATGGTGAAGTGGTACTCAAATTAAACAGAAGATCTTTGGGAAAAGCATATTTCTAACCTTCTATCCTATTTTACACTAGACTATAACTAACTATAAATGAGTAGATTTTTAAACTTTAAAGTTGAATAAATAGCAGTTTTTCCATTCTGGTACAGAATACACAAAGTAAGTTCCTTTCAGAAACAATGTATCTGCTATAAAGATATCATAAGATGAGATGGGTAACATCTTTTTGGGAAATTTAAAAATATGATTAACCTCATTTGTAGTGTGAGGATGATTTTAGGCACAAAATAGTTCCTGCTTTTGGTAGTCAATTTCAGAAAGGTGAGTTACAAAAGACTGGAAAGGAAAAGTTTTTTTGATGCATAATTAGGAAAAAAAAGTATTAAAATTGACTAGAAAAATACTAAAAATTAAGAATGGATAACTTGTTCTTCATACATTGTAAAGGCAAAGGTAGAGGGCAAATCATTCATTCCTTCACTCATTAATTTCCTATAAGTATTTATTAAGAGAACAGCTTCTGTCTTTCTGGAGTAACATTTTTCTAACTTCACATTTAATTTTTTTTTAAAAATAATCATTGGTGTATTATCTTCACTTACCAATGTTTTATTATCATTTTATGCTCTAAATTAATCTTATTAATTCATTCAATAATTTCTTCATTCATTCATTATTTACTTGACATTTATTAAATTATTATAAATTAGGTATGGTAAATGGAAGTATTTGTCTGTGTTAGATTTCTGTGACAAAATATCTAAGATAATCAAATTTTGAGGAGGAAAGATTTATTGTGGCTTCTAGTTTCAGAGTTTTCGAACAGTGGTTTGCCTGGCCCTGTTGCTTTGGACCTGTGGTGAGGGAGAACATCATGGTTGGAAGCATGTGATGGAGACAAACCTTACAGTAGCTGGGAAGCAAAGAGAGAATATGGAACCACTATTCCTTCAAGGGAACACCCACAGTGACCTAATGACCTTTCACTGGAGACCACCTCCTTAAAGTTCTACTATCTCTCAGTAGTGCCACAGGCTGGTGACCAAGGCTTTGGCACACTAGACTTTGGGGAACACTACAAATCCAAATGATAATAGTGTCCAATTTAAATTTTGAGAATTGTGTTTTTGGAATGTGGAGGCCAATCAATTCTTCATGTTCTACATCCCAGATGGTTTTGGTTGCTGAACAAAGTGTAAGCCCTATATTGACTGAGGCTTGTCATTCCCTGACTGCTCCATGCTCTCTGTCCCTAGATTCAGCCTTTCTGCTCTGTGCTCCTTCTACTCTTTTCTGCTTGTCCTCTGTCGTCCTTGATCCACAGAGAACAAATTACCCTATACCATTCATTTCTGCACAGGATAACTTGTTACATTTTGGCTTGAACCAAACCTTAATTTGTATCTATAGTCCTGCCTTTCTAGAAGTGTTAGTGGGTAGAAGAATCCCATGGGATCAGCTATTTATGTTTCCAGGAGTCCCGAGGGTGCTTCTAGGTCATGTTGCCAAAGTTCTCCAGGTTCATACCATTTTACTCAGCCCCCTTGACTTCAATATTGTCCAGTTTTTCTTAATCAATGACTCACATTCACTCAATTAGCACCCTTCCTTTTTATTTCCCAGGATTTGCCAACAGTTAAGGAGATTTATTTCAATGTGCAGGCCTATGTCTCTTGATTCTTAGACATGAGGGATGTTTATCTCCTTTCTCTAATATCTTAAGATAGACTATTTTTTAGAGCAGTTTTGGGTTCATAACAAAATTGAGCAGGAAGTACAGATGTCCCACATACTCCTCACTCCCCACACATGCACAGCCTCCCTTGCAACCTACAACATCCACCAGAGTGCTACAATTTTTCCAACTGATGAACCTACAGGGACATCACCAGCACCCAAAGCCCACGATTCACATTAGGGTTCATTTTTGGCATCATACTCCAGGATCCTTTGATCTTCTCTCTTCTTGAGCTGCTCACCTCCATGGCCATGTCCTAGAACTCATTATCATGCTGTTTGAGTCCTCATCACAGAGTTTTAACTCCACTCTCCTATTCTGAGCCTAACTCCTCATTCTTTTATATTTGAATCACTCATTATTGCTACATCATTTCAACTTCATAGAAATCTCCCACCTTTTGAATCCTTCATTTTCTTTCCCTAGCTTCTTGGTGATCACTTGTTTTATTCTTGCTTTTAGAATTTTTAATATTTTACATCCTCAACACTCCACTTATGTGTCAGGAAAAGAACCTTAGTTCTCCAGTCTCGTCTCTGAGTGCACCTGGAGAGAATGTCCCACCCAGCAGATTGCAGATATTACCATTTCCTGGTTTTCAAATTCAGCACTGACCTGTGTTCTAGCTCTCAGTGTGTTTCCAAGCCAAGATCCTTAGTTAAATACTGGTGTTTCTACACTCAAGCATATAGAAAGTGCTCAAATTCTCTTAGCCTTTGCCTCCTGCCCTTCACAAATGAATCTATGTTGGTACATTTCCAATTTTCCTCATTCCTTCTATGCTCCTGTTCAATTTCCTTCCATCACCTCCAGGACATTAATCCAGTTGTTAATCTCTTTTGCTTGTACCTTCAATGATCCCTCACTAGAGGCTTGTTTCCCCTGAAGCAAAAATAAACTCCAGGCATTCGAGAACAGGAATACACGTACAAAACAGTGATAAGTGAAAAAGGATACTAAGCTATATATGTAGAATGACCTCAATTTCATAAAAATAATTTCATAGAACAAAGTCTGGAAGGAGAGATCAAAACTTTACTGTAGTAATCTCTGAGTGAGGGAGCTTTGCGTTTCCTTGAATTTATTCTTCCTTTCTCATTACCGCCCAAAGTTCTATAACTGACATGTTTCACTTTATTATTTATGGAAATAAATTTTTAATAAAAATACATTTTCAAAGTTTTATAATCATATATTTGATCCTGTGTCCCATCCTAGTTTTATTTTATTTATGCAATACTTTTCCAATTAAGCATATGTCTCTATTAATCCCATTTTTTCAGGTTGTATTCACATCTTAACTTGCTGCTGTCTAAATTCCATTCTCCCATTGACACTGAAAGATTCTGGACAGCTTTCACTATTTCCAAAGAAAAGTCCCATTGTACCTTGCCATTTTGGATCTCACATTGCATTTGCATCTGTGGACATCTCCCTTGGCCTATAATACCCTCCTCCCTTAATTCCTACTCATGACTTTGTTTATATCTCCAGCATTGTATCCACTTACTCCTCTTATTCCTTAAATGATGCTTTAATTAATTAATCAGTAATTTATATTCTAGGCTCAGGCATTAGTCTACTGCTTTTGTCTCTGTTTTGGGCCTCCAAGGACTGTACCATACAACCAAATCCATTATCCAAATCCATGTTAGTCATTCTGAAATCTCTAGTTCCTGTTCTGATCTAAATTGTTTTAAGGTTTAGAGAACATAAATGTAATTCATGTGCACAGTAAGAAAAATAATAGCCATTTAAAAACACATTTAATAGATTTTACAATATAGTATATTTTATGCCTCAAATAGAAGTTTGTACTTGTACATGTAGGACAGTTTTCATTATAGCTAACTGAGAATTACATACTTAGATACAATCACATAGAAAAATTTCAAAGAAGATGTGTATTTTCACATTTGATTTTACTGGTACTTATGTGGCAGATGTTACATTTTAATATATTTGTAAATATATAAAGCAAAAGGATATAGACACAACACAACAAAAATACTCTAAAATACAAGCAAAAATTTGTACTGTTACTTGAAAATAAAATTATTATGACAAGTGCTATAGAGAGCTGATTATTTTATTGGTCATATATAAGCTCATAGTGAGGGATAATCAGACATCTTAAAATGTTCCATGAAATTTTATACATGGAAATAGGTACAAGAGCAAAATATTTTCTTTCTTTTTCTTTAGGAGGTCAAAGAGCATTAGAAAATTCCAATAATGTACAGACATTGACTTGACAAATGGTTAAAATAAAACAAAGAAAGATAAGGAAGTGTTGATAGATCAAATGTATAGTTGGGGAAATGGACAAATAAATTAGACTCCTACTTGTTATAATTAGTCTTTCCATTCTTTGTTAAGACTAGTGTGTGGCATTCCATTTCATCAACATTTTGCCATTCACAGAGCCTTAGATTGTGAGTCAGCAAGCCTGGCTTATAATTGGGTTCTGCCCTAGATTTTGAATGAATTCCCACTAGTCACTTTTTGATTTGTGAGCCTTGATTTCTCCATCTGTGAAGGAAGTAATGATGTGACAACTATTATTGAGGCAGTGCAAATGAACACAGAAGTATTCTGCAAATCCAGAGAGGATACTTGAAGTCCATGAAATTTTTGAAGTAATAAACCTGTCTCAGATTTTTAAAAGTCATTAACTTAAGTGAAATAGTATAATTTTCACCCCCAGGAAAGAAGTTAATGGACATATTTTTAAAGTTTTTTTTTTATAAAAGGAGCTATACATGGAACCAGGTGTGGTGGTACATGCCTGTAATTCTGGCTATTTGGGAGGCTCTGGTAGAAGGATTGCCAAAATTGAGGCCAGTTTGGGCAATTTATAGAGACCCTATCTCAAAATAAAATTTTTTAAAAGTATAAAAAAATACTTTCTGAGATTTTCAACAAATAGCACTTTTTTTTTCCTCTCACTTTTCTCCAGTCTAGGATAAACTACTCTGAATTCATACCATTGCCATATTCCTCAGATAGGGCTCTTCCTAAGGTCCAAGGATGCTGGTGTACATTCATTCCTTCATAGAACCGATCTTTCCTGAGATGTTATTGTACTCCAGTAACTCTAGAAGATAATGAAGATAAAATTGGATATAAAACTGGATTTTATTATTTACTCTTCCATTCCCTAACTGGAAAATCTTGAGCAAGTCGCTTAACTATTTGGGTTTCAGTTTTCTCAGCCTTCAAATGAAAAGTGTAGCTGAGAAGAATTATATTTCCATTCTTGTTTCTGTAATTCTAAAATTGTTTGGGAGGGAGATACTTTCTAAACAAATTGTCATTTTCCTTTTACTTGTTCTGCTTCTACACATGTAATCCATTAAAAAACATTTTGGCAAATATTTGGAAGGTCCATATTAAACTTAATAGACTAGTTTGGATTTTTTAAATTTTAAAATGAAGGCTGGAAGATTGTATGTTATTTCTTTTTCTTTTTATAAGTTTCTTTTGGAAGTTAGTGTGTAAGTAATGAATAAAACATCTAACTGCATATGTGTGCAGATGCAAATAAAATTAGGCATTTCATAGCTGGTTGGAGCAAGAATTCCTATTCTGAGTCTCTCTCTTCATTTACACTGCTGCTTAGGAAAGGCAGGCAGAGAGAGACATTTCACATCCATGGCTAGTCACAAAGTGACTGTTTTCTGGGGGTGAGAAGACAGAAATGACAACTTCAAACTCTGGAAAACTTTACATTGAGACATTTGGGACCTGAGACAATTGAGGGTCAGTGTGGGGGAGGGACTCTCTGAAGATTGAACAGAGATCCTGAGGGCCATCCTTGAGATCTAACAAAGATCCCCCAAGGGCACCTAAGAATAGCCTGAAAAATCCAGAGTGTTTCTACCTGCAAAGGACCTTGCTCCTTCCAAGAATAATGACCTGTTGTTTACCTGTTGTCACTATGAGAGATGACTGCAAACAGTCAGGGCAAGTTGGGAAGCTTCCCAGGGTTCCCAATCCCAAGGGATACAAGATGGTAGAATTAAAAGCAAAAACATAGTGACTGTCACTTCCATTAATACATTTTTATAATTTGAATAGTCTATGGGAATCTAGATTCATGTTACTGACATTTAGCCATTTTTAGTGATCTTTTATACTACTTGAGGATTAAATCCAAACTTTGAACTTGTATGTAAAAGCAATTTGAAAACCAATAAGAGTCTTAACATTTCCGTTGTTGTACATTTTAATATCTGGGACCACATGATGTTGAAAACAGAGGTTAAGATGAAATCTATATTCATGAGTGCTTCAACAATTCTAAATGAGAAATTAATGTTCATTAAGACTCTTTCTATAAAGAGACAGACATAAAAGAGACAAAAAAAAAAAAAAAAAAAAAGAAAGAAAGAAAGAAATAGTGATGGGAAGAGGGAGCCCACATCAGGTGTGTGGCGTCTAGCTTGTGAATTATCTGCTATTATGGTTGCACTGCAAATTTACTAAAGCCGGTGCCCACGGTACCCTGTGTGTCTCGTTTTCAAAGAATCATTTGCGGGTGTGAGAGGATGCCTAGGAGAGCAGAAGGACTCTGTGTCAATCAAAGCTAATCACTGGTACAGGCAGAGGGCTTTTGTTGGCCTCCATGCTCTAAGCTGTGCTTCCACATCTGTGTTTGAAGAGATTAGAGAGGTGCTTCATACAAGAACTGTATTAGTTAAAGCTGATCGACAGTATTTGGAATAAACCATGAAAAAGTTGAGTGCCAGAAGGGAAGGCATGGCAAGTGGGGGATTGAAACTGACAAGGGCTCAACTCCCTCCCCCTCCCCTCCCCCATTCGTATTTGGGGTCTGCTCACTGGAGGGCATTACCAGGTGCCACGCTCTTGCCACTTCCCAGCAAGCATGCAAGTTGCTCAGCCAAGAAACCCGATCCCAGTGTTTTCAGTGACATGCTTGCCACACTTTGGCGAAGGACTCCAGTTTTATTTGAGGTGCTTCACAGAAAACAGATTAGCCCAAGTGAGTAAGTGGCATTTTAGGACCAAGGATGGGAAAGAATGAAAAGTGAAAAAGATCACAGCAAAAATGAACATCTAAACCCCTCCCGGTTGGCAGCACTCTTCCCCGGCATGAAGGCCATACACGGGCAAATAAATTATGAGTGACAAGTATTTGAACCAATAAAGAGGGCACTATATTTTATATGCAGTAAATTTAATTCCAGATTGTGTTTCACCTCAGCAGGGTGACATGTTTATTGCCAGTGAAAGATGAAAGCCGAGGGAGTTAGAGACAAGCGTCAGCACTTCTAGTGGGCACCCGCAAAATGAAGATTTGACAGACCGGTGGCTGAGCCCTTGAAATGAAATGCCAGATCAAATTTTACCCCAAAGGGGTCAGATGTACTGTCGTGCCCCCAAACTCGCAATACCAGCTGAATAAATGAGCCCAGTTCAGCAGAGAGCAGAGGCCAAGAGCATGCTCTGCGAATTTCAGATCACACGACCGACCATACGGACCATCGGCTGCTCCAAGCGCAGTGAGCTTGGGAGTGTAGGAATGCGGGGTGTCTGGGGGAGGATGTGTAGGAGGATGTGAAGTGCTGCTGCCTCTGTGGGGCTCTAAGTGTCATTTTAAAAATCTATTAAACAGATCGAAAAGTAGAAGTGAGTCTAAATTGATCTGCCCGTCTCTCAATTTCATCCTACAAGCGCTCAGCTCAGGTGTTCAATTTATTGAACCATAACCCCTTTTTAAACAATCAACATCAACGCGCAATAAATATGCTCAGCAAGGGCAATATTTACATGCACAACTCATTGTTTTGGAAGATTTATTTATGGAGGAACTGACTGGCAATTACATCAGCGTACCTTTGGCAGACTGTGGCACAGTGGCACATGAGCATGGTTGTGTTTACTGCAAAAAAGTACTGGTACAGTGGGAGAGATGAACCCTGAGACTCAGGTCCGTCATCCTCACTCAAACTCGGACAGTTATCTTATGTTATAATTGCACATAACCTCATCCTTCACCTGGAAAGAAGGAAGGGAGGAAGGAGGAAAGAAAGAGAGCAAGGAAGGAAAGTGAGAAAGGAAGCAAGGAAAAGTTGCTGGTATGAGGAAAGTGTGTCCATGAAGAAAGGTTTATGTGATAATTCCTAAAATGGTGTTGGTAATTTGTGTAACAGCATAGCCAGGCTCTCCTCTCTGAATTTACAAAATAGGTTCTAGTATTCCAAAGTCCAATATATGGATTGGGCCAGCCAAATGCTTTCAAACTCATTGTGCAGGCATAGTGCCATCAACTCTTGAATCAATCAGACGGGTTAACATTTTAATCGGTTCCTTTCACTGACCCTGCCCTGTAGGGCAGACAGTAGAATCTACCACGTATCTGACTTCCCATAAACCTATCTTAAGAATGTTTTTCATAGTTCACAGTCTCATAAAGATGAAGATGATGTAACATTTTTGGATGCTGTGATTTTAGAATTGCTTCCCCTTTCTCTTGACTTACTTCCTACATCGTCTCTTGGCAAAGTACAACTTTTACATATTATCACTGAAGCTATAGAGGACGCGTTCTCTCATGGAGGTCATGGAATCTGAATAATGTTGCTAGCACAACCTCACTGATCTTTGCAGCTTTGAAGGACTTACTTGCTTCCTGGAGGAGTGCCTTCACATTTGGCAAACAGAGCTCTGTGGAACAGATGCAAGGGACACTGGCCTCCTGCTGGTAACAGGAGACACAAGAACACCTGCAATAAATAGTAACGGCCTCTCTATTACTCACTTAATTCCTTACAGAGGTCGTGAGGGTGAATATTCTGCCGGCCAGAATGTGTTCGATGGTTTTTGTAAGATCTTTAGATGACAGTTGCTGTCTGAAGGACACTTTCACCCACAGATGAAGAGCATTTAGCATTTGACCACTGTTTCTTGTGCTGTGGGCCAGCATTGTTTTCTGACCATTAACTTACTCTGGTTAGATTAAATTTACTCACTCATTCACTTTTATCCATTCTCCCATATAGCATAATATTGCAGCATTTTTAGACTCATTTTCTCTGTGCTGCTCCAAGTATCCCAGAAGTCTCTTTTTCATCACATCAACCACATCCCTCCTCCCCCACCCCCAGGTTCTATATGCCCTGACCTTCTGTATCTCCATGTTCCCTGCTGTTTCCTCCATTTTCTTTCCAGGCTTCTTTGTTTGCTCTTTTCAAATCTCCTGTGTGAGCTGTGCTTGGAACAGAGTCCCGTTTGTCTGATACATGCCTTTGCTCTTGGCCAAATAGCCCCCAAAGACTCACAGGCTTTCACAGGCATACAGTGTGAATTCCTGCCAAATTAATCTATTCAGTTTGTTTCTTTTTTTGCAGGTCATAATTATTGGCCCTACTCACAATTTTTGGGATAAGAGAATCCAGCAGTGTGGTAGGAGGAGTGGTATGTTCTAGAAACCTGAAAATATTAATGATGTCAGAAGAGAAATCCTTGAGAATGCTAAAATTTGTTATGATCATTAATGTACAAGACTTCCAATATGTATTGGTTGGATAAACACATTTCATATCATATATACAGGAAATACTTGTATTTCTGTCTTCTTTGTTTGCTCTTTATTCTAAAAATCCAGAAATCCTGATGTCAAGTAATTTTACTACTTTCTTCTAAATTACTCTCAGATAAATTCCTGCTTTTCAAATCCACAACCAACACCAACCTTCAGACATTTTTCAACCCTAACCAAGGTTACCTCAGGAACCTCCTAAACAGGGCACTGAACTCTTCCTCTCTGTACCATCGTTTCTTAGAAACAACTTCTTTTGTATCTCCTCTATAAAATCAAATTCAAAATCTTTATAATTCTGTTTAGAACTTTCTATTTAAACCCACCAGCCTGATGTTAGTGTGCAATATAACCATTGGGGGCTCACTTTCCTCCTCAACATCTGCATTGCCAGATTTGTGAAGATTCTGGTAAGGCATGTATAATAATTACTGCTATGACTAGCACGTAATAGATGCTCAGTAATTAGCACTTCATTGTTTATTATGACAAACGGTCCTTCTGTTTTTGCCCAGCTAATCTGTTCCTCCTTCCTAGAAGGTGACTTTACATCCCCCTTCACTCCTTTTTTTGCTCCTACTTTTAACATGATTTTTCCTATTCTTCTTTTCCATCCATAAGAGTTGGCTTCAAGGTCCCCTCCTGACGGAAACCTCTCTCACCAAGTGCTTTCAGCATCTCACTGCCAGAAAGGGAGAATTAATAGATACCAGGGCAGCTGTGTGGGTTATGTTTAGTGTTATTCTATATAGCTCATATAATTTAAGATTACAGTTTGGAAGAAGACCCAAATCTATTCAATAACAACTTCTGTTAAATTATGTTAAATGCCCCATGCATATTTGCATATTTAAGTTCTAGCCATCCTCTAAGATCCAATTTAAATGTCTGCTTCTGTTTCCCTCCTAGTTCACCATGTGAGTTACTCTGATGATCTTTGGCCATAGATGAAATGATTCTGTGTTTTTTTTTTTTTTTTTTTTTAGCCAAATTTTTGGATTGGCATGGATTGCATATTATAAGATATTGTGGTTGAACCTTTACATAGCATTAGCATAGCCACCTTAATTGAGATGAGGGATGAAACCATGGAGGAAAGGAAGAGTACCACTCAGTCTGACGAACATTTACTGAAGACCCAGAAGTTCACTGAACCTGGTGGTACAGTGATAAAAATGGATGTTCTTGCAGTCTCTAGCTGACAAATACTTGCATCTCGGAAAAACAGGACAGCTGTGAGAAGGGAAAGACAACGTACAAAACAGACAAGAATGAGAAATTTCATGAGTGCTAGTCAGCAGTCCAGGCTTAAGAATTTAGATTTGACTTTACTTGTATTAGGATGTAGTTAAAGTTTTTGAATAGGCAAGATTTTTTGTTTTTAATACTTAGTCTTGTATTATAGTGTCCCCAAATAGTATGCAGCTGGTATTGGTTGAGTGAATAGAAAAGTAAATGACATACAGTTACATTCTGCCCTTGATTGGTTATTTTTCACATCTCAGGATCTTAGAAAAGTCAATAGCATCTGAGTTTTATAAGATAGTTTCATTTTTCTGAGAGGAGAGTTACTTGCATGGTAATCTCCAGAACCCAATGTGAAATTGATTATAAGTGAGTCAAAGTTGAGCTGAGTTTGAATAGACAGTGGTTGAGTTGAGACCAAGGAAATAAACAAGAGAAAGAACTGCAATTACAGTGTAAAAACGAGCACTTTAGAGCAATGTTGAATAAAAATATTGCCTGGGATAGCAAAGTTCACTTATGCTTACACTGCTAAAATTTCTTTAGCTCTTCTTCCATATACTCTTCCCCCAGAAGGTGTTAATTGATGTTGGCATTGAATCTTTTGAAGCACTGGGAATTCATACTTTAAAATGTCCAATTAGCTGCAAAAATGAATGATGGAATGGGTAGCTGAATATTTTTAAAAGCTGAGAAGTACCTTCATTTGAGGGCATCTGAAACACTGCCCTGAAACAGCCTCCAAGGATCTTTCCTTCAACTTTTGCTTTATCTCTTTGTACAGAGGCTAGGAGAGCAGCATACAGCCCCCAAAAGGAGAATCCTCACAATTTTATTCAGAATGCCAAGTGTTACAGTGAACGATAAATAACCTTTCTGCAACAAGCAGTCCTTTCTTCCCCCCACTGGAACAAACTGTTCAACTCTATTTGAATAAAAAGCCCACACATATATCAAATTAAACAAAATAGCATTGTTCCAAATACAGATCAGGCAGTCTTCCCAGACTCGTGTCAGTAAAATTTCATAGTGCTCCACACCATTGTATAGCAGCTCTCTTTCTACTCTTCTTTATGTGTGAGTGCAGAATCACTACTCCCAGACAAAGGAATGCAGACAGAGGCCATGTCCCCCATGCAGCTGAATAAAATAAAGGTCTGACTAGGGACTTCCAAGGCACGAAAAGAGAATGCACCACTGAAAATACAGGTGGAGCCAATGCTGCACAACCACGTCAGCAGCCATTGATAGGCAAGAGGCTATTTTGCTTATTGCCAGGACAAATATTTTCACATTTGATGAGGCATAACTCTGGACTGATGTTAATGAACCAGGAAGCTAATTGTGTAGTGTGTGCTGAGATGGAATGGAGGCAGGGGTGTGCTGGGACTGCCTCACACTAACTC
Source organism: Callospermophilus lateralis (assembly GCF_048772815.1). NCBI lineage: Eukaryota > Metazoa > Chordata > Mammalia > Rodentia > Sciuridae > Callospermophilus > Callospermophilus lateralis. Next base: position 65,725,526 of record NC_135310.1, read on the forward strand.
TTAAGAGCCAACTGTTAAATTTGCAGGAGGGAGTTTACAAGCTGTTGGTGATAAACGGCTATTACTAAAATTAATAAAAATGTATAAACTTACAAATCAATAACTTATATTAAGAAGGGACCATCCCAAATGTGTTACTTCTCAGTTTACTACACTTTACTCTGATCTGTGCTCTTGAGGTTATGCATGTCTTTTGATCTACACCAGTGTTGGTGGTTGTGCCATGGAAAGGTGTGAGACTTCATGTCTATTCTCCATTCAGTATTCAGTGGTGTCGCATAAGTTGCTTAGAGTTCGTCCACATTGTAAATCAGGGTATTATTATTTTCTTTCCCCCGTGAGCTGACTGATGAACATTTCTCAGTGTGCCACTGGATACAAGCTTTCTAAGAACAAACATAATTTCCCATGTAAACTTAGGCTGCTGAACCGAACAGGATTCTGGTCAGGGGATGCTTTCAGGACTTGAAGGTTAAGAAGATATGTTGGTGCTGTGCTGGACTTATAGCAACTGGGGCAGAGTTTACATGTTGTGCTGCCTGCCATAAAAGCATACTAAAGAATTACAGAAAATTTCCCAGTCTGACATCTTCAACTGTTCTTTGAACACCAGAGCTGCTTCTAGAATGATATTATTAGGATGAGTTGGTTTATTAGGAAATATTTATATCCATTCTCACTGAATATGATATTTTATCAGCCTTACTAAATATGGTATAAGTTTAGCTGGAATAGGCAGTATGGCACAACATGGGGACTTTAGCTCTGACATTTCCTACTCTTCTCACCCTTCCCAAGGTTCTTGTTCCTGTTACACTGGAAAGGTAGATCAGGAAAACATGAGCAAGTTTGAAAACATAGGGGCAGAATTCAGAAGTGGTTATCATTCCACACAAGGGCTTTTCTGTTACATGTACCTTTCAAGGCTAAAAGCTAAAAATGACATGATTTCTTAGGGTATTTGTTGCAGATTTGAACTCAGTAGTGTTTATATAATTATTTTCTTCCTAATTGAGCCCCTATGACTATGTTAAGTCATTTGTAATATTTATAATTAATTGAAACAATTTTAATAAACATGTTCATAAGATATCCAGGGCTATACACATGTTGAATATATCACAATATCTCATATATAGTTTTATATGTTATAATATACTATACATACATATTAGGATATATAAAGGATATATATATATATATATATATATATATATATGTATATGTGTGTGTATGTGTGTGTGTGTGTATATATATCTATATCTATATATATATATATTTAAATAAAAGTGTGTTTTGACTTGGACTAGCTGGTCAGAGCTCATTAGGTCAGAACCTGGTGTCAGAACTAAGTAGAGTGAACATTTTGTAAACCAGGACAATACTTATATAAAAAAATCATCATTTCTAATACAGACTATATTGTTTTATGATTTTATGCCACAAGAGGCCAGTAACTATTGTAATGTCCCTCCATCAAGTTTTTCTCTTTTGTTTGAAAAAATTCTTTAAGGAATGCCATGTGATCTTGTTTGGTTCTGTACAACTGTCACTTACAGTACACTTTGAGGATCAAATTCCTTATGTCACAATATTAAACAATTATTTTTGGCTAGACCATTGAATTTCAAATGCCTGAGGTGGCTCTTGCATTCCAAATCAGATTGAATTAAGAATGTATACACTAGTAAATTGAAGAAACAGATAAGCAAGAGCAGGAAAAAAAAAAAAACCAATAAGAAGATTATCCTTGTAATGTTTCATTAAGCAACTTCCATTAGGAAAGAAAAAAAAATCATTAATGCTAACCCATGTTTGAACTTAAAACACAAAATCCAAACTGATTCATACAGTGTGTTTTTACAAGTAACCTGTGCTCTTAATAGTCACTCTTTGATACATGACAAGTATCATCTTGAATCTTATGTGAACTGATTCAGAAAAGTCATTCAGCAAATTAATGTAGTTTTGGAAAATTAACAGCAAAGTAGGCATGCCGCCAAATGTCTAATGACAAATTGAAGGGTTTAGAGATGTGTCTGTCTATTTGCAGTATTGGAACTGTTTTCAAAACAAAAACACACTGAAAATGGTGCTGGCATGACAGAAGATGCAATCATTATGCAATTTTAATTGACAAATAATTCTATTTTTATGTGAATAAATTCACCTAGCCAATAACTGCATTATCATCTATCATGTACTGGTTTCCCTTCCCATCTCCTGCACCCTCTAATTTTGATGAATTTGATCAAATGTATTTGGCAGCATAACCATACCTGGCAAGTCAAGGGGGGAACCACAGTGACTTGAAGGGTGGGGGCAGGAGGGAGGATGGTGATTTGTCACAGGGATGGAGACTGTCTTTAGCATTACCTGTTGTGCAGATATTATTATCCTCCATTTATCTTGCAACTGGAAAATTCAGACTGTGATGTGTCCTATTCTTTCAACAAGATGCTAAGCATCTTTCCAATATAAGTCAGGTATACGAGGAGTATATGTGTGGGGGTGGAGACTGGGAAAATTGGAAAGCTTTATGGATCTATATATAATTAATCTTCAGATGTTGGCTTTAAAGTCCAGCATAATAGCCTCAGTGTGTAGCTCACTTTCACATAAGAAGCAGCTGAAATGCAAAATGATCACAAATATGAACATACTCTAGCTAAGGGCAGGTATTCCAATGGCGGCATTAAATATAAATACAATAGAGTATTGACATAATGTAGTAAGGTTCCCTCGCTATTAAAAGGCTTTGTTCTAAAGCGTATCTGTGTACACAATGAGATGATGAACACAGTGCATCACATAGCTAAATTTAATATATGCAGGGGTATGATGTTTGCAATGCATGCATTTCAGCAGGTCCCATTAGTGCGCCTTTCCCCTCCAGTGAAAACAGAATGAACCACAGCCCCTTCTGGTTTGCATAAAGCAAACAAAATTAGATTTGCTTTGCTGAATTGAAACCCGCTTGGGATTGTGAGCCTCTCTCGGGGACAAATTACTTCAAACAATCCCTTTGTACCATAACAAAATCAAAAAATTCAGGCCAATCAACATGGCTCAAAACCCTTAACACAAGAATTAATAATACAACCTAGTCTATTTTTATTGCTTCTGTGCTACAGCTCCTTGTTTTAATGTAATTACACTTATTTGCCGTCCACATGTTAAGTAAGCTTGCATATGTTAACTAATGCGACATAAAACAACTTTCCTAATTTTACCATTGCTACAAGCATCGTTCCCCCTGGAATAAGATTTGAACATGGACAAGTTGAACACTAATGTTATTAAATTAAATCTATTTTTAGACCCTTGATAAATGAATATAGACAAAATGTCAAATATTTCTTTAGATAGGTGTAGAAGCTGATTGACAATCAGATTAGTCTATTAAGAATATTGGTTTATGGAGTGTTATTCACTAGATATCACTTGGTTTCTAAAGCCTGTTCTCCCGCAGAAGAGAAGGGCATTTAAGTCTGTAAGTATGAAATCTCTTAAATCGGGTATCTGGGCAATGATCACTTAAATTCAGCAGCTTGAGTTAGTATCAAGATGATATATGTCCTACTGCTTTTAACACTTGAAAACCAACAGAGGTTATACACTACTAAAACTCTCATCTGAAGCACAAGTTTAGTGACTTTTCAGATTTGAAATTTAGGATCCAAGATAACTTTTTGCCTATTGATTTTTAAGATATGTAAGTTGGCTAGAATATTTAAGTTCAGAAACTCTTGATCTTTTGAGATCCATTCTGTAGTCCATCACAAACATAATATCATCTTTAGTAAAGAAGAATGTGTCAAAATTTATATATTAAGAAGGGTTTTGCCAGATGAAGTGAATTCTGAATAACTTGAGTGAACTGCACTTGGCATTGAAAACATACCTGAGTGAAGGTCTGTCTGTAAGTATGGATTAATCTCTATAATTTTAGGATAGTTTAGACTCAAACAACATATCAATTTGGCTCAACAACTTGTGAGTTCTTCCAAAAGATCATTTAGACTCATTGTTTGCTATTGAGTAGATAAATATGATTGACAAAGCTCCTTCTTACCTGCTATTTAGATTAGGTCTGAATTCACACACACACACACACACACACACACACACACACACACACTTATATTGTCCACTAAGTAAAATTATCCATCATTAACTCTTTCCTATTAGACATTTGCTTATAAATATTGAAGACTGTTTATCAAAATAATTACTCTTATCCATAAGTCCCAAGTATCTGTATGTATGATTTCTTCAGTAAGGACAGTATTTGGTTTAGGTAATATTGGGATGCATCAATTTTCCTACTAACCTTCTTATAATCAGGCCATGCCTGGCCCTTTAAAGTATTGAAAAATATATATGCAGTTGAGACCCCCTGAGAGAAACCTCTGGAACTATCACTTAAATTGAAATAACTTACACAAAATATCTGAAGAAAGGTGTAAAAGGAGAATCAAAATATAGGGAACTTTTCTATTAAAAAAATTTACCCTGGATAATTACATGGGATCATGTGTATGAATACATGTAGATATATGTATACAAACATTTTCATTTAGTCCTACTTTAGAATTTGTGTCCTAGTATAGGTGGAGGCAGGGGAAATTGGTACCTTTCTAGCAAAGATTTAAGGTCAGTGGATCACTTTGGCATTCTATTTTAAAAGACCATTCTCCATTTCTCCAAGTCAAAATGTTAACAATCAATTCTTTTAAAGAACAAGGGATGATGTCATTATTTCAGTTTTATTCATAAGACCTATGAATGCAAACCACCTTAGTTTTCTGCTATTTTTGCTTTCTATTATTTAGGTCTTATATTAAATCCTTGGATCAGTTCCCAACCCATTGTGATTCTAATTTGATTTGTATACCCCCATCTTTCTCAAAGGTACTTTAAAAATCTTAGATAAAAGAAAATGAATTAGTTGTATGTACATGCCAGAGCAGCAAGAGCAGGGATCTAAGATCAGTGAGCTGAGTTCAGCTTCAGAAGGAATAATTAAGTGATCTTCCACCTGCCCTCTCTACTTGCTCCCTCACCACACACACACACACACACACACACACAAAATCACTCTTTTGTTCTTCAACTTTACCTTAGTGCTCCATTTCTTTGCAGTGCCAGTGCAAAATGCCCAATTGAGCCTTCTATCCTTTTGTGCAAGCTGTAATGCTTTGGCTAAACACATTAGCTCCTCAGATTTTTGCTTTCTCTATTTCTAAAGTTATGATGTCTTCCCTCAATGAATTTTCTTAAATTATAAGAGTCTCTCTTTTGAGAACTCTATTGCATACCACATGTCACAATTATTTTCTAATTCATCCTCTTTTGTCTGCCCATAGACTCTCTTGGGTGTGTTCATTGAGTTAGATGTAGTGGCCCAGCAAAGGTAAAAAGATACTTTCTCAGATTAAATTGTTATCCTTCAGTACAGTATTATTATTCTTATTTTCAGATTTTGAAGAAGGAAACTGAGGCTGAACTAATTAGCTGGGAGAAAGCTAATGAACTTGTCTGAAGTGCTCAAACTGCCAGTTGAACTTTAGGTTTTGCCCTGACATTCATTCATACAATATATAGAATATTGTCACAGGTCACGTGAAAGTGGTATGAAGGAAGTGGAGAGGTTCTGGGATTAAACACCAAATCAGGTTAGCTTTTATGGCAATTCCACTGCTTCCTAGTAAGGCAAGAACTTAAGTTTAATAGCCACATACATACAAACAGAAAATAATATCTATCTTGCAGGATTGTTGCAGGTTTTAAGTGGAAGGATTTCAAGAACATAATAAGAAATTGCTTCAATTGTAGATTCGATTGTCATATAAAGCACATAAAACGTAGCACTGAGCAAATAGAACATGATCAATAAATGTTAGTTCTAGTCATTCATATCTTCCTCAGTTTATTTAAAATGTTTTAAACTATCTAAGTAGACATTTAAAATATATAACTAGTGTGAATTACTTTATCAAAGAGTATCCACATTCTAATGAAATGTTAATTAATTCTATTAATTCTATAATTCATCAATAGAAGACTACAGAAAGGGTGAGTGACAAGATAAAAGTCATTGATTATAACAATAAAAACAGTTAAATGCATTCATACTGTGTCTAGCATGTATGTTGTATGCATAAGATATAGAAATGCATAACAGATATTCAATGATTAGTTAAAAAGATCTGGAATGAAATTTATTGTTTTGAAATAGATCTAATGTTTTTACTGTTGCCATGGGGAAATGCATCACTCCCTTCCAGAAAAATCTTCTTCTCTTCTTCTTTCCTTCCTTCCTTCCTTACATGGGTATCTTTTCTTCCAGTACACTGTCCTGGCAAAATGTAGTGCTCAAGAGAATGGGTTAACTTGAAGATGGATATACAGAACAGTGTAAATGACAGATGGATACATAATATAGAGTAGTTGATTTTCCCCAAGATGCCAAGGCAGCTCAATGGGTGAAAGAAGGATCTTCACAATGTATGTACTAGATAACTGGAATCCTTAGTGGGGGAAAATGAATCTTCATATCATACACATACTTAACTCAAAACTGATCAAGTGCATACATATAAATTAAAACCACAAAATTTCTATTAAAAAAAACAAGAGAAAAATTGGGTGTCTTTGGGATAAAGAAAAATTGGGTATTTGGGGGGTAAAGATTTCATAAAAGTACATTAACGATGACACAGAAAGCACAAGCCATAATCAAAATTTGATATTTTGTAGTTCACTGAATGAGTTTTACTGTTCAAATACATAACTCAGTAAATAAAAAGGTAAAGTATGGACTAGGTTTTGTGATACAATATTTGGAATATATGTATCTGTTAAAAGACTATATCCAGATTCAGAAGAATTCTTGTAGCTCAACCATAAGACAACCAAATAGGAAATGGGCTAAATATTTAACAGAGTTTACACAAAGGAAGATAAATGAATGAAAAGATGCTCAGCATCAGTAGTTATCATAAAAGTTCAGATTAAAACCACGATGAAATACAACTGTATGTCCACCTCAATGGTTAAAATTAAAAGAATCAAAGTACAAATCATTGGCAAAGCAGATAGAACACTCATATGTGACTGGTGTAAACCTAAAATTGATCTGCCATTTTAGAAAACTATTTGACAATATATTATAAAATTTAATGTGAATTTAACATATGACTAATTATACTATCAGTAATTTACCAAGGTAAATGAAAACAATATCCACACAAAAACAATTTTGATAAATTTATCCATGTTAGCTCAATTTGAGGAATAAATGTAAATTTCAATTAGCACATGAGTGGAAAAGCAAGTCTGATATATTTGTATAGTAGAATACTACTACACAGTAAGAAAAATAAATTCATACAATGAATCTCAATGATACTATGTTTAGGAAAAGATGCCAGACAAATGATATAGATAATGTGTTATTCCATTTATACAAATTCTAAAACCAGAAACTCTAATGTATAGTTACAGAAAACAGATCAGTGGTTACCTGAGGCTGGAGTGAGGGAGGAGAAATTTTAAAGGGCATGAGGTCTTTCATTGATGATAGAAACACTTAAATATTAATTTGGTGTTGATTTCAAAACTCATTAAATTCTATACTTTAAATGGATGTATTTTATTGCATATAGACTATTTTTTAAAAGTTGCTTTTTAAAAAGCATTTAATATCTAAATACATGCAATATCTAGTAGCATGACTACTACTATAATAACTATTTATTAAAAAACCAAAATTGGCAGAAAGCTTTTCTCTTGGGAAAAATCATGGTTTGAAGTTTTCACTAATAAAATCATGATTTGGGGATTTTATGTTTGATTCCAAAGTTTGCTTCTAGTAGATTCCAGTCTTGGGTCTATGATTAATTTCTCTTGGGCAAGTCAGGTAGCACCACCACGCCTCTGCATCCTCCTCTGTGGATAAGAGGCCTGGCTAACATTCAGATTTAATAAAAAATTATTTTTACCTACTCTAACTCAGACACTGTGCTAGATGACCTCACCTACTTTATGTCTTTCAACTATTACTCTAATGTGTCCCTCCACATTAAAAGTACAAGGCTTTAGAGTTTTTGACTTTTTCATTTTCAAAGAAAATTGCTCCTCTCCAAAAATGTTAGTTTGTATTATATTACCTATGAATACTGCTGTCTAGCAAGGAACTTCTAAAGTTTATTATGAAGTACAAATATGATTAAAAATGAACTTCTACTTAACTACCTTTTGAATTTGCCTCTGATGTTAGAATGGGTAAACTTTCAAGTTTTCAAATCAGATGCCCATAGCCTGGTTTTCTGAGCCATATAATTCTTCCTTTAATAGAATCTGATTCTTGATAAATTCAAACCTGAACCCTAGACAGAAGTAGAAGCCTACTTAGCAAATCCCTGGCATGGGGGATCATCTCCAGAAGTACCTACTATTGCTGTAGAGGAATTGTAACCATGTGACTTAAAAGTGCTGATTTATCTCATTGCCTTCCCAAGTGTCTATTCCAGAGAGGATGAATTTCCAGCACTCTTAGAAAGCTTCTGAGATATTTAAAAGCAGAAATGTTCTCCTGGAGAAAGAGTATATAATATAGTGGCAGTAATGCGAAGTAAAGACTCAGAGGATGTAAAGGAATGATGGTCAGGAATGTAAGCGTTGTTACCTTGGGGAACTAGATCCACTTGTTCTTTTCTCTTTTGAGATTTATTTCTGATATTTCTGTCTCTATCAGTCTGAGTGTTTCTTTATAGATGCTTTGCCCTACCCTATTTATTTATGTTTTCCTCCTGCCCCATTTTTTTTTCTCTTTCTTTATCTATCTCTATCTCTCTGTGTGCATTTAATTTGTAAGATTTACCCATTAGAAAATAAGATCTTACCACTGAGGAACTAACAAAATATAGATAAGCAAAAAGAAAATTATATAATCACAGTTATAATCAAGCCTCCTATAAGGTGCTCACCCAGCTATCACTATCCAATAGTGAATATTTCCTTGGGACTCTTTTAGACTTTATTCAATATATATTTATATACAAGCAAAAAAATGACAATGAAGTTAACATAATTTAGGGTACAAAGATCAATTTAAAAAGCAGAACCCTAAGGAATATCCTCAGATTTGAGAAGACATTAGGTCTACAAAATAATAAGAAATATAATAAATAAACTGCAATCAGAGAACAAGACTTTTGGGAAATTGAATGTATGGTTGACAAATAATTTATTATAAGGTTTGCAAAATAAAGTTAACAAATTAATTCAGAAATTTTATGAAAAGATAGATGAAAATATGAGCAGAAATATGAGTACGTGAAATATAAAAGTGTCATGCAGAACGTCCAATATTTTAGGAATGGGAGTTTTAGAAACAGGGTACAGAGAAAAGTAGAGGGTGGGAAATTAAGAATCACAAATCCTTCATCCAGGCCTCCCTACTATATACTTAGCCAAGTTCTAGGTGCTAGAAACACTGCAGTTACCTTAACAGTCAAAATCCCTGCAGAAACATATGGAGCTTGTATTAGTGGGGGAAAAGGATGGCAGTGATGTGAGGAATAAAAAAAAATCATTCAAGTTCATTATATTCAGATGGTGATTAGTGCTATGGGTTGAAATAGAAGAGGTGAGGAGAACAGGTGAAGATAGAACGATTATAATTTTTAAAAGAAACTATGGAATTCCCCATTGATAAGTCAGCCGAGAAAGAGAAGGGAGGACGAAGCCTGCAGATACTGAAGAAAAGGGAGTTTTTGGTACAGGAATATGCAAGCCCAGAGGTCTGAGGTGGAGAGAGCTTGGCATGTTCAAGGAACAGCAGTGTGGGATGGAGTGAAGTTGGGTGAGGTGGGAGGTGGGCGAATGTAAAGCCAAGAGGACGGGGAATGCCAGTCTGTGCAACAGAAGGATGAGCCTGCCATTAATTGAAATGTGGAGGATGACAAAGAAGTGAGTGTGTTTGGGAGTGATCAGGGGTTTGTTATTGTTTTAGTCAGCTTTTTTTCACCATTGACTAAAAGAACAGATAAGAACAATTTTAGAGGAGGGAAAGTTTATTTGAAAGCTCACGGTTTCCAAAGTCTAAGTCCATAGACAGGTGGTTTCATTCCTCAGGGCTCCAGGTGAGGCAGAACATTATGGTAAAGAGGATGGCAGAGAAAAGCAGCTCACATGATGATCATGAAGCAGAGAGAGCTTTCGCTCACCAGGTACAAAATATATACCCCAAATGCAAATCCCTAATGACCCATGTCTCCAGCCACACCCTACCTGCCTTCAGTTACCACTCAGATAATACCTGTTAGGGGAATTAATCCACGGATTGAATTAAGGCTCTCAGAAACCAATCATTTCACCTCTAAACCTTCTTGCATTGTCTCATACATGAGCTTTTTTCGGGGGTGGGGGGAACCTCATAGCCAAACCATAAAAGTTATGAACTGCTTTAGTTTAAATTTCTTATGAAACAATTGAAACAGATTTCTGTTTGCATTGTGTTGACCCTGGCTTCCTTTCCTTTCTATTTTCTTCCTTCTCTTTTTCTGCTTTTTTTTCTAGCTCTTCCTCCCCTAAACCTTAATTAACATTAAGAAGTTAACAAATGACCCTCAAGACTTACAAAGATAGTTTTCAGAAGAGCTGTTCAGATAGCTGCCCAAAACAGACTATGACACTGATTCAGAACAAGAAGCATGGAAAACAACAACAACGACGACGACAACAACAAAAGCTCCATGATTCTAATCACAGAACACACAGCAGCTCAAGATAAATAAAATTGCAGCCCCAGTCATATGCCCTCTTTTCCTCCTCTTAAAACACTTTAATCCTACTTTGGCAAAGAGAACACTTGTTCTTAAGGTGCATCCTAAAGAGTGTCTGTCTTTAACTTCTATTTGAGTTACTTTATATAACCAGTAGACCTCTGAGTGGACTTGGAGTGGAGTAGGATTTAGGATGTATGGATCAGGAATTTGGGGGAAAGGTTTGGGATGAGATGAAAACATATATGTTTTCAGCATAAAAATTACATTTAAAGCCATAAGACTGGATGAGATCCTCAGTTAAGATCCCCAGTTAAGGGTTAATAAAGAGCAGAGGCCCAAGTGGTGGAATAAGGGACATCCAATTTTAAGGGGTAGGAAAATAAGGTAAGACCAGCTGAGATATTGAGAAGGATCAGGCAGTGTGATTGGAGAAGAACCTGGAGAATAGGATGTCCTGGGAACAAAGAATAAAAAATATTTGAAAGGGGAGTGAACAATGACTGAATGCTGCTGATGAGTCATGTTAGACAATATGGAAGAATTGGCCTTTGAATTTAACAGTGTCAAGAATATTAATGACACCAAGAAAAACAGTTTTGGAAGACTGATGGTTTAAAGCTGGGGAGGGGGGCTAGGGAAGAATAGAGTTACTTTAGATTGTGAAGGGAGGGGAGGGGGTACAGGGATAGGAAGGGGAGTAGAATGAATCAGACATTATTACCCTATGGACATATATAACTGGTGGGGTTCCACATCATGTACAACCAGAAGAGTGAGGAATTATAATCTATCTATTTATGATGTATCAAAGTGCACTCTACTATCACGTATAACTACTTGGAACAAATTAAAAAATGAGAGAGAACTATCTTGATGGGCTTTATGATAAAAATATTAGAAAGAAAGAAAATGAATATAGTGAATTTGAATAACTCTTTTGAGGAACACAGTTATACAGAGAGACAGAAATGGAACCACAGATGAAACAGGAAATGGAATCAATATAAATTTATTTTTGTTTATTCCAAGTGAAAGATATCACATTATTTTTATGACTGAAGATATGATGCAGATAGAAAAGGAAAAATATAAGGTAGGACAATGTAGGAGAGGTAAAAATTGCTGGAAACTGAACTCATAGGAGTAGAAAGATGGTTACCAAGGGCTGAAGTAGGAAAGGGGTGGGAAGATGTTGGTCAAAGAATACAAAATTTCAATTAGGAGAAACAAGTTAATGATATCTTTTATGCAACATAATAGCTAAAGTTAATAACAGTGATTCTATTTTTGAAAACTGCTGAGAGATTTTAAGTGTTTTAATCATAGAACATGAAAGTATGTGAAATAATGTGTTAAGTAGCTTGAATTAGCCATTTCACAAGGTACAAGTATTTCAAAACATGTTATTTACAATATGTAACATAATGTTACATATGTAACATTTTGAAAATTAGAATATAAATTTTAAAAAATAAGAAAAGATGGAAATATCCCTCAAGAATGAGATGATATGAAATCTTGTGAACAATAGGAGTGGGGGGGCCTATGCTAGAAGCTCATTCTATCCATAGTGATAGAAGGGAAGGCAGTTTATGGGCATGGATGTTAGCAACTGTGGAGGTGGAGTTCATAGAAGTTCTTTTTCTTTTTCCCTTTCAATTTCTCAGTGAAACAGCAAGCAGAAGTATAAACTGAAAGTAACGATGATTATACAGAACTCAGTATATGGGCCACCATGTAGTAACCTCATTTTTTAGCTTAAACACCCGTAGAGAGAAGGTTCATTTATTTCCAAGGTCATACAGTCAAAGAATCATTATTGGTGCTTTAGCTTATAGTTTGACACTGGCCCAACTGTCATTGCTGTACCTCAGAGCTACCTGAGAGTCTTTTGTGTCCTGGTACTGTGTTTTCCTGGCAGTTTTGAGGCAGCATCAGTGAGATCAACGTGATGCTTTTAAATGTGCACTAGATCATTTTTCATGCTGTGGCTGATACTCTGGATCCTGTTAATCCTATGTTGAATTGCAATTTGGTGCCACCAGGAAGTACAGGGTAGGTGTTCCTGAGGTTGTCTGTATAAGGAATCTGGGTCTCAGAATGCACAATTCTTAGTGCTTGTCTCAGCCTAGAGATCTCTTGCAAAACTTGTTTTTGTAGATAAAATAGATATTTTATCCTCTTTTTAGGCTAACTTGTAAGTATGAAACAAGGTGTGTGTCTGTGACTTCCTTGTAATGCCAGAAGGAAGAACCAGACATACACCTCTAGAGCTACCTAGCATAATTTATAATATAGGCCATGTTGGGAGAGAATTCATAGACTTACTTTCCCTCAAGCTCCTTCTTCATTAACATTGTATTCTAGTTGCCTTTTGTGTCACTGTGACCAATGTACCCAATAAGAACAATGTAGAAGAAGAAAAGTTCATTTTGGCTCCATTTCAGAGGTTCAGTCCCTGTTCAGACAACTGAATAGCCTGGGCCTTAGGTAGATGGGGGGGGGGGGTCATCGTGGTGAAAGAGTGTGACAGAGGAAAGGCAGCTCAGGATATGGCAACCAAGGCAGAAAGAACTCTGCTCACCAGGGACAAAATATAAACCCCAAAAGCATACTCTCAATGACATACTTCCTCCAACCATTTCCTACCTGCTTACAGTTACCACCCAGTTAATTAATATCAGAGAATTAACCACCCATTGTTTTACCTCTGAAAATTCTTGCTTTGTTTTATACGTGATCTCTTTTGGGGGGTGGGGAGTACCGGGGGATTGAACTCAGGAATACTTCATCACTGAGTCACATTCCCAGCCCTATTTTGTATTTTATTTAGAGACAGGGTCTCACTGAGTTGCTTAGCACCTCACTGTTGCTGAGGCTGGCTTTGTACTCACAATGTTCCTGCCTCAGCTTTCTGAGCTGCTGGGATTACAGGTGAGCACCTCCGCGCCCTGCTCCTACATGATCTTTTGGAGAATACATCATACCTAAACCGTAACACATTACCAAGCATAGATGTTCTGTATGTTCAATGACCAAAATATCAGTGAGAGGCATCTTTATCAGCAAGCAGCCTGAACATACATTTTGAATACTTCAAAAGTGGAGATAAACCCATTGGCACATTGTGTTTTATATTTACAAATTAGCCGAAGAGTAGGTAGTATCTATTAACTACCCTCAATTTCTTTGATGACCAACAGTGAGAGAAAGTGAGAGTAGACCTACTAATATTTAGGCAGAAAGCAATGAGTGTTGAGCAGGGTGAAATGCTATTAGTATTTGGGTACAGATGTGATTGAGAATGTGGGGATCTCACCAGAGACATTGAAAGTTCTGAGATTCTTCTTGACTCTTCCTGGAGATTGAGGAAGAGGCAACATAAATAATAAGAAAGGCTTCTTTCCAAAACTAACAGTAGTTGTCATTAGGTTGAAATGGCCCCCCAAATACCTGGATCAATGAATGAGAAAAAGCTGTATTTAGGCATAATGCTGTGATGTCATAAATAAACAGAATTTTAATCGTTTTCAAAAAGAGTGGTGGATAGGTCATTTACAACAGAATACGCCATAATAGGATGATAATTAATAAGCAACACTGAAAGCTATAAGTCAATGTAGCAGCACATGCAAAGATTTGCTAAAAAATAAATTGCAACTTAAAATTTTATAACCAGATGAATTATCTGTTTACTATAGGTGTAGAATGAAACCATTTTGAAAACATTGCTATTTACTTCCAGAATATGATTTCTCAAGAAATGACTTTAGGATGTGCTTCAATAAAACGTTTGAGAGAGGGGGAAAAAAGAAAGTCATGGGGTCCATGAAAGCAGGGATGGAAATAGTCCAGAATAAAAAGAGATAGAAATTGCAATATGATGCTAAATAGCAGGCCCAGAAAAGAAAGAGCATAGATATGAATGTAGCACCCCATACAAAGGATTTGATAAAATGTAGGAGTTGTAACACCTTCAAAATTTGAAACTTAGGGAGGAAATGCAGTCAAACAGTGCAATAAGTAATACATTATTGAAAAAGCACAAGGAAAACTAGAAACAAACTATATGAAGGAGAATGTATTCATATGCATTATTTTGATGGCACAGTGAATAATATTAAATTATTCATTGAAATATAAATGCCAGTTAGTGTTTTTCATAATTTACAATCAATGGTCAAAATAAAACAGCTTTAATTATGGCTTCAGAATAAAATGTATATATTAGCAGTATAATGTATCAGAGGAGAGAAAATTGTTGGCAAAGTAGAACTAAAGAGGATGCACAAAGGGAAATGTTCCAAAAGTGATAACCTTATGTTAGGTGGGGAGTAAAGAAGTACCACCTACAGGTAATTAAACATGACGTAAAAGTGTAAGCACATTATTATAAATTACAAAGTAAATGCAGAGGAAATAAGTGTCATAACTATATTTAAATTGAAAAGATAAGAAGGAAATAGTATAAATTAAGTAAAAACCCTCCTAACAAAATATCAGTAAATAATGTTAAATTTATAGTTAAAAAGTCATACTATAAAATAGTTATGTCAAGACTTGAAGATTAAAACTAAAACAGTAAAAGAGAGAATTTGCTTCTCTGTCCTTTTGATATACTCCCATCCATTAGGTTTTGTAACACTGCCTTACTTTCTGAATATCAAGGATGTTCCAGGTTCATTTTAAAAATATTACCTATAAGTTTTTCATATAAACCCTTTATGAAGTTAAGGAAACTTCTTCTATTTTTAGTGTTTTTTAAAATATACTTTTTAGAGCACTTTTAGATTTACAGAAAAATCTAACCAGAAATCAGATAGAATTCATACATATCCCCTCTCCCACATCTTATCTTTTTTCTAATATTTATTTTTTAGTTGTACACAACACTTTTATTTTGTTCATTTATTTTTATGTGGTGCTGAGGATCGAAACCAGGGCCTCGCACGTGCTACACGAGGGCTCTACCGCTGAGCCACAACACCAGCCCCGTCACATTTTATCTTATTATTAATAGTTTACATTAATGCAGTACATTTTTATAATTGAATAATATAGACATAGTGTTGTTAACTATAGTCCATAGTTTACACCAAGGTTCACTCTTTGGGTCATACAGTTTTGTGATTATTGACAAATACATAGTGACCTATAACTTTCAGTAAAATTTCATAAAAAAATAACTTTATATCCCTTAAAGTTCCCTGTTTTTTTTAATCTACTAATCCTTCTCCTCCCTCCTCTCAAACCCCAGACAACCACTGATTTTTTAATACTCTCAATAGTTTCATCATTTCTAAAATGTCACATAGTTGGAATGTATGATAAACAGTCTTTTAAGAATAGCTTGTTTTACTTAGCAATTTAAGGTTTCTTCATGCCTTTTCATGGCTTGATTGCTCATTTCCTTTTATTGCTGAGTAATATTGTATTGCACAGTTGTACTGCAGTTTATTTATCTATTCACCTATTGAAAGAAGTCATAATGGCCTCCAATTTTTGGCCATTATGAATAAATGTGTTATAAAATTAGTGTGTAGCAAAAATCAACTCAATGTGGATCAAACACATATGAATTAGACCAGAAACACTGCAATTACTAGAAGACAACATAGGGTCAATGCTCCAACATGGTGCAGGCATTGACTTACTTAATAGCAGGTACTAACTTTCTTAATAAGACTTTAAAGCTCAAGAAATAAAACCAAGAATCAATAAGTGGGATGGCATCAAATTAAAAGCCTTCTGCACAGCAAAGGAAACAATTATGAACATAAGGAAAGTCTACAAAATGGGAGAAAATTTTTGCCAGCTACTCTTCCAACAAGGGATTAACATTCAGAATACAAAGAACTAAAAAAAAAAATCAATAAATGGGCACATGAACTAAGTAGACACATAATTATGTGCCAACAAATATATGAAAAATATGCTCAATATCCTTAGCAATTAGAGAAATGCAAATCAAAACTATGCTGAGATTTCATGTCACTTGTTAGAATGGCAATCATTAAGAATAGAAATGACAATAAATGGTGGTAAGAATGTGGGGGGAAAGGTACTGTCATACATTGTTGGTGGGACTGCAAATTAGTATAACTATTTTGGAAAGCAGTATGGTAATTCCTAAAAGACCAGGCATGGAACCACTATATGCCAGCTATACCACTTCTTGGTATTTATCCAAAAGAATTAAAATCAGCAAACTATAGTGATACATGCAAAGCAATGTTTATAATAGCACAATTCAAAATAGGCAAGTATGAAACCAAACTAAATGCCTGTCAACAGATGAATGCATAAAGGAAATGTGATATATATATATATGATGGACTTTTACTCAACCCTAAAGAATAATGAAATTATTCCATTTTCTGGTAAATGCATAGAATCAGAGAAAATCATGTTAAGTAAAATAAGCCAGACTCAGTCAAGGATCAAATCTTAGAAGCTAGAGAGAGAGAGAGAGAGAGAGAGAGAGAGAGAGAGAGAGAGAGAGAGAGAGACTTTTTTTAAAGGAATAAAAAAGGGAATTTCTCAAGAATCGAATGGAAACAAATGGAGTAGAGGAAGGATATCCAGAGGGAAAGAGAAGGCAAGGGCATGGAGAACTACCAGGGAACAAAAATCTACAAATTATGCAATGTCTTTGTATGAATACATCACCGTAAATCTCACTCATATATATTATTGTAATACACTAATTGAAAAAAAAATAAGTCCAAACTATTAATCTTCACGTTGTGTGTCAATGTTTTCAATTCAAATGGGTAAGTGCCTAAGGATTGTATAGTAAAATTATGTTTAACTTTGTAAGAAGCTACTGAACTGTCTTTCAAAGTAGTTCAGTTTCATATGCATGTTTGCTATTTGCATGTTTTCATTGGCAGAATACCCAAATCTTCCCCTGCCCTTACCCCCTGTTTTTTGTTAGAATTGTTTCCTTTCTTATTGCTGAGGTTTAAAAGTTCTTCTTATATTTCTGATACAAGTCCTTCATCAGTTATATTTGGTAAAAAAAATATTTCAGAATGTGGCTGTTCCTAGCTTCTTAAGATTTTTCAAGTCATAAATGAAGGAATTGTGTTGAATGTATTTTCTGAACATGTGTGTTTTTAGGCAGTTTGATGAAAAGCATGAATTACCTTGTTTCTGATTGTTAAACCAGAAATGAACCCACTTGGTTGTGAAACAGTATTCTTTTTATATTTTGTTGGATCAGATTAATCAGCATTTGTGGAGAATTTTGTGTCTATATTCAGGAAAGATATTGGTCTGCAGGTTTTTTTCATTTTTCTTTTAACATCATTAGCTGAATTGATATCAAGGTAATGTTGACCTCCTAAGAGGAGTTGGAAAATGTTCTTCCTGCTTCCATTTTCTACAAGGGATTGTGGAGAATTTGTATTATTTCTTTTTTAAAGATTTGATAGTGATAAAGGGGATAATTTATGGATATGGGGCTTTCTTTCTGGAAAACTTAAAATGAATAATTCTATTTATTTAATTTCTATAGACATCTATCTTTCCTGATATGAATTTTGTTAGGTTGTACCATTAAGAAATTTGTTCATTTTACTAAGTTATGAAGTCCATGAACATAGTTTTCCTACTCTTCTTTTATATTTCTTTTAAGGTCAGTAGGACAATTTCTGATATCAGTAAAATTTGCCTTCTTTCCTTTTTTAAAAAATTATCCTTATCAGAGGCTTTTTATTTTAATTGACTTTTCTAAATGAACTAGCTTTTGGAGTGGTCAAATTTTACTACTATTTTCCTGTTTAAAACGTGCATTTTGCTCCAATGTTACTAGTTTTTCTTCTCCCAGCCTGAGATCTTATATGTTCTTGCTCCTGTTTCCTTTGTGAAGCTTAAATTACTAATATTATAAATTTATATTTTCCTAATATGCATATTTGGTGGTATTTATATCCTTCTATGTCTTGCATATTTTGATAAAATACATTTTCAACTTACTTCAAAATATTTAAAAATTTGTCTTGAGGTTCTCTCTTTGACACCTTTGTTATCAAGAAATGTAATGTTTAAATTTTAAGTAATTAGAAATTATCCACGTTTTGTGTTATCAATTTTTAGTATAATTCTATTATGGTCTCAGATGGAACTTTATATGTTTTCTAATTTTTTAAATTTTTAAAGTACAATTTATGGCTTCTTAGGAGAAGTTCCTAGTGAGCTTCCAGTTGTATAAATGTGAATTACATCAAGTTAGTTGATAGTATTTCTCAGGTCAGTTCATTTAGAGTCTCACTGAATTTCTGCCTGTTTGATCTATCAATTACCCAAAGAGAGATGTTGACACTTTCCATTATAACTGTGGATTTCCTCATTTCTCTCTTAAGTTCAATTGGTTTGTGTCCAATAAATTTTGATGTTTTCTTCTTAGATGTATAGAACTGTTGAGTTTTCTAGAAGAATTGAGCTTTCTATTAACATGTAATATTCTTTTTTTTTTTTTAATATTTATTTTATTTTTCAGCAGACACAAC
Source organism: Callospermophilus lateralis (assembly GCF_048772815.1). NCBI lineage: Eukaryota > Metazoa > Chordata > Mammalia > Rodentia > Sciuridae > Callospermophilus > Callospermophilus lateralis. The sequence goes on from NC_135310.1 coordinate 65,744,835, forward strand.
ATCTTTGTTTTGTATGTGGTGCTGAGGATCGAACCAGGGCCGCACGCATGCCAGGTGAGCGCGCTACTGCTTGAGCCACATCCCCAGCCCATGTAATATTCTTTTATCTCTAATAATCTTCATTGTTTTTAAGAGTGCTTTATCTAAAATTCACATAGCTTCTTTAGCATTTCTAAATTTTTATCTACCTGAGTCTTTATATACAACACTTATTTGAGTCACTAGTAAAATTCCACTGTGACAAATGGAGATTTTTTTCCCAGCTACTTGGGTGGCTGAGGCAGGAGGATCCCTTGAACTCAGGAGTTTGAGATAGCCAGGGCCACCCAGCAAGACCTATTACCTGGAAAAAAAAAAAAAAAAGAAAATCCACTTTGACAATGTAGGTTTTTTAATTTAAGTATTTAATTCATCAATATTTAAAATGATTATTCATTTGCTGGATTATTATTGAATATATATATGTATATAAGTATATTTACATATATATATGTATATATATATATTGCACTATACTATTTTGTGTTTATTATGGGCATGTTAATAAAGAATATTCCCAATTTTTCTCTTTTATCCCTCTGACAGTGTGTTACTAATTTTATTTATCTTTACATTATAACTACTGAATAAATATATTGCACTATTTTTGTCTTAAGAAAATATTTTAGCTAAATTAAAAATAAGAAAAATAAAATATTTTATTTTACCTATTTTTTCTTTAATGATTTACCCTTATTTTTTTTAAAGATCCATAATTTTTTCAATGATATATATATTTTTCCTGACTGAAAAAATTTATTTTAACCTTTTTTTCAAAGCAGATCCACTAGAAATGAATTCTCCCAATTTTTGATTGTCTAACAATTATTTGTCTCTCTTTTCCTCTAAAAAGTAATTTTGATGGAAGTAGAATTCTAGGTTGGTGTTTTCCTTTCAACACTTTCTCTTCCTGTTCATATGTTTTCTGATGAGAAATCTATTTTAATTCTTATTCTTGTTCCTTTATAAGTAAAGGTCAGTCTTTCTTCTTACTTTATTCAGAAGTTTGGTCTTTGGATCTCTGACTCTGTGAGTGTGTGTGTGTGTGTGTGTGTGTGTGTGTACACATGCATATATATAGGTAGATAGGTGGATGGATATGCCTGTGTTTTAAATTGCTTTTTTGGATATTCTACCTGATGTTTCTGAGCATCTCTTTATGTAATTTGGTGTCTATCATTAGTTTCAGAAAGTTCTTCAGCTATTATTACTTGAGATTATTTTTTTCTTCTTGAGTGTGATTCTTCAAAGATGCATATGTTATAAATTTTAATGTTCAATGGATGTTCTTTTATTGCTTTTAGCTCATTCTTTCCTTGTTCTTTCTTTCTGCTTGCATTTCAGTTTGGGATGCTTCTATTGAAGTTAGCCAACTCCCTTCTCGGCTGCGTTAAGCCTACCAATGAGTCTGTTATAGGTATATTTCATTTCTGCTACTGTATTTTTGAGTTCTAATATTTCTTTTTGATTATAGATGGTCACTGACTTATGCTGGTTCGACTCATGATTTTTTAACATTGTGCAAAAGCGATAAGCATTCAGTAGCTGCTGTGGTTTGAATTTTGAATTATGATCTTTCCCTGGGCTAGCTCTATGCAGGATGAAACTCTCCTGCCATGCTGGGCAGCAGCAGGGAGCTGCAGCTCCCAGTCAGCTACTCCATCTGGGGGGTAAACAATGGATGCTCTAAGATGTACTGTTTTGCTAAGCTGTGGTGTGTGGTAGGTTAGGTGTACTAAATACATTTTAGACTTGATAATATTTTCAACTTACAATGAGTTTATCATGGCATAGCCACATCATAAGTCAAGAAGTGGTTTCCATCTCTCTGCCTGCATTATCCTGAATCTTAGGTTTTCCACTATAGCCCTTAACATATTAATGATAGTTATTTAAATTCTTTTCTCTGAGAATCCCAATATTTATGTCATATTTAAGTCTGGTTCTGATGCTTGCTTTGTCTCAGATTCCTTTCTTGCCTTTTGGCATACTTGTGACTTTTTGTTGAATCTGAATATGTTGTATTGGGTAATAACTACAATAGATAGGCTATTTGTGTGAGGATTTATATTACTTTGTTTGGAGTTGAACTCTTTTTAATGTTTATTGTAGTTGTAGATATACCAAAGCTTAAAATTCCTTTAGATTTTTGTCTTCCCTTTTGGTTTGGGTTTTTTTTTTTTTTTTTGCATTCTGCTCTAGGAGAGTGTCTATACTGTGACTCTTTCAATTGTAATGCAATGTTATCAAGCTGTAGCAGCCTGGGAGTGGAGAGGATTCTATGATCAGATTAAATCAGTCTTCTGGTGGTCCTGTGTCTTAGAGCTGTGGCCAATACTAGACTTTCCATCCCTCTTCCAGTGCTATCGAGCATTTCCCCCTTTCCTTCCTACTCTTTAACCTGACTGCAGTGTTTCCAGCCTACTTCCTTGAATCTTTGCTTCCTGTTTACTATGTTTTAACATCCCTTCCTCTTAAATGAGACAGAAAGACCTGCGGGAGGATTGAATTGAGAATTAATTCTCTTCTCTCAGCCGGGATAAAGTTTCAAAATTGTGGTGGCCATATCCTTTCCCCAAGAGAGCAGTAGCCCTTTGTTATGGAGAAAGCTCTGGGTGTTTGTTGCTCTGGATCTTTCTTAGATCTTCCTAGTGAGAAGCTGGAGGAGTTACTAAAGAAAACCCAGGAAAATATGTGGTCTCCCTGGGACTGTATCCCCAGGTATCCCTCACTTTCATCTTGGTCCACTTTGGCAATTTGTTAAAATTGCCTCAAGTACTCTGATTAGTTTATGGCTCCAGAGGGCCCCTCTTTCAGAGAAGCTCATCTCAGTTCTCTCTCTTGGATGCACCTGCCTCTCTAGAATTTGAGGTGGCAGTTTTCTCTGAGGCCTTAGATCTCTGATGAGTGCAATATATTATTGATTTTTGCATTGTCTAAATATTTGTTGTTGATAAGATGACAGTGACAGCTTTCAAGTTATTTACGTATTAGAGCTGAAACCTGAAGTAGCTCTCAACTCTTTATCTAATTATAAAAGCACAGTTTGCTTAAGCAAAGAAATATCCAGACAGGAAAAAAGTTCCAAAGCTTACTAAAAAATTATGTAGGTGAACAATCTTTTGCCACTTCACCAGGTTATTTTGGGAACTGTTTGCCAATCTCTTTATATGTAGTTCTCCCAGGTTATGTGGAGTGGACCATTTCCCGGATCTTGGCTCACTAAGCAGTTATGGTTGTTATGGTAATGCTTTAGAAAATGGTTGCGGTAATGGTTATGGTTGGAAGGGAAGTCTACCTCCAAACTTATGTCTCTTGACTTTTCTTAACATAATGTCAAATATATAATTTTTTGGAAAGAGCCTAAATATTGATGAGTGTGTTTCTCCAGTTTTCATGAAGATATTTGACCTGAGTGTTTCACCTAGGCCTATTCACAATTTTTTTTCTATCTAATGTTAAATATAGTTCCTAATATATTTTTGTACAAAGACCAAATAAACTTTCATGTATGAATGAATAAATATGTTAGCTACTATTATGCCAGTAGCTCTACTTTGCTATTTTTACATAAAAACTTGAATGCTGATATTGCTATAAATAGCAGCTACAAATGAATTTTGGGTGCATTGCTGGCAGGTTTCTGGTATACAAATGAACATGACTTGCAAATAGCAATTTTACAGTTTCCACATATGGAAATTCAGTTCTGTATATAATATTCTGCTTTAAGGTTTAAAACAAGTATGCAGAGCAATGTTCATTCACACACAAAAATGTGTTTGCTTAGCTATTTTGGTTTCTTCTGTGGGAGAGTACTGAGTATATCAAGTATTACTGTGTGTTGATTTCTAGTTTGCATGCTCAAGGACATCAGGGAAGATTTGGATTCAGGTTAGTATTAGGTGAATTTTTCTGGTAGTTCTCATCATAGAGCTAAAAGTGGAAACATACCTCGCATGTGATTTCAGGGCTTTGAGTTCTATAGCTCTGAGTTATTTCCTTAAAGGAACTGATCAGCCTCACTACATTTTATGGCTCCCTGTCATTTCTACACGGTTCCATGTACCTAGTGCTTGTCAATGAAATGTGAGCATAGCTAATGTGGGTCCCTTCTGAACCAAATGGATGTCTACTCTCCATACTTTTCTTTCCTACTGATGAGTGAAGAACTCAAAATTAAGTTGTGCTAAAAGATGGTAGGAATATAATGTCTTGGAAACAACAAAAAGAGGAAGGATACCCACCAACCTAAAGCACTATATTACTCTTTTATATAAGTGAATCTACTTCATCATATTGAGCTCCTGATAGTTCGTAGTTTACATGATAGCAGCTATCATTATACAGAAATTATTACTGGAAGTGATAATCTGCTGTAAAAGATACTGGCGGTATCCCACCTGTATTCCATTGAAATGAATTATTTTAAAACATGCTGGACTCAATATCCAGCTGCCAGCATCTGACTCTTTTTACCTAAAGATAAAGTCATTTGTGCTCACACCTCTGTCAGCGTGGAAGTCAGAGGGAATTAAGATCTCAGGAGATTTCATCCAATGGAAATTAGGAAAATTGGCCTATCGATACTCATATAATTTTTGGTGAAATTTGTCTGCACAAAAGCCACTTGACCACACACAGAATTTCGTGTTCCTTTCCATTATGTACTTATTGCTTCCTTCCCCTCATGGCAGTGAATGAAGTGAACTTTTGAGTCCAGGGTCTCACCAAGTTGAGGTAAACTATTAACCTTCAAGAAATATCTACATGTTAACTACTAAGCAAGCAAGTGAAAAACTTATTTTAGATTAAACCTCTAACATTTGGAAGTTTATTTCTCATAGCAGTCAGTATTGCATTAATAAATATGAGAGGTAACTAAGGAGACCATGTTGAAGACCATGAGTATCTTTGATACTTATCAAAAATGAGACCACATGTATGTCTGAAATTTATTAAGTAATGGGAACAAATATTAAGATCTGAATTACTGCAGAAAAGAGAGACTTAGAGAATCATGGAAGGTGAGAGTAACATATAGTGGATTAGAGCAAGCAAATAAAACCAGGTTTGGATTAATGTCAGAGAAAAGAATGATGTCTGTGATGGGTTTTAGGTCCATCTAATGCACATTATGTAAATATGCTGGGTTCATGTAGGAGCCAGACTGGGGCGAATCAGTTCTGGGGAGTGTGACTTTTGCGAACTTTTTAAAGAAAGGTTTCAATAAAAACCATAATAGAAAAGACAGTAGAATCAATCTGATATAAATTTTCTATGCTTACATATAAATATACAACCAGTGTAATTTCACATCATGTACAACCACAAGAATGGGATCCAAATTGGAATGGGTTGCACTCCATGTATGTATATTATATCAAAATAAATAAAATAAAATAAAAACCATAAAAGGAAAAAAATCCCCCAGAGGTCATTAAGCTTAAACTGTTGCCCAAAATAGGAATTACTTCTGTGATATTAAAAGAAAAATAAGCATTGAGTTTCACCTGAAGCTTTTCAATGAATAGAGAACTAATTACTTCATAGGGCCTACTGTTCCATGATTGGCTAGGACTAATTGCTGAAGATTACTAAAGTGTTGCTTTATTTTGATTATGTAATCTCCTGTTTTTTTTTTTTTTTTCCCTTTGGCTTCCCATTTGCCTTTCATAAGCCCTCTTCTTTCTATAGGTCCCTAAAAGTTGGCATTCTCCAGTACTCTATGGGGTCTCTAATTATTGTACAGTCCAGTAGATGAGCGCAGGTTCCTTCTACAATCCACAAAATGATGATCTCAAATGAATATGCCCATTTAGATGCCTCTTCTGAATTTCACATTCATTTCTCCATTGTCCACTGCCTATCTTTATGTGGACGTGCTCTGGGCACCTAGCTTGGTGCATACAGTTGAAATCTTCAGCTACTTCTGAAAATCCTTCATCCTTCTCTGTTTCTTATCTCAATGAATGACTTGTAGTTCTGTCTCCTGAACAGTTAATGAATTAAAGCAATTTTCTCTAACATCACTGGTAATACTTTAATTTATGCCAGAACTGTCACTTGCCTAGATTATAACAAATTCTTCAAAAATGTTCTCCATTTTTCCATTCCTGTTTTTTCTTCAATCTATTGTCTAGGTAGCAGACACCGTGATATTTCTGACTTATGTCTGATTATGTCACTTTTCTGTTAAAAGTCCTTTGATGTCTCTAATACTCAAATATGTTCATTTTTATCTTTCTAGAATATTCTCCCTTCTTTGTTTTAACTTCATCAGTTTAATTCTTATCCATTCTTTACACCTTGGCTTTACTTCATTTGAGCAAACTTATCTCACTACCAACCAATCAACAAACAAATAAAACATTGGATTATTAGTGTCCTTGTGTACCCTTGTAGTTCCAACAGGATAAAAATTGCACTTGTGACTTTAGCAAACTGGAATGGAATAATATATTATAAGACAATTATATTTCTTTCATATAACAATATATCATGGACATACTTTCATGTAAGTGTACACAGAATAACTTCAAAATCTTTATAACTCTTTCTTAGTTCTTTCATAGGTTTTAGGGCAGTTCCATCTAACTTCCATTCAGGAATTTAAAAGATAAAAAGAAATATTCTAGATTAAGCATCTTTTATGATTAATGCAACACTTAAAACAGGTAGTTTATTAAATGCCCTAGATGTACATATAATGAGAAAACGCACTTGTGTAGCCCTAGGACAGACACAGAGTATATTACTACTTCTGCCAAATAAGGAAAATAATGAATTTGTTCTCAAAGCCAGGCCCACAGGTAAGCTGCAAGGCATGTGTCTTAAGGGTTAATTCTCAAGTGAATGCAAAGATACATTCAGCCTCCAACAAGGAGCCTGTACATTTAGCTCTTATGTAAGCACATTTCAGTCTTCAGAAAGGTGAAACTGGGCTGAGAGGATGTCATGCACCACTGTTTGAGCAGGATGGAAGGCAAGATGGGTCTTTTCAAGTGTGTGCTGTAAGCCTGAAGGAAGAATAGCAATGTCCTTGGAGCCTTCCAAGGAGAGGCAAGGCTGGCTGAATAATCAGTGTGCAGGAACCAAAAACCCTGCAACTTATCAGGCACAGGGACATGAAGGCTACAGTTGCTGTGATGATGCAAATGAAGGGCAAAATGGTACAAATTCCTGTCTCCCAGAAGGTGTAATTAGGGAGTGAAGGTAGAAAAACATCTATCTCTGGAAATGCAGAGCAGATGCATATGCAGACTACCTCAGGCTTGGGTTAACAGTTAAAAGATATTGATGATTTTCACTTCTCGCCTCCATTTTATATAAAAGTTTGCCTGAGTTCCAATTGATAATACTAATAACAGATCACAAAATAGACACAGCAATGTATTAATGCAGAAGCCATGCACACAAAGCACTTAAAACATCTGAGCCAAAGGAAACCTGGGCCAAATATGAAAAACATATCTATGATAATCAATCTAAAATTATGCACATAAAATCTCAGTCTAAAGCATGTGAACTATTTGACATTCTAGCCATAGGAAACACAGAGTTCTTTCTAAACACTTTGGTTTGATAATACAAGAATGCATTCTACTTCTATTCCACTCCCATTTAAATGGTATTTACGCTCTATGTCTTTCATAAACCTGCATAATGATGCACACATATTGGGCAGTTGCCACAGTTTTTTTCCTTACCATTTGAAGTTATTCAAGTAGCTTCAGCATAGGGTCAATGTAGTATTCTGCTTTGCATGAATATCAGTGTCTGAGACCTGCAAAGTACTTTTCTCATGTACAAAGGCAGAGAGCACTTTGGTTGCTTTATGAGTCGCATTAGCCAATAAAACTCTTAATTTAGCTTAGTGTTGTTGGTGTGATGGTCTTTTCTTGATACTGCATACGTTGCCTTCAGTTTTCTCCTTTTAGGTGGTGGTTTTCCTCTTAATACACTTGGCTAATTAAAATAACAAATCTTCACAGCCGTCTTTTTGGAATTCCTTCTTATCACTCTCAACTAATTAAACTGGAGGGAAGAAAAAGAACTTGCTACAACCGAGTAGCAAATCTTCAAGTATCAACTATATTTAGTATCTTTTATAAAATAAAAACATTTTATCTTGGACAACTCTCTTCTTCATGGCTAATGTATTGTTCCTTGAGGCAATCAATCTTTTCCTATTCTACTTTCTACATTGAGAAACTTCTTTGTTTCTGCTAAGTGGACAACAAAAAGAACAGAATCCACTTTCTAGCACTCTCAGAGCTGGACTCAATCCCAATCCAATTCTATACCCTGAGAGCTAATCTGTATAAAGGTAGTGAAATACTAAATGGCCTGTATGAAAAATTTCTGAAAAGGCAAAGACTAGCCTGTGAATTTCATAGGCAGTAACAAGATACACATGATATTAGAGTGTATTTTGGCATATTATACATACATGGAGTATAACTTATTCTAATTAGGAGCCCATTCTTGTAGTTGAACATGTTGTGGAGTTTCACCGAGGTGTGTCCCAGGGAGCTATCATTCTCCGATTCTATTGTATGGAACTTTTGTAATGGTTAAGATTCATGGACATTTGGAAGTGCTTGAGTATGTTAGGTGTGGTTTAAAATAAGTTTTCAAGTTTCTGGCCAACCATTGGACACTGTAATAGTTAGCAATTTTTTAAGACTTCACTTTTTTCCTTCTCTGGAACCTCAAATTATACTTTCATGTCAAAAGAATTTGATTAGAAAGATGAGGTTAACCTTGGCATCAGATATATAATTAAAGAGTTTTTCCATTTATTTGAACTACGTACAATAGTTTAGTTTCATCTTAATTTAGAATGTATTTTCCTGCAGAATGATGCCTTATAGAAATTCTAAATTAATGAGCAGATCTGCAGTTTTCCTTGGTCTTATTTCTGAATAGTTCAAGATCAAGCACATTGACTGTGAACAATAAAGTCTAACTAAATAGTTTGAGATTAAGTAAATTAATTACTGACTTTTAAATTTAGTGAACAACTAATTTCTTTCTGTTTAATTTGTTTCATGAGGAACTCAGAGAGGAATCCATAAAGGTGTTAATATTCAAAGATTCCAGTGCCTAGAGAATCTAGAAGTTAAATGATTAGTAGGACACACATTTGGGAGGAGATGGGAAGAATGATGGTTTACCATCAAAAGTCATTTTGAATAGAAGAAGATAGCAAAGTGAAAAGGAAAACCAAAGCAAAGCTGGGCTGGCACATTTCAGTTGTAGATGGAATCTTTAACGTAGGGCAGTCTGAGGTTGCTCAGTAGAAAGGGTCTAACAGCACACAATTGGTTCTGACCTTCAAATCCACCTTTGTTACACTCAGAGTTATGGACATACCTTGGCAAGGTGAGATTGTACACATTCATTGTATACTTTATGTATCAGTCATTGTTCTAACTGCTTTATGTGCACTAACTCACTTGAATGTTAGAACAACTCAAAGTTTTAGGCACTATTATTAGCCTCACTTTATAGACTTCCCCACCAAAAACAACCAAAAACAAAAACAAAAATCAAAAAACCCCCAAACAAACAAACAAAAAAACCCAACAACAACAAAGAAAAACCGTGAGTCATGGAGAATTAAACACTGCTTACCAAAGTCACACAGTTCACAAGTAGCAGAACCAGATTTGACCTCAGGAAGGATGTTTGCAGGATGCATACTCCCAAGTATATTCTATGGTGTCCCTCAAAGAGGATATATTTATCATTTTATTTAATACTCCTAGGATAATTTCTTTCCAACTTTTCTAGAATTCCTCCAAGGTATCAAGAAACTATCAAGTCCATCAGTCCTCAAAGCATTCAGGAGAACTACAATTAGCATGAATAATTTGTACAGCATTCAGTTAAAATTAATTTTTTGAAATTTTAAGCCACCAAGCCCACATTATAGTAAATGTATACTTAAACTCAATAGACAAAATAAATCCAATTCTTTTAATTTAAAAGATCTAAGAGCTCCTACCAACAAAATGGTGACTTTAAAATTATTCATTGTACATGAAGATGAGTTTGCAAATTGTTATTGGAGATGTGGGTGATCAGAGATTATCATTAAGCCCGGTCTGTTTGAAATTTCTTCATGTACAGAATGGGCATTGTGCTAGTGCATCTTATGCTGCTATCTGAGCTTTGGTAATGTATACAGAACGGAATTTAATTCCTTTCAGTTCTGGAGGTTGGGAAGTCTGAGGCTGAAGGTGCTTTAACTGCAGAGAATCTTGTTACATCATCATATGGCAGGAGGTGGAACAGCAAGAGAGCCCCTGTGTGAGGAAGGGGATGAACACACCTTTTATTAGAAACCCAGTCCTGTGAGAACATCATTAGTTCATTCATGAGGCCAGAGTGATTCCTAATCTCTCTCTTTTTAAAATTGTTGTTTTTAGATACACATGATGGTAGAATGTATTTTAACATATTATACATACATGGAGTATAACTTATTCTAATTAGGATCCCATTCTTGTGGTTGAACATGATGTGGAGTTTTACTGAGGTGTATTCATATGGGAACATAGGAAAGTTATGTCCAATTCCTTCTACTGTCTTTCCTATTCTCATCCCCCTTCCCTTCCCTTCATTCCCCTTTGTCTAATCCACTGAACTTCTCTTAAATTTCCCTCCTTCCAACACTGTTGTATTGGAGATTAAGTTTCTTACACATGCACTTTGGGGGTCACATTCACACCATAGCAGTTACTCAGCAAAGAGTTGTTGAAAGAATAAATCTAAAACAAACTTCTTTATGCGTGCTGTGGGTCTGCTGTCGCTGCTATAGCAGAGTGCCATAGGCTGGATGGTTTCATCAAGAGCAGATACATTCCTCATAGTTCTGTAGGCTGTAGGCTGGGAAATCCTAGATCAAGATGCCAGTAGATTCTCTCTGGTGAGAGTCTGCTCCCTGGTTCATAGATAATCATCATCTTGTTGTGTTTTCACACAGCAGAAGGAACTCTCCAAAATCTCCTTTACCCCATTTTTGTGAGTTGTCCTTTGCCACAGCCTGGCTGGCTGGGCAAAATAACCGGGGGGTGACGAACAACTTGTGTACATTGATACAGCAGGAGTGGAAGCCGTTTATTGTAGGACCAGAGCCATATTTATACATTCCACACAGCTTATCTTAATTAGCATAAACTAGATACAGCAGTCAACCAATAAGAAATCTCCACACTTAATTGCTCGCCTGCGTTACTTCACAAACCACTCCCTCTGGCATTTTGCCAGGCGCCATTCAGACTTGTTTACAGACCTTAACATTAACCACTCCCTCTGGCAAAATGCCAGGCGCCATCCTGACTTGTTTACAGACTCTAACAGTCCTTGTTCCCCTAAAGACTTCATCTCCAGATACTATCGTATTGGGGGTTAGATTCAGCATACAAACTTTAGAGGGACATAGTCAATCTATAGCACTTACCTTTTGAAAAGTGACAAGATATTCTCCAGAGGTCTAGGTTTTTGATGAAACTTGACATTCACAATGAATCCATGCACCGTCTTCTGAATTTTAGGAAATGTACCTTCAGGATATGAATTGTCAAATAAGTGGATTTTTTTATTTATTAATTTGATTTTGATGTATTCTAAGCAATTAGTTCTCCTAGAACACTATTATTTCATATTTGCAGATGAGGTATTGGTATATATTGCCAATTTAATAGTGTATTTCTCAAGGAATACTATTGATTTGTTTAAAAATTAGTAGTAATTCTACTTTAGCAAGAGCACCAGATCCATTTTTCATCTCAGTCTGAGTTTAGAGGAGCTTAGCTCAGCCAAGTTGACTATTGTGGACAGTGAGAAGCAGTCTTGCTGAGATCTGTTTCATTACAGAAAGGAGGGTTCAACTCAGCATTCAATAGCCTCAAGTTGTAAATACTTCAGGGCTAATCAAGTGTGAGATATTTCCCTAACAACAGTTATTACATTGTCTTAAAAATAAGTGCAGATAGAGTTCCTTCTCCAAAGAAATTAAGTAACACTTCACTATCAGTTATCAAGTTGAATTTTCACTGATTCTTCTAAGACTCATAAGGTGAGTATTACTGAGTCAATTCTTGGAGGGAAAACCTAAATTCCATACAATAGAGATTTCTGTAGTTCTTTGACTCTCTGATTTTGAAAAGAAGTAACTTTTTTTCATTTAGTTTATATTTACTATTCTGATATATTGATCTACAATTCCCAAGTACCAAGTCAATAATGAGTGTATTAAGACTTTATTAACAGTGCATTTGATGTAGCACATATAAAAATGTTATGGGAAATGTGTGAGATATTAGCCCAAATTAGAAGTTTAGATACTGTAGGTCAATCACTTAAAAGAAGACAGTTTCTACTATCTATAGATATGCAACTTATCTATACATTAGGGGTTAGTTATCATTAGGGATTTGTTATCAAGAAAACTAGCTAAAGTTTTAGCACACCCTCCAGCTCTTAAAGATTGCAGTCATTGTTAAGTTCAGGTTATTGTATAACTGAGATAGATTACCATTAAATATTGTCTCAATTTTTTAAAAAATATTTTCATTGTTTATATAAACTTAAACAACATTTTAAAATAATTTTTTAAAATTTATATTTCTCAGCAGAATGCATTACAATTCTTATTCCACATATAGAGCACAATTTTTCATATCTCTGGTTGAAAACAAAGTATATTCACACCAATTCATGTCTTTATACATGTTCTTTGGATAATAATGTCCATCACATTCCACCATCATTTCTAACCCATACCTCTTCCCTTCCCTTCCCACTCTGCCCTATCTAGAGTTCCTCTATTCCTCCCATGCTCTTCCTCCCTACCCCACCATGAATCAGCCTCCTATATCAGAGAAAACATTTAGCATTTGTTTTTTCGGGGGATCGGCTAACTTCACTTAGCATTATCTTCTCTAACTCCATCCATTTACCTGTAAATGCCATGATTTTATTCTCTTTTATTGCTGAGTAATATTCCATTGTGTATAAATGCAACTTTTTTTTATCCATTCATCTATTAAAGGGTATCTAGGTTGGTTCCACAGTTTAGCAATTGTGCTACTATAAACAAATATGTGGCTGTGTCCCTGTAGTATGCTGTTTTTAAGGCCTTTGGGTATAGACCGAGGTGAGGAATAGCTGGGTCAAATGGTGGTTCCATTTCCAATTTTTCAGGAAATCTCCATATTGTTTCCAATATTGTTTTCCATATTGGCTGTACCAATTTGCAGCCCCACCAACAGTGTATGAGTGTACCTTTTTCCCCACATCCTCACCAACACTTATTGTTGTTTGTATTCATAATAGCTGCCATTCTAACTGCAGTGAGATGAAATCTTACAGTAGTTTTGATTTGCATTTCTCTAATTGCTAGTGATGATGAACATTTTTTCGTATATTTGTTGATTGATTGTATATCATTTTCTGAGAAATGTCTGTTCAGGTCCTTGGCCCATTTATTGATTAGGTTATCTGTTTTTTTGGTGCTTAGCTTTTTGAGTTCTTTATATATCCTAGAGATTAATGTTGTATCTGATGTCTGAGGGGTAAAGATTGGTTCCTAAGATGTAGGTTCTCTATTCAGCTCACAGATTGTTTCTTTTGTGGGGAAGAAACTTTTTAGTTTGAGTCCATCCCATTTATTGATTCTTTATTTTAATTCTTGCATCAAAGGAGTCTTATTAAGGAAGTTGGGGCCTAACCTCACATGATGGAGATTAAGGCCTGCTTTTTCCTCTATTAAACACAGGGTCTCTGGTTTTATTCCTAGGTTCTTGATCCATTTTGAGTTGAGTTTTGTGCATGGTGAGAAATATGGGTTTAATTTCATTTTGTTGTATATGGATTTCCAGTTTTCCCAGCACTATTTGTTGAAGAGACTATCTTTTCTCCAATGCATGTTTTTGGTTCCTTTGTCTAATGTAAGATAATTATAATTTGGGGGGTTAGTTTCTGTGTCCTCTATTCTGTACCATTGGTCTACCAGTCTGTTTTGTTGCCAATACCATGCTGTATTTGTTACTGTTTCTCTGTAGTATAGTTTAAGGTCTGGTATAGTGATGCCACCTGCTTCACTTTTCCTGCTAAGGATTGCTTTAGCTATTCTGGGTCTCTTATTTTTCCAGATGAATTTCATGATTGCTTTTTCTATTTCTATGAGAAATGTCATTGGGTTTTTGATTGGAATTGCATTAAGTCTGTGTAGTGCTTTTGGTAATATGGTCATTTTGGCAATATTAATTCTGCCTAACCAAGAGCAAGGTAGACCTTTCCATCTTCTAAGGTCTTCTTTGATTTCTTTCTTTAGGGTTCTATAATTTTTTGTTATATAGATCTTTCTTTTTTTAAAGAGGGAGGGAGGGAGGGAAGGAGAGAGAGAGAGAGAGAGAGAGAGAGAGAGAGAGAGAGAGAGAATTTTTTTAATATTTATTTTTTAGTTTGCGGTGGATACAACATCTTCATTTGTATGTCGTGCTAAGGATTGAACCCAGGCTGAATGCATGCCAGGCGAGCGCGCTACCGCTTGAGCCACATCCCCAGCCCAAGATCTTTCATAAACAACAAAATTTTAAGTGAGCATCACTAAAATGATGGAGCCACCTGTATTAATACTATTATTTAAAAATATGAATATAGTCTATCAGAGGTGAGGTAAAAAAGGAAAAGAAGGTAGAGCGTGTTAAAAATTCTAGTGCTCATCTTAATGGCACAGATAGAATGGTTGCAGATGAGTTGACTCTCTGAAAACAGTGGGATTGTTTAGCTTGAAGGTAAAGCCACATAGCCAGGAGTTGAGGTAATTCCACAACTGTAATACCTATTAAAGTATTTTTAGATCAAGTTGTGCATGGGATCCCACATGAATAACACAACACAGATCCCTTTCATATATTGTTTTATACAATTCTATAAAGCTAAGGAAATTTCTAAAATGAAGATATTATTTGTGAAATATGGAGAACATAGTAGTAGGACTCAATTCAATGAATCCATTGAAAATATGAGCAGAATTGGGCACAGTGGTGCATACTTTTAATCCCAGCAACTCAGAAGATGAGGCAGGAGGATCACAAGTTCCAGGACAGCGTGGGCAACAAAGCAAGACTCTGTCAAAATAAAAAATAAAAAGGCTGCTCAGTGGTAAAGGGCTCTTGGATTCAATCCCTTTACCAAAATAATAATAATAATAATAATAATAATAATAATAATAATAATAATAAAAATAATAAAACAACAATAGTAAGAATAATAAAAATAAATTCAAAAAAAAGTGAGTAAAGGGAAAATTTTCATCTATCCTCATTGAAAGTACTTGTGAATACATTAACAACTAAAAGTTTCCAAGGTATTTTGGGAGGTATTGAGATGAAAGAAGATATGAAAATGAGGTAGAACTATGATTAGATGCTCCTATTTAAGTAACATAAAGTAGGTTACAAGTTGTTTTATATTCAATAGTAGAGTAAATACTATTGTATAACAAAGTTCATTTATTCCTTGAAAGTTGTTATTTCTAACTTTAACTTTCAGCCTAGCATTATGTGCTCCTTTGATTCAGATTCCATATTAAGTTTTTTTTCTTTTCTTTTCCTGTTACTCATTAGGTCACCTCTTTGGGGGTGAACATCAGAGGTAAGACTATGTTTTAACATCTGTAGCTTAACTCTTTTAACTGATGTATGACATTTAATATGTATACTGTAAATTAGTAACATTGTTGCTTAAGAGTAAATTTACAATAAAATTAATTTACTCTTGTTTATTTTCCCTAAGCAATTCAGGCTCTGACATTATCTATTCTTAGGACCTTGTGAGGTATTTAATGTCTACAAACCTAAATTTTGCTGTGTATAAAATGAGAGGAATGAGATCCTATGTGTTAGGGCTCCCTGATAGTATATTTTTTAAAGAAACTTACAACATTTTTGGGGATTGAAGCCAGGGATGCTTTGTCATTGAGATACATCCACTGTCTTTTTTATTTTTTATTTTGAGACAGTTTCTTGCTAAGTTGCTGAAGGTTTCTCCAATTTGCTAAGGCTGGCCTTGAACTTGTGATTCTTCTGCCTCAACTTCCAGGGCTGCTGGGCTCATGGGTGTGCATCAGGGTGCTTGGCTGCCTTTAGAATATTTTGATGCTATAATATATATATTATATATATATACACACACACACACACACACACACACATATATACACACATTTTATATATGGAAAGATTAAATAAGGAGAAATTTTCCTGGATAACAATTATATTCATAAATCATGACAAAATTATATGGTACGTTTGTGAGATGTCACAGCTATACAGGTTGGGCACCGTGTTTACTTTTTCATGTTAAAACTAAGTGATTTGAAAATGTGAAAAAGTAGTACAGTTGTAGTAAACTTTGGAGGAAATCATCTTATAGAAAAGAGAAATTCATGAAAGACATAAATTTTTAAAGGAATCAAAGTACATTGAGTCCATATGCTTTCTGTATAGCTAATAATGATATTATTATTAATATCTGATAAGTAAAACAGTTGTATTAGGAGATATAGAGCAAATTATTTTTAATATTTGACTAGTGACTTTAATCTATTTTCTTCAGTTTATGCTGATCTAAGTTATAGTGATAGAAAATAGAGGCTTTTGGGCTGGGGATGTGGCTCAAGCGGTAGTGCGCTTGCCTGGAATGCGTGCGGCCCAGGTTCGATCCTCAGCACCACATACAAACAAAGATGTTGTGCCCGCCGATAACTAAAAAATAAATATTAAAATTCTCTCTCTCTCTCTCTACCTCCCTCTCTCTCTCTCTTTAAAAAAAGAAAAGAAAAGAAAATAGAGGCTTTGATGGTCATTTTTATGTATTAAGTTGAGGCCACAGGGTTCTCAGATATTTGGTTAAATGTTATTTTGGATGTGTCTGTGAGGGTGTTTCTGGATGAGATTGCTCTTCAAATCAATGGATGGTTGAAACAAATTAGTCTCCCTAATACATGTGGTGCTCATTCAGTCTATTGAACTGAACAGAATAAAAGGCTGAGTAACAACAAATTCTTTCTCTTTGCCTCACTGTCTTTGAGTGAGGACATCATTCTGCCCCTGCCTTTGGACTTGGACTGGAACTTGTACCATTGACTCCCCTTGATCTCAGACCTCTTACTCTGACTGGAGCTCTGCCTTTAGTGCTTCTGGGACTCCAGCTTGCTGACTGCACATCTTGGGCTTCCTAGTCTCCTAAAGCATGTGAACCAATTCCTTTTAGTAAATTTGCTATACATGCACAGGCACATGCAACACACACACACACACACACACACACACACACACACACACACACACACAAATAAAATCATGTGCTCCATCATGGTGTTTTGGCCAAGAACATACTGTATAAATGATGGTGTTCCCATAAGATTACAATGGAGCTGAAAAAAATTCTATCACCATAGAGTTTGATTCATAAATTAGTCCTAAAGGAGAAGAATGTTAAGGATGAGTTTTCTGAATTACTTCTGAGGATTCTAGAAATATCTCTCTAATCTTACTAGATGTAATGACACTACTAACTCTATTTTTAGTTGAAAAGAGAGCACTGATAATACAATGCATGATCTGGCTATCCAGATACGCAAAACACCTCCATTACATAATCCTACTCAACCACTTATAAGAAGCAAGGAGAGGGATGGCGTTGTGGCTCAGCGATAGAGTGGCTCAGTGGTAGAGTGCTCGCCTAGCATGCACGAGGCACTAGGTTTGATCCTCAGTACTACATAAATGTAAAATAAAGATATTGAGTCTATCTAAAACTAAAAAATAAATATTTTTAAAAAAAGAAACAAGGAGATGAGGTAGAAACCTTAAGTATGAAATTTGTATCCTTAGAAAAGGGATTCCAGAGAGCTCCCTCATGCCTTCCACCACGTGAGAACACCAAGGAGACAACCTTCTATGAATAAGGAGGTGGAATCTCACCTCATCCATAATCTGCCTGCACCTTGATCTGAAATTCCCTAGCCTTCAGGATTGTGAAAAAGATATTGCTATTGTTTATAAGTACTCAGTTATGACATTTTATTATAGCAATATGAAGGATTAAGACACTAATAAATATAATGAAGTTGGTGGGTTGCTTCTAATGTCAAAGTCAAAGTGGTAAAAAATAAAGAATAACAGGGCTTCAAATTCCCACCTTGACTGCTACATATTACCTGAAACTTCTATGTTTGCCCTGAAGAATGGACACCCTTTTCTCCTATAGCTGCAGGACTGCAATTTCTGAAAATCAAACTCAGAGTTGAATCCTGCAATTGGTTACATATTAACACAAGTTCAACTTCCAATCTCTTAGAGCACATACTATTAGAGTAAAGACATGTATGGGGGGAAATTGGGGCCCTGTAAGTTTCAATGTGGACGTGTGGGAAGTCCCATGAAGCTGGGAACATTGACCTCCTAGGTTCTAAGGAGTCTTCTTTCTTTGCCAGGGGAAGAGCCCTCCCCACTCTCTGTAGAAGTGGTCTCTCCAATCCCAACTGCCTTCTCACCTCACCTCTCTCCTAGTCTAAGGGATTCACCTGGCACTGCCTGAGGAAATTCTAATAACCTCTGAGGCAGTTGCCATGCAAGACAATGGTGACTCTTCTTAGGATCCACCCAGTCACCTCTCTGTTTCCAGATCTATAAAATGGCTCATATCTTAGCAGGCCCTTATAGGGAAGTACTAGAAGAGGTGCCCTACACTATAAAAGAACCACTTGAGTTTTTTAACCATATAATCAGAAATCCAGGGAACATTTGTGGAAATAGATTTTTGAGGATGAGGAATAACAGTGGAAGGTATAAACAGTTGGATCAAGTTGAATTCATTGATATGAGTTCATGAAGCAGAGATTTTGCGTTTAATGTTGCCATTCAGGGAATCAGGAATTGTTCTAAGAGTTTGTTTGGCTAATTGGTTGAAGCATGAACCAAAAAGTGGCCTGTAGTGAGCAAAGTAGAAATGCAGAAACTGCCTTGGTTTGGTGTAGAAGAAAGATAGAAAGGTTTAGGGAAACTGAAATATTAGAGTTCATTTTTCATTTAATAACTACTCCATAAAACACACCTTTCATCACTGCCATGAAAAATAAATTTGTAGTTAGAGCACTAGCATTATTCAAGAACTTTGTGATCATTTTTCCCTATAAGCCAAACCTTACAGTGGGGACAGCCAACAATGAGTTGGAGAATTTATATGCAGTGGAAGCAACTGGATCCCAGAGTGGCACTGGTCAAGACATTGCAATCAACTTCCAAAGACAAGAAGGGGAGGTTCTTTGGTTTGAATATATCCCCCCCAAAGTTTATGTGTTAGAATCTTAATTCCCAAATTCATATGTTCATGGTATTTGGAGATGGGCCTTAATTAGAGTTAGATGAGGTCATGATGGTAGGGCTCCCATGGTGGGATCAGTGACTTTATATGAAGGGAAAGAAACACTAAGCTTTTATGCCCTTTTTTTGTCTCCCACATGTACATCCTTGCCACGTAATGCTCTCCTCCATGTTATGACACAATAAGAAGAACCTCACTGGATGTTAGCACTTTAATATCAAATAACCCAGCCTCCAAAACCATGGGATGAATAAAATTCTTTTTTTAAATAAATATTTAGTGTTCAATATTTTGTTATTATAACATAAAATGGACTAAGAAAGTATGGTTCTGTAGTGGACAACAGAGTCAAAGCAACTATCAGAATAGTCTGACCTGCAGACCTATGGCATTGGCTAGTTCATTATGGTGTTTCTATAGTAAAAGATAAGACGCCTACTGTATTCTCACTTGATATCTATAAGCAGAAAAATTCTAGGTCAAGTTAACAAAAGTCTAACTGAAATTATAAAAACAGTTACAGTCAGTCCCTCAATCAATTCTCAAAATTAAACTAGTTTTCAGACCCAGAGTTTTTTAAATTAAGGGGAAGTCAAGTCCCTTAAGGAAGGACCCTGGTAAATTATCAAAATGGTTACTGTTAATCTTTCTCTTAGCCCTCTCCTAAGGGACCTATGAATTTTTACCAGGGTAATTAATGGTGTATTAGGGAAAAGAAAATAATCAGAACTTTTGGGTACTATTGGATAGTGACTCTGAGTTAACACCAATTTCAGTAATCCCCAAATGTTACTGTGGTCCACCACTCAGAAAAGGAACTTATGGTAGTTAGGAGTTTTAGCTCAGTTCTGTCTCACAGTAGGCCCAGCAGTCCTTTGAATGCATTTAGTGGTTACTTCTTCAGTTCTGGAATACATAATTAGAATAGATACACTCTGTAGCTGGCAGGATCCCCTCACTGGTTCTCTCACCTGTGGAGGGAGGGCTTTTGTGAGGTGAAAGGCCAAATGGAAACCACCAGAACTGTGGTTGCTTTGGAAAAAGTAAAAGCAAAGATAGTACTGCATTTCTGGTGGGATTGCAAAGAATAATGCCACCATCAAGGACCAGAAAGTTGCATGGGTGGCAACTCCCAACACATCTTACTCAACTCACCTATTTGGTCTGTGAAGAAGACAGATGATGGACCTTAGAGAATAACAGTAGATTATCATATGTTTAACCAGGTGGTGAGTGCAATTGCAGCTGCTATATACCAGATGTGGTTTCATTGCTGAGCAAATTAACGCATCCCCATGGTACCTGATATACAGCTATTTTTCTGGAAAATGCTTTTTTATTGTTATCTGTTAGTAAGGACCACCAGAAGAAGTTCCTTTCAACTGGCAAGGCCAGCAATATACATTCACTGTCCTACCTCACGTGTATCCCATCCCTCTGTCACTATTTAGTTTGCAGGGATCTTGATTGCTTTTCCCTTCTACAAGATATCATATGGATTCACTGTATTGATGACATTGTTCTGATTTGACTTAATAAGCAAGTAGCAACTACTCTAGATTTATTGGTAATACATCTCTGTTCTAAAAGATGAAAAAAAAATTGTCAAAAGTTCAGGAGACTTTCTACTTCAGTAAAATGTCTAAGGACTCAGTGATGTTGGACACATCAAGAAATCCCTTCCAAAGTAAAATATAAGTGGTTTCAACAGACCCCTTCCTAAACTAAAACAAACAAACAAACAAAGGCAATGCCTAGTCGGTCCATTTACCAAGTGACTAAAAAAGCCACTGGTTTTAAGTAGAGCTTAGGACAAGAGCTAGTTCTGCAACAGCATACTGCTGCTCTGTCCCAGTGGTGGTTGAAGTGACAGTGGCAGATAAGAATGATGTTTTGAGCTTTTGAGAATCCCCTTTAGGCAAAATGCAGTACAAGCTCTTAGAATTTGTAGCAAAGTCTGTCATCCTTTGAAGATAACTATTCACCTTATGAGAAATAGCTCTTGTCCTACTACTGGGCCTTAGTAGAGACTGAAAACTAAACCATGGGTTGCTAAGTTACCATGAAACCTGAACTACCAATCATAAACTGAATGTTATCTGTCCTGCCAAGGCATAAAGTTAGGCATGCACAGCAGCCCTCTATCATAAAATGGAAGAGGTATGCAGGGATGTGGCCCAAACAGGCCCTAAAGGCACAAGTAAGTTACATTAAACATGACCTCAAATGCAATTCTTTATGTATGTAACATCATAAAATTATAATTCCTGCTACATTTGCCTTTTCTTTCCCAGCAAGCACCCGTGGTCTCATGGGGCCATCTCTATGATCAGTTGACAGAAAAAGAGAATGCTTAAGCCTTATGGTTTACATAGGCTTTGGCGTGATATGAAGGCACCATCCCAAAGTGGATGACTATAACACTATGGTCTCTTTCTGGGACAACCTTGAAGGAGACTGGTAAAAGAAAATCTTCCTTTCAAGAAGAACTTTGTTGACTTTGCTTGGAAGAAAAAATAGCCACATGTTATATTATACCATTTCATGGGCTGCGACCAATGGCATGGCTGGATGATCAGGAACATGAAAAGAATATGATTAGAAAATTGATGATGAGAAAAATTTAGGAAGACCAATATTCCTTTCCTGTGTATAATACTTTTGACAAAACTACTATCTATGGGCTTACACAATGCCTTATCAATTATAATTGTATTTTATATAGCATTGCTTTTGATCAGTGAATTTACTTCAAGTCAAAGAAGGGTGGTGATGGGCTCATATTTATGGGATTCATTGGTCCTTACTATGTTCCTTAATATCCTAAAGTAGCTGATTTTGTACAATAGTGGAGTGGCCTTTTGAAGACTGTTTTACTGCCAGTTATATAGTTAGGTCAGGTTCTCTGGAGACTGCATTTTCTTGGAATTATCATGAAATTTTGTTGCTATTTCACCAATATCCAGGATTCATGGGTTCAAGATTCAAAGGGTAGAAATGAGAACGGCACTTCTTCTACCATTATCTCTAGTAACCTATTAGCAAAATTGTTGCCTCCTTTTTCTATGGACTTGTGTTCTGCTGGCCTAGAGGTTTTAGTTCCAATGAGAAGAATAACTTCCACTAAGATACCAAACAATGACTCCAGTGAATTTGAAGGTAAGAGTGCTGCCTGGCTTCTTTGGACTGTTCATGCCTCTGAATCAAAAGGTAAAGAAAGCAAATTCTATCCTTGTTGGTGTGATTGATCCTGAGTACTGAGAGGAAATTCAACTGCTACTCCACAATGGAGATAAGGAAGATAATGTCTGGAATATCAAAGATTCCTTAGGCCATTGCTTAATATTACCATGTCCTATGGTGAAATATAAGTGGAATACCATAACTCATATAGTCCTACTGGTGGCCCAGATCCTTTAGGAATGAAAGTTTGGGTCACTTCACAAGGTAAATAATCATGACCATTTGAGGCATTTGCTGAAGGCAATGGGAATTCATAATGAGTAGTGAAAAACAGGAGTTATAATTACTAGCTATGCCTACAGGCTTTTTGCAGAAATGAGGACTGTGATTTTCATGAGTATTTTTCCCTTATTTTATTATGACTGTGTGTGCATGTGTGAGTAATATCTAGTGTGTGTATACATCAATATATATTTATTTTCTTCTCTTATTTGTAACATAAAGTATATTGGATTTATATCATAGTATTTAAGTTATGAGACATCAATAAGAGTAACAGCACTCAAGAATTTGGCCTTTCCTTTGAATTGAGTTAGTGCATTTGTGATTGTGTGCCATGTAGTTTTATCATGTTAGTCATAATTATGACCTTGTTAACATATTCCTTCCAAAATGACATGTGGTTAAAGACATGCATAAATGCCAAGTTGGCAAGGGGTGGACTTGTGTTGGTTAATTTCAGGCACCAATTTGAGTACACCATGAGTGTCCAGATACTTTGTTAAACATCATTTGGGATGTGTCTGTGAGAGTATTCCTGGATGAGATTAACATTTGATTCAGTAAATTAAATGAAACATATTTTTTCTACTGAAGGCTTGAATAAAATTAAAGCAAGAAAGAATTCCTTTCCTTTGCCTAACTTGAGTCTTTGAACTGGGACAACAGTCTTCTGCCTTTGGATTTGGATGGGAATTTATTCCATCTTCCTTCTTGGGTCTCTAGCTTTCTGAAAGCAGATCTTAGACTTCTCATTCTCTCAAATCAACACTGGTTCTTTTTTCCTTTGGAGAACTCAGACTCATCCTAATGTCTACAGGAGATTGGTTATTTACAATATCCCTTGAAGCTGACTGCAAAAATGGTGGATAAATAGTTGATATGCCAGTAGTTTTTTAAGCACTTTGTTATTCCTTTTTTACAAAAATTATTCCATACTGAATAATAATAATTTTGAATGGTAGTTTATGGCATATTATATCATTATCTTTCCTTATTATCTTAAATGATTACTTTGGGAAATACATATATAGTCTAATTACTATAGAATTTTTATCTAAAGAAATTTATAATGTGATAATTATATTCAATAAACTTGAAGTTTCTAAGTGTATGACTAAAGGACTTTTCTTTCATTTCTTCCATTATAAAATAAGATTGAGATGTTTTGGAATGGAGAGAACTAAGCTACTTCCATTTATTTCTGTGAATTTTTACTTGAAGATCATAAATGTCTTCCCTAGATTTCTGCTCTCAATGAGCACCTGCAAAGTAACTGTTCTCTCAGTGTCTCCAAATTTCCCAATAAAATTTCTATGAAAACAGAAAAAAAGGATGTAAACTCACAGAAACATAGAAAATTAAGATGGGTAGAGACCAGAATGCTTGAGTCAGGGGTGGTTGGGAGAGCAGTTTTCACTAAATAGCAGAGCAATGGAAGAGTATAAGAAAAATAATCAATCCCCCTCCAACTTCTTTCTGTAAACAGACGAATCATGGTTCCCGAAAAATAATAGGAAGATACCTCATTCTTCCTCACCAAATTGCACAGAAATATAGAAGCTATAGGTCAGTACCTAACAGAACATGGGGAAATCATCTGTATATGAAGCTGCTGCTTCTTCAAATACAAAGGCACTCATCCGCAGCCTTCCTCCAGGCTTCTCTCAACCCCATCATATAATTCTTTGTACATCTTTTTGGAGAACACAGTTCTAATAAGTTAGCTATGCAGGTGATGCAGGGTTGATTGATCCAAGATCTACATCTTAGAAAACAATCATCCTGCTGGTGTGGAACCAAAAATAGACCATAGATTAAAGCTCTTAAAGTTGTACAGGGTAGTATTTCCGCCATCCTCCATTTGTAAGGTATAAAAGATTTAAACAATGGAATTGTTAAATTGTTTCATTTTAGTCCAGAAGAACTGAACCAGATAAACTTTTATTACACACTGATGTATGGCTGAGACTCCTGTATGTTAAGTACCCTGTCATTTGTACAGATACCAAAAGATGGTTCAGTTAGCACCTAGAACACAATGAATAGGATGAGGTGAAATTAATAGATCATTTGATGGTAAACATTGAGACTGGGTACCTCTGATTTAATATGAAGAGGGACACAAAAATAATAACACAATGTCTAATTAAAAATAGGAAAAAGAGAAAATTATACTGAAGCCCAAGAAGAATCTGTTGTTTTATTTTAGAAGTCTGATATCATAAGAAAACCATGTGGCAGTATCACTTTAAGCACTAAGACATAGACTCTGAGCTTGCTTTAGTTTACAAGAGAAAATTAAACTAAGAAAATCTATGTGTTTTTAATAATAGAACTATATCTATTTTGTGTTGGTGTATGTGTGTAGTTGTCTGTGTGATACCTGCATATATATATATATATATATATATATATATATATATATATATATAAATTTATAATGTAATATATATGGGTAGATATATAGGGAAATAGATGTTAGCTAAATGAATAGATAAATGACTATGACTAGATAGGGAT
Source organism: Callospermophilus lateralis (assembly GCF_048772815.1). Taxonomy (NCBI): domain Eukaryota; kingdom Metazoa; phylum Chordata; class Mammalia; order Rodentia; family Sciuridae; genus Callospermophilus; species Callospermophilus lateralis. The sequence continues at coordinate 65,770,266 of NC_135310.1, forward strand.
AGATAAATAGATAATAGAAAATAGCTAGGTTCGGTGATGCATGCCTATAATCCCAGTGGCTCTGGAGGCTGAGGCAGGAGGATTGTGAGTTCAAAGCCAGCCACAGCAAAAGCAAGGTGCTAAGCAACTCAGTGAGACCCTGCCTCTAAATAAAATACAAAATAGGGTTGGGGATATGTCTCAGTGGTCAAGTGCCCCTGAGTTCAATCCCCAGTATTAAAAGAAAAGAAAAGAAAAGAAAAAAGACAAAAAAGAAAAGAAACTTACTTGCAAATAAACTTACTAATGAACACAGACATAGATCTTCTTGCCAAGGCAACAAAAATATAATACTGAAATAAAAGAAGGCAAATTTTTGTTAGTATTTTCAGACAATACAACTATTTAAATAAAGAACTCAAGGGAATAATCTAAAAAACTCTGAGAATTAATATTAAAGTTCATTTCAGTGATTGGATACCAATTAAATGGCAAAAGTTGATAGTTTTTCTGTAAAGCAGCATAACCAATTAGAGTACATAATGAGAAAAGGTACTATGCACATAATAGTAATATCTTATTAAGAAATGTACATAATCTATGTAAGGAGTATTAAAATATTTTACTAAGTAATATAAACAAATATGTCAATATAATATAAACAGAAAATTTATTTCCATAATGGAGCATTGGATTTTGTAAAATATGCAAATAGCTTCCAAATTATGTAAAGGATTAATAAAATGTCATTCAGGATCATGATAAAATAATACTGAAGTTTATCTGAAAGAATAAGTAGGTAAAAATGTTTGTGAACATTATGAGGAAAGAAAAATAAATCAGCTTTTAATATAGTAAAATAGATGTTTAAATACATTATTATGCTAAAGCTGTCTGTGGTTCTAGCTCATGAAATTCCAGTCAGATTAATATTTCTTAAACATATGTATAAGAACTTAGCTTATGGCCAAAAAACAAATTCCATAAACAAATACTTCATGGAAAAAAAAAAACAAAATAAATAAATAAGAAAAATTTAAAAACTTAAAGAAAAAAATAAAATGTGGCTTAACTTTTTCATTTGCTCTTGTAACAGGCAAATCATTTCTATATAGGGCTAAGTAAGACATGCCAGGCTTACTGCTTTATGAAGAAGGGTTCCAGAGCCAGCTCTGTCCTATAGACACTCCTCCTTCGAGAGATAGTGTGTTTTAGCTTTCTGAAGCCATGAGATTGAAGGAAAACCACTTACATTTACACATCTTTGGTTTTTTAGGCTTTTTAAAACACATAACTTAATTTATTTAACAGAACTTCCCAGAAGCCAAATTTTCAGAGACTATTCACTTTGGAAAAAGCTATGCTAAGTTTAAAAATAACAAATAGTGGGCATAATAATCTTAAATCTTCAATGTATTTTATTAAAAACTTAAAACTTTCATGTGAAAAGAATTAATTATCCAGGAGTCAATATATTAGTGAAATATTTCTAACCAAAATGTAAAAGGGTTAATATTATTACATTTTCAGTGTTTTTTAACACTTAAACTTCAGTTAAAAAGAAATACAAAAAAAGTAAAAGACACAAAATTAAAAAAAAATAAAATAAAATTCAGAGAAGAAATATAAATGATCAGTAAGTACGACATTTTCCAACATGCTGATAATAAAAAACAAGCTTAAGCTTTCATGTTTCCATTATTGCTAGTACCTAAGGAAGTATGTATATGTGATTATTAGTAATAAAATTGATAACACCATAATGTGTTATGCCTCACTATCTGAGACTCTATGAAAGGTACTTTAGACAAATTATTTAATTTATCTGAAAGAAATTAAAATGCAAAAGTGCCAAAGGAGAGGAAAACTTTCATGTTGGACATGGTGCTTTAATTGGTTAAACTAACTGAGGGTTTTGGAATCCAACAGAAAAAGCATTATAATAATTTGCATACTTTATATAAAACATTAACATTAGATTAAATAGAAAATGGTAACGCAGAACAAAACTTATAAATAGGCTATTTAAGAAGATATTGTGGATATTAGTGAAAAATTGGAATCACACTAAATGTATGCTAATGGGAAAATGATGAGAAAATTTATGGTATATTCAGTTTCTAGAATATTTTATAAATATTACAACTAAACTTTCATGGAATATTGGCAAGGAAAAATGCTCATTCTGTCATATCTTGTACTGAGCTAGAGACAAATGTTATGTACTAATCGAGAATTTGTGTATGTTTAAGCCTGTGTACCCATCTGTGTATGCTTTGTTTCAAGGTGATGAATTTAAATGTCATTTCTAAAATATATTTAATTCTTATACATTTTCTAAAGCAAAATACAAAACCAGTTTATTATTACTCCATGACAGACCTGAAATCCTTCCATTTTGTCATCTTGATTTCTACATGTTTGGCCTACTCTGTAGCCCTATTTCTTAGCAGAGTTACTTAAAGATTTAGATGGTTAAAAAAAAAACAAACACTCATATTACTTGAAAACCATTTCAGTGTTCAATAGTAATGGCCAATTGAAACTTTTGCAAAGTGTTACCCCTTCTATCATATAAGGCTTGGAAGACTAAAGCTTGGAAGGCATCATTTCAACAAGAAAAAAGGAAGCAAAGGGAAAATAGCAATGACATGTTAACCCATCTAATCATCAATGAACCAGTCAATCTAATCTTGTACAGATTTATTTAGCAAAAATTCAACATATCCATTACAATATTTGCTATGGTATTTTGAGATCATTGAAGATGTGCCCCCTGCCCATTCTAGTCTCCCATAGACAGAAGGACAACTTGGATATTAATAAGGACCAAAGTGGGATCAGGAACTGTAGGGAAAAAAAAAATCATAACAAAAGTGGTATCCAACCTTTTTTTTTAAATAATGGGAACAGAGCAATTAATTCATGTTTCCCATAAGCCACAGTGTTCTTTAAGTGGGGATATGGTTTCACTATTGGTGGCCATGGGATTCATGCCTTGTTTTCAGGCTCTATGGTGCGTTTTCCACAATGGTATTCCATGGGGTAGGATAAGACTAGAGTATGGACAGCAACTGGTCACCTGCATGGCTCCTGCAGACCAGAAACAAAGTAAGAAGAGAGAGAAAAAAAAATAAATCTCTTTAAAATATTCTGAAGAGTATATTCTAAAATGATAGAGTACAGTTCCTGGAAGCTAAAGTCACTGGCATCCAAGGGAATGATGCAGTGACACTTTCCGAATTATTTCTGTAAACATTTTGTTGAGTTATAATTCACATAGCATAAAATTTACAACTTTTGTACAATTCTGTGGTAATAGTGCATTCCCTGAATTATGCAATCATCACCACATTCTAAGTTTCGAACATTTTCATTGTTGGGAACTTTTAAAAAACAAAATTTCAGGAATAATTTTTGGAATCAAATAATTCAAATACTGGTCACATGTAGAAATCAAAATCAGTTGATAAGTACTTTTTTTTTTCCAGAATATAAGCACAGACAAAAGTAATCTGTGTTCCTTTGAATGCTTCTTCAATATATATTAAATAGCAAAGGGCAATTTAATTATATATTTGCATGCCATGGCATTAAGTGCATTTCCTGCCCTTGTTTCAAAACTTGTCCCTTCAGCTGGTGTGGAAGATCCTAGCAGCTGGGAATTCACAAATATGTATAGACAAAAACAATAAGGTCATTGACTTTATTGATCTTCCAAAGAGGAAGAAAAGGAAATCTAAAATTCCTGCTATTTTTCACTCTGCTCTTTTAACTCTTTAGAATAGTCATTAACACCTGAGTTACTTCTAAAGGTATGCAAAAGTATGCTTCAAGTACACTCAGTCTACTGGGTCATTGCTTGCAAGCTGAGCATCCTGTCTTTGGCAACATTCTGTTTCTTCAACGTCAATTTAGGGATTCAGGAGAATCACAGAAAGAGTTTGCTGGTAGAAAGGAATCAAATCTACTTATATTTTTCCGCAGATAGTATAGAATTTTGAAATTGCCAACAATTATTACCCATCAGAAATGAGAAGCCTTGTCATAATTTTGAAAGAAAGCCCATTGGTATGATTTGCAACTTTAATATAAAGTAAAACCGGAGTCTCAATGCATTGATAGCAGGTGACACTGACTATAAAGCCCCCCCATTATCTAACCATTCAGCAAAGTCATTCCGTGGGGTAATTGTGGAGACAATGAGAAGAATGAATGAGGCAAATAAAGCAACTGGGAACAGGTAATTGTTTTGTGAGAGCAAAATTTCAGTATATGAAAATATCAGCCTTTAACTGAATGAGTTAATCTTTTTCTTTTCAAAGGGGAAATACTTAGTGTTAAACTTGTTTTAATTGAAATAATGTTTATTTTCCTCGTCTTTTTTTCCAGAAAAGATTGAATCTCTAAACCTTAACCCAAGTATTGCTATTTATTCCTAACAGCCTTAGGCAAAGATACTCAACTTCTATGCCTCATTTTCTCCATCTGTAGAATGGTAATAATGATATTTACCTGCTTTTCAGGAGTGCTAAAAGGCTTAATTAGTTGTTCTAAAGTAATTTGCAGATGAAGAACTCAGTGTAAATTCTAAGTACCATTATTATTATGGCAATTTTATGTTCAGTGCATAATTGCATTTTTTCTTTTCAAAATATTGCCGTTTTCCATCTGTCATTTGTAATTCATCAAACAAAAGCTAAATTCTTGAATTTTCTCATATTACCCTGCTAAGAAATGTATCTATGTAAAAGTCTCAAGGCAGTATGCACAGTACCCAAATGCTCTAAGGCAGTCTCTCTGAACTCATTGTCACCAGGCAACAAGGGGGTACACACTGTCCATGTATAACTATTTCAGAAATGCTTCTAGTTCTGCACATATTATGACGCTTAAAATTAATGAAAGTCAGTGACAACTTGGTCTCTGAGTGTTGTCAGAGCTACTTTTTGACACTATAATAGTAAAAAGCCCATATTAAGCAATGGTGGGCTTTGCCTCCTTTCCCTGCTCATTTCCTCTTTCTCTGATCTCCTGCTTTCCTAGTCCTGCCTTGCCTTTTGTTTTAGTCAGACTTTTTGTTGCTGTGACCAAAAGACCTGACAAGAACTGTTTTAAGGAGAAAAATTTTATTTGGAGGCTCTCCGATTCAGGGGTCTTAGTCCATACACAGCAGGCTCCATTTCTAGGGTCTGGGATTAGGCAGGACATCCTGAAGGAAGTGTGGGTTGGAGAAAAGCAGCTGTGGGGATGGCACCAGGAAGCAGACAGAGAGTTCTTCTTTCCAGGGACCAAATACATACCCCAAAGGCATACTCCAGTGTCCCACCTCCTCCAAACCATACCCTACCTGCCTACAGTTACCATCTAGTTAATTCCTATTAGGGGATTAATGCACTCATTAGGTTAAGACTCTCATAACCCAATCATTTCATCTCTAAACTTTCTTGCATTCTCTCACACATGAGCTTTTGGGGGATACCACATATCTAAACCATACACCTTCATCCTTTCAAGAGCACAGACGAACAAAATGACTTAATGTGAAGTGGATCTGAATTTGTAAATACTTTCTGTCTTTATGTGTAGGTCATGCCTCACTTTGTCTACTTGTTTGTTTGTTTGTTTAAACATAGTTTCCCATTCTGGTCTCCTTCTGCTAGGCTCTTTTTTCACTATAGCCAGCATTAAATGGTGAGCAACAAATAAAGACACATTGCAGTGGGTCTAAGCACAATTGTCTCCCCAATCCATGTGCTTGATAAATGCCCTGTTTCAGCTAAAAAAGATGTATAACGTTTCCCTTATACTAAATTTAGTGGCGAAAATCTTTAATAACTAAAACTGACTATAATTTCCTCCTTTCGACTGTTCTATTTCAAGGTCTCATAAATCCTTTTTATTGATTAGTTTTACACAGAATGCTGTAGAGCTCTAAACACAAGAAATTAAACTGAATGGCAGGTGGATTTTTTTCATGGTCTTTCAGCTAACCTAGCAAAAAGAATTTTAATGGAATGGTTAACTCTGTGAGCATTTCTTCTTTTTCTATTATTTAAAAAATTCTGCTAATGCCTGTAATTTTATTGCATTTACTTTTATTTAGGACTTAATTGCAGAAGAGAATAACAAACAACTTAAAATACTGGCTCAATTTTATTTCTTCTACTTTGAAGTGTATCACTTGAATGCACATGTTGATGTACATTATTTCATAAGGAGAAAGAATGAAGTTTCTCATCAAAGTGATTTGGCACATAATTATGAAACTGGCTATTGAATGGAATGTCAAAGAAATTTCTTGCGTGCAAGTTTGGTACTAGATCTTCTACCTCTCTTATGTGTGGAAAAAGCACATTAGTCTTAGATTTAGGTAATTAATACATCCCGCCAGTAATATGGTTGAATAGAAATAACATTTACTACAAAACACTGACATAATATGGAACAAATAATTAAAGTACTTAAATGCATAAAAAAGGGACTATACGCGTTTGAAGGAAATTTTAAGCCCCTGCATATTATGTTTAGAATTTTTATTTCTTCATCCTGCATTGAGGGAGGAAAGGTAAGTTTTCAAAAGGAGAAAAGGACTAGGCTAGGCATCTCTGAGGACTCCTGTTTACTTATTGGGTGTACATGTTATTCAAGTCATTTTCTTCAGAAGCTTCTAGCTCCCAGCCAAACTTGTAGAGGATAGAACATGATTCAACCATCTTAGAGATCTCATATATCATAAAGGGAGACCTAGAAAAGACCTATGTGGCCAACAGTGACTCCAAGAACAGAATGGTCAATAGTTGACTTATTAGGTGAGGGGGATCAGAGTGAAAAATGACTGTGAAATGCCTGGGGTTAACCTGGCTAGAGGTCATATGACTCAAATTCTTAAAGGACAAGGAGCTTATCCTTAGAGAGAGAACCAAAGGGAAATCAAAACCTGAGAAGCAGCTAGTGAAGAAGAACGAAACTTGGGTACTAGTGATTCTAATTCAGCAATCATACAGCATGGGAAAATTCAGACTAGGAAAGAAACATGCAACATAGAAGAAGAATTTTAAGAATAATCACCTACTTAAAAAAAAATCCTAACAGCATTCACAAAGAAGGTAAGGAGGAAAATATTCTGCCATATAAACCCAATGAAGCAAAATGAAGGGACTTGAAGGACGTCCATTTTCTTTGAGATCCTTTGGTTGAGCAGAGCATATGTACATGGAAGACAGTATGTAAGGCCAGCATTGCATTTGCCTTTGTCTTTCTTTGCTCATGGAGTCATCTTATCCAACATTAATAACGTAGAAATCATCTGTGCTGGGCCTCCTACAACTAATGATAATTGTGTATACTAACTAGTAAGTCACACGGAGAGAACTTTTATTTTGAAATAACTTTGCTTTAGAAATATAAAATTAAATAACTTCCTCTTCACACATTTGAAACGGAAACATTTACATTACTCAATCAAACACCTGGTGCTGACCCAAGAGCCCAGATACAGGTGACCTTGGAAGATGGTACCAATACATCTGTTCCAAGGCCTCTGCCACCAAGTCATACTAGAGAGAGGAATGAACTTTGATTCAGCAGAACAGTTTGGGCATGTTCACCCAAGAAACTGTTTACAGTTAAAGAAGCTCAGTGAATGGATAGATGTAACTTAGCCTATCTCTGTGCTTGATAAATGACTAGTGCTATCATCATCATTGTGCTAGAATTAACAATAGGCTTGCTATTAACATAGTTGTGGTTATTTTTATTGTTATTATATTCCAGAAAATTTCCCAATTTTCTTCAAGTTAAATACCACACCTTCTTTTGATATTTCTTCATCCCTAAAAAAATCTTTAAAATTCCATGAATGATAATACCGGTTAATATCAGAAAACCATATTAAATTTGAGTTAACCTGCTTTAAAGTAAGAGTACTTGCCTAAGTGCCTTTTAGAAAGGAAGTCAGAGAATGCACTCACTCTGACCTAATATGAAGTATTCATAATATTAAAACACCAAAATACTTATTTTTAAAATCCCCTGAACATAAATTGGTGTGAATATACTTTGTACACAACCAGAGATATAAAAATTGTGCTCTATATATGTGTAATAAGAATAGTAATGCATTCTGCTATTATATATAAATTTTAAAAATTAATTAAAAAATTATATCTTTCAGGAAAAAAAATTATGTCTAAGTTTCCAAACAAATTTTATTCACTTTATGAGAAATGTTGAAGCAGTTTAGAGACCTTAGAATCTCATATACTGTCAGGCATACGTATATGAGTATGCACATGTGGTTTACTTTATATTCATTCATCATTTCTTTTGTTAATTCATTAATCCAGTTATTTTCCTAAAAGGAGGATAACTAGAAGATATGCATTTATGTGGAAATGGGACAAAAAATAATCTCCTGATCTCAATATAATCAGCAGCAAAACTATGGACCTGAACAAAATCCCAAAAACAATTCTTGCTACTGACTCATTTTAAAGTTTTATAAAATAAATGAAATATTCACTTATAGTACTTGGGTTCACAAAAATCTCATACACAAGAACTAAATGGTTAACCCTTTTGCTTCTCAAAGGCCCATTGAAATCTCTGCCTGTGAGGCAGCTGCACTGTTGCCGATTCATTGTGACTGCACCTTTTGGCCAATTTTGAGTGTGTAAGCAATCTGCCATGTGTGCACCTTTTACAGGGAAAAGTGATTGACAAAAACTTGGAAATAATCTTTGGCTGAACTTTCCTGTTCTGTGAACAAAAGAATGGCTTATCTTGGAAGTTACCAGGATAAGAGCTCTATTTTGCCCTCAGTTTTACCCTCAGATAAAGAGCTTGAATGATCCGTTAGATGCTTCTCTTTGCATAAAGCATTTTTTCCCTAAGAAAGGATAAATGTGCATGTATAAATTGTTATTTTAGAATCACTTTTTATATCCTAAAAGGAGGTCCCCTGATCCACTTCAGAGTGAAAAACAGTTTCCCGTTAGATGACTCTTACCAACAGAGCTGCTCATGTTGAGAGAGGGGAGAGGGAGAGAGAGTGGAAAAAAATAACCCTCTCAATTGCACAAAGGACGACTTTATAGGAGACCTTCAAACATGGAAAATCAGCCCAACGTCCTGCCGATCATTATTGAGACATCTGTATTCACTTCACACTGACCCAGGCACTAATCAGCCAGGAAGTGCAACAAGCACTGGCAGCAAGTATACAAAGATAAAGTACCAAATGGTATGAATATTAAAATCATAAATACAATAAAACAAGATAATGAGTGTCCTCAATTATAATAAAGCTAAAGCCCAATTAAAACATAATCACTGACTTATTATTCAGAGTTTTTTTAGAGATCGTATTTAGCTGATTTGTTACACTCGTTTCCCTTTAAAAGATTTCATCATCACTCTCTTTTGCATATCCACTTTAAGAAGACTCATTTATCCATCTAATTGAATAATTAGGCTTTTTTGATTAATTGTTTTAAATAGTTTCATGTCATGGGTATCTTCTCACTGAAATGCTTTTATATTATCTTCTGTGCCTTGATGTTCCTGCTATAAATTACAAGTAATCACATCTCTTCACCTCTCCCTCTGGCACATCCAAGGAGGACTGGGTTTAGTTGGAGAGTTTCCTACTGGTTCTTCTCCCCATCCCTCACTTTCTTTTCTGGTTCTCACAGCTGCTAGGAGTTCCGAGCTTCAACATACGTGATCCTTTTAAACAATGAAGCTATAAAGCAATGGTGGTCCTCTACCTTCTTATGTTCATTCCTGCCATTGCATGCAAGATTCACAGCTTCAAAGGTTTCCCCAGGGGTCCTAGCCCAGCAGAAAATCCTGATTATAAGTGACATTTGAGTGGATTTTTAGAATTAGTTTATTAACAATTATATCCAACCCAAGGCTCTTTATTAACAGTATCAAGACAGTCGCCCAGAACAGAACTCAATGCCGCTGTGTTATCTTGGCATGAAAGCAATTTCCCACATGGGAAATGATCTCAAAGATTATCTGAAGGTCAGCATTGGGGGGTGAGTCCTTCTTCTAAGATTGGAGAGTCTGAAATCATGGAAGCCGGTGCAGCGGGTAAGAGAAGGGCTTCCCTTTGTGACAGCCACCTTGCTTCTCCCTTAGGATCAGACATTTCCATTTGAGAAATTAGACAGGCTGGCCTGTCTGCCAGGGCTTGACTGTAGCATAGCTTCGACACACCTCATCCACTAATCCCACTTCTGCAAAAGAAGCTAAAGTGAAGCATTTCTGTTGCCTTGAATACAAACTAGGTTGTCACTTGTCCCTAAAAATGATTTAATTGACTCATAATCATTTAGAATATTCTTCAAATATTGCTCTTTTACTAACAGTCTGGTACGTTTGTAATTGCTTCTAAAATATCAACAATTCACATGTGACAATTTTATAAATATGACACTAGTGGCATTCCAGCTTCTCTTCTGGGCCAATAACCGAGAAGCCAAATAGTGTTGCAGTGAGGTGAGAACATAATACAATGTCTGTTTTATTTTGAGAAGTTATGTCCATCTCAGAAATGAAATGCAACCAGGTGAAGGATTTTATCTATTTGGATTAGAATATTTAGTTTGGGATTAAATCTAAATGGAATTGGGCTATTACCACTCTAGGAGGAGGAGGGGGTGGAGCTCTCTTTCCCAATGTTTTATCAGTAATCATGCCATTGGGGAACAAATGGGGGAGTAGCATGATTATTAAAAAAAAAAAAAGCATCTGTGATTGCAGTGTTGCAGTATACAATTATGGCTATTTCGTATATTGATTAACCTGGGTTTTTTTTTTTTTTGGTAATAACTATGTTACTATTTGATTTTTAAGAAAGGAGCACATTTTCTTTTAAGGGCTTGTAATACTGAAGATTATGGATAAGTCAAGTATCAGGACAAGGTGATTACTTAACATCTGTGACCAAGTAAAAGGCTAAAGGAGAAAATCAACCAACATCTGCACTGTCAGTAAAATACTTGGGGGAAAAAAAACACAAGTGAAGTGTGATTAATCACCATGGATGTATGATTGAGTCAATTGACTGTTACTTTTTCATGATGATTAATCAGCTACAAAAATTATAATTGTCCCACTTCTAGTGGCTGCATGCTGTGCCCGATGACATCAGCTGGGGCTATAGATACTCAATGTGTGGTTTTCAAAAGAATATGCAAATATGACTGGGTAAGGAGGGGTGGGGCTTCAACTCCATTGTAAGAAACACCACGAATCCTTGCCCTTCTATTATGGTTGGAGTTTTCTTAGCAGCTTCCAGAGAGGGCAGTTCTTATGCTATTATGACTATTTCATAACCTCATCACCACCACAAGGGAAAATTAGAGAAACCCATTTCTGCAAATTGGCCATTGTGATCTTGTTGAGGAGATGATCGGATCCTCAGTGATTTATTTTTTTTCCTTCCCCACTGATTTCTTTTATGGTTAGTACAAAACGATGACATAAATATACGTTCAAGGAATGATACTCTGTAACAGGGAGTGGCTGGGGACTTGGGCTTTCAGCGTGTTGGCACAGTTGACTTCTTTAGCACATTTGTAGGATGAGACAAAGAAACTGGATTTATAAATGTCCATTAGAATTTATCAAGCAACATCTATTTACTAGCCATGACTGCTGGAGTGCTGTCCTCAGAATATGCTTTCTTGTTGATATGAAGGTTTGTTTTAATTTCTACATTTCAAAATTCCTAAAACTTCTGATGAGTCTCTCAAAGTCACGACTAACCTGAAGATCTGACAACATTGACCTAATTTGTGAATTTTCTCAAAGCAACTGAGTCTTATCAGGGTAGATTCAAACATACTGGTAAACTCTGCAGCAGGGTACCACAGGGTAAGAACCCCCATCTTACTTTTATTCACTATTTTAGATTTACTTTCTATCTGAGTTGAAATCCAGACTCACAATGTGATGATTTCTTTTAAAAAAAAGTCCTTAGAGATAACATCTTTAAAGAAAAAAAAAAAGTTCATCCTTTACATTCGTTAGAAGAAAAAAGAAGAATTTAGAATTTCTTCCTAGTTAGTTCTAAGCAGGCAATACCTTTCTGAGCCTTCAGCTATACATAAAGTTCCCACTAATGATCTGTAATGAAGTGCCTCTTTTTGCACATCTAGCATTTTCTCTTTAAAGTTCAAGAAATAGCACAAATTTGCCAACACTATTCCCCTTTTAACATGTTGACTTTACTTCTGAACTGAAGCTCTAACGTGACTGGAAAAAAGTACTTAAAGAGTAATTTGTCTATGTGTGGGCCTTAACATATCCTTCTATTCCAATGTGATAAAATGTAGCTGTATAAACATGTATCACTCCCAATTTATTTAATTTTAACTAGGAATTATTAACAGCTCTTATATACACATGTTCCCTAAACCCATAGAGGCCTTCAATTTTATTAATCTGAATCACTAAAGTCTCTCCAACTTCTTGTATTTAGATAAGAAAAAGAAACGTGGGAGCTCCAGTCTCTTGAGCTTTCTCTAGGTACCTACTAATTGTTAATTATTAGAGACTAACTAAGTCACTGAAGTGAGTCATTTGGCTGGTGTCTCAAATGCTGTCATTTACTACTACACAAATCAGCCTGGTGATAGAGTGTCTTTAAATTAGGTTACAACCATGCAGTTATTGGACAGGGAGTAATTGATAAAACCATTAGTAACACTTGTAGAGATAACAGCTAGCAAAATCATGCAACCATAATTATTCCTAATGGATACATGCTATAAATTGTGGCAAGAAAAAAATCTTGCATTATCTTTCAATCAAATCTGACAGTCCTGGAAGATTACTGTAGACTAAATGCTTGTGTATGAGAAAGTGACCTATCAGATTCTCTTTGCTTTTTCTTATCCTTCTTTCCCATCAAATTATGGGTTTTTTCTTTTGTAATTTCTTTCTCTGATAGCTTTCACTTTAAGTAAAATGCAGGTCTTTTATTAGTTGTCTTTTTTTTTTGAGTTAAAAAAATACTGTTTTTCAATCACATACAAGATATTGAAAGATGTTTTATAAAATAGCACCGATTCAGCTACAGTTTGAGGGAAAGAATTCCATGCCATGGTCTGTTTTCAATATCAAAACTTACCGTTTGGTAATATGTAACATTTCTATTTCTATAAATGTTTATGTTAATATGAATGTTAACTTAAAAAGATTGGTGTTGTTATTCTTATTGTTATTATTTTAGTACCCAGGGGTGCTTAACCAATGAGCTGCATTCCCAGCCCTTTTTATATTTTATTTTGAGACAGGATCTTGCTAAATTACTCAAGGTCTTGCTAAATTGCTCAGGCTGGCTTTGAACTTATGATCATGGCTGAGTCACCGGGAGTACAGGTGTGTGCCTCTGTGCTGGGCCAAAAGATTAATATTAGAATTCAAAAATACAATTGATGATTTATTTTGACTTTCCATCATAAAGGAGAATACAGAGATAAAATTCAGCCAGGCGTAGTGTTGTATACCTGTAATCCCAGGACTCAGAAAGCTCGGTTTCAATCCCAGAACTTCCAAACAAATAAGAAACCAAAGAGATATATCTTTATGAAGAAAATGCAGAGATAAATTTAAATAAAGCTTTTCTATTCTACTCATACCCTCTGTGAACTGATGTTCACAAGGCCCACAAATGTGGCCTTTAAATGTGGAGAACTGTAAGTGAAGAAAACATGCCTACATCTTTTTTGAGTACAGAATTTTCTAAGTACATAGATAAAAATTTCCTGTTTTTCATTTTTTGTTGATATAATTATCATCATAAATGTGTCAAAAATCTTTCCAATGACTTTGATGTTTTGTGTTTCTTTGTTCTATTTTGAGATAGAAGAAAATCTAATTTGTAAAGAATTAAGGATTTAGTGACTATTGAGCTGGGACATGTAGCTTAGTGGTAGAGTGTTTGCCTAGCATGGACAAGGCCCTGGGCTCAATACCCAGCACAAAACAAATAAACAAACAAATAAACAAAAACTCCAAAAAACTTACATTAAGCAAAGCTATATTTAAAACCCAGGTCTAATGGTTCCTAGTAAGTATGATTTTCTATTAAATTGCAAAATTATGAATACTCTTGAATGTAAAATAGACCCTTCAGAATTTTGTATATGATTAATTTCTGAAATGTGTTTAGTTGAATCAGTTAATATTAACATATTAACAAATAATACAGGTGTAAAATTTTGAAAAGGTGGATGATAAATATATAGCCTCTCTATTTTCTCTTAGAACTCAGTTTTGAGGAAAGACCTTAGAGGGGAAATAGTAAATAAACTGTAAATTATGCACACACATGTGTATGCACACAATGCTGTTCAACTCACCCTTTGTCTCTCTTTCTCCTTTATTATTCTTTAGGAAGTACTAGACTTGAATACAGCCACCCTTTCAAACAGGACTAATACTTGAGAAGCACCACAGAGGTGACCCTATGTATGTACCGTCAAAAAGAAGGGAAACACTATACAAAAATAAATTGCAGATTAGTACATCTCTTTAGTCTCATAAATTTAAGAGAAATTACCACTGAAAATTATTTAAAAGAGCCACAACAGCAGAAAGCAACAATGTTAATGTTGGAATAATATAGCACATAATCTGACAGAGATGAGAAGAGAAAAGGAGTCAAACAATAAACCCATTTCATGAATTAAGACTGCAAAATGAAGCATACTCAAGCAGAGGGGATATTACTGCAGTCATTATCATGAAGTTCAGGTTTTTTAAAAAAACTTATATAGGACAATGTAAAAGAACAAAAAGGAAAGAGGGATTAAAGAGGAACATTGTAGCTACTGAAGAAAGTTAAAGGATAGCCTATGTATTCATATTCCTGTTACTACAGAATATAACAGAGCAGATAGAGCAGAAATAACAAAGCATTGATAGAAGAAAACTTTCTTAAAGAAGAAAAGAAAATGGGAAATGGGAAATCTGAATGTCATATATGAGACTTCCGAGAGAAAAGTGCTGAGAGCCATAGCCAAGTAGGAATGATGCATGGCATTTGGGGTTGAAAAGTGACCCTGCTCAAGGATTAGGGTAGCTCCCGGTTTAGGGTTTAGGGTGGATCCTGCTGGAATGGGGAGGCTCCAGGATTAGGGTGTATCCTGCTGCCTCAGGCGCCCACTCTTTGGAGTTCCTGTTGAGTTCTCCTGGGGTTCTGGGAGAATTGGCGCACAGAGCCAGGTGGAGGCAGTGTATTTCCTAGGTAGTGTGTGTAGAGTGTCACTGAGAGTTCGGAAATAAAGAGTTGCTGTTTGAATCTACAAGGCTGTGTGGTGGCTCGGTTATTTTGTGCCCAGCCAGACTGCGGCAGAAAAGCACATATTTAGAGCGAAAAACACTCAAATTTATTTTAGTAAGTGTGGCTGCAAAGGTAAGTGAAAAGCATTCTATCATAAAATGTCTGGAAATATTAAATAACCTGTAACAGGATTGACCAAAAATGTCCCTAGACACTTTAATTTTCAATGAATAAATGTTCCCATGATACCAAAAGAAAAATTTTAAAAATTAATATGAGAATTTTATGGTTTGTCAAATTATGATATATGCATAAAAGCATGGAAAGATATCCCTAAACCTGCAAGAAACCAAGAGATAAGGAACCCAGAGGCCTTTCTGAAAAGAACTATTTAGTGATAATATCTAGCCACGAATCAAAATGCAGAACCTGAGAATGAGGAAACTGTGGTGTGAAATAACTATTAGAAATTATAGATGTGAGCTAAATGGAAACTTTGACAGTTTAAAAATAATAATACACCTATCCCAAACTAGAAGATTGTCAAGGAGGGTAGATTGAAGAAAATGCAAATCTATCCTGTCTTTCCCTCTCTCTTTTACAGTTCTGGGGATTAAACCCAGGGCTTTACACATGGTAGGCAAGAGTTCTAGCACTGTGTTACACATAGAAGACATAAGTATAAAGATATATATTTTAGAGGTAGTTGAATCAGTGAAAATGGTTATATTAATTTTTGTTATTCACTCAACATGAAGATGTTAAGTTCATTTTATTTATACTTATCTAAGTATTCAAATATATTCAGTTCAAGAATAAAAACCTTTTATATATACTTGAAAAGATGGGGAAGTTAAGGTAGGCCTAAAAAAAAATCACTACACAAAATAATAAACTAAGGCAAAACATCTGTTATAGTAAAATACAAATGATATGCATTTACTATAAAAAGACAGTTTTCCTGGATGACAGAATATAATTCAATTTTATGCATTATAAAAGACATTTAACTAACAGACGTGGTTTGATAGTTGGAAAGTAAAAGATTAGAAAAAAAATAAAACAGAAAAAGGAAGAAGAAGAGAAATGGAAGAAAGGAGAAAAAGCAAGTTTCAACATCTAAAATGGTTTAAATAAATTCAAAATGCATTATAAAAATCAAATTTGTAAGGTTGTGGTATGTCACAATAAAAACACAACTATAATGAAGTTGTGTCAAATGAGAACATCAAGATATAGAGCAGAAATCACTAGAATTAAAAGGACCAAAAGAAAATTACTTAGCCCTTAACAAACCAAATATAAAAAAATTAAACATGACTGCTGATTAGTGATAAAAGTAGTCATATACTTGAAATTACTTGTTTCTAAATGCCTCATGATATGCAACTATTACTTAAATATTAGGTCACAGAGAAAAACACAATTTTAAAAAATGTATAATTAATGTTAACTGTATTCTATGATCAAATGAGGTAAATGTAGAAGTCAATACTGAAATTGTTTGCAAAAATTTCAATCACTTGGAATTTTTTTTTCTTTTTTTTAGACTGGGAATTGAATCCAGGGGCACTTTACCATTGAGCTACTTCCCATTCCTATTTACTTATTTATTATTATTATTTTTTTTTATTTTGAGACAGGGTCTTGCTAAGTTGTCTAGGGCCTTGCTAAGTTGCTGAGGCCCACCTGGTGCTTATGATCTTCCTTCCTGTCTTAACTTTCAGAGATGCTGAGATTACAGGCTTGTGTGAATTCCCTGGAAGAATTTACAATTTTAAAGTCTCCTTAGAAAAAGAAGACAAGAACAACCAGGAGAAGAAGAAACCAAAAGCTAGATTAGAGACTATAAAAAAAACCAACAACAAAACTGTGACTTTATTGTATACCAGAACCCGAAAGGACATGAAAAGTTGTTTACTGAAGAAAATCTGGAGCATTAATATTCAGGAACCAGAGAAAGACAACAGAAAGAGAAGGAAGAATTTAATGAGATGAAAGGAAAAGATAAACTGACAGAAATAAAAAAATGTTGGAATCATGGAACCTATATTTAAAAAAAATCTTACCCTCTGGAAAACAGCTATAATTCATAAACAAACCCTCTGCACTTGAAAAATACAGAGGAAAAAATACACTAGAAGTAAGATTTGGATATCATCACAATGCTTTTCTCATTCTGTGCAAAATGTTTAATAACTTTATGGCATTAATAAATTTCCAAAAAGTAAGTTGCCAAGAATTGAAAATAACTCACATCTCTGATTTGGAAATAATACCCAGGTACCTTTCATCTCCAACTCATCAGTGCTATAATTCATAAGCATTAAGAGGGTAAAATGTATTTTAGATTGTCCTGCAAGCTCATGCTGAGTCACAGATTTAGAGACTGTTTTCTCTCTGGGAAGAGAAAGAGTTCCTTTAATTTTTGTTTGTTTTTAAATAATTCTAGGAAAATACCTGAAGACCTTTTTTTTTTTCTTTTTTTTTTTTTTAAGAAGAGAAAGAGGAGGAGAGAGAAGGGGAGAGAGAGAGAGGAGAGAGAGGAGAGGGAGAGAATTCTTTTAATATTTATTTTTCAGTTTTCGGTGGACACAACATCTTTAATTTTGTTTTTTTATGTGGTGCTGAGGATGGAACCCAGCGCCCCACACATGCCAGGCGAGCGTGCTACCGCTTGAGCCACATCCCCAGCCCCACCTTAAGACTTTTAATGGAGAAAATTCTATCAGACATTTCTCTTATTATCTAGTCATGCAAATATTTTGTGTTCTATGAATCTTTTAATAATAATACTGTACAGATAAAAATTAAAATAAAGACAACAAAAAATAACAAAACACATTATAAGGTAATTTCCCCTTCGTTCACATTTGCACATTAACTAGAATTTCTTCCTTCTTCTTCTTCCTTTTGAAAAGCCTGCTTAAGAGCTTGTTTTACAGATACTTGAAATAATAATCATTTACTTCATAAATGAATAGGTGGTACAGAATTTATCCTTTGAATATTAAATTATTTTTGTATTTCTATCACTCTCTGACTTATGCCCATTTTCCCCTTGAGTAAGCTCCTTTCTTTCCATAAACACATTTTACATTGTTTTCAAGGCAGTAAAATATATCCTGGAGAATATTATTATAATTACTAGAAAAATTACTACAAGTTTTAACTGCTAATGTACGCTTTTTGTGTTATGATTTTGTGTTTTATCACACCTATAACTTCAGTTTGAACGTCCCTAATTCCAAAATACTTCAAACTCCAACATTTTGAGTGTTGACATGACACACCAGTGGAAAATTCCACTTCTGACCTCATGTGTTGGCTTGCCTTCAAATGTAAGCATGCTAAAAGTAGTGTATTTCCTATGTCCATATATGAATATACAACCAGTGAAACTACATATCATGTACAACTGCAAGAATGAAATACTAATTAGAATAAATTCTATTCCATGCTTGTATAATATATCAAAATATGCTCTACTGTCATGTATCTTTAAAAAGAACAAATAAAAAACTAAAAAAATAGTGCATAAATTTACAATATGTAATATTGGTAATATAGCTCTGTATGTATTATATACATAAAACATAAGCAAATTTTATATTTAGAATTCAGTCTCATTCCCAAGATATCTATTTCATTATATATATGCAAATATTCTCAAATCCAAAAATGTTCAAAATTCTTACTCTGGTCCAAAACATTTTGGGTAAGGGATACTCAACAAGATGGCATAACAATTTATGTAACTTAAATATAACAAACCATACTTGTAAACTTGTAAGTGTCCACAGACAAGTGGCTTTTTGGTTTTCTGTCATGGTGCAATTCATAGGAATATTCTTTTTATAAAGATTGACTAAAAAATAAGATGAGAAAGGAATCATTGGTCAAATTCAAGCTCCAGTCCTATTTATGGTATTAGGAAACCTAAATCCTTGAGTGCTGTTGTACTCTGGTCATAAGTTCATTGAGGAAAGACAAACAGGTACACAGTCTTGAATAATAGAGGGGATACAAGTTAATAGGAGAAAGAAAAATGACAGAAAATAACTTTAAAAGTCTTACAAAGCATATATAATAAAATTCATGTAGATATTGTATTATGAGTTACAAAGTACAAGAGAATTGAGTGAAGTAGTGTTAATCATGGAAGTTTCTGACAGTAAAGTTTTAAATAGGTAAAGTATTTGGAAAAATTCTTTAGGAAGAAATATTGTGAATATCATGTGAAAAATGTAATTATTTTGGTTTTGTTGACTCCTAAGTCAACAAATTCCTACAGATTCATACATATTACCAGATGATTTACAAACCAGGCCAATTTATCCTCATATTACTTGTGTGATAAATCTCAGAGCAATAATCTTTTCCATTACAAAAATATCAAATATGCTTCCATAACATAGAAGTCCTAACATATTACCTTCTAACTGATCCTTTCAATGTACTTTCTGTCTATTAACTTGTTAATTCTCAGTATACCTCTTTGAGAAAGATGGAAGAGGGAATTAATATAACCCCAGTTTATTAGTCAGAGAGTGAATCAGAGAGAGGTGAAACAGCTCATATTGGGTCACACAATTGGTTAGTAGCACAGGCAAAAATGAGCCATGTCAGAAGTCCCCAGCCATAGGCAGCTGTGGCTCCTTCAAAACATCAATCAGTGAACATATTATGTTTTTTTAATGACATGTTAATGGTTTTAAAAAAAAACTCTCCTGGCTTAGAATATAAACTTGTATGTGAATATCACAAATTAAGTCAGTTAAATTAGTTCCAGTGAAACCCTTTGTCCTTTAAATGAAAAATTAACCAACTTGGTGCATAGATCAGAGCCAGACTAGCTTTAATACACTCAAATTCATATAAACCTCACACTTCCCTGGAGAAAGTTGAGTGTCTAAAGATTTAATTCAAGTTCCAAGGTCAAGCTAAATAGATCTGAATTTCTTCTTAAAATGAGAGTTTCATTCCAATAAGTATCTGACTTCAATTTACTGCTTCTTCTCATATTGGGATGGCATGGCCCAGGTCACCAAAGAAAGATCAAATCACACACTGCTGCAGAAGAATGTCCTCGAAAGGTTATTTTCCCAGTGGTCAGGTAGGGGGCAAATAAGCAATTAAGTGAGCAGCTCTCTTGAAGATGAAGCAGAGGCAACCACTTTTGGTCTGCTTTGCTTGGAGAAATGTGGGTAGGTGATACCTTACTGAGATCTCAGAAGCCATTGTTAAACATGGATAGTTTAATTGTATTTTGTGGACTTGAAAGTTTGTGGAAAAACATGACAAAACAAGTTATCATAAATTACATATATAAAAACACATTTTTTTACTGCTTTTTAAAAAATGCCATGTCAAAAAAAAAAACAAAAAACAAAAACAGAATTCTAAAGTATGAACATAGATAAGAAAGTCACCTAATCCCTAAGTGATAACCATACTTCATTTTTGCCCACATATTCCCTAACAGTGTTTTGTTTTTGTTATTGATTGGTTTAAAATAATTTCACATTGTTTAGAAACATTCTAACAAACCAAATGGATAAAGTTCCTAACTTCATAAACATTTTATGTTTATAGATCTGGAGAGGTAAATAAATGGTGGGTAGTTTCCCTCACTTCTAATTGACATTTAATTCTGAATATCAGAATTATTAAAAATACTGACAATGCTCAATGAATATGAATCTTTTACATAAATTTCTAGCAAGATGCAGTTCTTTGGTGTACTAAAATATTTTTCAATAATAGTGATAACAGTGTATGCTTTAGTGGAAGAAAAAATACTCAAAACTTCCATCAGTGAGGTAGAGCCATGATAAAGTCTCAGATTAGACTTTATTAATTTAAGAAAATATGAATCTCAATTAACAGCATAATTTTTAATCAAGCTTTTAAAAGGAATATTTAAAAGCATAACTTAAAAATAGCAAAGTCTTGATTTTCTTGGTAAGAAAATCAGAACTTTAAAATACATTTTTAGAGAAAGATACAATCTCTAAAATGCAGGATGACTTTTCCATAGACCTTTGGAAAGTTATTTCAAAGACAAATATATCCAGATAATTAGAGCATATGTGTAAGAATATGAGACCCTGAGTGGATGGTGCTCTTTGGAGACCATGTTAAACCAAAGAAATTGTAGATGGGATATTTCTGCTCTTGAAAATGAGGCAAGGTTGAAGAAGTAAAGTTTGAGGACAGACTGAAACATTGAAAAGTGGGAAGTCTAGAAAAAAATCACTGGAGTAGATTTAGTTCAAGTATTTAAATTATTAAAAGGCATAGATAATATCAACATGAACTACTAATTTTTTATGCTATGGCATAAGAAGACAGGACCAGAACACAATTGGCAATTTAAAGAGGGCAAATTCAGAGCAGACGTATCATTCATGCGGGGAATAATAAATGTGCAAGAAGAGATTTCACAAGAAAGAATAATATGGCAAAAGCCTTGGGCTGGACTGGAACACAAAAGCATATGTACTAAGAGGAAAAAGTCAGTAAACACTCTGAGTATGCATATCATACTATTTTCCATTTTCTATTCTTCCCAGTCCAGTGCTTGGCACCAAAAAGCAACTCACATTTCCTAAGTTGTATCCTCTCAGTGTTCAGCAATAGTGGTAAGCTCATAGCACACACAAAATAAATGTTCAGCAAAGTCAATTCATTGGCAAAATTAATTTGCTTCTAATTTGCTAACTAATTTGCTTCACTAACTCAAATTGAAGTTTAAAACTAAAGTAGCTAGTGTGGTGGTCTGTTCAGACTGCTCTAACAAAACAGGCTGAGTAACTTTTAAACAATAGAAACTATTTCTCATAGTTTTGGAGGCTGGAAAGCCCAAGATTAGGGTAGTGGCAAATGTTTCTGGTGAGAGTTATTTCTTGATTCACAGATGGCACATTTTTTTCTGTGTCCTCCCATGGTAGAAGGGGCAAGAAAGCTATGTGGGGCCTCTTTTATAAGGGTGATAATCTTACTCCTGAGGAATCTATCTTCATAACTTGATCACCTCCCAAAAAGGATCTACCTTCTAATGCTATCCCTTTGGGGGTTAGGATCTCAACACATCAATTTGTGGGAACACCAACAGTCAGACCATAGTATCCAGTAAATTAAAATCAAAAGATATCACCATTTAATGAAAAATTCAATGTGGTGTTTTCTACTAGATCTTCAACAAGTTAAAGCAGTTTTATGCATCATTAAAAACAAGTTTTGGAATCTGCTGTCCAATCCTGCTCTTGGAGATTGACAATACTCATGAGCTTATTAAATGCTCTGGGGAATATTCCAGTAAAAATATAAATGCCTACAAATTGCACTTAACCAGTGTTTCTTAAATTTACTTATCTATAAACTTTTTTCTTCACATCTCGTGAAGCTAGAAAATAGTTTAGAAAATGATGATCTAGAGCAACTAGTCCGTAATTGCCATAGATGGCCCTAAGGCAGGAGGCCTATTCAGTCTAGAATCTTAGATCACAAGATCTAGATCCAGAGATTTAGATATCAGAGGATCTAAATGAGCCTGGGTGAACTCAAGAACTCCAGGCTTGCTAAGTAACTGAAAGTCCTTCAGATGTTCTCTAATCAACCTTATATTGCTAAGAACTAGAAAGACCATCGAATTCAGTTCCAGAATGGATCTGGCTTCCTAGTTAACATTCTTATCCTTCCAGCTCTTTTCCTTTGTTACTGTCACCAGCACCTTTCACTTCACAGAAATCTTCTGGGAAGAAATCTTAAACTTTTTTTATCTGTTTCTAATCTGCCCTATTTTTTTTTCTCCCACCCCTTCCCATGTTGACCCTCTGATTTGTTCCTTTCCCAGCACCTGAGTTTCATTTCCAGTTTTTTTAACCTCAGTGTCCCCCCGACCCCCATATCCATGCTAATTTGCTTTCTCTCTCCTATATGGGACAAGTGATTTGCTACTGGAGAAAAACCACCACCACCTGGACTCAATTCATGATCAGTTCAGCTAGCTCATCATCACCTTACTTCATCATTTCTTCTTTCTGTGCTCAGATAGGTCCCTTTTCCTCTTCATTCCATAGAGCCAGTTAACTCTTAGCTTTACCTTCAGCCTCTTTTGTATTATTGCCAGAGCCTTTTCCTCAGCCTAAAAACATACCTACATTCTTCCTATGCTAGAACATGTTCCCTTCACGCATTGTTCCCCATTAGTCCCTGGCTGAGCTTGATCCCATTTTCACCCAAGTTCCTAGTAGACCTTGTTCCCAGTTCTTCATTGCCCCACTTCAGTCCTCTGCCAACTCAACTCCAATGAAACCATTCTCATTAAGTTACTAATAACCCCTGAAATCCTAAAGCAATAAATATTTTGAGAGTTTTTATCTGAGCATAGTTTCCCCTTCATTTTTGACATGGTCAGTTACTTACTCTGTCTTGGCTTTCTCTGAGACCTTTGCAAATTCCCTTTCTTTGCTTACCAATAGTATTTTGATATTCCAGTTCACCACCTTTTCTTCCTTCCTTCCTTCCTTTTAATTTCGGACACCCTGCCCAAGGAGTCTTCCTCATTTTTACTGACTTCCCTTTGTAAACTGCTTTCTCTCAAAGTTGTTGCTCAGCTCAAGCCCCTTTCATCTCTTGCCTGGATTAGTGAAACAGGAGGCTTACTATTAATAGTGATATCTCAAGTCTTTTCCTCAGAAAAATCTGCCCTTCACTTAGTGACCAAAGTGATCTATTTAAATGCAAATCCAATTCCTGTTTCTCATTCTATGGGGTACAGAGGGGGTAGGAATCTGATCTCTTTCTGCTTCTCCAGTCTCTTTTTTTCTCTACTCCCTACCTCACTGGACCACCTGCTTGTAAAGCTCTGCATACAACATGAATTTATTGCTTCTCTTCTTTGCTCACCATGCCCCTGGAATGTACTCAAAAGATGACCCCTCCCTGTCCCCCAACACTTGCTCGGAAAACGTTGGCTCATCCTTTAAACTTAACTCAGCTGATGTGTTACTTATTCACAGAAACCTTTCCTAAACCTCTCAAGTCGACTTAGTTATCTTTCCACTGTAGACCCATTTACTATATATAGTTTGCTATATATAGTTTGCTTCACTTACTACACTGTAATGTAATTATTTTCAGTTGGTGCTGCTGTTTCTTCTGATAGGTTGTGGATTCCTTAGGGTAAAGTGTCATATCTAATTCATTTTGTATCCCCAGTGCCTGGCACTCTGCCTGAAACAGAGCAGTTGCCAATAAACACTGATTGAAGGAAACAATCCTGCAGGAACAAATGACAGCTCGGTTCACCTTCCCACTGCAACATGGAGCACTACTGTATCTTCCTACAGATAATAAAGTTAAATTAAAAAAATTCTACACAATATAATCATCACAATTTAGCTGGGTGTGGTGGTGCACACCTTTAATCCTAGCAGCTTGGGAGGCTGAAGCAGAAGGATCACAAGTTCAAAGTCAGCTTCAACAACTTAGCAAGGTTCTGTCTCAAAATTTAAAAAGCGGGGTTGGGAAGGTGGCGGGGTTGGGAAGGTGGCGGGGTGGGGGGGGTGGGGGTGGAGTTTGCTGGGGATGTGGCTCAGTGGTTAAGCACCTCTGGGCTCAATCTCTGATACCAAAAACAATAAAACAAAACAAAACAAACCCAGATACATCACATTTGCCTATCATTTTGATTTTTATTTGAATCATATTTTAAATATACTTTGGAATCTTCAATTGCAAAGATTATTCTAGTCCCCCTTCCCTCCTAAATAAAATATCTGATTTTTTTTTTTCAAATTTGTATTTCTCGGTTTTGAGTTACTTAAAGAGAACCAAACCTTATACTAAACTGTATTTTAGAGTTCAAGGGAAACAGTCCAGTATAGAATAGGTGATTTAGCTTCATATTCCTTGTGACTTTTCCAGTTTCATGCCATGTGCTCATTAGGATAATGAGGATTTTAGCAGTCTATGGAAAGAGCTTTGAGTTCCTCCCGTGAAGGGAATCATATACACATAAAGTACTCTTCAGAACAGCAAGTGCAATATTCTACAGTAACTTATGTCTTACTGTCATTATCTTTTTTTAAAAAAAGTGAGTGGATTTTTTCCCCTGGAATTATCTTCAAAGACTCCTTTGTAGTTGTATTAGTCAGGAAAAATTCAATGTCATAGCCTGAACTTTCCTTTTTCCCCACAAGTCCATATATGTTCCATTGTTCCACAAATAAAGAGAGGTGACTGGATGATAAGGGGATTTTTCAGTCATTTTCAATTAGCTGCAGAATGTTTCTTTACAGTAGCTTGGTTTCTGGTTAGCTGACCCACAGAACAATGACGACCACTTTACACTGCAGAGACAGTGCTGACAGGGGGATAATGAGAGAAACTGTCTCGGGGTTTCCCATTAACAAGTGTAACCAAAGCCCCCATTGGCCTTGCTAATGGGTAATAGCATATTATGCTATTGGTGAAGGCCTTTAGGAGATGGCGGACAAAGTTGCTTAATTAGTGGCATCTGAAGTGTTACCTCTACTGCTCTCCCGGATCTTCAGTTTCCCTACAGTTTCTAATTATTTTCCTTTGAATAAGAATACAGTACCAGATTTCCCAACTTGATTATGCTTTCCCCCCCTCATCTGAATGGGTAATCAAGCACTACTTATTTCAATCAAAATACACTCAAATAGAACCTAACCACAGACATATGAATACAAGCAGTTCTGGTATTGATATTGATTTTCCAGTAAATCATCTTAAGCCCAAATGATCAAAAATCAAGACAGGTCAACATCAAAGAAACAGGAATATTGGCATGAAAGCAAGCTCCGTTGATTGGTACAAATTAAAAGATCATTTATTAGTGATTATGCTGTATAATACTGCCAGTGCCAAATGAATGCAATTAAGATGAAACGGGCCCCTGCAGCTATAGGGGTTAATAAAGACTGGATTCCTAATGATTTTCCCATTAATTATGAAGATGTCCACAAAACAGTCTTAACAAAGTGGTGGCCACCTCAGACAAATCTTTGTAATCTGGATAAAACACCTTCTTTAATTGGTGTATTACTCAGATAATGTAAAGATTTCAAGAGTTCCTAATCATTACCTGCTGGATGCAAGGTAGGTAGAAAATGGTTTAGATCTGATGTGAGGAACAAATGTGGGAGAGCTGACGTTTTGAAAAATTTGAAATAACTCTTACGAGAGTCTGATTAATGACATTGTTTCAAGCCCAGAAGACCAAATATAAAGAGCATCTTCCTATTTTACATAATTAAATTACTCCCCCATATACTCAGAGATCTTCTCTTGGCTACAAATACGATTTTTGTAAGCTCAAAAGATGGAAGAAGGGAGAGAAAAAGAAAGGAAAAAATATAAGGATGAATTCATCCACAGTCTGAATTGAATGGAGAATACCACATTTCTTCTACAAACAATTAGCATCAAGACAAAAATCAGGCCAAAGTTGTACATCCAGTTTGCATTTCAGGTTATATTTAGAATTGAACGTGTGGCATTCATCTTGGCCTAATAACCTCCTGGTCCTATCCATGGCCAATCTAATTTCATTCCAGTGAAACCAGGACAAAGTTGCTTAATTAGTGACATCTGAAGTGTTTCCTCACTTTCATTATTTTACTAAAATAATAAAAGATAAAGTACAAATATTTTCTTTTAATGACAAGTTGGATAATTGACAAAAACAATATTTTTATAAGAAAAATATCATATAAGGTATGTTTTAAATCGAGTGATTTTGCGAATTGTATTTCTTCTAAGGAACAATCACATAAAGCAGTCAATGGACCGTGGGGATAAAAAAATTCAGCTATAAAAAAAAGAACATTAGGCACATGTGACAGTTTTCCTTGCTTGAGATGGGCCATTTAAGGAGCCTGGAAGTTTCTTTCTTTTCTTTTTTTTTTTTTTTTTTTTGGTGTGTGTGTGTGTGTGTGTGTGTGTGTGTGTGTGTGTGAGAGAGAGAGAGAGATGAGGAAAATTGAAATTTATTCTTTTATATATGATACAACTATAAAATCTCAACAACAACAACATGTTGCACAAAGCAGTGGTTTCTGATGAGGTTTTTTTTTTTTTTTTTTGGTGTGTGTGTAATCGTTAGCACACTGCAAGAAATTAACATGCAGCTATAACACACATTGTTGTTGACATCACTTCTCTTCTCTCAAGGTACACTTTTTGTGGCTTTTCCCTGGGGTTGCATGGCTGACATATGTATTAGACACACATTTAGATCCATTTTAGAGATGTGACCGAATGCACATGTGCATGACCCACCACCTGTGACCATCTTCTCCTCTGAGGCTCTGAGGCTCTGAGGGACAGCACAGTGAAGATGTAACTCAGAGCCTGACAGTTTGGATTCTGCCTTTAGTACTTACAAATTTTTGATCTTGAGCAAGCAGCTTCACTTTTCTTAGCCTGTTTTCCTGTCCATGAAATGGACAATGAATATCCAACTTGTAGTTATAATATAAAGTCTAAACAAAATAATATATGTTAACTCCCCAAACAGTGCTTCCACAGAGCAAATGCTCAATGCAAGGTGGGAATATTTTGTTCTTCTCCTTTAGAAATTATTATGTAAAAGTCATTAACATTATTTTAAAATCTATTTGCTTGGAAAATTAGAATAGAACTCTAGAGAGCCTCACAAAATCTTGGGTGGGCCTGGAATTAATCATAAACTTAATTTTCAACTTTAGTTGTCAAAATATGCTTCCCAAATTTTTTTACTAAGGTTGCCTGTACATCAATTGTGATACATAGATAAATTTTGCTCCATATTTTATATATTGACTTACATAATAAAAATACAATAACTAGGAAGTCGGGAACATTGCGGGAGGGACTTTCTCTTGACATTAATATTTTTAAGGAAATTTCACTGTTACTTATTGTTCCCAACCTAGAATAATTATATTCTTTGTGTGTGAGTTTGTTCATGAATAATTATATTCTTCACGTGTTGTGTGTGTTGTGTTTGTATACGTATTTTGTAAGTCTGCTCAGTTGTGATATAAATTATATTTCTTAATAGTTGTGAAAAGAGCTTGAAAGCCAATGAACTAGAGTGGAAGCTTCCTACAGACAGGATAGGGTAGTTTTACTCTGCATAAAGAACCAAATATATTGTCAGGAGTAAGAACAGGGATAGAAATCACCAAAAAGGAGTTTGCCTCAAGTCAGAATTTATAAAAAACTAAGTATTTGTGGAGAAAGACTTTTCCCAGGAGATAGGAGATAGGAGACTCAGCCTCGGCCAGCACTTTTACTTCTCAGCTTTGATAAGCAGCAAAATTTCCAGCAATATTAAAATATAAATATCTCTATGAACATTACTGCTCTGGAGGTCATTTTCTGATTTCCTTTAAAGTCATTCAGTTCACTCAAATGTATTCTTCTGAGTGTCATGACTGCCTTCCTATTGTGCTTCAAGGATAACCACAAGGGCTATGTAGCAAATGTGAATTTTTTTTTTTTTTTTTGAGGAGAAACTATTTCATGTAATGTTAAAAAAAATTGAAAAAAGTTATATGCTCTCAACCTCAGGCTTGAGAGGTGGGAAAGGCTGACTAGCTACTTCAACAGAAAAAAAACTTTAAGAATTATTATAGGGATGGCTGAATTCTCTTTCCTTTCTTTCTTTTTTTTTTTTTTAATTTTTTTTTCATGATTTGATTTTGTGCTTTTCCAGAGATGTGGTTTTCCAAATTTTATTTTTATTTTGCACATGTTGTTTCAGACTGGTGAAATGTTCATGAATAATGCTAGTTTATTTTCATAACTGTTTTTTGAGAAGAAAGTTGCCCAGAGACATTTTCTCAGAATGGAGCAGATATGTTTGGTAGGTGAGGACAGACAGATGGTGTCAGGAGAATTTTTGTGTTATAGGGAAGTATAATCAGTGCTGCATGTTCAACCAGATATCCACAGCCAGTCGGTCTCCTCTGGGAAAAGGTGCAATTTGCATGTTTCTTTCATCAAGTTTTTCCAATGTCATAGTAATGCTTCAAAGGAAAATATGTGTTCCTTCCTTGTTTACTGTTGTTTGAATATTTAATGGTCCTTTTGTATAGAATTTGATTTTAGTTTATTAATAAATAAAATACCTGAAGATGGTCATTTATGATGTAGCTCTAAACTTCGGGGCCAATTACAGCAAAATCATATCCATGATAATTTAGTAACTTACACAGTATGCAGGTTAATTTGTACTTATCATGTGTTGACAGTGAGCAATGCTTTTCTGGATTCATAATAAGAACTCTATTTTTTTTTTATATTTCTGGTAATGCATTTCATTGCATTATATGCACTATATACTTTTACCAGGCTTACAAAATTGTGTTACTTTTGATATATTAGTGGTTTTGAATTTATAGGTAGATTTCTTATACAATCTTCAGGCAAGAAGAAGTGATAATAAGATTTCATTGCTAATTTTTAGAATATCCTTCCAAGTTTTCTTGGTAGCATTTTATTTGTGAACACTCAAGTGCGTTAAATCAATTTCCTTAACTATACCAATAAATGAGACCTAAGAAATTTGGCTGCTATGTTTGTATGTTCTTGGCTTTTTCAAGGGCTTCTCAGGTGCAAGTTTCTCAATTGATGGAATCACATATGTACAAACTATGAGCAATTTTTAACTTTATATGTTTGGGATCAATCATATAAAGTTTGGAATCAATCTTCCTCTGTTTACTGAGCTCAGTATTACACTCTATGCTT
Source organism: Callospermophilus lateralis (assembly GCF_048772815.1). Taxonomy (NCBI): domain Eukaryota; kingdom Metazoa; phylum Chordata; class Mammalia; order Rodentia; family Sciuridae; genus Callospermophilus; species Callospermophilus lateralis. The sequence continues at coordinate 65,800,321 of NC_135310.1, forward strand.
TTCAACCTCAAAAGGCAAACCTTTTCACATTTCACAAATGCACTTAAACACACACAAACACACGTGAACACATACACAGTGCTCCAACAACTGTGAGCACCTGCTACCAAAGCTTAACTCTATTTTCCCCCTTTGACTCAATCAACCTGACTCCTCACCAAACCCATACCTGTGTTTTTCTACACTTCTTACATTCCATTACCCTCAACTCTGCCCACAGCTCCCAGATAATTGTTCTGTAGATTTATAGCTTTCATTCAGTCAATTCATATTTATTAAGCTATAGTCTTAAATTCCATTTAATGTCTCCCAATAGGTAAAGCTCTGGGATATGACAGTGAACAAGATAGACATGTTACTGCCCTTAATTTGAGGTTCTGACAAGTAAATAAGCAACTGCTATATAATGCGATGCACACTATGACAGGCAGCAGTGGACACAGTGGGGCAAGGCTCACTGGGTCAAAAATGTCAGAAGACTTGCTGAACTTGAAGTTGGCTCTTTCTGTGGCTATCTTCCTTGACTAAGCTGCTTATGAACTGACTAGACTTAATGAGGTCTGGACTCTTTCCTTGGTCCTGTTCCACACCCTCAGCAAGAACTACTGGACTCCAAATCATACTGGATCAGATCTATAACTCTCTCCCTGCTTCTGTTGCTACATCCAGTCTGTTTCATTGGGTCTCTCTTGTCTCAGATCTCATCTAAGTCTTCCTGCCCCTCTGAAGACCATGCTAGGATCTTGTAGTCATCCCCAATTCCTTCCTTTTTCCTTCCAACCTTATTCCTACTGCCCCAACCAACTTTACCAATTTGTCTATGAACATTAGTTCTTTCCTAACTCCATTCCCGTCCTCTTTGGATTTTCATAAGGATGGTGTTATTGAAAGGCTCTTCATTGTCCTATATGAAAACTATTATTTTTACTCGACAGATGAGGAAGTTATATGGCAATTAAAAGCGTAAGAGTCTAAAATATGCCTATCTAGATTCTTATTTAGGATTCCTGACTGGGTGACTTTATTTCTTTACCTTTCTGTGTCTCAATTTCCTTATCTGGAAAATGAAGATAATAACAGGATCTACCATATGAGATTATTTGGAGAATTTAGAGAGCTAATAGAGATAGAAATTAGAAAAGCACCTGACAAATGTGGTAACTGCTCAGTGTACATCAGCTTCATTTTTATTATTTGTCATTGTTACTGCGAGAAAGATAAGTGATTCTCCAAGATTACAAGCTAGTAAATTAGAGTCCCAAGGTTCAGACCCAGTTTTTTTTTTTTATCCATTGAGAATGAATGAATGAATCATACCACTCTGTCTTTCTCAAAGAGCAACAAGATTCTCCCATCCCATTTTTGTCTTCAGATGTACTTGGATTAATTATACTGCTTAGATATAATATAGTCTAGCCATTTTCTTGTAGTTTCACACATCATCTAATTTTCTTAATTAATTTGGTTTTCATTATTTAATAATTACCTATGAACTCTCCCACGGACATCAGAAGCTAGGACCTTGGCAATACATTCTAGCCACTGTGTTTTCCAAAAGTGATCACAATGGACACCTCCAGTTCCATATACTCTTTGAAAATTTTGTTATCATCATTCTGCTTCCCCTTACCCATCAAATGGTATTTTTCTTCTTCACTTGGGTGGGACTTTGTGACTATATTGATATATATATAATACTTTTTGCATTCTCAAACTAGATCAGGAAAAGTAATACAGCTTTTCTGTCTTTCTCCTTCATCCTGATCATCCTCAAACTATAGCTGCCAGGTTATGAAATAGTCCAGAGTGGCCCCTTTAGAGAGACTGCATGAAAAGATCCCTTTGGAGAGGAACTTAAGTCATCAGCTGAGAGCCAACATCAATTTTTTGACATAAAAGTGAATGAGTAAATGAGACTTTTATGATTCTCTTCCTCTAGTCTTTGACACTTTTTTTTTTTTTTTTGTCTTTGATTCTTATAACTGAAACCCCAGGCATCATGAGGGCAAGACAGACCATCACCATAAATTCTTATGATCACAATAAATTACTATTTTATACCTCTAAAATCTGGGAAAAGTGTTATTCAGCCATATTAGTGGAACAGAAATCAGAATCTAGAAGTGGATTGCTACCATGATAAAAATCTACAGAAGTGACAGTGAATGATAGGACTGGCAGTGGGTGGAAATTGGTAAGGCCTCAGAGACCATGGAAGAATTCCAGCAGAGTATATTCAAAAGCTAGAAGTCTTTCACAACTTAGTCTCAGAAGGCAGGCAATGTCACTGCTGCCACTTTCCAGTCATCAGGGCAGCCATAGTCTCAACAAGATTCAAGGGGAAAGAAATAGTCACGCGTTTGTATTAATAACAATATTTTGAAAAGCCTGTGGGACAAGAAATATTGCTTTGGCCATTGTTAGGAAAATAGAATCTGCTACAGTCCATCATCTGACCACAAAATTTCTATCTTAACTATGCACAAAATATACTCACCTCTTCCCCAGGATCCTCCATGATGCCTGCAACTTCAGATAGAAATTTCAGGGTGTGGAATCATCTGAAGACCCATGTACTCACAGACTTAGTGGTTGATAATGGTCAACAGGTGAGGCAGGTATTTTAAAGCAGAGGCAAACCATCTTGCTATGCCATATCCAAGTTTTGGACCCCCAGAAACCATGAATAGGATAAATGTCTGTCTTATACTGAAGTTTATGGCAATGTGTTTCACACAGTAGTCATATTATCCCCGTCTTATCTGATTTACCCTAAATAAAGTAGCTATTCTCTTGAATCTCAAATTCATTACTCTCAACTTTTCTTGTTGCATACTTTTATGCATATTTATTGTTACCATGAAAGAATACATTTTTTAACTTTAGTTTTCCTTTTAGGGTCACATGCCACTTTGACTTATTTGCACTTAATACTATATTGCTGATATTCACTCATATTGATGTTTGTCATTGTAGAATGTTTGCTGTGGTTATAGGATAATATTTTATTTTGAGAATATAGCACATTTATTTTTTCTTTTAGAAGTTGAAAGGGAATTCACCAAATTTTTGTTATTGTAACTAGAGCTGCTGTGAAAGGCCTGGGATGTGTCTAGAAGTGAAATTGGTGGGGGGTGGGGGGGTGGGGAGGTGGGATATGTAATATAAATGTTCAACATGAAGACATAAACATTCAGATTGGCTGCATTGACTTGATCTTCCTCCACCAGTCAAGAGATTTTTTTGCATCCTGGGAAGGATTTGGGTGAAAAGAATAACTATAAATTCAAATTATCCTGACCATGATTAAAATGTTGCTACTATCACATGAAATGGACAATATTGGAAATAATTTGCCTCATTGTAGTCAGTGATTTAGTTACCTTAGTCAGTGATTTAGTTACCTTAGCACATGTACTCATGCACACAGAGTAACCTGCTTTACAATTTTATGTCCTCATATTCCTCCTTTCCACCATCCTAGATGATTATCCAGATTTTCTCCAGTTATTCTAGCTCTTAAAAGAAGAGGAAGTAATGGAAGGATCAAGATTACAAGGACAAACCTCTGCTGTAAAAGTTCAGACCTGACAAAGAAGCCACTGGCTGGCTACTGAAGGTTTAAAAGCAGAAACTCACAAATCAACTGACATGTGTAGATCGTGTTGATCGATTGATTTGTGCTGTTTCAGAATGAAAACAAAAAGTTTTCACTTACTTAAGGGGATCTTGCATCTAGCGCTATAGTTGTGCTAGGTAGAAGTAGGAGGAATACTTGAGAAGCAAGCAGCAGCCCATGAAAGATAGGGATGGAGCTAGACGCACACAGAATGCTTGTCAGTGAGTTCTATTACAGCAAATCAGGGGAAAGGACAGTAAAGCCATCAATGGAGAATAGGAAATACTAAGGTGTCTATATATTATTTGGAATGACCTCAATAATGTAGCATAATTGCAGACGTAACCTTGAGGATTGAAAGGGGCGAATTAGGAGAGTATTGAAGATTTTTAAAAGTAGAAATTGACCAATTAAAATCTGTATAATATCCTTCTACTTCTTCAGTAAGCTATTGATCAGATGAAGAGAATTATAGAGAAAGAAACCAAATATAGAGATCACCCTATCTGTCTACATTTCTATGATAAAAGAAACAATTTCCATGCATTGTCTCATATCCTTTTTAAAGCACTTTCAAATGCTAATTTTAATAAGAATTCATGTAGCATAAAAGATCAATGAACTTCTAACATTTGTAAAGAAAGCATGTTTATAAACTTGAAATTGGCCTCACAGAGAGCAACACAAAGAAGGAATATATTGATCAGTCTATTTAATTATCATCCATATATGGCATTTAATTCAACAATAATACACATCTGACCATTCCATTTTTAAAAAATGACCAATCTTGATGTTTCGCATGTCCACTTATGTCAATTTTACTTGATTCACTGTAAATGGGTCTTTATGAAAGATGTCTTATTTTAACACCCTAGAAATACTTTCTATAAACCCCAACAACTTAATGCAATTTTAAGCTGAAATGATAGGAAATCACATTTGTAAATGAGACGAATAATAAACAATAGTACCCCTCAATTCTATATCCTTACAGAGTCAGATGTCTGAAAAATATGCAGATATACCGGAGGCCACCTTTAGTATATCCTGGAGACCTTTCTCTTGCCTCCTGAACAGGACCTGGGGGTGATGTGACCACCAAATGCACAATAGAGAAGCAATTGCATATGATAACAGGCAGTGGGGGGATTTGTTTTAGAATATTTTAAAATAAAAATCTGTTTGAAATGAAATGCATTAGATCAAACATGCCCTTCTGAGAGTCCCCAGATATTTCTGTTAAGCTGTTTCCCCCAGTGAGGGAACATGCTATGAGGCACCTGTCAACATTTTCCAACAGCTAACAGGTTCTATTTTTAACTTTCTTACAGATACACATGTCTATGATCTTATTCCTACTCAATGCTTTTGGTTACAACTTGCCACTTAAAATATTACTGTTGATAAATTCTGCTAAACCTTATATTAGTTACTGATAATTTTTTACATTTGATGTAAATAGTCATGCTTTGTGAGGTAATTGTTTGGAAGTAATATAGCGGTGATTCAGAATTCAAATTCTAGCACTAGATAGCACAGTAATAGAATTCTGCACCTTTCATGTTTTACTTTTGTAACATTGGGCTAGTCACTTAATTTTCCCCATCTGTAAGATGAGCACTAGCATTGCACGAAGAGTGGCGCATAAGATAATGCAAGTAGAACATTTCACTTAGCAGCAGCTCATAAGTTGGTAATTATTTTATTAAAATAATTAATTTAATAATTATTTTAACCATTAGGTCTACAGATATAAATTTATGCAATAGATTGTTATATTAGAGTCACTTAAGGTGAGTTCAAGATAGTGAAAAGATAAACTCTTCAGCTGATTAAACTGTGATTAACCCTAAAGGCAGACACTTCTGTATTGAAAGCATGAATGGAACTATGCCACTGAGCAACAGAAGAAATTCTTCCTGCAATTCATATGGTATCTGACCGAAGCTACACAGAGGTGTAGTTGACTATGTTTACTCTCTTAGGAAAGTATCATAACTTATAGAGCCCACAGTTTTGTAGCAAAGAACCTCAATAATTCATACAGACAACAGAATTGCTGTCCCTAAAATATGTAGCTGAGGCATGAGTACCTTTCTAAAGGATGGGTTGGAGCAATAGATTTTTTGGGAACCCTCTGTAGAACTTGTGGTTAAGAGCTAAGATTTTGGGAACAAGTCAACATAGATTTGCTTCTCTCTTCTACCACACTGGTTATATGACCTTGAGAAAATGACTGAATGTTTCTGAATATAAGTGTTGCATCAATAAAATCAGTATAATAATATTCATCTAGAATTGTATCAAGGATTAAATGGAATAGCAAAAAGAGATTATCTTGTAGAGTTTCAGCTAATTAAGAATTCTCCATAACTTTCAGCAGTTGTTACTCAGCATTTATCATATTGACCTTGTTATCTAGAAACAGACATTTTTTTTTCAATTCATCAGTATTTATTGACTGAAGACCTACTCTGTGATAGGCATAGTGTTAATGTCATAAATGTATCTATAAAATTCTGTCCCTAAGGATCCTAGAGTGCTACAACATAGGATCCATACGAACCAAAAGAAAGGATATCTAAATGAAAGTGGATAGAAGGGGCCAGGGGACTTGGTACCAAAGGGCATTTCTGGGAGTGGTAGGCATAAAGTGTGATAAGAAAGTGGCATGTTTATAGACTAGTTACTGAGCCAAAGTAACACAGATTGGGACATAATGAAAATACACAGATAAAAATAAGCTTCTGAAAGTCTAATCCTGAACACAAGTTTTAGTTGCCCTTATCTAAAATTTTCATTAATGGCGGAAAAAATATTCACAAGCCAATGCACAGGTTGACCATCTTGCTCTTTGACTTTAAGCATGATGAGTAATGAGAAGCACAGTGTTGTATTAATTCCATCTTTATTGTGCCTTATATATTATTCTCATGTTTCTAAACTTGTAAGAGAAAAAAGGAAGTAAAAAAAGTGGGCAGAGGGGCTGGGGTTGTGGCTCAGCAGTAGAGTGCCTAGCATGTACAAAGCCCTGGGTTCAATCCTCAGCACCACATAAAAATAAATAAAATAATAGTATTGTGTCCAACTACAACTAAAAAATAAATATATTTTTAAAAAGTGAGGAGACAGCAAGAAAATATTTTATAATTTAGCAAGATAAATCAAAAGGAACCTCCTTATAATATTGATTAAAAAGTTAATGTGTATATACTTATGTTGGTAATGTGTACATAGTTCATTTGATAATATGATTGATTGTTTGGAAATAATCTTACTTATTTAAAAAATACAATTGTTGGTTAAATTAAATCAGGTACTGGATTCCATGCCCAGCCACATATACATAATAGTCTATGTAAAAAAAAAACACACAGCAATGGTAAAATAGGTACATTTTTTATTTTACATATGTAGAAGATGATGCTCAGAGAAATTATGTGACTTGTTCAGGTTCAAGGAACAAGGAATAAAAGCTTTGGGATTTCAACTCAACTTGTGTGAAACTGAAACTTGTGTTCTCTGCATTACATGAACAGTGCTGTGCTGCTCATTGGGAAGGATGGTACCAATGCAAGGAAGAGCCCATGGGTACTTTCAGGCCTGGTTCTGGTACCTGAATCTGAAAGCCCTATATTAAAATGGAACTTACTGGGTTGGGGTTGCGGCTCAGTGGCAGAGCTCTTGCCTAGCACATGTGAGGCACTGGGTTCGATCCTCAGCACCACATAAAAATAAATAAATTGTGTCTGCTGAAAACTAGAAAATAAATATTAAAAATAAATAAATAAAGGTATTGTGTCTATCTAAAACTAATTTTTTAAATGGAGCCTTATTAAACGACTGTATTTAAATTCTTTATCTCATTTAATTCGATTGCAGCGCCCCTCCAATATTTGAAGAGTCAAAAATGTTTTGCCTAATGACAGAATTATGGTGAGTTCAAGATAGTGAAAAGATAAACCATAAATCAATGAGTATGAGAAAAGAAAGCACTAGGGCTTCAGCAAAAAGAAAGTGAACAAATCATCTTATCTTTGTTTTTTTCTTCCAAATATTCTAATGTACAGTCAGAAATGTGGCAGAGAATCTCAAGTATTAATCAAATTCAGTCATTTGCCCTGTAAATGAGCCCACTAATCCTTGACAAGGTGGACAGTTGCTAGTTGCATCTGTGTTATTGTGTAAGAAAGTTACAGTGTTTGTGTTGACTGCAGGCTTTTGTAGTTAGCTGTGATTTCCAAATGGCACAATGTGACACAGAAATCCTACAAATCATTAGAATGTTAATAGATATAATACATATTTAAAAATCATCCACTAGTGGAAATAAGCTTTAGAATTACTCAGTGCCTCTAAGATTATAATAAAGCCAACCCTCCCCCTCAACCTCCATTGCTTGTGTGCTAATCCAATCAACATATATGCATTATCTGAGTAAGTTAACATCAACAAATCAAGACTCTGGAAAATATTAAACAAGTGAGCAAGGGCCACACAAAGGAAAGCAAAGAGTAACTTCAAAAATTCTGTAAGTAGAGCAGAATCCAAGTGTGTAAACATTGAGAGTGCTTTTTTATTTTTTATCATACTTTTCAGAACTGTGCTGGGGAGCATGTAATCTGTATTTTAAGTTGAGAAGAGGATAATACATCCAAACCTACCGTGTTGCATTAGTAAGAAACTATAGCAGAAGATAATATGAGACAAAAGTAACAAAGAAATTGTAATAAGGACAAGAGGCTCTCAGGGAGAAAAGCCTCAAGCTGCTCTTAGCTGTGGTGAGTACGGTGCTCTGAGCACAGTAGGGACACAATCAATGCTGCAACCAATGGACTCATGAATGTGGAGTGTCTTGAAATTAATGATAACTTTAACATGTCTGAGGCCTTGAACTTATCTTATAAATTGGTCCTTGGAAGGAATAAAAGAAGAAAAATATTGGGCAATCAGGAAGTAATGAAGATCTTGTAAAAATAGCTATCTACAAAAGCAGGCTAAGTGAGTCCTTGGAAAGTCGGCATATCTGCGAATCAGCAGGTCCAGATGATATACCTTCTATCCGTGGGATGAAAGAAACTGGCAAGCATGCTAACTGCATCATTTACAGTGATTTTTGAAAAACTGTGGGGATCTAGGGAACTACAAGAGATGAAAAGGAAAGAAAATACAATGCTCTACTTACATTTATGAAAAAGATGAAAGTGACCCCCCAGAAATCTCAATAATAATTAAAGTTAAGGAAAAGAAGGGATATTCTAAAGGCCTACATAAAGACAACATTTAGAGAATATATTCACCTCCCGATAGAAGCATTTTTAAGATTAAAATTCAAAAGGAGCTTGAATACAAAAGAGTTTGAAAAATATTTCAAAGTGAAATGTTTGTTTATTTATAATTGCTTAAGCAAAAATTTTTCTCAAACCTGAACTATGGCTACCTAGGCAAGAAAAATGATTGGAAGATTGTAAATAGTAATTATAAATATGGAGTTATCTTTTCAAAACTGTTAAAGAAATGTGACAGTTTTAAATGTCATTTAAGACTGTAGGTGGAATAACTGTGTATTCTGCCTCATATGACAACAACACTGCTGTGTGCTGGAAACACAGAAGCCAGGCGGCTTTCTCGACATTGCACAAGAAGTATCTAATTAGCACTGGGGCTTATGCATAGTAAACATGTAATAATATTGAATATAACTATAGTTAGTTATTAATTTACAAAACAATTTTTTTACATGGTGGTGGCTATTGGTTTTTCTGTTTGACCTGATCATTGTCTTAATAGCTAGTTTCTGACAGAGATCAAAGGGAGCATTTTAAGTGGTGGGGAAAGAGATGAGACACTGTCCCAGCCCCTTTCTACCACTGCAGAAGTGGTGATTCATCGGCTTCAGTCAGTCCTGTAACCTCTATTTTCCCAACATGTTAAGTTTATAATCTGGATAAATCTTACACTTGATGTGCACATTTAATGTATATAGAGATTTCCTTGTGCCCATACTGCTCCCAAGATTTCTATAAGGACAGGCAAATTCTAGCCTTAGTTTTTCATTCTATAGGACTTCCATGTTTTGTACTTTGGACTGCGTTGCTCCATGGATCTTCATTTCAGAAATATCCCCATTATGGAATGAAATTTCTTCTCAGTTGTTGTATGTCCTTCCACTGTTTTGTGCAGCTGTGTCACAGAAGGTGTCCTGGTCTGTAACATCCCATAAGAAGTTACTTTCATTGTTGAGAAAGTGTTCAATATGATTTTCACCTGAGGGATTTATTTCATTTAAATTTCATGAGCATAAACTTTAAATATTCTAAAATCAAATATTTTTGGAACAGAGATATCCTTAACTGTAGAAAATGACCATTTTATACATTGAAATTCATAATACTTTGAGATAATTTAAAACAGATAATACTAAATAATCAGTGCTTTTATGAAATATTTACATTGCAATTTTTATGATCATAATTTTATTGGTCACAGATAGTACAAAACTTATGATTGGTGTCAAAAAACAAGAAGAGCTATCATTTTCTGAGAGCTCACTATATACTAGGTACTATAATAAATTTATAAGAATTCTTAAATTACAAACAGCCTTGAAAGTTGATCTCATTATTATCAATGTATACATGAAAGTGTTAAAGTTCTACCTAATTAGAAACCTGAGCTCCTACACTCTCTGCTGCTAAAATTCTTCATGACATTCGAGTGTCTCAGAATTAATATCCTGAAATCCATTGTGTTGGGCTGTGGATGTGGCTCAAGCGGTAGCGCGCTTGCCTGGCATCCGTGCGGCCGGGTTCGATCCTCAGCACCACAAACAAACAAAGATGTTGTGTCCGCCGAAAACTAAAAATAAATAAATAAATAAATATTAAAAAAAAAAAAAAGAAAGAAATCCATTGTGTCAAGGTGAAGCGGAGGAGGTGGAGTATGTTTTCTTCTGAATCTGAAAGGAAAAACTACAAATGAGTTCTTCAGTTCAAAGAAAGATAAAAAGATAAATGTAAACATCCATACATCAATGGAATGGAAGCACAAGGATCTGGAATCAAAATGGGGAAAAAGAAAGAGAAAACCCAAAATTTCCAGTGTGCTAGGCTTGAGGGAATATGTTAAATCTTCATCCGCTCAGCCATGCAAGATGGATATAGCCCATTTCCCTGACACGAGAAGACCATAGAGTGTAAGATGTTTAGCAGATAAAACAGTAGTCTTGTTTCATTTTTTTATTAGGAAGAAAAACTATTCATATATATATATATATATATATATATATATATATATATATATATATACATCAACTGTAAGTTTCTGTATGTAACTTTAAATCATAAAAAAGTGGTGTCAGTACTGAGTAAAGAAAGTATGGTTTACATCTTGATTGATATGGACACTGAAGTTCAAGAATCTGAATAAATCTTCAATCCCTTTAAATTTTAATTGTCCTTTTCATAACACCTTGTATTTCCATAAGATCAGTTACCCTATAATATTTAAGTCATTTCACTAATATGACCTTTGAAATCTTTAATGACTTCTCACTGGTGAGTTCAATTTTTCAGTCTGTCATACTGGAGACTTCTAGAACTGACTCAGATTTCTTGCTTTGTCTTTCACTGCACACTGCTGAAGACAGAGGATTTTGTGTCATTTTGCTTGGATGTGAATCCAGGTTTGACCCATGCCTGGCTGTGTGACTTTAGACAGTTATTCTGCCTTCCTGAACTCATCTGTAAAACAATGCTAGCCAATATATACTGAGAATTTTGTGCCAACCATTGCTTCATTATAATATTTAATCCTTACCAAAAACCCTGTGGATTTTCTACCTTTATCAAACTTACTAAGAACTGGGACTTGGAGCAGTTTTGATTAATGGCTGAAGGCACACACAGAGTTAAGAGAAAGACTCATGATTTGAGCAAAAACTCTTGGTTTTACAGCCTGAATTTTACTGAATTTTGTATATTGATTGCAAGAGCATGGGCATAAAAATGTCTCAAAGAGGCAGGTTTCCAGAAAGCAGAACCCTCTGTGCTCATCACTGCTATAACACCTCTCTGGTCTCTGGGTATATGCATGTACCATATATGTTTCAGAAGAGACTGTCGTTGGAAATATTTGGAAAACCCTCTCACTTCTGCCTATCATTTAGGAGGAATTATGCCCTCTTTTTATCAAGTGTGTTGTAAAGAGAGAGGAATTGTGCCTGGCACTTAACTGAGGTTCAATAAATACATGTTGATTAATTCACTGGATAATAAATTCATATTAGGTCATGTTCAAAAGTATTACTCACAGATGGAGTCTGTCAGAGTATCAACCCTTGTAAAGACTCCCAGGGCGTTCAGTCTGCAGTGTCCAGCTCAGTCCAGAGTGACCTATATCAAAGACACTGTTGCTCTCCCTCTTGCATGCATCAAGAGGCAAGGAAAAGACATATTGAAACAACCTCTATCTATTCTAGACTGTTCTAGGCTTTTATATTGGAGTTAAATGTGGTGCAAAGTTGCACAGTCCATCAATAACTCTGTTTATGATATAATTATGTTGCCTCTTTCATTGCTTGCTGATTCATTTATCTTTAATATGTTTCTTATATATGTTTTTTAAAGCTAAAACAAATTATTTTAGAAGTATGCAAGTTTATACATAGTAGGAGATGAATTATGAAATGCTTGTGGATACCTACCTTGCTATTGAATTGTCAGGCTCCAAGCTCAATCTGCTGAGGACCATGGCAGCTATCTGGTGTCTTCCTCTTTACTCTAAGATCTTGGGAGTGAATATGTATGTCTGAATTTTCTGTGGATTTTAATATAACTGTCAGAATTCTATTAAGAGGGCTGTCCAGGCATCTTCTGCCTTATCCTGCACATGTTTCTACCTCACCTCAATTGCTCCTGCTCATATTAGTGATACCTCACCCCATTCAAAACCTTCAATACCCAAGACACAAGATGGAAGGGCTCATTCATTTTGAAACAATTCCCTTACCACTTGGGGATATAAGGTTAACTGCATTCACAGAAAGTAAATTGTTTTGATCCAAAATTTTCAGAAAGACACCACACTATATCTGGATAAGACAAAGCATATATTTTCCAATTTCGCAATTTCCTGTTTCAAATTCAGCTCTACTTGTAAAAAGTAAAAAAAAAAAACAAAAAAAAAAACCAAAAAACAAAAACAAAACAAAACAAAAAAACACTGTGAAAGTGTTTAATTTCTCCGTGCCTCAGTTTTCTAATTCTTAAAATGACCTAAAAATTACCATCATAGGATGATGATGATGAAGATTCATATGAAATGATTCAAGTTATGTTACATTGCTAAATTTGAGCTTCCATATTTTCTCATTTTGTTCTTTTTAATATTATTTTAGTTGGTTGCATATATTAAATGGTATGAAGATAGACCATGAATCACCAACCACATTTTCTCTGAATGAGTGATAGTAAAAGGATTAGAGGTGGAGAAGGTTAAAAAAACCAGAAAGTGGAATTCTGTCTTCCATATTTAAGAGTGAAAGATTTTGATTTTGCTTCTTGTCCTAGAATAAGAATGAGCAGTGGGTACTGGTTAGAAGGAGGCAGATTTTGACCTCATAGTAGGAGGAAAATTGTAATAATTATAGTTTTCCAACCCTTTAATGGGTTGGCTCATTGATGAACTTCCCTGCACAGGGCGTAGGGAAGTATTCAAGCAGACCCTCATCTTCCAAGACTCTCTTGTATTCTGAATAAGGTAAGTTTAGATAACACACTTCAAGTGAATCTCAAGGCACACATGCTATATATGAGGGCATTCTGACTGGGATGTACCCCTGGTTTTGATGGGTCTGTTTATGTCTTTCTTGAAACTACATCCTTGATGAAAATGCGATTTTTCTTAGAAAAAAGACCATCCTTTAGTCAATGGTACATCTAAGGCTCAAAAGCCTACTTAATTCATGTATCAAATATTTAATATGTTGCAGGTGTAATTCTAAATGTGAAGGGTTTTTTTTAAAAGACATTTCTTCATTTAGATTTTTTTTATTTTTTCATTCATTCATATATTTATTTATTTTATTTATTCATCTAATTATTACTTTTTTTCCCCTGAATGTCCTAAGTTTATTGCAATGTTTTAGGTTCCGGAGCCATACTGATATATTCAAAAGTTTTACATTTAAGTAAAAGAGACTGACAAATTTTTACAAATAAACAGAATAATTTTATGCATAATTCTTTCATTTTTTATATTTTAGAAAAACAAAATAAAAATTGAAAAATTATTAGTGCAAACTCCCTTCAAAAGGCAGAGAAAAAATCCCTTCTAGACCAAGTCTCTATCAAGACTGATAGACGAGTTGCATGCAGCTTTCCCTTTCCTGTGGCTTAGAAAATGCAACAGTAGATCATTATCTTCAGGACGACCATCTTGGTGGGACCTAAATGATGATGGTTTTATCTGAACCGTCTTCTGTGATCAATATAATTTATACTCAGTTGAGTAAAATCATGTGGCCTAGTCCATCTTCATTCAGGTAGAGTTGTTCTTCTTCTGTGTCTAACAAACATTTATAAAACTGCTATCATTGACAAGGCACAGAACTTCATGGTCACCAGAACTTAGAATTTCAAGGTTTTGAGGATGACAGATGATTACTGCAGGGTGTCCTTTAGTTATACCCAATTTTTCACCCTTTCAAGTACTTCTCTTATCCACACTTTTCTATGCATCAGAAAATGAATTAAAAGGAATGGGAAAATGAACTACTCTAATAATTAGATCTTGTAATTACTGAGTACTGAGCACATACCAGGCCCAGTAGTGTGTGTGTTATACAATTATCTTAGGTGATCCTCATAAAATCACAAGGAAGTGATATTATTATCTCTTCATTAACATTTGAAGAAACTGACTCACTGTGTCCAGTAATGTGCCTGTGTGCATGCAGCCAGCCAGACAATGTGTAGCTAGGGAGGGCACTCTCTCCATTACCTTGGGCTAGGCACCTCCTGACTCTTTCCATCTCTGGCGTTTGGATAAAAAGAACTGTGGACTTAAAGGATGGCTTTGTGTATCTGCCCTAAAATTGTGTCACTGCAGGTATCTTTAGCTATACGTGTAGCCACACAGCTGTGACAGAGAAGTAGATTTTCAAAGAAGTTACGTTGCAAGTTTTTCTTAAAAAGGTTTTCTTTAATGAATATGCCCTTTTGTCTCACTAGGCTGTCAATTTCTTTCTGATTTTTCTCTCTATGTTTACCTTAAAGGAGAAATTCTTTCATCTCCCCTGAATTGGCTTAGTAATTTAAAGGAAAAGCTGGCTGATAAATCAGCTTTATAGAGAAAAATGAAATTTTTCTTAATCCAAAGAGAAATTATGTAAAAGTAACTATATGCTGGTAAAAAAAAAAAGAAAGAAAGAAAAAGAAAAATCATTCTGAGAAGTTATCTGAAAAGAATTCCCAATGTAAATGTTAGGGTGTAAGGCAATTTTAATCTTTGAGGAGAGGCTATCATCATCTGAAGGATTTTGTACTAGTAATGAAACCTAAGAAAATAGAGGTTAGCATTTTACATATAGCAATGTAATTGGGAAAATAAAGGTAGGGAGGGGAGAAGTTAGGAGAAGAGAGAGAGAAAACAATTAATTCTTCAAATAAGAAAGAACCTTTAGCCAAATCATCAATAGTCATTTTAATTCTCCTTTGTCATCCTTACTCCAATTACAAATTGCCATTGAAAAGTGCACCTCATAAGTGCTTTCTCTGACCACATTATTTTAAATGGCACCTGTATCTTCTTCCTTACCTTTATTATTTAACTAGCAATTATCAATTGCTATTTTAAAAAAATATTTAAATCTCTCTCTCCTTATGTGTTTATTGTCAATTTTCCCTATTAGGATATCAGCTTTTGTAACAGAGATGTGTTTTATACACTGCTCAACCCACAACTCCTAAAAATGGGCCTGGTATAAATTAGACATGCTTCATATTTTTGTTGAATGAAAAAATGTAAATGAATGTATTGAAACATAAGCATATTTAAGTTGGAATGTTTATTATGTGAACTCAGTGAATTAAACTGGGTAATTTAAGTTGCAGTGAAGGTTATTTTACACACCCATGTGTGTATATTAATTAAAAAATCACTATTCCTTTCAAAAATCATCTAAGTGCCAGGTAGTTTCATGTGACAGGATATCCATTAAATGCACACTGAAGGGACCTCAGAAAATGCAGATAGTTTGATCATAGTTTAGAAACCCTAAAATAGGGAGAATAAGAACTATTGATAAGATGACATGAAAGGGCTAAAAGAACTAGATTGCTTTAATAAAAATTACTTCTATGGTCATCTTGACACTAGGCTTTGTATTTCTTTGGGATGCCCAGGTTATAGTTACAAAAGGATGAAAGGTAATGGATTTTCATGAAATTTTAAACTTGATTTTATGGTATATACCACATTCTTGTTGCTGGAACTTCTATGTTGCATGAGTCAAAACCAAAAGATAGCAACAATGCCATCTGATACCAAACACAATGGCATGTTTACTTCCCATCTGTGTCATGTGAAATATATTATAATAATATTCTTTGGTCTATATTCTTCCTTGCTATGCATTAGTTATATGTTTCCTTGAATGCATTAGTTATATTGGTGTGAATCCTCCAATTCTTAATATTTTGGATTCTATTGTTTTTATTATATCAGTGCTATTATGCAAATTAGTACAAGCTATAAATATGGGGTTTAAAAGAAATAATGCTAAGCCAACAAGATATTGGTGCTAAAGCAACAGCACATTAAAGGGAAAAGGAACTATATAGTTCCTTGTTCTGACGGGAAATGAAATGGAGAGAAGAGCGCTTTGCACAGGGTTCTCCCTGTGTTCCCATGCCTGTAAGAATAAGCCATAAAGAAATTCTTTGAAATGCACAGTCCAAATGCAATAGTGATAAATGAACAAAATGGCAAATGAACAAAATCAAGTGGACATAGCTTTGGGGTGCCTGAGAAAAGGCTACCTCAGCTGTCCTGGGCCCCAGTGTTTTACCGTTTCCAGCATACTATCCCTCTGAAGCACTCATGTTGCCATGTCAAGATGATGTACAGGAAAGAGACTTGGGTTTAGGCCAGCCAAGCTGGGGTGGATTTTCTACTCAGTGTTTCTTAGCCATGGGACCTCATGCAGTGTTCATCTGTAACACTTGGATTATAATGTCTTCCTCACAGGGAGGCTTATGTAGGATAAAATATGAAAATGCTCAGCGTGGACTTAAGCCACAACTGCTCCCCATAAATATCAGCTGACTCTGAAGGTACATCCAAAGTAATGGGTGTGTTAAAGGTGGAATACAAAGTAGTCGACTATCCTTTGTGATAATGGGAATCAGTGATAGTTCCCACATCTGGGTCAATGTGTGCATCATTTTAGTGCCTGTGTCAAGAGTAATAGCATTCTTTTCTTTAGTAGGGGCTGCACATAATGACCAACCAGTGTGGACTTTAAGGGCAAGGATTTTGAATGTAGGCTTTTGGGTTCTTCTCAATACCACCTAGCAGAGTATTAGATATTTAATGATTATTGATGAAACAAATTTACCTGATGAGGGAGAAATATGAAGAGACCCTGGTAAACATTGTCATAAATTTTCTGTTTTACAGAAGATTTCTACATTCATAGAATTTCAATCATCATAGGGTATGCTGTATTGCAATAGTAAATAACAGCCATATCTTGGTGACTTGCAACCATTTCTTCATCCTCCTGTTATGCATACATCACAGGTTGGTTGTGGCTTTGCTTCACATTGTCTTTATTCTGGGAGCCAGAATGATGTAGTATCCTTTTTTCTGAAATATTGCCAGACTTGTAGCAGAGGCACTAAAGTATGGTGGAACTATAGAACAGTTTTTAAAACTGTTTTGATGTGTTAAATGCTTTTCTGTGCATATTTCATTGACCAAAAGAAATCATATGTCCATGTCAGATGTAAATTTCTTTTGTTAAAAGAGAAACTAAGTTATTAAATCTCAAGTCATAGGGAAGTACATTCCACCCTCAGGAGAAGGTAGCCAATGTTTTGACAAATAATAAAGTGTAATACAGGGAGATTAGAGTAGAGCAAGTAGATCAGTGGGAGGAAAAGGAGAGGGAAAGAAAAGGTATGGGAGATGAAATTGATCAAGTTATGTAATGTGCATGTACAAATATGGCACAATGAATCCCACTATTATGTATAATTATCATATACTCATAAAAATAAATTTAAAAAATGAAGTATAACATAGTTAATAAAACAAAAATACAAACAAAACTGGAAAGCAAAACTAAGGTAAAAAAAATTCCTAAACTACACTCCTGAGCCATAAAGTTGAAATTAAATTAACATGTAAGAATATAATGCATTTTATGTGTGTATATTTTTGAGGATTTATCATGACCCCATATTTATTTTTATTATTAACTCAATGGCTACTATTTTCTTATACTATTCTGTTACTCTGCCTCATATTACTAAAAAACATCCTCTCTAGAGTTATTATACTAAGAAAAACCCATTTTACAGCCAGTTGTGGTGTCACGTACTTATAATCCTTGGGAGGCTGAGGCAGAAGGATCATGAGTTCAAAGCCAGCCTCAGCAAAAGTGAGGCACTAAGCAACTAAGTGCGACCTTGTCTTTAAAGAAAATACAAAATAGGACCAGGGATGTGACTCAGTGGTTGAATACCCCTGAGTTCAATCCCCAGTACCCACCGAAAAAGAAAAAGAAAACCCATTTTATAAAACCAAATCCTACTAATACTAGTTGACCAGTGTGTTGTCTTGATTTCTGAAGAGAAAACATGGACACTTCCCCTAGAATACCACACCAATGAACAGTGTTGCCTACCATAGGCGAAGTCTTGAAATCTCTCATCTCAACCTGGTGTCTCCTGGTCAACCATCCCAGAATTGAAAAAATAACTTAAAATGGCATAATGAATACCACTATTATGTAAATATTAAGTAAATATTTTTTCATCATAAAAAAATTAACAAGTCATCTTGTTTCTCATTCCTAAGAACGGTGTTCTGTATTCCATTTAGAATTGTCAGCTCTGATTTTTCAATAACACATTGTTTGTGCACAGCCCCCCCCCCCCAATGAACCAGGTAATAATGATGTCACTTGTTTTAGTCTCTCCCTTTCAAGCATTGAAATTGTTTTATTCTTCCCTCACCCTTTCTGTATTGTTGCTCATTCAATTCTCATAAGGATGCACCATGGCCAAGTTCTCCAAATTCGGAATAACTGTTTCCTCAGAAAATTTCTTCACACTTTATTTTCCTGACATATTCAGTTACAAATACTCAGAAGTTTTCAAATACAGAACACAGAGTTTGAAATTTGAGCCTGAGGGTTGAGAAACCTTTCATTTATCTATATCTGCATGATATGAGTTATTGGTTAATTACTTTTCAACTAAGATCCTAATACTACAGGAACATTATTATTTGAAGTTTTGCTTAATCTTTGCCTACATTTGATTTACATTTTCTTTGCTAAATTCAATACTCAGTATGTCTCCTTCTCCTTCTCCCCTACCCCTCTTCCTTTCCCCCTTCTTGGCTCTTTCTTCCTCTTCTTCTTTCACCCCTTTCTCCTTCTCCTTTTCCTCCTCCTTCTTTCATTGATAAAAGCTGCAGATTGAAAAGCTATTGTAGTTCAATATGTCTGTCTTTCTTGACATTTACATGCATCTCAACTTTATTTATTTCACTGCATAGTATCTGGCTGCCTAGCTGGAGAAATGAAGATCACACATTCAGCAATTTGTGCAATCCCAGCCACAAGACTATTTTACTGTCTGTTGAATAATTAGCAATGTGTGTGAAGATAGAATATACAGTAACTTGCCTGACTTTGGGCAAAAAAAGATTAGAATGACAAATAGTCAGACTCTAGGGTCAAATGCTTTGCCAGTAGTTGCATATGTTTATGCCAAAATACATAAAGAAATGTCACTTCAGCACATGAGTGATGACAAACACTCCAAGTGGGGCTGCAGTTCATCAATCATTTCAAATGCGCAGATTGGGTTTACCTATATAAACAAAAGCAATAAAACTACTCAAAGCCTCACCTTAAACAATCCAAGCATGACATAAACACTGTTACTGCACAGTCAAGCCCCATTTTACTTGAGAAGCAGTCAGAAACGTCCCACAAACTATGATTTATTAAGATTAATAAAGCACGTCTTTAATAAGAAAAAGTTCTGCTAATATTTTGCATAAATATGAGAATCTCATTCAACATTGTAGTGCATCAGAAAGCATATGCAGTGGGGAGTATGATTAACGAACCTTAAAACCTTAGATTCACAGTCATTCTCAACAAGGTTTCAGGTTCAGAGTGGTGAGCATAAAGAAAGCTTGAAGCAAGAATCCACAACAGGTAAGTTGCTCCAGGCTCGATTTTAATGAGTCATTAAAAATAAGGTGAATTAATAAAACTATTACATGTTTCCAAGCCATTTTTTTTTCTCCCCAGGATGCTTTTGAAACATTGATCCTTTGAATGTCTGCTAATGTTTTGTAGGAATGAATACTGTATTATGGTCCCTCCTTGGTAAAAGAAAGCCAAGAGGTTCAAGGCCACAGATCTCGGAGCAGAACTGAACTCAGGAGTTCATCCAAGGTTATATACCGTATCCCTTCTTTGAGACCGTGAAAAGCTTTCTGTTCAGGGTGTAATTGGAACATCAGAATCCTTGTGGCAATATTTTTCTTTCATTTGGCTAGTTTTGTAGATTGAGAGGGGTTTAAAGAATTTAGAGTATATGTAAGCCATATCTTAAATGAACTGCATCACTTATGAGAAGTCATTTTGTTGTCATGCTTCCTGAGAAGTAGAAACAGAGTTAAGTGTGCTTTGAGATACTTCCCTTAGGTGTGAACTGATCTCAGTATTCAAATAGAAAAATTGATTGAAATGAACTTTCCAAACCCTCAAAAATGACAGAAAAAGTGATATAAATCCTTAGAAATGACAAAAGAATGCTACCTTAAAATGACTACTTGCCTATTGGCCATTCTTATATGCATATTCTGGACCACTTACATTACATACAACAGTGTATTAGCAATCAAAGGCCTAGACATGATGCTGGTTGGCCCCAAATACATAAACCAATGAAAATTTTCTGGATAAAGACAAATTAAAATCTCCTAGAAATTCAAAGATGAAAGAAGAAGCCCTTTCCAGCAATGAACTCAGTCCAATAAGAACAACAACAAAAAATTACTCTTTCCCCTAGAAATTAAAATTGGAGTTGCCATCTGTAAAAGGATCCTTGATTTATGGAAAACTTAGTGTAAACTTTAGCTTTATTACTGTCCAGACTCAAGTCTTCTGAAACTCTTTCTTTCCTAGTGTCAATAGATTTTAATTTAGCTCTTCCCCCCAAATTTATTTATATCAAATTAAAAGAGCAAGAGGACTCTCCTCTTTCTTAACAAATAAGAAAGCAAGTTGAGCAGGTACCTCTCTCTCTCACACACACACATACACACATATACACTGAAAAAAAAACTGCCTTATAGCAAGTATAGTAGGTATTAATGATCTTTTGAACTGGGTTTCCCTCAAAATCAGAACCCTTAGGGTTCAGGTAGATTATGGTGGTGAGGGATCTCAACAAACAGGAATGGGTAAAATGTTTGCAAGGTTTATTAACCTCAGAAAATTTGATAATAATTATTCATTAGGAGGCTATACTATATATTCTAAGATACAGTATCTCTGGCCTCTGCTCCCTGGATGTCAATAGCTTTCACCTACAAGCTGTGACAACTAAAAATATTTCCTGACAGTTCTGTATATCCCAGGGGCTAGAGGCAGAGAACAAAATAACCTTTGGCTGAAAACCACTAGCATGGATGATACTGGAAGAAGGGAAAGTCAACCCAAAGTTCTGTTGTTAAGCTGGTCACAAGTAAGACAACTAGGAGCTGTTTTGCTGGAAACTCTTCAAATGTATGTGATTAAATTATGCTTTTTTTCCATCTGAGGAATGGAAGAAGGATGGATTTATCTATCAGGTAACATCTTATAACTGCCATTTGTCAAGGGTCACCCTATGGTGGGGAGTGACTCACATTTGTGCATGTGTCAGAATAGCTTGGTATCCTATAAATCATCAAGAAGATCCAGGTAAAAAAAAGGTAAGGAAATGCTGCTGAGGCCATGGATTTCTAGTTATACGTGTGAGGTTGGTTACCACAGTCATGGTTGGAGTCGAAGATGAAGAGAGGGGCTATGAAGTGAGGTGACCCAAAGACATAGTATGCTGCTATTTAAGACTTTGGATTTTTCCCCCACTATATGTCCTTAAGGATTAGTGAATATACATTGGTATATGGGTGTAACTGAGGACTTTTTCTCTGTAGAAAACAAGAGTAACAATTACAAGGTCCAAGGAGAAACAAAAAGTATCCATAGGATAAGGATGTGCCAAAAATAGAGACACTGCATTAAAATTAATATTCACCCTCATCAATGACTTTGGATTTGCCCTTTAATTCATGCATTTAAAATGTATTTAAACTATAATATCAGGTAAGAGAAACACATGGAAATTATGTCAAATTCTTACTGAGTAGTAAAATGTGAGATGCATAAAAATAAGACAAAAAGTATGAAATCCAATTAAAATTTCACAGGAAATTTGCTGCAAGAATATATTTGGCTAAAAAGCCTAATCACAATTTTTCAAATAGAATTTACATTTGTATTTGGATTTTATTTCTTTTTTTAAAGTAGATGTTAGTTTATCAGGTGCATATTTAACTAAATATTATATATTTACACTGTCAAAAGATAAGAATATGTGCATATGTAGATATACACATATGTATGCATTTATACACATGCTTAGAATTCCTTTCCACTTTTCATTTAGCTTATTAAAAATGAATACAAACAGATTCTGAGCTCCAGGACCCTCTAAGAGCTTATAGCCTGTAGCAGCTTTCAAGATAACAGCTTCTTCAACCAGAGGAGTTCTGACTTCTCGGTCAGGCTGTTTGAAGTTTCCAAGGCTTGGGGAGAGGGTGGTCTTTTTAAAAAAAGCCAATATTTCAAAGAGAAGACATACCTTTTTTTCCCCCTCTTTAGTGCCAAGATTTGAAAATGCTCTGAAGAGGGAAAAAAATATCTTCCCTTTAAAATGTAGTGTTTCTCTGAAAAGACTCATCCCTCTGCCAGGCTGAATCCAGATGTTATGCCTGCTGAGGCCTCTGTGTTCCCAAGCTCTGGGCCATGCCCTGTAACTAGCCACTCTGATTGGGTTCTTCCTATAGCAAACACCTAAAATCAATTGTTTTGAAATATTAGAATGCTTATTTTTCAGACATATACAATATATTAGAATGGTACCCATTAATTAGTTAAAGTGGGTTATTTATTCTACAGCATTCATAAATTATTTATTCTGTCTGAATTTGGTAATTCTTATTTAAAAAGACAATGAATTAGAATTTGGCAAACCCACATTACATTGTAATATAGCATTTTTTTTTCAAATTCCAGCAGAAACTACTAAGGGCAATTATCCTTAAAGAGAAGGAAACCTGGTGTCTGAAACCTTGCCTGTTTTTAGGCAAGTTACCTAACCTCTTAGAGTTGAATTTTCTCATCTGTTAAATGAAGCCATCTCATAGGATTGTTGTGTAATTAAATGATAAAATATCTATGAAGTACAGAAAATGGAAAAAAAAAAACTAACCTATTACAATCATTTTCTATATCATTTAGTCATAAATCATAATTATTCTAATATTATTATAGTTTAGAGGTGTCCCTATCTCTAAAGGTGTCTCCACCAAAAGCTCATGTGTGAGACAATGCAAGAATTTTCAGGGGTGAATGATTAGATTATGAGAAGAATGATCTGATCAATAGATTAATAATCTGGGTGGTAACACTAGATGGGTAGATTGTGGCTAGAGGAAGTTAACTGGATGTTAACTCTAGGTGGGTAGATTGTGGCTGGAGGAAGTAGGTCATTGGTGGTGTGACTTTGGGGTTTATCTTTTGTCTTTGATGAACAGAGCTCTTTCTATGTTTTGTGGTTACCATGTCTTGAGTTGCCCCTATTTTTCCCTTTTGGAATAGAAATGTTTACTCTGTGCTTCTTTCCATCATACCCTTCAACCATGTCCTGCCTCACTCTGGAGCCAGAGCTATGAATTCTGCCAACCATTGACTAAATTTCTGAAAGTATGAGCTAAAATAACTATGAGCCAAAATAAACTCTTTTCTCTTAGTTTGTCAGATCTTTTGGTCACATAGATGAAAAAGCTGACTAAAACAAAAATTGAAAACAAGAAATGGGGTTATTATTCTGAAGAGTCTGATCATGTTGTTAAGAAGCTTTTGAAGATTTGTGGGAGAAACTTTTAAAAGTTTAGAAGTGAAAGCTGGAAAAGCTTCAGAATGTTGTGTGTGGAGCTTAATGGGCAATTCTGGTCCAGAATGATGACAGGACTGTGGATTGTAAATACTGGGCTTATGAGATATCAGACCATGATGACTCTTAGAAATTGAACTATAGGCCCTTCATGATATGGTCTGACAAAGAAGTTGTCTACATTTTGCCCATGTCCTGAGATTTTGTTTAAGGCTGAATTTAAAGGTGAGGTACTAATTAATTTGGTGGAAGAAATGTCAAGGCAGAATATCATTCAATATGTAGTATGGATATGGCTTTTAGCAAAGTATATTGTGATCATAAAGAGCAGAAAGCAAAGCAGAGAGATTTTTAAAAACTTGCAGTTTGGCCAGAAAAGCATGAATAAAACTGGAACTAAGGAAGTTGAGGTTGTTAAAGAAATTACAGCCACTAAAGAGATGCTAAGTACTTTGCACAAGGACAATAGGAAACATGGTTTGAGGGTAACTCAGGAATTGGTAAGACCAGAACCATATCAGGCTCAACAATGTAAAAGTAAAAATTCCTTTGAGAGGAGACCACAGAGGCATCCTGCTTGTACAGGGATGCCTAGGAAGTTATTTTGTTTGTTTGTTTGTTTGTTTTAACCAAGTTCAGATACCCAGGCACTCAGAGGCTGCTGCAGTTGGTGCTGCAGTTGGTATCCCAGGAAGCTTGCCTACTGTTTGAGTTTTTGCAGACCCTGGAAAGAACAAGGTTTTGCTGGTTCTATAGGAATGCAGGATGCTGGCATTAGAGGGGCCTGCTTCCATCCAGACTTCAAAGGAAAGCCTCGGAGGCCAGGCAATAGACAAGATTCCCTGTGGGCTGCCCCTAAGAGAGTGATGCTTGAAGACATAAGAAGGAAGCTAAAGCTGTAGTGAAGATACTAAGGATTAAGAGATGATAGCACTGTGGGATATCTGCCAAGGTAAGTGGCAGGAATCAAGCAGAAACAAGAGAGAAACCATGTGGCCTGCAACAGGCAAGGCCATAGGAGCAGAGTTACACAACTCCTTTGGAGAGGGCAGCACTATGCTGTGTGTGCCAGATTCTGGATGTGAAGCTATCAGACTTATTTGCCCAGCTAGATTTTTTTTCTTGCTTTGTTTCCCATCTCTTTTTTCTATACCCCTATTTTTCCCTTTTGGAATAGAAATGTTTACTCTGTGCTGTTATATATTGTCCATATACAATGCATTTTTTAATCTTTACTCTCATAGCTTAGAGTTTGCCTTGAATCTCAGATGAGATTTTGGACTTTTGGGCAAAGCTGGAACTATTAAGACTGTAAATTCTTTGAAATGGACTAAATGTATTTTTCATTTTGAGATAGGTATGAGCTTTTGGAGGGCCAGGGGAAGAATGTTGTTGTTTAGATATGAGGTGTCCACCAAAAGCTCATGTCTGAGACAATGCAAGAATTTTCAGAGGTAAAGTGATTCTATTATAAGAGACATGACCTAATCAGTGGATCAATCCACTCATGGATTAACTATGAGCAGTAACTATAGGTAGGTCGGTTGTGGCTGGAGAGTTTAGGTCACTGGGAGTATGATCATAGGATTTATATTTTGTCCTTGGTGAGCAGAGTTCTCCCTGTGCTTTGTGTTTGCCATGTCCTGAGGTGCTTCCTTCCATCACACCCTTCTGCCATGATGTTCTGCCTCACTCTGGACCCAGAGATATTGGAGTCTGCCAATCATGAAAGGTTGCAAAGAGTTGTCAGTAAAAATGCACGCTGAAAGATGAATGATGACTGAACCTCTAAAACTATGAGCCAAAATAAACTTTTCCTCCTCTAAATTCTTGTCAGATCTTTCTGTAACAGTGACAAAAAAGTTGACTAAGACAAATATGGAATTTTTGGCCTCATTTTATTTATTGATAAAATAGCAAAGAGCACCTATTTACTGGAAGAGCATATGCAGTTAACAATATTGAGAAAAGGTAAGATGTATAGGAATGGCAAAGAACAAAGAAGACATTTTAGTTAGGAAGTAATTACAAAATGATACAAATGCACATCATACTTTTAGAAAACAAAGGACCAACCAATTTGTGTAGGCCAAGGTATCAAGGAATGCAAGATCCTAGCATTAGAAGGGTCTAATGGATAGGAATATAGGGGCTGGGGCTGGGGCTCAATGGTGGAACACTTGCCTAGGATGTGTGAAGCACTGGGTTCGATTCTCAGCACTGCATATAAATAAATGAACAAAATAAAGATCCATCAACATCTAAAAAAAAAAGAAGAAGAAGAAGAAGAAGAAGAATAGTAGTATAGGAAAACTTCAGTCTTGAGGAGCTTTGGATACCAGGATTAGGAGTTTTACTTTCTTATTCTGGAAGAGAAGTTCAATGGAAGGATTTTGAAGAGAAGTCTGACACAGCAAAATTTTAAGAAGACCGAGTACAAAACATTTAATTTTTTTCCTTGCCATTTCATAGTCAATTAAAACTCCACCAAGTAAATATACGAACTTGTTATTTATTACTTATTTATGATTACAAATGAGTCCTTTAAAATTTAGTTTCAAATATGAGAAACTATCATTTTTAACATGTGAATTTGAGGGGCAAATAATTCAGTCCACTGTCATAGATGGGTGCACATTTCACTTTGATAAAAACGACCTGTACATCCTTGGGTTGATCATTTAACTTCCTTGGTTTCATTCCCTAAATGTATAGGGAAAAGGATGCAGGGATATTGTTGAGCTAGAATTTATAAAGACTAATTTAGCTTTCAGATTTTATCATTATAAATTTTAGCATAAAGCAGTTTCATAGATTTATGCAAAAAAAAAAAGAATCCGTGGTAGAACCAATAGAAGTATAACCACAAGTATTACAGGATTGCTGCCAACAGCTGGAATGGGATGGCAGCCCCAGCAAAACTGGGGTAACAGGCTTCAAGTTGAGATATGAGTGCTCTTTTAGCTTAAAAATATCTGGATTTTTTTTTTTTTTTTTTTTGGCCAAAAGTCTATCCTTCCTGAAAAACAAACACACATTTATTCTAATCAGGCTTTTGTGGAGGAACTAAAGCATAATACCATGTTTCAACCCTGGGTTCTGAGCCACTGTCATCATTCACCTTCCAGCATGTATCTTTATTGACAACTCTTTTCAACCTTGATTATCAGTATTTGATGCAATTCAGATCATTTTCTATCTTTTCTTGAACTACTTAATAAAAAATTTCAAAAGTCAAGAATAACAGGTGCAGTAAGCTTTTCAGAGAAACAGGGATAAATCACGCTTAAGATTATTTAAAACCGGTGATCAAAGTGGTGATTTCTAGCTGATGAAGAAGCTTTGAGACTTAAGCACCTTAGGTCCAGTGAAAATTATGACAGTGATTGTCATGACACCTCTCTGTATTCCATTGAATTTTATAGGATTAGAAACCCAAGGACATATTCAATAAAGTCTCTGTTATCTGTTTTATTATAGCCACCAGGATTCACTCCCAGCCCAGCAGATCCAAGATCACTGGCAGCCCCAATGATAGAGGGGAAAGGCAAATCGTAGAGACAATGGTAAAAAACTCCGCAGTGCAGAAGTAAGGATTACTGGTTGGATTTTCTCCACCCAGCATCCTAACTAGTAAGTAATACCTTCTGCCTCTTTAAGGTAGCTATTTATTTGCCCTGATATGGACAGAGAACATTTGCTTTGGCTTAAAAAAAAAAAAAGAATGTGTGCTCTAATGGAAGAATCAAATTATATCAGAAAAGGAAGCACTTTAAGCTTTATTGCTGTAGATCACTCTGCCTCCAGCTGTGAAACTGATTGATGTTTAAAGCCCCTGAGGCACCAGCAGCTGTGATGGCTGATTCAAATAAGAAAAAAAAATAGTGTACAAGTGTGCATGTGGGTGTGAATGCATGGGTGTGCAAATGTGTGCAGGTGGAGTAAAGGACTATATGAGTAAAATCTATTTTTGTAACTTTCTGCTAAAGATTTGCATAAAATTCTCTAAAATAAGTATTTAGATAGATATTGAATAGATACTTAGATATTTAGATAAAAAATTGAAAGGTGTGTGTGTGTGTGTGTGTGTGTGTGTGTGTGTGTGTGTGATGAGAAACAGAATCTATACGCTCAATTAGATGAATGTTTACTTCTATGACACCAAATGAAGGGCATGTGAATAATTAAAGGCCCCTAGATACAACATCCGTAGTAAAATTCCTGGTCTTATTTAACATATACTAATCTAGATGAGGATAGGGAAAAATTTAATAAGTAGTTTCAAGGTATAATTAAACTGAATTGGATTGGATTGAACTGAAAAGATGCTTAGACTAGAAGAATCCTTTTACTGTTGCATTCTTGATGCAATGGTTGGATCCAGAGATTTATTAAATGAAGAACAAAACACTGCTGGGAAGGACCCTATTCCAATCCAGTAATCCAAATTTTTTAAACTTACACACTCTCTCCCATCATTCCAGGTGAAAACACAAAGGTTCATGTAAAAAATGTTTTGCATCTGAGATCTAGGTGGTATCTAGTGAGAACATTTGGCATTGGCTTACATTTTCATAAAACATGCAAAACTTTCTGAATCTCTTAAGAAACCTACAGGTTTCCTCCATGGCTCTACTTTTTTTGTGCTTATCCAGAAGGCCAAAGATACACAAACACACACACACACAAAATGTACTATTGTTTGTGCTGATGAAGTAGATGGGAAAAAAAAAGAGTTGGGGTTTATTTGTATGTAATAAATAAATCCTAAAATAGACAAATTTTGAAAGTGAAGTGATATATCTTAGTATTTACAAAGTAAATCCCTTTAAAAGTTTGACTCAAAGTATCTTTAAAAAAATCTCTAACCAAGGTAGGATCACTGGTTAGAGCTCTTATCTTAGGATGAGTTTTTGTTCATAAGAGTATAATGGTGTTTTTAATTGGACCTCTTAGTACTCCTCAGTGAGCACTTTTCCCAGCCAAACCCCCACTCCTAATCCCATTATAAGCCTGCAGTTTTCCTTCCTGCTGTCTGCTGAAGGCTTTCTGCACATAGCCTTCGAAATTTTTCAGCTTACCTCTTTTTTTAAAAAATAATTTCATTCTTGCATGGTGAGTTAAATAGTTTAAATTGATTTCTGAGACCTATCAGCCTGGAAATTAATTTAAAAATTTATTAAGAACATTTCAAAGGAATGCTTGTGCTTACTTTTTCTCACCACAACTTTCATATTATTTCAAGCTCCCCTCCCACAGCTTGTAAACAGAGGCCTCAAAAGACAGCTGGAAGAGAAATGAGCTGTTTTTATCACAAAAATTATTATAAAATTGTGTCTTTGTTGCATAGACAAATATTGCTATTACCTTTCTAGTGGCATAACTAAAATGGAGAAGAATATGACCATTATGCAAGATGTGTCTTTAATGATTATGTTTCTTTCGTGAGATGTTCTTTGTTCTTCCACTGGGTATATTAATATAGTTCTCTTGCATTTCAGATGATAGTGCCCTGTTCTCTTTTTTTCTACATTGGAATCAGAGCATTCATTCTCTATTCTTCCTTTGGGCCAGGTTATTATCTGCCGTGGCATATGTCTCCTGATTCCTGATCTATGGCGGGGAAGAAATCCAACTGACTAAGCCCCAACAAGTGTGCCATCTCTGGAGTTTCTATACAGCAGGGCCTAGGGATGAATATCTAGTTGCAGAGACAGCTACTTTTCCTTGAGACTGCATTTGCTTAGAAAATGCAGTTTTAAATATGATCTTTTGTTATTTAGTCTTTGCAGGGGCTGCTTTGATTTAAATATTTGTGTCCCCACAAATGCATCATATATTGGAATCTAATCCCCAATGTGAAAGTATTAGGAGGTGTGGTCTTCGGGAGGTGATTAGGGAATGAGGGTGAAGCTTTCCTGTGCAGGCTTAATGCCTTATAAAAGACCCCAGAGGAAGCTGTTTTCTCTTCCCTGTGTAAGATTACAATAAAAAGGTGTTACCTGTTGGCAAGTGGGCCTTCCTAAGACACTGAATCTGGACTTCATAACCTCCAGAACTGTGAAAAAATAAGTGTTTATTATTTACAAATACCTGGTTTATGGTATTTTTGTTAAAGCAGCCCAAATGGTTTATATGACAAGGTCTCTATCTACATCAAGACTGTTAATCGCCCTTGGAGACACTACCACTTATCATTCTGCACTTTAAAAACTACCCACTTCCAAATCATTCCTGAAAAAAAAATGCAATTAAACTTGCAGGTATTTAGGAACCCAGAATATAAGAACTGTGGCAATATTGGGAGAATAAGTAAGACAAAATGCCCTCATTGTAGAATGTGGAACTTCATACCACCTTCTGTTTTCATCCATCATTATATTGTTTGCAAAAATTTTCACAAATATTATTTCATACAGATCATTTGCTCCCTTCTTCAACAGATATCTGACTACTGACTAGATGGAAGGCTTTTTGCTACGAACTAGGTGTGTATTGAAGGACATCAGTATATATAATCCAGGAATCATCCTTTAGGGTGATGGTGTTTGTTTCATAGCAGGATGTACAAATATTGAACACCTAACTATAAGGGAATTATTTAATTTTAATTATTTTTAGTGCTTTCAAGAAAGGTGGGGGAGCCAAACTTGCTTTGTTTCTGTGGACACAGAAGATTTCTGTATGAAAATGACATTGAATTAGGGTCTTGGAGATGAGTAGGACTTTGTTAGTTGAAGGGCCCATATTAACACTTCAGGCAGAAGATCACTTACTAAGATCACATAGAAGACGAGGGCCATGGAGAAAATGAAGAAGGTCAGTGGGCTGAAGACTCAACAGAGTAGAGAAAATAAGAGAAACCAGTCCTCACAGTAACACTTTTAGGGATGTTGACAGCTAAACTCCATGATGTTTTCACAAATGCAGGTGGCATATTTGACCAGATTTAACCAAAGTCCTTGCTCTTCCCCTTCCCTAATCTCTTTGTTCCTTGTCCATATATTCCTTGACCTGCCTACACATCAGGTAGAATTTCTGTGTTGTAACCACAAAAATGTTCACTGACAATGGAAGGGGGGTGGTTTACTGAAAAGAGATTGGGTCAAAAACAGAAAAGAAATGAAGGAATGAAGGACTCAGGTAGAAAAATATTGATAGACATTCCAAGGAATTCAGTAGGAGAATTCTCTTAGGCCATTCTATCCAACAAGCCAGTTTCAAACTTAGGTTCTGAGAGAGAAATGTCTGATTGGTTTAGCTTAGATTTAAAAAAGAAGAAGATCCTGGGATTATGTCAGCTCCAAAAAAACTTACATGAATTGGGGAGAGGCTATTCACTAAGGCAGGGATGTTGGGTACATTATGCATGGATTAATTATCTGAAGTAGGTTGTAACCACCTTCTATACTTCCATTTTGCTTGCAGCTAAACAACCACTAGTGTTAATCAGTTTCTGTTTTCCAGAATGGTTGTAGGTAGAAATGTGCAGATCTATAACTATGACTCTTTTATGTCAGTTCAGGGGCTTTGTATCTCTGATTTCAGGCTAAAAAAACAGTGAAACTTCCAAGAACCCCACTTTCCAAATTTACCGAGGACACTTATGCAAAGAGACTCTATTCTGGGTAAGTGATGCTTGAGTTATTACTGTTCAACCATACAAACAAGAGTTCCTTGTTTTTAGTAATTTTAGCCAATCCTTGTTTTATTTTCTGGTGAAACATTCATCTTTATTAATATTTTATTTTTTAAATTGTGGATAAAAAATGACAGCCTACATGGTTGTGAGAACAATTATGACTTTAGAAAAGCAGTTTCAATATCAGAAAAGCTGGAAGTATAAAGTTTTTAGCATAACTTTTTAAATTTGAGGAATATGATGGGTTTCTCTGAAAATTTTTAGATGACTGGCAAAATATCAATAAGAAAATAAAAATCATTCATAATAAGTTAAACACTATTAATTTGAAGATATTCTTCCCAATCTTTTCATTTGCATATTTATGATTTTTTTTTAAAGTGGAATAATATTATACATAGTTTGTTTTGCTTTTTTTCATTTAACATTAGACTGACCATTTTTTCAGGTCATTAACCTTCAACAGCAAGTTCTTTCAAATGGCTACTTAGAATTCTCTATTATGGAATAACCTACAATTTATTTAACCATGTCTTGACTGAAAACATTTAGTAAGGTTATAAATTTTATTATAAATATTGCTACAATGTAATATATGCATGTGTTTGATTTTTTTGGTAGGCTAGATTCTTAGAAGTTCAATTTATTTGTCAATGAGTAAAAAATATTTTAAGCAGATAATTTTACCAATGACTCTCCTCCCCAAAGTAATGAACCTATGCAGTCTTGGAACCAGCTTACTCTACCTCACAAAATTGGTCATGGATAACTGGGACAATGCAGAAATTCATAAGAAACACATTAAATATCCCCTATAAACGGTGAGAGAACTGTGGCTAACTTTCTCATTCTATTCCCTCCGAATATTTTTTCTGTACATCTTTATAATAAACATACTGCAGGTGTCTAGAGTGTGTGCATGATTCTGTTTAAATGTAGCATTTATTTATCTATAGTGTTCTTTCTAGTTTTATTCACTGTTTTCATTTAAAAATAATCTTTAAGAAAATTTTCCGGGGGCTGGGGATGTGGCTCAAGTGGTAGTGTGCTCGCCTGGCATGCACGTGGCACTGGGTTCGATCCTCAGCACCACATTCAAATAAAGATGTTGTGTCTGCCGAAAACTAAAAAATAAATATTTAAAAAATTCTCTCTCTCTCTCTCTCTTTAAAAAAAGAAAATTTTCAGAAGAGCTGGTAATATTTCATCTTATGGTTATTGTGTGTTAAATGTTTAGGCTAGTTACTCCTGGTGGGTATTATACATAGTACATCGATGAATTCATATATATATATATATAAATCCTGGCATACAGCTCTGATGAAATCCTTGGCATTAATTTCCAGAAATAGAACTGTTTGAACATGAAGCATAAACATTATAGGGATTATTTTATACATGTTGCCAAATTACCTTTGGGGAGGTTTTAGCAATTTATAATTCCACTAGCAGTGTATCATAGCATCCATTTCTTTCTACCTTCCTTAGTACTGAGTATTATTAATATTATTTCACCTTGGCTACTGAATATTCAAATGTAGTAGTTGGATTTTTTAAATTTACATGTCTTTGATGACTAGTGATTTTGACTTTTTTTATATCCATTGCCAATTTGTATTTTCCTTTTTGTGTTTTTTCTGGTTTAGCTTTTTTGCAATTTATTTTAGATTGAGTGGCTCATCTTTTACTTATGGGCTTACATGAGCTGTATAATAAAGACAAAACACTTTTCCCCAGGAAGAAACAAAGCAGTATGTGTGATTCCAGGACTAGCAGCAGCAGTGCTTGAGAATTTTGATAGACATGGAAATTCTCAGGTCCCACTGTACTCCTCCCTTACTGCAGGGAGCATCCTAACAATCCTTGCAGGCTTGCTAAAGCCAGCTGAAGTTTGAGGACTACCACATTAGAGAATCACAGTCCCTTCCCTACACAAGATGTGATTATTGTTTTCCTGAGAATGTCTGAAATAACCTGGTTTGCAGAGGGCACTAAGAGATTGCTGATATGTGACAATGTTTGAATTACAGAGATGGCAGCTTAATTTGGGTCCTACCTATTAATCTCTAATAGTAAAAATATTTTTGAGACAGGGTTATCACTATGTTGCTCAGGGTGGTATTGAAATGGGATCAAGCAATTCTCCTGCCTTGGCTTCCCAAGTAATTGAGAGTATAGTTGTTCACCACTACACCCAGCTCTAATAGTATTATTTACCAAAAATTATTTCCAAAATATTTAAAAAATAAGTACTAGCCTGGGACCTTATCAATCAGCATGAACTTCTTCATTGGTCAGGGTTCTTGATGATTCCCTGCTATATGGGTTTTTAACACTTTAGTTGTCTGAAGAAGAGTCAAGCAAACAAAAGTCCTTGTGGAAGGGCTGGGTGGCTGGGATTGCAAGAAGGATGCCTGAGGGGTTTGGGACAGCATGTATTTACCAATCTGTGTGGAAATACACAATCGTTTAGCAATCTGTATAGATGTACCTGTGAAAGTAGGACTGAGACATCTGCTCTATTTTGCAGCACTATTCTTAGGGTAGTTAATTGTAAACTCTGTGAGGTAGAAATTGTGCCTCTCCATCTTCTTACAACCTGTAGTATTTTTATTCATCTCACATAATAAGAGTTGAATAGGTATTTATTGAATGAATATTGATTTTCAAAGTGAAGATTTTGAGACTAAACTGCTTAAATAGAAAACACAAAAAGAGGGGTTAAGTCCTTCAGGACTTCACATTGTAACTAGCATGATCTATTTACAC
Organism: Callospermophilus lateralis; assembly: GCF_048772815.1. Lineage (NCBI taxonomy): Eukaryota > Metazoa > Chordata > Mammalia > Rodentia > Sciuridae > Callospermophilus > Callospermophilus lateralis. The sequence goes on from NC_135310.1 coordinate 65,834,828, forward strand.
AGGAGAACATTCTAGTATGATACTGACCTGATGACTGTAAAGAAAGGTCTGCTGGGAACTAAATTTAGAAGAAATTCTTTGTGTTTATTTCATCAAGAGAGTAGTTTACCCCAAGATCCCACCTTTGACTACGGCACCTGTGTGGGTGGATGAAAATGGATGAGAAGTAGAAGAAATGATGGACATTGTTTGGCCTTTGTGTTCATGTCCTTCTAATGCTACCTACTAGGTCAGACACACGTCTATGTTCTGATCACCAGTGGTTGTACCTTTGGGCAAATACTGAGAGTACCTGGCAACTACTATATATGTGAATTTAAGGGTTTTTTGTTTGTTTCTTTTTTTTAAAAAAAACAAAATATACTTTAACATACACTTAAATATATTTTTAATATATATTATATTTTGTGTAGGATAGTCCATAATGAATTTGCTTGAAAGATGTAACCATTGTTTGAAATATGTAAACTTTCAAAAATGTTTTTAAGTCCTCCAGGTCTATTTTTTCAAATCCAGCAAGCAAGAGTTACTGTACAATATACCATGTTGTTATGACAACTGATGATCTAGAACAAGTAAAACCCGTGAGGATGAAGTACACCATTCAGCATAATGCACTTTATTCTGTTAAAAAGAAAAGTTATTTTTTCCTTTGCAAATGAGACAATATGATGGGGAAATTAAATTAAATGGTGATGTTATTCCCTGAGGGCAAAACAATTCCATTCAATAAATTAATTTTACATCAGTAACTCTTTCTTTTCTTGAAACTGACAGTAATAACCTGACAGCTTAAAGCTCTAATAAACTTCAAGATCAGTGTGACTACTCTACTTGTACAAAAGGAAAGTCAGGAGTATCACAGGTATGATAATCATTCTCTGTTCATCACAAAGAGGAGAAAATCCTCCAAATTCAATTTAACTAACTGCATTTATGTGATGAAACAGGGCACTTAAAATAGTTTTTGACAGGATGTGGTTGAGCATCCTAACATTCCTATTCTTCAGAAAGGTCTCTAAACCTCACTGACATTTTACATTAAGCTATTTTAAATAAATAACCCTTGAAACCTATCAGAAAAAGAATTTTATCATCCTAATGAAAAAATAATAATAAAAAAATGAGGCAAGGAGGAGGGGCAGACACCTGTGATGGAGCCTCAGGCTTAAATAAAACCAGCAAGTTTCAACCTAGTGATTCAGGGATGTGTTAGGGCTTCTAAATTCTGAGCAATCAAGTTTATCTGGAAACTACCATTTATAATGAATACTGGCAAGGGGGAAACTCCAGGCTTTGTGTCTTCATTTCCCCATCTCCACCTCTCTATCCTCAAATGAGCCAACAAGAACAAATATTAACCCCCAGGCATAGAAGAAGTCATCTCTTTTACTATTCTTCTCATAAAAACTTTATGTTTCTCTGAAAGTATTTTACAACCATGACAGAAAATATTATCACTGATTCCGGTAGACTCACATTGGCCGAAGCCTGGGAATTCAGCCAGAACTGAAGAGCAAGTCCCCTTTGCATCCTCTCCAGGGTATGACTTCATCGCTAATACTTTTGTACCTCCACACCAACCCCTGGGTAACAAACCGGATGTATTGTGCCAAATATCACTGCACTTATAATTTTTCATTTTCTGATGATACTGATAAATGATTTGTGAATGTAACAAAAAAAACATTAAATGGAATAAAAAAGGACTGCTCAGTTTCTTTGCTGCATTGAATGGTTCCAATTAGAGGCTGAAGGAGTCCTGCTGCTTTTTCATCATTCAAGTTTATGACATAGCACATATCCCAGAGGTCCCAGCATTCTGAAGACTCAAAGAGAGATGTCACCTGTACATCCAAATAGATTACAGAGGTCTGTTAATCTGCAAAAACATGGGTCTCTCCAAAACAGGAGGCATGTGCTACCTGTTTCGTAGGACATACAATTTAATTGCTAAGGCCCTGCAATTATTCACAAATCATTTTGAACACTGAGCAATTAATCCCAAATCTTAGCTCGACAGCCTTTACTACAGCTAGAGAGTTATATTTTAAACGGTTTAAGGCAGCTAGCTGCACACATTTTTCAGCTCAAGCTAACAGACTGCTCAAGCTTTTGTCATCTTTACCATCAATCAGTCTAACACAGAAAGCCATGTATTTGATGGAGTATTGAGGTATAACGTACAAAGAGGGGAACATTTCTGCTCCAAGGAGTCTCAATCCCTCCCTCTAAAGAGAAGAGATTTAGGTGCCAGTGCTTCTGTAAATGGTTATGTAGGAATAGGAGGAGGCATTAGTTTGGGTTTCAATACTGAAATAACCAGTGCTGTATATATCAACCTTTAATTTTCTTTTGGTGCACTCAGTTATTTGGTTGTCTAAAAGTGTAAAACCAGAGAGAACCCCACATTTTCTGTGGGATGTAAATGACCAGTACCCACTATAGTCTTGCACTCAAAACGGATTAGCTCTTATCTCTAACTTGGTGGTTAACAAGATGCAAACAGGGCTGAAAAGGTCACACAGGTGATTTCAATTGGCACCTTAAGGCAATTTTAGTCCTGCATAACTACTCTCAGAGGGCTTGTTTAATGGCCCTATTATAGGTATGATTCTGTAACAATATGATTGACCTAATAACAATACCTCCACTGCTAGTTTTACATTCCATTTAATGTCAACACTAGGAAATGACCAATGACCACTGTTACTTAGAATGAATGAGAGAAAAAAGAATGCCTTTTTTAGCTGAAAAAAAATAAAAATAAAAAGAACTTCATCAAAACCCTCCAAAATGCCTACTGTGGATTCCTAGTTAAATAGAAATCCAATTCAACTTCTTGTTCAATTCAATTTCCTTAAAGTATCAGGGCTAGTTATATGTCATTCATTTATTCACTAGGCAACAAATTCTTATTGGATATTTAATATGTGCTCAACATGAAGCTGTGACTCTAGTGACAAAGAAGAGAATAAATTAAATGAGCTATCCTGAAGCTTATGGAGAGGTTAGCAAGGTTTTTCTGCAAAATACTAGGTAATACATATTTTTTAGTTTTTCTGCTATAGGAAAGTGGTTACAGACAATACATAAACAAATGGGTGAAGTCATGTTTCAACAAATCCTTACTATAAATATAAGTGGGGAGATAGATTTGGTCTGCAGCTGTATTTTGGTGTAATGTAGCATATAGTGGGGGAAATAGACAAAAAAGCAGGAGGATTAAGTGAAATATTTATTAAGCAAATAAAAGAAGGAAATGCTGATAGAAGTGTATGTGTGTGTGTGTGTGTGTGTGTATGTATATGTTGGTTGGCTGAGAGGTTTGAGAGGTTGCAATGATGGGGTCAAAGTTGTTTTTGCTTGAATGAGCACCTAAAGAAAGTGGTTGAATCTTGCTGAAATTTGAAGTAATACACTTCTAAGCAGAGAGAATGGCAGGTTCCAAGGTTCTGAGGACTTCTATATGAGGCCTCAAGCAAAAGCTATCCAGTGATTAAGGAAGAAAGGTAGCAGGGGCATAAATCACATAAAGAGAGGGGCAGCAAATTTGGGATTCTGGACACCGGTAATTCTAAAGACTTTGTTGTTGTTTTTTTTTTTTTTTTAAATCTGAAACCATATGAGGGATTTGAGTACAGGAATGGAATGATCTTCTTGGCTGATTTCCTGGTGAAAAGATTGCCCGGACCCAGGGTAGAAACTGGGAGACTAGGTGCAAGATGAAGAGTGTTCATGCAGGCTGGAGTTAGTGACAACCTGAACCAATGTAGGAGCAGTGGAGGTGATGGGGAACTATGGTTGTGGTTTTAAAGTAGAGCCAGGATTTCTGGAGCATTTGTGAAAGAGAAAGAAAGGAATAAAAAATGGCTCCAATGTTTTAACTTGCTCAACTAGAGGAATGGAATTGCCATTTACTGAAACAAGGACACCTGCAGGAACAGCAGTCTTTTAGGACCATAATTTTGAAGGTAATAAGTTTGAAATTTCTATTTTTCTTTTTCTTTTTAGGCATTGAAATGGAGATGTTACATAGGCACTTGGATACTGCATGAGTATAGAGCTGAAGGAAAAGTTCTAGGCTGGGATTCTAAATTAACAACTGTCAGCATATGGACAATATTACGGATGAAATGACTAACAAAATGAACATAGGAAATAAATACATGAGACTGAGCCAAAGTTGAGGAATTGGAGAGTTTTTAGAATAATCAACCAAGGAATCCAAGTCACTTTACATTTAGGTTTTTTGGATATGAGTTTACATACTATGAAACTACATGCAACAGCTAAATATAATGGAAAATATTTTGCATAAGTTTAGATAAAATATTTTGTTCTTCATTGAAATCTTTATACACATATCCTCTAGGACTGAAAGTATAAAATACAGGTAAATCTGGGAGAGAAGTTTATAATTGCTTTTCTTTGAGGGCAGAAACTAGTCTTTGTCTATGTTTACAACTAGTGTTTGATACATATTCCACTTTTATATACGTTTCTGCCACATGATGGACTTAAAGCTTGAACAAATTATTCTAATCCAAGGATTGCTCTTTGAGAAAATACAGTCAGGACTGCAACTTTTCCATTTTGTATTCATAATTGTTCATCATTTCCTATTAATTATTCGAAAATGTCATTCCCACATTGCCTGCACAGTACTATAGCTACCTGTTGAAAAGCATGTCAAACAATTGGAGTGTCCCTGGGCCCAGTCATCAGTCAAACAATTGAAAGTATATGAAACTAGAGGCAGTGGCAGTGGCAAGGAGGCAAATGACACATTCTATTTTTGGTTTTGCAGCCTCCTCATGAGTTATTCTTGGCAAACCAGCCTCTCTGGGTACAGTTTTCTTATCTGTAAACTACATTTACTAACAGTTTTTTCATAACATTTTTTGATATTTTTTTCCTAATTGAATTGATAAGTTACTCTGGCTTGAGTGAAATTTTCCAATTTGTTCATATTCTATGACAATGTTAGTTACATAATTCTTTAAATATTTCATGAATCCAGCATTTTTCCAAAATATTTCACATACTTACACTTTTATATACCCACATATATACTTCTATATTTCACATTCAATTCAAAGGGGCATGTGTTGTTCTCCATTCAAACAGATGCAATATCTTCTAGTCGGAATTTACATTTTCACTGCACAATAGCAAGAAAATGAAGCAAGGAAACTTTTCCAATAAAAGGGAAGTGGATGCAAATGATGGTCACTTAATAAGAGCTGCATTGACCACGTCCATCTTCCTTTTTTCTCCATGCTCTTTTTTGTGGGCTGCCAGATTGTCTCCTAGCTGGAGGTGACAGACAGCCCCAGTCCAGATTGCATCTACAGACAACCCATCTGGGAATTGTCTGTGTGAGTTTCAAAGATGTTCCCTGTGGCAAAAACCACTTTATAAGTCTCTTTTTAAACTTTAGGTTGTGTTTAAATGTGTCTTAATAGTTATTGTCTGGTATGTGACTGGGTGAACACCTCTGTTCACAGTGCCTGGATCTTTCTTTAGCTGTGTCCTCGAACCTGGTGGTATAAACAGGTTAGAATTAACTACTTTTATAACATGTTGTGTTGGTCATTCTTCTTGTCCTATTCCTTCTGTGATGACTCTCATTTTTGAGGTTCACTACTTGAGTATACACAAGACAATGGGCATTTGGAAGGAGGAAATAATGGTTTTATTAATTTTAATTATGTGATTCCTCCCATTCTTACCCCTATGAGTAAAGATCATTTTTGAAATATTTTGTGAAACATTTAACACTTGTATAACATTATTCATTTAACATACATATTACATATTGTATATATTGCATATATGTAACATTGTATTTTAAAGGTATGTTATGATAGGCAAGAAAGGTTTGTAGATTTGATTCTCCACGTTGAACCAGAAAGAAAAGATAAAAAAGATAAAATAAATGTTCTTGGACAAATGGAATGAAAAAGAACCACTGACTTGAATACTTAGAATGGTGGTAAGACGTAGCTGAATATATGTGACTACATGACCAATATGATTCTGCAACCTGTACACTCAGAAAAATGAGAAATTATATCCCATCTGATTCAAATGTATGGTATGTCAAGGTTATTGTACTGTCATGTGTAACAAATAAAAAAAAAGATGTAACTGAGATTCTAGAGGCGGACTGGGGTTGGAAACAGAGAAGGGAAAGATAGGAAAGCAGTGGGGCAGGTAGGAAATTCAAATGTCTATTCATATTATATGAAACTGAATGGAATCAATAAAGAAATATATTGATACATCCTTTTGACATTAAGAACATTTGACTATGAATATAACTGTCCTGCCCCTGTTCTTTTCTAATAAAAGATTGGGTTTGTTGTTCCTGTTATATATGGTAGGATGTGATGACACTGTTGCATTTGTGAAAACCAAGACAATTACACTGTTAGTCATTCTCCCAATAAAGCATATTGCATAAATGAGTAAGTAGCATGCCACCATGTCACCTTTAGTGTTAGTAGAATGGAATATGGAGGGAGAGAGAATTCATGCAAGCCTTTACAGTATAGCAATATTCTCTAATTGGTAAGAATGAGATGAGAACAAATGTGATCAGTAGAGAACCTCTAGGGGTTACAAACCTCAGTGATGTTTAAACTCAAATGATGTTTTGTTATGACAGTTTATTCAAAATAGCCCAGTCATTTTTTATAGGAGGTACTGAATAGGAAAAGTTATGAAGAGAAATGAATATTTACTGAAGAATTTCTAAAGAGCAGTGGATTGTTTTCAGAGAAAGAAAAGAGATTCAGGAACAAAGTGTTAGTACTGGTAGATGAATCCAGGCATCAAGAAAACTTCATTTGAGGACAGCAATAGAATGTAATGTTAGATGATAAAGTACAGAATTTGAGGATAGAGCAGGCGCCAAGGGAAGAATAACATGAATTGTGGATTGAATCCACCAGTGTAATGGTATAAGAATAGAACGTTTCAGTGACTTAAAATGCAGGCAAGAGTAGGGAAATATAGAAGATCCCACCTTTCTGTAACCCATCAGTACACACTTAAAAGAAGCAGCTCCTAAAAGACAAACTGTTAATTCCAGAATAAACCATTCATGCAGAAATCCCTAAGGAAGGATATTCCAATATCTTCATCCCAAGCAGAGTGTAAAGTTAGACAAATTTTATAAGTTCATGCAGTTGAGAGTAGACAAATAAGCAAATGTCAAAATGAGTTCTAACAGGAGCTCATGAAGGGGCAAGCTGAGTTAACCAACCTTAGAGAGCTTGAGGTGCACAGGTAATATCCAGGGTTCTCTCCACTGTTACAATAAGTTCTCAGAGAAGACAAAGCTAAGATTTAAAATAATTAAGATGGTATCTCAGCTTGGATTTCTTTCTTAATGAATAACCTAGAAATAAATAACTGTAGAAATACTTTCTACTTCCTCCTTTCTTAAAAATGATTAGCATCAGGTACATAGGTCTTTTTCAAGGATGAAGAGAGTAAGGACATCTCCTACTTTTTTCTCTTCATAATGCATGGAGCACCATCCACCTTCCACTTCAGAGAGAAAGAAGGGTACAAGCTGGTGAAGTTGGAAAGCCTTTGAGGAATTTTCCTTTCATATAGGAGGACAATTAGGAAAAGTGGAGGTAGCTAGAAAACTGGTGTGGACTTTGTGACTGATCAGATAAAAACGAGAAATAAATGCTTCAAATCCACAGCAGCAACCCAAGCTCTAAATTCTCCAGCCTGGACTATAAAATTCCAACCATATCCTTCTCATGGGACTGGTAGGGACTCCAGGAAAATGTGTACATAATAATTAAAAAGAGGTACGTTCTGTTATTCTTCCATTGCGTATGACAAATTGTGACAAATGTAGATGCTTAAAACAACACACATTTGTTATCTTACAGGCAAAGCTTATTTGGATTCCCTGCTCAGGGTCTCAAGGCCACAATTCAGGTGTTGGCTGGGCTGCATTCTTATTTGGAATTCAAGATCTTCTTCCATCTTTGTTTGAATTGTTGGCAGACTTTGACTGCCAACATTTTGTCTCTCTCTCTTTTTTTTTTTTTTTGTTCCATATGATTAAAGGAGTAAGGCCATCAACACCTCTACTCATCTCTACAGACAGTTCTCAACATGGTTACTGACTTCTTCAAAACCAGAAGGAAAGCATCTCTTTCTTAGGGAAGGGTCCTGATTAAATTTGGCTTGCTCAGAACAATGTCCTTTGTTATTAATCAATATTAAATCATTATTATAATCTTTAATTAAATCAGTATTAACTAATTTGGAGACTGTTTTATTGAGCTTTTTACCATAACCAAAATACCTGACAAGAACAATTCAGAGGAGGAAAAATTTATTTGGGCCTCACAGTTTCAGAAGTCTCAGTAGGTAGAGAGCTGATTCCATTGTTTGGGCCCAAGACAAGGCAGCACATCATGGTGGAAGGGCCCAGTATGGATAATTGCTCAGCTCTTGGCAGAGGTCAGGAAGAAGAGTTAGAGAGAGAAAGGCATCTTCCCCCTGGAAGAACAACCCTTCACCTCTTGCAGCCATGCCTTTCCTGCTTACAGTTACCACCCAGTCAGCCTATTCAAGCTAGGATGGGCTAACTAGGGTTCAGATCTCATAGTCTAATCATTTCACTTCTGAATATTCCTGCATTAACAGGAACACCTCATATTCAAACTGTAACATAAAGTTAATTATATCCATAAAAGTCCCTTCACCTTTTCATAGGAATGACATCCCATTAGATTCATAAGTCCTACTCATAATCCATAGAAAGGAGCAATATATAGTCTATAAAACAGAGGGATGGAATTGAGGACATCTTAACAATATGCTTACCATATAAGCATCAAGCATGACAATAGGTGGATCTCAAATAATCATTATTCTTCAATTCTTCTGTAAGCTTTACCTGGATCCAGTTCCCTTTCAAGGTCAAAAGAATTATAAATAGTGCAGTCTGAGTATATAATATGGCTTTTCTGAAGTATACTGTGTTGAGTCTGGAGTCTCCCACATGCTGTGGGATGAAGAGAGTTGGTGGACACTGTTGTTGTGCTGGGCTCCACTAGTGGGTGTGATTCAGTACTGGCATGGACTCAGTCCAGCCGCTAATGTGTTGTTCCACTCCTATCATCATGTTGGAGGGATCCTTCACCTTCCCCACACAGATCCTCCTTGCTAACATAACACATGTGGTGAGATAAATGTTGAGAAACCCTTTGTGCAACCTCCTCTATTCCTCAGCCAACATGTTCCCAAGTGTGAAGAAGTGGGAACTAAGTGTGGGAGGCTTTGCTTGGGGATTTCTGTAGAGCCTGAGGAAGCAAAAGGGTGTAATGGATTAGCACACAAGTGTTCTTTCCTCATGTGTTTATAACTTCAAAGAGTCCAGTATTCTCAGTGTCAAACTACATGACATAGTGAGCATTCTAGGAAGACTATTCCCTCAGGAACCTTGAGTTAAGAAACCCAGTCCACCAACCCAGGAATGTAAATTTGGTAGCTTTGTTGATATTAAAGAAAACAGCAGAATCTGCATACCAGGTTGGTGATTCTTTCCTTAAGCCTGCACAGATGCCAAACTGCTCTGTGTAGGTGTTGAGACTAATTGTTTTCTTAGTTTATAGATCAATTTGACCAAGGAAGAAATTCAGAGAATCACGAATTTGCAAAGAAACCTAATTGGCAGGAATCAAAAGTTAGAAAAGACACCTAACAGTCTCAAGGGGTCTTTCCCTCCTCAATCCAGGAGAGCTAATATGACTTTAATAAATCTACTGGGTATACTTGGGCAGGTCAGAAAGAGAAGGAGAGCCTATAAAGATCTATCTAGACAAAGCAACTCAGAAAGAAGCCATTCGTTTTATAACTGCTGTCTTGATATTTAGAGGGACTTTACTCCCAATTGACCTGTATTTTGAAGTTCGTGACAAAAGGACAGATTGGGAAGGTCTGGTTCAGAACACAGCTAAACTGAAGAGTATACTTAGAGACCCACAGTCTCTGGCAGCTTAGCAAACCTGGGGACCATTGTAACACTGGGTACCAGAATAAACACTGTGACTCTTAAGAAATGTGTCCCAACTTTCATTCAGGTGTTAGGATATTGTGCAAGAGTTGGGAGTGAATCAATAAAATTAAGGAGAATGCCTCTAAACTTATCCCTAGATGTGTCAGTGTACCTGTTATAATCAGTGCCACTATATGATGCAGTCTCAAAGTCAAAGTTATTGATCATTAAGAACATGCAATTCATCATGAAAAATGCTTAGGAAAGGGAGAAGACCCATGGCAATATTGGATAATGATGATAAGATGCACTGTTTAAAATTAGTTGCCATTACCCAATGAGGACTAGAGGACCCTATCTTCACCTTCACTGAGAAAATTGAAAGAAAAAAATGTGGAGAAATAAAGAATAATGAGTAGCATCCTTAAGGTAAAGACTCAATGACACTCTGGTCTTGGGGAAGTGTCTTATTTCCTACTTCCTCTTCAGGAGTCAATTTCCAACCACAACCTGGACCATTACCTGGAAGCCACAGATATAAATTCTTCAGGGCTCTGTCCCATCTTGTACAGGAATATGGGTAATATATTATGTTAAAATGGTTGACTACCAACTCATCAGGGAGAGCTCCTGAAGAAATTTTGGTGAAAGTCACCAATATGGTGACTATTCATCTCTAGCTAAGTCCAAGTAGATACTGGTTGGGTTGGAAGATGATGGAGCACTGACAGAACTGCTTCCAACTGAGTGTAGAAAAAGATGACACACGACATTGGAAGGACTTAAATATTTCCAATTGGCAGAGAATGTGGCAAGACAGGTAATGTTACTCCACAAGCTAATTCATTCTTTCCTGTCCTCACCCACAGTAGAAAAGGAATCTTTTAGCTGGACAACACTGGACAGCACTGCAAAGTGGCCAGGAAGGATCACTACTCAATGGCTATAAAGTAGTTGCTTCACTGAATTAAGGGAAAAATTGTGATGGAGCAGCCATGCCAATGGATTGTGCCAGCTCTGATGAACAAAAATGGAAAAGAAGAACTTAAACTTGAGTTATGTATAACTAAAAAGAACCAATAAAAGGAGAGAGACATGGGCAGGGCAGCAGAATACAACAGACACTAGTAAATGTATAAACGTGGCTGTATAAGCAATGTGATCCTGCAATCTGTACACGTGGAAAAATAAGAATTCATACCCCATTTGAATCAAATGTATGATATGTCAAGATCATTGTATTGTTTTGAGCAACTAATAAAAAAAAAAAAGAGAGAGAGACAAAGCAGAATTGACTAGAGCTCTGGAGGTGGAGGAAGGATAAAACAGATCCTGAAAAGAGGACGGAGCGTTAGGAAAAAAAGAGAAAGAACAAAACCACAGAAAGCAATGCCACCTGTAATTCTAAGACAGATTTAATTTAATCAATCATTATTGATGACAGCAAAGAAGCAACTTTCATCATCTTCCCATTTCAAGCAACAGGTTCAGTTAAGGTTCTTTGCATTACTAGACCATCCATGTTCTTAAGAGATTGCAGGATGCTTATCTTATCCATAAGCTTAGATTTCCAGCAACAATTTATCTCTTTTTTCTTTTCTCTTACTTCCTCTTCAGGAATCAATTTCCAACCACAATCTGGACCATAACCTGGAAGCCACAGATATAAATTCTTCAGGGCCCTGTCCCATCTTGTACAGGAATATGGGCAATATATTATGTTAAAATGGTTGACTACAGCTCACCAGGGAGAGCTCCCTGAAGAAATTTTGGTGAAAGTCACCAATATGGTGACTATTCATCTCTAGATAAGTACTATATATTAAGCCCAGGATCTAGCACACACTAGGCAAGCACTCTACCACTGAGTTACATCCCAGCCCTTTTTGTCTTATTTTGAGACAGGGTCTTGTTAAATTGACCAAACTGGCCTTGAACTGTGATCCTCTTGCCTTAGGCTCCCAAGTAGCAGGGATTTTAGGCTGTGCCACTACACTTGGCTGCATTTTATCTTTTTTGAGTAAAAATATTATGTGGTTCAAATGAAGTAAACAGTGGCATCAGTTGCCTTATTAGACAATAAGAATGAGGAGGGTGGTCTCCATGCTATACATGGACTCATTGTAAAGCAGGTGGCAATGACTTTAGATCATCACAAAGTTTCAGACAGCAGCAAGAGGGCATATACACAGGAATATATGATTTTTTAAAATAAAGTATATCCCTGTAGGTAAAATTTTAATAAATTAAATGGTATTTAAAATATACTGGAACATTTTTCAATGCAGTGGAACTTTTGTAAAGCATTTAGTTTCCTTAGCCATTTTGAAAATTATACTTGGTCATATGCTCTCCTAATGTTGACAGCCTTCTCTGGGCTGAGCAATTGGAGGGAAGCATAAGCAAAATTCCTATGATGAAAATATGATTATTATTCTCTACTCACATGACACTAGGTCTGGGAGAAAGATACCCTAAATTATCTGAATTATGGCAGTTTTATAAAATAGCACCTCAAATTTTGTCTCATTAATTTTCTTTTTAACCTATCAGATTATTTCTCTCCTTAAAATAAGGAAATTTTAGTAATCCATGAAATGCAAATAACAGTACATAACATACAGAGGTACAGCATGTCATCAAAATCAGTTCAGAAGTCTCTGAATAAATGATATTCTATTTATTTATTTTAAATGCAGTATTCCATTTTGCTGATTTAGAACTGAATGCAGGCAGGAGAAGTACTTTAAATATATTTTTAAATTATTAATTTCCTAGTGAAAACAATCCAAAACAGAGTTCTTATCAAAGGATTATTTTGTATAAATGTATATGTTGTTAGTTCTTGTATTATATCTTCATCAATAATTTATAGCTATAATATTTCAGCTTTCTATGGGAGGCTATAACATTTTTTCCCTGTGATTTATTGTCAGCATATCATCTACCACTTTATAGGTAGTTCCTATCAAGTATCTTTGTGTTTGTGTGTGTGAGAGAAAGGGGAATAAAAAGAGAGGGAAAGAGAGAGAGAGAGAGAGAGAGAGAGAGAGAGAGAGAGAGAGAGAAAATGAAGGATAATATTTAACAGGTTATATTTTGATCAATTCTGATGCACAAAGAGATGCCAAACTTCTTTGGGAATATAATACCTTACATTTGTGTATTACTTTACAGTTTTCAAAATACAGTTATATATATATATATATATATATATAACATAATATATAACATTATGTATTATAATTACATAATATATAACTACATATAGTATATATATATATACACACTTATATACATGTGGTTAGGGGTAGAATTCATGTGCTCTACCACTGAGCCATACCCCCAGTCCCCAGATACACTGTTAAATATGTTCAAATTATTTTACAGTCTTTCTCATATGAAATCACATTTTATAAAATTTATAAACTATAGTTAAATGTTGACTTTTAAAATTTTGAGAATAAGTAGTTGTTCTATATATATATATATATATATAAACAATGAGAAAAGAAATATTAAACATGCAGTACATTGTGCAAACTCTTTGTATTACCTTTTGTGTCCTGTCCTGCAATTTCACTGTGTCTGAACTTCTTGCTTTCAAAGTTCCATTGGTAAAGGAGGAGTCTATTAACCTCAATGGAATTATTGCCAAATAAACATCCCTGATTTTGTGGGCCAATTGAGCAGTTTTATAAGAATATGACAAGGGAGACTAAGAGAGAAATGTGTCAATGTATGTTTTTTGACATTGTCTGTAGGCTCAGGCTCTGTAAACAGAATTTGAAGACTGGGGTAATATATGAGAGTGTGGTGTGTGTAAGAGAGATATGGAAGAGTGCAGATAAGTATGTGTGTGTGCATGCACATGCATGTGTGCAAGGATAAGTGGCCATGGGTGGAATATGCCTATATTGAGGAAATATTTGCTGAGAAAACTTGTTGATGCTATAAAAAAATTTTGTGGACAGCATGACATCAATAAAGCCTATAATGGCCCTTTGGCAAGGAGCTTTAGAAATGTGAAAATATCTATGAGAGTTGGTTCCTGACTTTAAGAAACTTAATTTCATAAGGGGTACCAAAAATATAAAGATGTAACAGAGAGCAAAATCTAATATATAAACTCCTAAATTGACTGTGTGTAGGGTGGGGGTAGGGAGAGTGGTGGAGAGGGGGAAGATGCTGTACTAATGATGATAAAAATTCCAAAAGAGAAAAGTTAGTGTGGGTTAGAAACAGGAAACATATATTGCAAGGTGAGCATTTAGATTAGTTTAGCAAAGGTTTAGAATGTTGTGTGTGTGTGCGTGCACACACACAATCATAGTGAGGAGAATGAATATTCTCTACTAGGAAGAAAAGAGTGCTCAAAGCTCAACAAGGCCTTCATTTATTAGCAAAGTATGGTACTGAAAACCACCAGCTCTGTCAGGAATTGAGGATACAAAACACAAGTTTCCCTTTTGTCATAACTTATTTACAAAAATGATAAGTATATTCATGTTTCAAAGCATGATTTTAAGATCCTAGGTTCTCTCAGCCCACTCTCAAATCCCAGTGGGCTGGCAGAGTTTGTCAGAGACCCTGACTAGCTTCCTTTCCTTTAAAAACAACAAAGAAACAGAACTAGGAACACCCCCACCCCCCCAAACTCCGCCAAACTTCAGCTCTGTCACATTTTAAAAAATACTTGTTTTATTTTGTTAAATATTAAATTAGTTATTTTCTTAAGTATAAGTAGATCCAATAATTATTATACTTTGATAAGTGAAAGGCTGGGAGGGCTCATAGTTGGAAACCAGCTGCTATGTGAAATTAGACCTTAACTTAGCTTCCTGGCAAGCCTTTCAGGCTCTGTTCATTTGGGTTGAGGTTTCTCCTGCTTAGTTTCCCACCCTGATACTTTGTCCCCTGGCTACCTGTACTTCCAAGGCATCTCCCATACCCCTATCTGTTTCTACTTATCACATGGTTTGTGTGTCTGTCATGTTCACTAGACTGTGAATTTATTTATTTTTAACAATTATGACTAACAGCACACCCAGCATCTGGTTTGCTGCCCATTGTCAAATAATTTGCTGTCCTTGGTCCGAAAGTGTACAGGATATTCCAAGTAAAAGTCATAAGAAGCAACTTTGGCAGCTGTGGGATTTGAAGTAGCAAATTTGACAGACTCCTGGACCTTAAGGGGTAAAATAAGCCTTAGAAATATTTTATCCTTTCATTCAGTAAACATATCGCACTTGTGGGAAGGAGAAAAATGACAGCTCATACCAACAGAATGGAGGCTTTTACTCTTGGAATATCAAGTAGAATTGAATTAAATGTCACTTGAAATTTTGTCTTTGGGTGAGTGTGGGGAGAGAGAGAGAGATAGAGAGAGAGAGAGAGAGAGAGAGAGAGAGAGAGAGAGAGAGAGAGAGATATCCCACTATCTAAAGTCATAAGTGAATCCTTTTGGAAACAAAGTGCCAGAGTGCTCATGCTCACAGCAAGAAACAGGTTCTAAAAGTAAAGATCTGGGCTTTGAACCCTGCTGTGAAGGGCGACTCTTTCCAAATCAAAGGGTGCGAAGGGGCTGTAGAGCTGCTCTACAACTCTGGCACTGATCAAAGCCTTTATTTGCTTCTGCTATTTCAAAGAGCAAGCTATGAATGGCAGATTAGTGCCCTAATCCTCCTATCCACAACTCATCCCCTTCCAAATTTAGACAACCAGGATTTTCTAACACCCCCAGGATGCACAGCCAAACTACACCTGTGGTTTCCTTCAGTACAATAAACTCTCACTTATCTGGTTGTCAATGGTTTATAATTGGCCATCAAATGAAAACTTACTTGTGAATTTCAATGGACAGAGCTCTCTAAAACATCTCTCTTTTATTTGTTTAAGCAAAGCCCAATATGTTGAAATAATAGCAAAATAGAAACAAACAGGAATAGGACAAAATAGAAAAAGAACTCTATTTCACTGCTGATTGATTTAGCTCTGGAAAAAATGGCCATAATACATCATACTTTGGGCTTCCTTTTGACTCTGTAGTCTCTTTAATTAACTTTCAAGCTCCTCTCCTAGCCCCTTTCTTTCCCTGTGTTCTCTGCCTTAGAAATCCAAAAGATGTTTCCATTTGTCTCTCACTCAGGCAGGTAACACAGGAGGAACACCAATATGGACCATATGTCAGGAGCAAATAATGCATCACCTTGTAGGCCACTTTTATTTTGAGAAAAATTGGTTGTCTCCATAACAGGTTATAAGTATGGGTGTGATATGATCTGATTTATGTTGGCCGAAGAACACTTTGGTTGCTATAATGAAAATAGTCAAGGAAGGCAAGGAGAGACACAAAGAGATCCGCTGACATTCATCCAGGTGGAGATTTCTGTGTCTGGTGGTGGTGGAGGTAGTGAAATGTGGCTGGAGTCTATATCTAATTTGAAAGTCAGACAAACATAATCCATTGATGGATATGATCTGCAATGTAAGAGAATGGGACTGCAAGGATTCTGGGAGAATGGGGTTATTGCCAGCCAAGACAGGGAAGAGTGAGAATACAGCTAATTCAAGATGTCAAGGATTTACACCAGCAACACTCCCAGAAAACAAGTGAAAAAAAGAGAAAGCTAGATTTTTCTGTTACAACTAGAAAAGCATATGAATGGGATTCTGCTCTGCCTACTGGCAATCAGAAGACGTTTTATAGCTTAAAGCATTTGGTTGGTCACAAGCATTAGGTTGGAAGAGGTTTGCTAACAGTTCTCAAATTTGAAAACAGATGGACTTAGGCAGTGGTTCTCAAACTTGAGTATGTCAGACTCATGAGAAGGATTTGCTAAAGCACTGATTGCTGGACCCCAGCCCCAGAATTCCAGATTCAGACCTGACTGATCTCAAGAACACTAGCTCTGGGGTTATACAGACACTGCTGATCTGAAGACCACACTTAGGAAAAACCAGACACAGGACAAGTAGCTCCAGATTAGAATATTATACAGTTTAGAATTCATTTAAAAAGAAAGAAAAAAGAAACAGTAGTGTAGACTTCAGCCTTGTCATTCTTTGTTCTAGGAAGCTACTAATTCTTATTAGAATAATAATCAGGAGTTTAGTTTGATACACTTTAATCTGTGAATCTGAAATCGGGAAGAGAGATATGGAGATATTGAGAATTGTTAGCATATCAATGAATTTAAAAATCATGAACAATGAGAAACAGATGTTGAAGGCAGATGATAATGTGGAAATAGAAAGGTAAAATAAAGATCCATGGGCAAAGTAAGAATGATATTTATATCATCCTTGATTGACAATTGTACTTAAGAGCTATTCTTTTGTTCAAATGGATTTGTAGAGGTCCAGAGCAGGAAGTTTTCTAGTTCTCCCCACCTCCCATCCCAATGACATGTGAGGTATATGAGACTCTGAGATTTTAAGTAACATGACCATTATTAAACAGCCAGTATGGCACATTATATTTTCCAAAATGACTGCAACATCATCTCCCATCTTAAGTGCTGCTAAGAAATGTGACCTTGATAATTCCCCTATGAAGAAGTGATATCTTTGTTCTCTCTCTTTAAAACAGACTTTATGACTTGCTTATTACCAACAAAAGACAGTGGCTGTGATACTATGTAACTTTCAAAGCTTGATAGGAGAATGTGCTTCAATTACTTCAATTCCAATTTCATGTGGTGAAACACTCTTTCTAAAACTCTAACCTCAGGGTATGAAGTCCAGCAGTGATGAGGCAGCCTAATTGAGCAGACACTATGGAGCAAGACCATATGGGGAATACTTGGGACTACATGAAGCAAGGGTGTGCCTTGATGGACCTGTTCTCCAACCCCAGCTATCACATCAGAGCAAATACATGGATGATGTCAAGCCTTGCCCTATTAAGCCTTTTCTGAATTCTTTACTCATAGAAACTGAGAAAGAGTGCTGTACTTTTTTTAAACCACTGAGTTTTGGGGTGATTGATTCTAATTTGTTTTATTTGTTAAAATCTGCTTGATCACCAAACCCTTTTGCTGTAGGGAAAGGGATGATTTAATATAGATTCATATGACTTGAAACCTGTGCTCCAATGGGGGAAAACATTTGAATAAAATATCACCTTACATTAAATGAGTAAATTTTGGTTAGGAGAGGACTATACATCAGTTGACATATTTATAACTTACTACAAAAGCATACCTTGGGATTCTGATAGATCTATCATGCTTAGGTTTGGTAAGCATGATTATTCCCTAGAATATCCTCATTTAGGGCAAAAATATCAAGTATTTAAAATGGAAGACTGGGATCCATTCCTTGGATGGTGACTCTTTTATGAATTAGAACTTCTACTGAAATCTTCTGTCTTCTAACTATAAAGCATTCCTATTTTTTTACCTGAGCTTTATTTAACTAATTTACTTATATGACTTATTTACTAGATATTTATATGACTTTATATGATGTATTTATAAAAATGTTCTTTCTCAAAAAAGATCTCTACTCTAACAAAAAGTTCAGGTTCAATTAGAAATTATTAGAAAACATTTGATCATTTTGTATTTTATAGACTCTTAGTCAAGAACTTCAGTGTTTAAGAAGAAGTTTACTTGAGTGTCTTTATTAGATTCTGTGCACAAACATACACAGTTTGAAACCTGTATATGAGAAGTTGAGAAGTGGGTGCTCACCATACATCTGTGCTAAATTCTGTTTGTCTCTTGCCACCTCAAGAGCAATAGGTCTTGAGAACTTGTGAAAATAGCCACTTTTACTCTGTTAATTGAATTCTTATAATGGACTCCACAATGCAAATTCCACAATGCAAATTCTTTTTGAAGAGAAATTTAAGAGACAAGGTTGTAGATGAATATTCTCTATCCAAATAAAAGTCTAATCACAGGAGCAGTTGTAGAGGAAGAAGTTATATCTTTCATTCTAGGGAAACTAATCCATGCACATCATTTTATTTAATATGCATAAACTAATTTCATGTTTCTATTTCTAGAAGTGATCTCACTTTTGAACAACAAATCATATATATTATTGTGTATGTGACATCTCAGTTTGGGGCTTTCACAGATTTTCAACATCAACATATTCAAACTTTGGTATATAACGGAACCCTCCTCCAAGGTTCCAGATCTCAGTGAATAACATTATCATCCATATCATTGATAATCACTTTCCTCAACCTCATATTTCATTCAATACTATTCCCACTTTATTTGATCTCCTTAACATCATTTGAATCTGGTAAGTTCTTTTCTTTTCATTGCCATCACTGGGTACAGATTACCATAAACGTTTGCTTGTACTTCTGCAGGAATCAGGATTCTATAGTTCAAGCAACAGAAACGAACTCTGAGTGATTTACTTAGAAAAAGAATGTGAGGTTGTTAGATGGGTCACTCATGATTAGAGAACACTAATCAGGGTATCGATAGAAATCATGGGAAAGAAAACTACAGATAGCAAAGCTAAATCCCTTCTCTCAGAGTTACAGTTCTGTATAGGGACATTTGATTGGTCAAGAATAAGAAAAATGACTATCTCCCAATTGTCAAGGCATGCACGTATTTGACTTTGGGTTCACATGTTGGGATTTATTCCAAATTAGAAAGTAGATTTGATGTTTTGTCATAATTGTCAGCTTAGTCTTTATGGTGTATTAAAAATAGACTCAAATTTACTTTTTTTCCCATAGAAGAATGTAGTCTAATCCCCTTCCCATGAGTCTAGGATGACTTAATTTAAGTTTTTAAATTCATGTTATGCCAATTTCCAGACTCAAGCTTTAACTGGAAGAATATTATTATTATTATTATTATTATTATTATTATTATTATTATTATTATTTTGGAGCATTTGCTCTTACAACTTCAAGACTATGGCATTTGCAGGTAAATGGATGGAGTTGGAGAATATTATGCTAAGCAAAGTAAGCCAATCCCAAATATCAAAGGCCAAATAGTCTCTCTGATAAGTGGATGCTGATCCATAATGGGGTAGGGCATGGGAGAATGGAGATACTTTGATTGGGGAGGGAGTGAAGGGAAGGAGTCATGGAGGTAGAAATGATGGTGGAATGAGATGGATATCATTACCATAGGTACATGCATGACTGCACATATGGTGCAATGCTACATCCTGTACAACAAGAGAAATGAAAAGTTGTGCTGCAATTGTGTAAAATGAATCAAAATGTATTCTGCTATCATATATGCTAATTATAATACATAAACTAATTAATTTTTAAAAAGACTGTCATGCTGTTAGAAGACTAAGCTACCTGGAAAGGTATTGGAGGATGAGATTTTCTGTAGGGAGAGAGGAAGAGAGAAAGAGAAAGGGGAAATATTAAGGCTATAGACATAGACATGTGATATCTTAGAAGTAGGTCTTGCAGCCCCAGCTACCTCAACTAACTCCACATGAAGCAATAAAGAACTGTTCATCTGAACAGTCTCCTTATATTATTCATCCTTGAATTTCTTCTATTATATATACTGTTGCTAGAGTTGCTTATCATATTATTACTGTGCTCAATACTTTTCAATGCTCTTAGTTTGAAAGTCAAAACATTCAATATTATCTTCAAAGTCTCAGCTCTGTGTCCCTGCTGTGTCTCATTTCTTGTCACTGTCTCACTTTCTGAGCTACAGATGTATTGACTGTTTTGAGTTCCTCCAAAATGCCACTCTGCTTTCTTGTTTCTTCTCCTAGAAGCTCTTTCTTCATCCCATTGGGCTTTTCCCTAGTAGTTCTTTCTTTCTTTTCATATCTTAGTTCAAACATTAATTTTCTCAAGAAAATGCTCCTTTATTTCTCAGGCTAGAGCTGTCTAGAGCAGTCATTATATTCTAATTAAACCATTCATTGTAAAATAGTTTTTATTATTCATCTTGCTAGAAATGCAAGCTTTATAAAATCAAGAACTGTAAATATTTTTTTCACAATATCCATAGTGATTTGCACCATTTTTTTTCCTGCACATAATAGACACACAATAAATGTGCTTCTCAAACTTCAAATGTGCAGATGAATCACCTGGGGGTCTTGTTAAAATGCGTATCTTGATTCAGCAGGTCTGGGGCAGGATCTGAAAATGGAGTCTTGATCACTAACAAGCTCCTAGGTGATGCCATTGCTGTTGGTTTCATGGACCACTCTGAATAGTGAGTCTATTCAGAGAACTGTAATTAAGTCCTGTGGGTAACATAGAGCAACCAATTGGGATTAGTTAATATTTTAAGCCTATGTTATCATTTTAATTTTATTCAATTAATTTCAACAAACAATTACTGAGCCAAATGTTTCCCAGGACAGGCTAAACATGAGTAAGAAATGGTCAATGCACTCAAAAAGTTTATAGTATAATGGGCATAAATAAAATACAAACAAATCAATGTGGAGATGCCTTATAATAAAAGTATACCACGAAGATAAATTAGAGCATGAAAGAAAAGGATGTGAACTCAATTTGGGGAGTTTCAAAAATTTGAAACACTTTAGTGACTGAACACAACTGCAAACAACAGTTTTGTTTTGTCTCATTTTGATCTCTTATCCTATACACAGCCACCTGAACTGAGTTATTGGAGAATTTGTAATTTCAATAACTGGCTTAAATTTCATATTTTATTTTCAGTACAAAATAGACAAATCTTTAGTCCTCTTGTGTTGTATAGAATATTCTTTTTTTCCCCTTATTTCTGATGCTTGTTTATATCTTTCATTTTCTGGGTCAAGTTTCTGTACAAACTGGCATTCCTTTCTTCAACTTGGTAAATCCTTTCCAGTCTTGATACTTGTACTTGTAATGGAAACAAAATGTGTTAGAAATAACATTAAGAGATTGATGGAGGTGGAAAAGCTGGGACAGAGTCCTTAATTAAGCATTTTGGTCTTTGAAGGAGAAAGAATTCTGACTTTATTTTATTATATTTTATTTCTTGCTTAGTTTTGTACAATGAGATGGACCTTTTTATTGGAGAAAGCAACTTCTTCATTCAATAAGTGTAATTATTGTTATATTTTGTTTTACATGTTTGTGTCCCATCCTTAGCTTTATTGCACTAATAGTCTCCTGGGCTTCTCTAGGGATTTGGTTATCATTCTTTTAAATTTCTTCCTTTTTTCACATACAATGTTCTCAACCACTTCTAAAACACACACACACACACACACACACACACACACACACACATATATATATATATATATATATTTTTTTTTTTTTTTTTTCTGGAGAGGAAGCTACTTAGCTATACACTTCTTGTTATTCCTTTTGGAATACCCCAAATGTGCTAAGTGTCAGCCATTTGTAGCACTAAGTCATTATGCAGAGCTTGGTCATTTCTTAGTTTAGTCCTTGAAGTCACTTTCCTTATCCCATTAATATGTATCAGGACCCACAGAGGCAAAGTGCTCATCTTTTAGGAGAACACAGAAAGCTACAGTTCCTAGCCTCTGAGAGTTCTCTCTGACTTGCCTAATCTCACTCTTCCAGTCAAGCCAATGTGTTACTTCAAAATAATCTCCTTGACCCAACTCTGTGAAAAGTACTTCCCTCTCTTATCTCCTATCACATGCATCCATTATATTTTCATGGCCCACAAGTAGAATTTAAATTTATTTGCATTTTAGGCATTTATTTAATTTTTTTTCTTTCTCATTCTTTCTGTACCATGGAAGCCATATCCTAAAATTCTTACCTTTCTCAAAAGATATGCTACTTAAATTATGGGAAAACAGAAGAAAAATAACTTGAGGCCTGGATTTTTGTGGGCACTTACATTGCTTTGGATAGAAACCCCTCTTTCCCTAAAGTAATGGTGTCAGCTTTTTAGCTCAAGATTCAGTGCTGAAAGCATTTTTATGTTATATGTACCTCTTAGGAAAATAGCCTGCCTCTGTCCATTCATGCATTTTCACCTCCTTCTCCCCAAAATCCAGTCATAGCACTCAACTTTGACTGTCTTCTGTATTCAGGTGTCATGGAGGACATAGTTTTTCCAGCTGAGTATGAAGAATACATTTTCAATGGTTGATCTCTACCACAATATTTTTTTTTCAGTTTTGTTCCTTTTTGCATTTTCATGATAATAAATAATAATTCTGTATTATCTATGTAATAACTATAACTAGGCATCCCTCACGGGTGTCATTGCCAATCATAATTCATGTTGAATGCCTTAGTGCCCATTGTTTTACAAAATGACAGTGTTTAATTTGAAGCCTTGTGGTGTTGATTAAGGACTGTTACCACTAATGCCATGTGACTGATAGGAATGTATATTCTTGAAGATGAAAGTATTCTCCAACTTTGGTTAATGACTAGCACATGGACTTGAGGAAGATATTCCTCTATTCTAATTCCAGTTTTTGAGTTTAATAGCTCATTGCTCTTGCAAAAGTCTCTTGGCCTTTGTAAACCTGTTTCCTAATCTATAAAATAAGGTTTTAAAAAAGGGCTACTAAAACTACAGGAGTGCATTGGAGACTCAGGTAATACCTGTGTGTGCTTATCTGGTACATAACAGGTATTCTGAAAACGATAGGGTGTGATTATTGTTGTATTTTGCTCTGTCAGCATGTTTACATTCTGTAACTGTACATTACTTCTTTTCAAGAGGAGAAGATATTTAAACTCATGAACTTAACATTTTAAAATAGAACTGATTTCAGATGTGTACCACTGGCCATATATTTAATATATTGCATTATCTACTTTCAATATAGATCTCTGTTGTTATTACTTGAATACTGTGATAACTATTACTACTACTAATATTTCTGGAGCTTTCTGAAGGCAGTAGGGATAGAGAAACTCAACTAGAAAAATGGAAACCAAAGAAATCAAGACTATCTACCTGCAGTTTCAAGAAAGAATGATGCCAACCCTGTCTTTCTATTACTTCCCATGTGGTGCAACACTAGTCTCTCCTTCACATGGCAGCCAGAAATTCTTCACTAGGTCTAATAAAATAAAAGGGAAAATTGCAGGGGAAAGATATATCAAGACAGTAATCTATTAGTTTGGATAGATCAAATGCCTGGCCGTATTGTTTATGGGAATAAGTGTCATCCCTTCCCCCCCTAAATTTTGCTATTTTCTAAAATAGATCCACTTTGAGATGTGCTTTTTTTCCTCCCAAGTTAGACCAGTTGGATTCCATCTATCATAATTGTGACGGATAGCAAGTGATTTGTTTCATTACATTGTTAATGGCTGTAGTGGGAACATTTGAGCTATTACATGAAAAGCTGTGGTGCTGTTGTGGAGCTTCCAAGGATAGAATTTTCTCTTCATTCTTTGTTTCTGCAATAGGCTCTCTTGCCCCTAACAGGGATGCACACTGAGTTTTAAATCCTTTTCCGCTTGGCTTGAGGGAGTTTGCTTTTTTTTATCTGTGTGTCATTGAAAAGTCCAGTATGTAGGCACTTTCTAGATAGCCAGGATGTGAAAATGGCATGAGCAATATAAATGCTGAAATTGATGTAAAAAATACCATTCTTGATAGATAACAACAGAGAGCATACATTTTTTTTTTAAAGTGAGTAACATATGCATCCAAAACTTGAGTACAATTCTTCTGAACCTCTATATGTGACCCAATATCCAGATTTCTATGTGAGGGCTCTTATAAATCCATAAAAAAGCTTAATGGAGCTTGCCTCAGAGAGACAAGGAGTATAGGCTCATGAAAAGTATTTGTCTGATATATTCATACAGGGTTTATGTCTTTCATGGCAAGCATAATCTTCAATAAGTCTCTACTTTTTTTTTTTTTTTTTAGAGAGAGTGGAGAGAGAAAGAGAGTGAGAGAGAATTTTTTAATATTTATTTTTTAGTTTTTCGGCAGGCACAACATCTTTGTTTGTATGTGGTGCTGAGGATAGAACCCGGGCTGCATGCATGCCAGGTGAGCACGCTACCGCTTGAGCCACATCCCCAGCCCCAATAAGTCTCTAATTTAACTTAAATATATTATAATGCATCTATTTTACCCACAAACTCAAGCTCATATTAAATTCAAAAGAAAACCCCTCAAAGCTCAGTTTTTAAAACACTTGAAGTAAGATGTTATACATTTTTTAATTAATCCAGATGTCATCAAAGGTAATTCTTAATTAGCTATCTACCCTTGAATCAATGACAGTGGTGGTTACCAATGAGGAGTGAGCAAGAGAGGCCTTGATACCTCTGGGTCATTGTAAAGGTGATTTTAATATTCTGATTGACCTTCATCCCTAAGGGTAAAACCCTACTATAACTCAGCCATTGGGAAACCATGGCCCTTTTGAATACAGGTTAATTGTAATCACTTCTTCTGAGTTTAAAATTTTAAGCTAACTTACAAAAGCACCACAAAGTTGATAATAAACATTTATCAGGCATTCTAGGATTAGGATAGTTCACTGAAATCACCTTGAATATTCTTATTCCAAAGTTCATAATGCTTTCCTATAGGTCTGCATTAGCATCTTCTTTGGAAAATTTGTAGGAAAGCTGGTCTTTTCCTGGATTCAGAAATGAAAAGACAGAAAGTGAAATTACTCAAGGCTAGACAAGATCAGAACACAGACCTCAGGCTTTCAGTCTGTCCTCTGCCCTTAGACTACCTGCAATGAATACACCCTGGTGGGCACCTCTCCTTCCTTTGAGAACATACATATTCATATATTTGAAGTCAGTCATGGATATTGACATGGTCTACAATGTGTTCAAAAGAAACAGGCAACTAAACAGAATGATTAAGGCAAAGTAAAAGAAAATAATAAATTTAATAATTGAAATGTCAGAGAGAGAGAGAGAGTGAGAGAGAGAGAGAGGAGGGAGAGAGGGAAGAGATGAAAAAAATAAGATGCAAATAAAATAAGAAAATAAAATCCATGTAAAATGAAAAATGCAATTGATTTTTTATCTTCAAATGCTTAACTTACAGGATGGGAGAACACACAATTTAGCTTGTTTGGGTTTAGTCCTGCTAATATATTCTACAGAGTAATTTATTTTCAGAAGAATCCTCACTGCAGTGCTCCTATTATGATAATGGGAATTTATGCACATGAGTATTTGTGATCACATCACAGAGCAGTTTTTGGAAGAACTATGGGGGAGGGGGGAAATTAACATTTTAAAAATAGGAATAAAGGCTTAAAAATCTTCTAAATTCTCAATCTATCACTCAGTATATCAACACACACACATGCATACACACACAATTCCACGGTGAATTGTCTTATTTGGGCTAAGTGCTTCTCTAGTAAAGAACAAAACTTGTGAGTGAAAAGCGGCATAATGCACAGAATGCTTGCATGGATTTGTTGATGAGAAGGTCGCCGCCCCTGAGATTGGAAAACACAGCTCCAGCAGCCCCAGACCTCTCTGACCATATTCACTTTGCTTACTCAGGAGCAGACAATGACAGGCAGGGACTAAGGGGGAGGGGATGAATCAAAGTCCCTCTTACTCCATGTCTCTCTGCTAGAATTGCTGTCAGCCTGGTGAGCTGACATGAAGTAGGGGATCAATCCAGTAGACACCAGATGAAAATGTAAACAGGGATAAGCTCTCTGTGTGTGCACTCTTTCTCTCTCTTTCTTCCATTTCATTCTCTCTCTATCTTTTTACACAAAATCCAGACCTTTCAGAGGGCAGGTGTTTTTCCCTGTCATGAATGAAGCAATGCTCAGCACTCAAAGTCACTTAACAGTAGGATCATTTTAAAGCACAGGCACACTGCTTTTAGTAAATTGTCTATGGCGATTTCAAGACTGTGTTGCAGAGTGTGCCAATATTGGTACACGTAGACTATCACTCCAAATATGAA
Source organism: Callospermophilus lateralis (assembly GCF_048772815.1). Classification (NCBI taxonomy): domain Eukaryota; kingdom Metazoa; phylum Chordata; class Mammalia; order Rodentia; family Sciuridae; genus Callospermophilus; species Callospermophilus lateralis. Next base: position 65,861,711 of record NC_135310.1, read on the forward strand.
TACCTGTGGGGAAAATTATGGTAAAGTCACAGCTTGGGTACATTATTGAAAATAAAGCTTATTGAAGTAGCTGACTAATAAGTCCATGCACCAAAGTTTATGGGCAGAAGTCAGCTGTCACTGGGTGTGCAAAGGGAGACATAATATTCCAGTCATTTCTCTGATGAAAAGAGCATTAGCTTATTCTCTCTCTTAATTGATATTCTGCAACTGAATCAAACACTGCTGATTGCTGACCGACTCACACGTTCCCCATATGTCTTCAGATTGCTAAACTCAGAAATGTGAGATTGTGCATCACTGAGTTAGTTTGAGGACAGCCAACCTCGGTAGTGGTTGCTAGACTATTTGTTCCTAAAAAAAAAAAAAAAAAAAACAGATGCAAATCAGGAGTATGGAAAAACGTGCCTTTTCAGAATTTTCTATTAAACCTATTGTCTTATATTTAGGCTACAACTTGGGGGTTCAAAGCAATTTCCCTGGATAAATATTATTCAAAGGTTGAAATTTGACTGATCAGGTGACATATACTGTTTAAGAATTTTATTTTCTTCTTCTATTTTTGTTCCTTGTCATGAATTCCTGTACTTATTTGCTTATGAATAATAAAACAAAAGCATAGATATGGTTTGCCAAGATAGGCCTTAGGTTAGAATAACTTACCTGATTTAGGTAGCCATTGTTTATTAAAAACTGAGTTGTCAAAAGTCCAAAACAGCATGTGGAATTTCCTGTCATCATCTCAGAGTTAAGAGCTAAAACTGTAACTTCTTCAACCACAAATAGAGCCATGTTAATACTTTTTTGTTTTGTTTTATTTAAAGGTAATAAATCCAATATAATACCCAAAGCATATCAAAATGCAAGTTATTAACTTAAGATAATATTAGTGTATATTCTCATTTGCAAGGGGCTAAGTTCTTTCTGTTATTAATTGTTCCAGTAACCATATAGAGCAGGGCAGGTTTTGTTTATATTTTGTAGATAAAAAAGCCTAGGTTTAGAAAGAGGACTTGTTCACTGTCCCACTGACCATCTAGGGAAGAGCAAGGACTTTAACCCAGGCTCAAAGTTTTCCTCCAGAACTCAACATTTGACTTTCTGTTTTACTGATCCTTCGGCAACATTAAGTAAATTCTTATATTTGAATCTGGTGGCAAGTTTCATGCATTTTAATAATTTCACTGAAGGCTGTTTATTATTTAAATTATTTTAAAATCACAAATCATTAAAATGGATTCTGTCTGAGGGTGCTGTTATAACAGGTTGAAAAGCAACATGAATACAAACCTATTGTCATTTAAATAAAAGAACTATGCAATTTTATTAACCCAATTTTTATTATTAAAAAAAGGCCCAAAGATTCTAGGCTATTCATGGTGGCTAGAAGCCTCATGTGTGTTTACATGGTTAGAAGCGTAAGTTATGGTAATCAGAGGACTAGTGCTTAAATAGTAAGATATGCTGATGGATCATGGTGAGATCCCCTATGAGATCTAAATTTTTGCAACGAGTAGTTAAGAAGTAAAAATGTGGCTTTCCCAAAGGGTTATAGCACCTATTTTACTCAATCATTTTGCTTTGTGCTCTCAGAGAAATAATTCACTGGTTTTCCTCATCTAGAGAAACCATAACATTCTTGGTATTTTCAGTAGTAAAGAAAATAACCATCTTTCTCATGGGAAGCATTTGATGAAAATTGCAAATAATTTCTCAGCAAAAATCTGACTCGTTAAATTAATCTTAAAAAGGAGAAACAAACAAAAAAACGAATTATATACTTTAATAGTAGAATCATATATATATATATATATATATATATATATATATATATATATATAGAGAGAGAGAGAGAGAGAGAGAGAGAGAGAGAGAGAGAGGGAGAGAGATATGTCTGTTTCTTATCACAAGCAACAAGAAAGAGCTCCTCAATTGAGGGCGTCACCACAAAACAGGATACAGTGCTTGAAAATATTTTGGAGGAATTACTGTGAAAATTTTCTTAAATTCATTGTCTCATGTTCCTCTCACAGTCATTACACTCTTCCATGATGAGTCTGGCCAAGAGTCTTGCTCACTTTGTTTTGTATAATAACGTTTGAACAGAGCTATCACTTACTGCATATTTGCTCTGAGTCTCAAGGAAATAAAGTAGAGAAATGAGTAATGCTTTATTACTACCAGAGCCTACTGAGAAGCAAATAATATTCTCAGGCCTAGAATGAAATCTTACTGAGTGTTGGTGAAGGAAAGGAAAAGCAAATGTACAAAAAATGATTTCCGGAATTTTCTTATGAGACAGACGGCTGAAACAGAGTACAAGGAAATGATTTGAAAGTGCTGCTTTAAATAAAGTAGTCCTCTCCTGCTCATCAATTAAACAATTAGTGCACAATTCTGTTCTTTTCAGCAATGTTAACATTTGGGAGAAAAATTTTTGATTTACTATTTTCTTTCTAATAAAGTAGCCTCCAACCTACAAATGGGTTGTGTTACAAAAATTCATTTGTTAGATGGTCATGTGGGATCCAGCCTGCCCTTTCCCAGAGAATCAATGTTATAAATCATTGTTTGGTTTTAAGGCTGGTCCATGTAAGCCTATTTAAAGAATAATGTTCTCAGCTATAGGACTGTGAACTGCTGGGGACTTGCAATGGAAACATCTGAAATCTGAGCTTTGGGATGGAAATAACACTTTTCAAACAGGAAGAAGCAGGAGCAAGAGATTTTCCCTTTTCTTGGGCATGAGACAGCTCAAATATATGGTAACTCTATGTTTTGTGTTAAAAACTGGGGCACATGGCCCAATAAAGTAATTTTTTCCTATAACACAAATAAACTTGGAAAATAAAAAAGATAATTCTTTCCAGAATATTCTACTGATAAGTGAGGTTAACTTTTGGAATAAGCACTACCCAAGAAATTCCAAGAGATTCAGATGCTATGTACTCAACATTTTGAGGAGAGACATTTGGTGGGTATTTCTTTGCTTGTTTTGTTCAGTTTTATGAGCCCAGTCAGAAGTAGGAAATTCAAAAGGCTGATACAGTTGAACTGGAGAGAGGAGATGGAACCTAGAAGTAAAGTCAGGTCAAAGGGGGGAGAGAAGAAGAGATCAATTGAAGATAGATTTTAAGAGGTGAAAAATTTAAAAGCTGCCCTTTAGGCATGATAGAGAATGGGGAATGAATCAAGATCAGTGATGGAGAAAAAGGAATCAACTGAAGAAAATAAGCCTGCCCAGGGTCAGTTTGTCCAAGCCATTTTTGATTTACAAACTCTAATCTTTTTTATACTTTAGGGTTTACATAGTCTCCAAAAAGCACTAAAATGTTAACAGTGTGATCCATGTAGCACAAATTTTATTAGGGAGAGGAACCATGACTGAGGACCTATAAATATTTCAAGCTCTATGTTAAATTTTCCCCTCATTTTGTGTTTGATCTTCACAACAATATTATGAGATAATTAGGGTCTCTTGCTACAAATCTGATAAAAGAGAATCAGAAGGTAAAGTAACCTGCTCAAGGGAGTGGGTAAGCCAGCATTGATCTTAGGACTCTATGAAACTATAGCCAGTATTCTTGGCATCACTTTATCTTGTTGCCTCGTTTATCTGGGACTTGTGTTTCAATCCAATTCAATTAATTTGTAAATTCAAAATGTGCCTGATGAGTACCTAGACTATGCTAGATACTGTCCTGGCAACTAGGAAGAGAGAGAATGAAGAGAGAGGCCCTGCCTTCAACAAGCTCTCAGTTGGGAAGTAAGCTTTCAGAATCTAGAAAACAAGATCTGTCCGGGGAGAGAATCACTAAAGAAATTCAAAGAGTCAAACTTGACCTTGTGACCAAATGTAAGCAAGTCTCCAAGAGAAGCACTCACAGAATCTTGCTGAGCTAAGAAAGAGTGGAGACACTTTGAAACCACCAACCCTCCACGATGTGCTCTGTAACTGCAGGCAATGCTACTGTGGTAGTGGTTGTTGGGAGTACCTAAAAGACTATACACATTGAAACCTGAGAGACTAGGGTTTGAATTGTCACCTTAGCTAATTATTGGTAGTATGACTTCTAACTAGCCATTTAACTTCATGTGCAAAATGGACATAATGTGAGAATAGGAGGTGGCTTATGTAAATTAACAGTCAACCTAGTGTCTTTTCTATAGAAGCAACTCAGTAAATTGTAATATTTTTATTTAATTTCATATTTTTAGATTTTAGATACCATTCTCCTCATATCTGAATGGAAAATGGGAAAGTCTAGTCACATTGAAGATTCCAGTTTGTCAGAGATACAGGGCCCAAGAGAAAATAGCAGACCACAGAAGTAAGAAATTGTTACCTCCAATGTAAAAGATTTTAAAGAGCAGATGTAAGTAATTCATCAGATAACCAATGTTTCTTCTAAGTATTTATTTAATTGGTTGAATCATGGCTCCAGGGGAATCTCTGCTTTGGAGTATTTTTCAAACTCTTGGTATTATCCTGCTGTTAGTCAAAACCAGTGCAGCTGTGGAAGTGAAAGCTACTTTGAACTACGCAAGCGTGAGTGAAACTTAATGTGGTCTATGTCTTATAAATGCATGTATTAAAAAAAAAAAAAAACATGAGGGCTTAGATTGTGGCTCAGTGGTAGAGTGCTTGCCTAGCACATGCGAGGCCCTGGGATAGATCCTCAGCACCACATAAAAATAAATAAAATAAAGGTATTGTATCCAACTACAACTAAAAAATAAATATTTTTTTAAAAAACATGAAATTTAAGCTCAAATAACTTAGATAATGTGGATATTTGAGCAGGATAGAACAAATACATAAAATATATAAGTGAAACTAATCAAATATTTTCTTCACTTCCATATTTACCTTATATTAACCCTACCTTGTGTTTCCTCAGCAGAACCCAAACCCGTATTTGGTTTGATGTTGCCTGATTCATGTATGACTGTTTGCTGAAATAAACTCCTTAACATTTTCTTGTGCCTCAGTTTACTTTTTTTAAGAGAGAGAGAGAATTTTTTTTTTAATATTTATTTTTTTAGTTTTCGTTGGAGACAACATCTTTGTTTGTATGTGGTACTGAGGATCGAACCCGGGCCGCATGCATGCCAGGCGAGCGAGCTACCGCTTGAGCCACATCCCCAGCCCCTCAGTTTACTTTTAACATGATAAAATATTAGAGTTGCCATCTATGCCTTTTGAATACACAGAACACACTCATGATCCTGGGACATATGTTTGTAATTTCACTTCTGTTTCACTAATGCTGATGTCCACCCAGATCTCTGGGGCATGCAGTGGAATCTTCAGTAACAATGGATGGTGTGGTGGTCAGAGCAGAGGCATGGTCCCTATGCAGTGTTCCCTACCATCTTTGAACCTTGCCTAGCATTACAATCTGAGTCTTCATTAGAACTGGTCTCCTCAATTCACTGACCCAGACAAGAAGAGCAACACTTTCCACCAACCAGAAAGACAGGAGTATTCAAAAGGAAGGCTGGAACTCAGCCAGTCCCCCAGCACAGAAGTGCTGTTGCTCCTCTCAGCACAACCTTCCTAGACTGTGGATCTGTGGAGAATGAGTGACAGCAGGCAGATTCCTAAGCTGCTGCTGCACAGTGAACTGAAGAGAAGCAAAGGCAGGCAAACAAAACAGAAAATAAAAACACTCTAAGGTTTCTCAGCTGCTCAACTTCCAATCACCTGTCACAGAGTGGGAACAGCAAGGCAGTTGAGGCAGGCAGTTCAGCATACAGCAGTCAGAAGAATCTTGGTCTTTATAAACATCAAGGCAGTGGTCAAGTCCAAAAGATCCTGGAAATCAAAGAGCCATGTTTACATGTGGAGAATGATATACACTGGTTTCTTTCCCCATTGTCTCATTTGGAGAGCAATTGTGATCAAAAATAGCATCTTGAAATACAGAGGGAAGTGGGGTTCTGGAAATTGGCTTTGAGGTAACTTTACTCTTGTGTGAGGTCTGGCCTAACAAGTAATCAAATAATGCCACTCGATGAAAAAAAATGCATTATTAAAATGGCATCACTTATATCATCTGTGATAATTGTGTTAAATAGTTTTTTTGGGGGGAAACAAGGTTTCCAACATGGGTTGTAACTGACTTTTAGAAAATACATCTATATTTTGTCAGAAAAGAAGATAATAGGCTCCTGGTTCAAAACACAAACAGTAGCATGTATCAAAGAACAGAGAACAGCAAGATTGCAGTCTCCATGTAGCTTTAAAAATGTTATCTAGATATATTTAAACGCTAGTCTGGGGTTTGTGTTGCATGTGGAAATTCTTCAGTCATCTTGAGGGGCTGTTACACACCTTCCAATCTTCGTGTAATTAAGGCAGTAGTTTTGTTGTCATCTTGTCACAACTCATGAGAAAAACTGTGAAAACTCAAGAGCGTGTGCGGTAGGAAGTCAGCATCAGACAGCTATATGTAATTTTGTGTTGCTTTTTAAGGCACTTCATTGCACCAGTGAATCGTCAGCTATTCTGTTCCCATTAACCACTTCCCAGCTCCCAACCCCAAAGAGCCTAAAGATTCTTTTTTTATCTTTAAAGTTTCTAAAATGAGTCTTGTTCTACTTTTCTCAGAGTATTGTGGGGACTCAGGTGTTTATAAATTTAGCCATGAATCAATCTTTTTGAATTGCTCAAATTAAACTACAATTTTCATAAATTTCTAAATAGTATATTACTATAAAATTAACTTAAAGCTCAGTCAAATGAGTTTGCAAATATTTTATAATATGGCAACCATGAATTGAGGAATTGTTTTGTATTATTTCATAATGATTTTGGTAAAACATACTGTCACAATAAGAATATTAAACAATATGTGGGGGGCTGGGGATGTGGCTCAAACAGTAGCACGCTCGCTTGGCATGCACTGTGCGCTGGGTTTGATCCTCGTCACCACATAAAAATAAAAAAATAAAGATGTTGTGTCCACTGAAAACTAAAAAAGAAATATTAAAAAATTCTCTCTCTCTCTCTCTCTCTCATTAAAAAAACAAAACAAAACAAAACAATATGGGGGTGGGATTGTGGCTCAGCAGTAGAGCACTCACCTAGCACATGTGAGATCCTGGGTTCAATCCTCAGCACCACATAAAAATAAAAAAATAAATAAAATAAAGATATTGTGTCCAACTACAGCTAAAAAAATAAATATTTTTTAAAAAGAATATTAAACAATCAATAGTAGATATTAAATGATAAATGTTAAACTTCTATATTTAATATTTATGCACAAAGATAGAAACTTCTACATATTAGAACATATTTGTTGGCTCATATTACTTCTAAATATGTAAAATATGCCATAAGTTTCTAGAGATTAAATAGTGGCCAATGATACATTGCTAAATTAGAAGGCCCTAAAGGAGACTTCCAAAGACTTGAATTCATTTGGTTCTATCATAACTTAGAACATAGATCTTTTATTAACATCAGAGTGAACTTAGATGGAGAACAAAATTATAATTGAATATGATGGTAAGTAGAAGATGATAAAATTACCAAATAAAAGAAATCTCATGATGACTGCACAAATATAAATTTGTATGATTGACAGGAACACATGGCATTAAAAGATGTGAGAACTAACCATGAGTCAACAATGGCTATAGATAATTGATAATTGGTCTTGAAAATATATCCAACATTGTTTTTCTATTTTCAAAATCTATATTTTAATCAATTGACAAGGGCACAAAGCATAAGGGAAATAAAGGAAGTGATAGAAAATGGATGGTAAAAGGCAAAGCAAAAAGACTGGAGTTATTTTTTCTAAGACAAGGATAACTTAACTACATGTAGTGATATTGCATGCATGAGAATAGAGAAGTGACTGTCATCAGTATCAAATCTAGAATGTATTGTATTGGTTTTGAGATAATCAATAATGTTTTTTCTTATTAGGAAAACTTCCTGATTAAAAAAAAAATTATCCTGGACCATTAAGTAAGTTAAGAAGAAAAGGAGAAACCACATAATTTAGACAATGTATGCAAAGTTCTTCACTTAAGATGGGTAGATGAGGTTCTTAGAAGAAATGGGACATTTTATGAACTTTAAATCATTTCTAGACCTTTTATCTTTGTGACAATTGTAGCTAAAATATAATTTTTCTCAATCCAATTCAGCTTTTTGATATCCATAGGCCCGTGTATCCTTAATAACTAAAAAGAAATGATATAATGCTGTGAGAGTAGATGTGGGCAACAATTCTTTCAGTTCCAATGTAATTACCTTCCTGTTTTTTTTTTTTGCCTCCTACAATTTTCTATTTTCGATTTCCATTCTATTCAATGAATATATCATTTGAGTTTTTTTGTGCCTTTTTCAGCTTTGGAATAGTCATTAGTAATCCAATAGTAATGATGTGTATTATACTGTAAAGAACAATATTTTCTTCCTTTTTAATTTTTTTTTCTTTTCTAAAATAATTTCTAAGTGAAGAAAGATAAGTTCTTCTTACATTATGTCACTTGTTCATTTCTTACTATTTAACCTCTTCCTACAGGTTTCTTTTTGATGCTATTACTCATAGAAAACTCAACTTCTGCCTAAAATAATATTATTTTTTTCCTGTAACATTCACACTTTGCATTTTGGCCTTCATTTATAAAAGTAACTGAGTCAGCAGTCACATGACAAAGATGCTGAATATGTTGAGAGTAGGTTGTTTAAGACAGAGAATCTTAATATTTATCATACAAGGTAAAATTTTTATCCTTACGATTGGAATTGATGAAAAATGCTTATTAACAATTACCATAATGTCAGCTATTGCTAATTTTGTCAGTACATTTTTTCCCTCTCTACAAAATGTGATTCTGCTGAAAATATTTAAACCTTTTATTTCAGCTTATTTTCCTCTGGTGAATATTCTCCATTTTTTGAAGAAGTTCTTCCTGTACAATGTCATATATTTTACTGGCCATGGATTTATTGTAGTGTTTAGAATTACCTGAAGATTTAATAAGGTACTTACTAAAGTTTAGTGGAAAATATTAAATATTTTCTTCTATTTATTTTTCTTGTCTTACCAATAAAGTTCAATATTGGAATCAAACAAATGTTTAAGATGAATTTTTGTTTATTTTAAAAAGCCATGTATCTTTTGATCCTATTTCTATCCTTTATTCAGTTTTATTTCAAGTTTCCTTATTGTCTGTACTTGTAGCTATTAGATATTTTCATCATTATCTCCTTCCAATTCAAAAGATACTCAGTTCTGTTCCATACACAGTTATTCATTTTACATAAGGGAAAATTACAAATTTCATGTTTTCAAATTCCACTTTTGTTTAAAATGTAAGTAAAATATTCCTAAGTATATATATGTATGTGTGTATATATAGACTGGAGTTTATATATATATATATATATATATATATATATATATATATACACAATAAAAGTCCAATTACTGAACCATTTGCCACCTTTAGATACTACCCAATTCAGAAGATTTTCCACTCAATGCTAAGGTAAAATCAACTCTTTAATTTTCCCCTAAAATGCTTTTGGCTAGTCTCTACAAGAAATAAATTTTAAAATTTTAATTCAAGCTCAGTGCTGTGGTACAGGCCTATAATTCAGTGGCTTAGGAGGCTGAGACAGGAGATTTGTGAGTTTAAAGCCAGCCTCAGCAAAAGTGAGGCACTAAGCAACTCAGTGAGACCCTGTCTTAAAACAGGGCTGAGGATGTGGCTCAGTGGTCAAGTGCCCCTAAGTTCAATACCCAGTTAAAAAAAAAAAAAAAATTCACATAAACCCGAAGAGAAAAAATGATATCAAATAATATACTTGTTAGTTTTCTTTTATTATTATTTAATAAAGATTTAGCTTTCAAGATGTAAGAAAAAACTTTCTGTGTCCCTTCTATGTGAATATTTGTGAATTGGCTGCTGCCAAGTAGCAAGCTGTATTATAATGTACTATGTTCCTCCTTGGAGGCTTCTTTCATCATTAAAGGAGTCACTATCTTCAATTTTTGCAAGGGGCTGTAATTATTGGTTCTTATTTCATATTTAGATTACTCTTAGTTTTTAATTTCCACTACCTGTCATGCCATGTTTTGTCATGATCTTTCACTTGGGTGCCATTTTAATTATTATTCCAGAGATGTGTTTCCTCATTTATTATTACTTCAGTTCTTTTACCTGATTTCAGAAAGGCTAATGTCAACTTTTAAGGTAAAATGGGAGGAACAGATTGCCTTCACACACTGATAATTTTGGAGATTTACAAACAAATTTAAAAATATGATTCCTATTAATATGTTTAATAAAATCTGCTAAGACTTAAGTAGTATAATCCATGAAATTTGCATTAGCAACATATTAAGAAAACATATGGTATGCATCAGTACATTGGTATGTACTAATAATATCTATGACTAATTTCATTTTGCATAAAGCATTTTAAGTTAAAGTGAATTTTTAAAAAAATTAATAACAGCATCACTTGGTCCATGAAATGATATTGAACTTTGTTTTGAGATAGAGAAACTTTTATATTTTAATTTATTATGGCAGAGTAAACAAGTAATATTTTAGAGTTAAAAGAGTTGGATTTGATTTTCTGACAGTTATCAGTATCATCTACGTGCCTTTGAATGTTCCTTAGTTTAAATATCTGAAAAAAAATATAAATAATTAACTCTAACAAGTTTGAGGGGTTTTAGGGAAAGGAATATCCACTTAAAAGTTTGGGAAGGAGCAATTCAACTGCATTGTGTAAGTTAAATGTATAGTCAAACCACTTTTATACTACATATGCTGACATCAATTTACATGTGTAGACTCTTATGACTAGAACACTATTTCCTCAGGCTATTTCTTCACTGGTGAAAATTTTGCATGTCATTTCCATTGGAAATGACAAGGTGGGTCAGAAAGACTAAGAAGTGTGATCCAGTATATATATATATATACACACACACACACACACACACACACACACACACAGAGTCAAAGATATATATGGAACTATTACAAGATTTCGCCCTAAAACAAAACAAACACTTAAACCCTTGAAAAATTCCATTTTATCTCATTCCTTCACTAAAACAAAACAAAAACAAAAAAAAAAGCAAAGAAAAACATACATGGTGGATTTATAATTATATTTGCTGTATTGTCAAGATTCTTGGCATGAAGCAACTTTAATTTTGACTAGAAATCAGTGAGAGATGAGCCTTCTGTTTACAAGTTTGGTAAGGGAAATAATTTTTCTACAGTCTGGATTCTGTGCCCACACATTTTCAATCTAGTTTGTCCTCTGTTCTTCATTCACTTCTGCTTCTGAAATCGGAGATAAGGACTTCCCATGGTCTGAACCCTGCAACAGTAACTATGTTTTCCCATTCTGGATGAGCTAACAGTGTGGCTGAAGAATACTCCTGGAAGTCATTCTTGGTTGTAGATGGCTAACAATAATTCAGCTTCTCACATAAGTAATTGCTAACCATATAAATATATCATAAGAACTCAAACTAATGTATTCTCAATTCAGTCTCCTCTCAGCCAAAGCTAAAAATGCTTACAGTTTTCCAAATACCATCCTATCTTAAGACAAGTGTGATGGAGAGGAAGTTAGTGGAAAGAGAGAGAAAATTTGACTGATTGTGCTTAAAATATCTAATGCAGAAAATTTGCAAACACACATGATTGTTCAAGCACCTTGTCAGACCCATTCCAAGGCCTTAGATGAAGAGAGCTACACAAGTAGGAAGCTGGAAATTTAAGCTTTTTAGGTTTATATTAACTTTGTCTTTGAACATTAACTGTTGTGAGACAGGAGACATCTCAGGAAGTAAAATGATACTAATTAGGCCAAGGACAAAAGGAATTGGAAATTGATTAGTGGGTACACTTAGAAGGACTTGCTGATGGTCCACAGGGGAAGGGAGGAAGGAAGAGGACTTTGGAATGACCCCTAGGCTCTGAGTTGGAAGCAATATGAGGGACAGTACATTTTGACATGGATAGGGTAGGCTGAAAATGGGGTTTTAAGAGAGAAGTTTTGAACCATATTGGAAATGTGGAAGTGCCACTGGAACAGCCAATAGACAGTTTCATATTTATATATTCAATTATGAAACTCAGAGGAGAATCAAGAAACTAGAAATTTGTATTTACAAGATCTATGCAAATAGTTGGCAGTTAGACTCATACGTTCCACAGCATATAGAGGAAGCAAAGCAATAGACCACATGGGAAAATCAAAATGCCAGTTTTAAAAATGAGAGCTGGGGATGTGCAAGCGGTAGTGTGCTCGCCTGGCATGCACGTGGCGCTGGATTCGACCCTCAGCACCACATACAAATAAAGATGTTTATCTGCCAAAAACTAAACAATAAATATTAAAACTCTCTCTCTCTCTCTCTCTCTCTCTCTCTCTCTCTCTCTCTCAAAATAATAATAATAATAATAATGAGAGCAGAGAAAAAGATTTGGAAATACAATAAATATGTGAATCTAGATTGAAGTATGCCATGTAATTCCTGAGAGTGGATAGATTAGAAAAGAGGGGTCACTTATATTGATAAGTGAGAAAACTTTCCACAATGGGATGAAATTGAAAGCCATGCAGCAATGGATTTTAGCTAGGCAGGGAAGAAAGTTTGCTGACTGAGTGACTAGAAGGTGGTACTGCATTTGTTAGGGAGAAACACTAGTTCGATGAGAAGCTTTTCTGTCTTTCAATCTTGGAAAAACTAAGCATGTTTACAAAAGATAGGTGGAAATGTCAAAAGAGAAGGGAGCATTGAAATTTTTCAGTATGTGCTTGTAGCTCTTTTCATAAGCATTTTAATATATGTAATAGATAATTTCTATTTATTTGTTTGTATTTGGGATCTCATTTAATTTGTCTTTAAAACCCTTTTGCAGGGGTTGGGGTTGTGGCTTAGTGGTAGAGCACTAACTATACAACTAAAAGTTAAAAAAAAAATCAAAAAACCTTTTGCAGAGAGCAATGTTAAAAAAAAAAAACATTTTGCAGAGAGCAATGTTTGTTGAAAGAAGGTCTACGAAAAGGAAGAGATGAAAAGATGGGGTACACCACAGAGGGAAGGGCGGTCAAACTGGAGAAGATGACTTTTCGGGATGTTTTGAAATTAGAATGAAATGATGAGGTTAGGTTTAAATATTAAATTGAGATTTCAGAGCTGAGGTTGTGGCTCAGTGGCAGAGCGTTTGCCTTGCCCATGTGAGGCACTGGCTTTGATCCTTAGCACCACATAAAAATAAATAAATAAAATAAAGATATTGTGTCCATCTATAGCTAAAAAAATTCTTTTTAAAAAATTGAGATTTCATAGAGTTCAGACAAGTATTTTACTTAATAAACTTTCAAGACCCAGGTCTATTCCATCTATAATGTGTTTGGTTTTAATATTTTCTATATTGTTTTCTGATGGCCGCTTTTTCTGTTTTCCTTTCCCTTTATTTATTTTTCATTCCCTTCATTTCAGAGGCATATTTCTAGCTGTACAGTGCATACAGGGAGAGTACACAGAAAGTGGCCATAGTGGATGAGATTATCAACTAAGAATGTTCTGAAGCACTGAACTCTGTAAGTGTTCAAACTATTTTAAAACTATCTAGGATACTTTGTAAAGGGAACAAAAAGAAAATTATTCTCTGCTCTGCTTCAAAATTGAGAGCTACTTGTTGTTCTGGGCAGCTATTTATTAGATTAAAGCTGGTTGTTAGTCACAAATTAGGTAAGAAACTGGGGATGATAGTTCACTTGTCATCAATACTTCAGCCCCCCCACCCCCCAAGCCCCGAAAGAAAGTAAATGCCTGGCTGCTGATTGTGAATCAATAGTGTATCTTCATTTGCAAGGAACAGCACTTTAGAACATGTTGATTTAGAGTTCCTTATTCCTGTTGAATAAACACACAGGTCGCTAATCATCAGCTACTAAATATATTTTCCAAAGGTGAACAAAAGAAATAGTAATTTGATGCTCCTTAATTAAGCTCACAACACACTATTTTTTAATATATTTTTACAAGCATTTGTTTATGAAAGCTAAATGAGTATAGATTTCTGGTGGAAAGATTTCTACCACTACCCCCTACCCCCACTGCAACCCACCATCAGCTGTGAGTGAATCTGGCTAGTAAATTATATGCTGTCCTCTATGTTGCCTTGTAAATGACCTCAACCCTGACCTTGACACAGCAGTATTTCTAAGAGAGAGAAATAATTTATTCTCCATGTTAGATGAATTAAGCTCATGGTGTTTCTTAGCTATCATTCTGTATTATTTTCCAAGAAAACTATTTCTATGTAGATAAATAATGGTGGATGAGAGAGGGCATATTAGAGAGAGGAGAAAGACTGGGGTATTGGGGTGGGGTGGGAGAGAAGAGGAAGAACAGATACATAGACAAATTTAGAGAAGAATGTATGTGAGGGTAGGCAAAGATAGAAGATAATAAATAGCTGAGTAGATGGCTAGGAAGTGTTTAGTTTTTCTAACTTCATATACATCAGACTTCATAACTTGTTCTCTTTATACAGGGATATATAAAACAACACATGGATGTAATAATGATTTACAGTTAGAATTTCTATGCTTAAGACTAAGATGCCTGAAACGACAATTCCATATTTGATGTACTGACCCTTAAACAGTCGCATATATCACAGGTCATATTATCCCATTTTAAAGCTTTGTTTATGTGTATGTAAACCCCTACATTAATGTTTTGTATGCTGAAAGTTTCACCCGCACAGCGCCAGTCACTTAATTGCACTAATTATTATTCGCACATTAGCGCCTATTAGTCAGCATGGGTTTTTGCTTTTTTTTTCTTTTCAGATGTTTTAGCCAGCATTCAGATTTCACTTACTTGGCAGAAACGACTTATTAGAGTGGTTTTCAAAATCTGGCAGTAAGCCTAAGAAACGACCTCTTTTGTTGTCCGAATTTCCTATTCCCATCATCATTATGGATCTAAAGAGACAATCTGTCAAACTCATTGAAACTTTATGGGGGAAATGGTGAAGTGGAACTTCAGTAGATACCTAAGTTCTATTGTCAAAGCAATAGGAACAAATCTTCTAGTAAATTGGGGCTCAATTATGTTTTATTTGATATGCATTTACTATAGGAATTTCATTCTTTTTTAACCATTATAGATTTTTTTTAGTCAGCATTATTTCATAGAAATCTTAGAAAAGAAACATTTGAGCATATGCAGGGTTGTGACCTGCCTAAATTGAATCCTAACTATAATATATATTAAGATAGAAATCGAAGTTGGCCTATAATAAGAGATCAAGATTACTCTTTAGTTTAATAATTTGGACACATATGGCAATAAAAATTGAAGTTAATTTTAAATATTACTTGTAACTTGTGTGGGATACATATTTAAAAGGTGACATTGACTGAGAGGACATTGAATTAATTGCTATTTACTGAAAAATATTAAAGGACAATCTGTTTTTTCTCAACCTCTATACGCTTACACATATTTCTTTCAATGGCTTAAAAAAATGATTCATTTTTTTTTAAATGAATTCTTCAAAAGAAACAACTGGACTTACAGACAACAAAAGCAGTAAAACAAAGCAACACATTCTTTCATACACTCAGCCTGGCTGACACTGATTCCAACTTCAGGGTTGGAAACAATCTTGAGAAAAAAATTCACCAGAGAAGGACAGGTTGAGGATTCCCGAGGAAGAGGAAGACATTTTTTGACCCTCAATTCACTGTTGGTTCATTGCCTATTACATGAAGGTCAAAGTCCTTTTCTAGGTCTCTATTTACCAGTTAACTGACCTTGGGTTGAGTTCTTAATTGGGCTTACTCCACTGAAAATAAAATGCTTCAAAATGCTCTAATTACTGGAACCCTTGTTCCAAACAGATATTGCTAAAGTTTTCTAAATATTGCTACTGACATATTTGGGGTCCTCCCAAAGCTGGGGAGAACAGTGTGTAGGGTATAGAAAACCCAGATAATAACTGCACCCAGGCCACCAATACATTCAGGGAAAGTATAACTAACAGAGCTAAAGGGTAAATGCAAAATTAAAAAAGGCAATTCCCAGGCAGAACTCAGAGGACTAGTGAATGAGCAAATGGAAACTTATAAGAGAGAAACAACTTGGTGTATTAGGATTCTCCAGATAAACAGACCAGTAGGAGACAGAAATATGATAGAGAGACAGATAGATTGATTGGTTTACTTTACAAATTGACTCACTTAATTATGGAAGCCAAGTATTGTTATGAACTGCTGTCTGTAAGTAGGAAAACCAGAAAAGACAGTGGTTTAATTCAGTATGAATCCACAGGTCTCAGAACTGGGGAACAGATGGTATAAGTACTGGACCAAGTGTGAAGGCCTCAGAACAAGGAAAGTCAAGGGCAGACCTCAAGGATAGACGAAGATGGATATGAAATAATTTAAATAGAGTAAGTGCATTCATCCTTCTTCCTTTTGTTTTCTTCAGACCTTCAACTGATTGGATGATGTCCATACATATTGGTAACTGTTGGGATTAGATAGAAACGAGATCACAATACAGAGAAGAGCAAGAACTAAACAGGGTCATTGCAAGGACTGGAGAGCTGAAGAGCTATAAGAACCAGTGGGCTGCTAAAATGTCCTTTTGAAGTGGGGTTATTTCTGATCATAAAAGGACTCTGTAGATTTGGAGAGGCACTGGGTACGCATGAGGGATTATCAGGGCCAACAGATAAAGCTATTCTGAGATCTCTTTTCTGGATGGGAGTTCTTCAGGCATTGAACTTTATGGACCTTGGTTTGGCGCCTCTCAAGACTTGTGGTAATCCACATGTTGCTTCCCCCTCCCTTTACACTTTAAACTTTAGAGGTCCAGATTACTATGTGTTCATTCTGCAGTTTCTGGTGCATTGTTTTACAAATGCAAGTCCAAAATAAACAATTGAAATTAATTGAAATATAAATGAACTACATGATAAATATTTACACATCTCTAGGCTGTGTTTCATTTCCTGTGGTGCTTGTCAGACTTGTCTTTGGCTATTTAATTCAATTGCTTGGGGTGTGGTGAAAATGATGTTGAGGTCACAAGTTCAGTTCTTGTGTGAACAGCTTGCTGAGCTGCATTTTATGGCCAAAGAGTCCATTGGCCAGCTGTCTCAAAAAAAAAAGCATGACATTGGTCACCAGATGATGAGAAAAGATATGAGGGATTAGAGGAACCTCATCACCTCTGATACAAAAAAAAAAAAAAAAAAAACTTGAAGTGTTTGACTTGCAATCAGTTGGTCTTTCCTCAGAAGATCCTGTTGTTTCCTTCAGGATCTCTATTTCTAACATTAAAATATCATCCTATTGGAAGTCCAGAAAAGAATGAGCCATAGATAAAATGGAGCGGCACAATGAGAAGAGCAGGGAAATCAGCATTGGGAGACCTGGGCTTGAATTTTATTTATGCAACTTATGGGTAATGTGATCCCTTGGAAGACTATTTAATCATTCCAGGTTCTAATTTAATTCTTTGTAAAAATTTAACTTGTCACATTTGTATGAGAATTAGAGAAAAAATATTAATGTCACGAGTAAATGCTTCACAAATGTTAATATCAGGAATTATTTAGAGTTGCAAGTACATTGACAGAAAATAGCCAACCACAAACCTGAGTAACAAAGATCTAATAATCAGAGACTATTGGCTGTCGAGAATCTCAGGATTCTAGTGATAAGAAACTGGAACTGCTCAAGTTTAAGCGCATTCTTTAGCAGTCATAGAATGACTCAGAGCTGAGACTAACGTCTCCATCTCCATGTCCAAACTCAGTGCTCCTTCAAGCTTAGCAATAGGCAGCAGTCTGAATTCTAAGGAGGAATGTTCTATTTAAAATTCCTTAGTGAGGCCTCTGCCAAACTTGTAAAGCATTACAATTTGGTTACTTAATTCAAACTCACTTATGGAATACTTACCATATACATGTTCAACAATATCCAAGCTAGTGGGATATTTGGGAAATATAAAATATTTCCTGCTCCTGTGAGGATCAATCTCCAGAGAAAGGTCACCATGTAACAAAAATTAATGCAATTCTGTCCAGTGCCAATGAAGTAAAAGCCCAAGGAAAGGACCATACAGCAAAAGAAGTCCTGGCATTTTCACACAGAAGCTAATGTTTGAGCTGTATCTTAGGAGAAACTTTATTATGCTATCTAGTGCTACCAAAGGTTGCCTGTGTCTCCTCCTATAACTGCCCTAAGAAATGCATTCCAAAGAATATTTTATGAAAAATTTACAAGAATTTTATTCACTGCTTTATTTATCTGTATGGTTGCTTATTGGCTATTTGTTAATAGAATATGGACTTGAGAATCAAACAGTAAGCAAATGGTATTAAGTTTACTTAAGTGGCTTTTTGACATCTTAAATTTCTTGGTAATAACAGATATTCCTACTCTAGGGATTTTGCAAGGTCAATGTCCAGGTAATAACAGATATTCCTACTCTAGGGATTTTGCAAGGTCAATGTCCAGATGCCTCTGCTCTGGATAGGTCATCCAATGAAAATCTGAGTAGATTGTTCAGTGCAGAGCTATGGATCTTATTTTTCTTCATTGTTCATATTATTCTCACTCTTGATAGGAGAGGGGGAATTTACAACCTTCTTTGCTCATTGTGTGTGCTCCACTTTCTCTTGGGTCTTATGTCATTTGTAATAAGAAAAAAGAAAACAAAACAAAACTTCATTGGGGGTTAAAAAAAAAAAGCCTAAATGATTATTCCTTCCCCATTTGCTGGAAGGAACCCATGGTTAGATAATGCTTTGATTGATCAAAGAATTACTCTTACTCTGCTGTTTTAATTTTTTGAAAGGATAGAATTACAAATTTGTTAAATATTTCCTCATTGTCATCTATGTATTGCTTGCTTGTGATCTTAGGTCATTCTCTTCATTGACTAGTTTTGATTTATTGGTATACTGACTCATCAAAAGATATCTCTTTTTCCTTAATCACTACAAAAAATGAAAACTGACCTAAATAATTTGATGGGTGTCATGGATACTCATGTTAAAATTCAAAAAGCAAAATTTATATTGAGATTACAGTGAACTAATGTAATATTTTGCAAAAAAAAATATGTTTTTTAAAAATAGAGTCCTTTAACATTGAATAAAGTCAATGTCCAAAGTAAAATAAGAAGACAATGCTAAAAAGATTCCTATTTTTTGTTTGTTTGTCTGTTAGTTAGATACTGGGGATTGAACTAAGAAACACTTTATCACTGAGATACATCTCTATCTTTTTTACTTTTTATTTTGAGACAGAGTCTCACTAAATTGCTGACTGGCCAGGAACTTGGACTCCTCCTGTCACAACCCCCCAACTTCAGCCTTCCACTTTGCTGGGATTACAGGCACATACTACCACACTCAGCTCCAGTTTGTTTTTGTTTTTTTTAAAAAAAGAAAAATGCTTTCCTTTATTTAACCAATAGCCCTCTTTCTTTCAAATGTAAATAAATAAAGCCCAGGAAGGAAAGAATGTAGGAAGGAAGGAAGAAAAGAAAGAAGGAGGGAAATTACTTTCAATTTCTCTAACCAATTGAGCAGGTATCATGGTTTGTGGCCTTACATTAGGTTAATATAAAGGCTGCATTTATTTCACTTACTGTATAATTAGGATTTGAATCCAAATCCCAGAGTGCATATGACAGGGATTTTCTTAAGGCTACTCTCTGCTCTTCTCAAAATGGTCTTCTTATTTCTTGTGTTTCTAAAATCAGGAAAGTGAGAATAAACAAACAATAGATGACCTTTATGAGTAAAGCATCTGAGTATAGAAAGATTAATCGACCCCCATCAGCCAGTCATTAAATCAAATAGGAGATTTCTTGTACTTTTAAACCTCCGACTTACAGTCAGGCAAATTGTGTAAAAAGGCTGGTAATACAGTGACGCCCAATGCCACTGGGCTTTAGAAAGCTGACAGTTCCTGTAAAATAGTCATTAAACAACCTCTAGAAGAGACTCATCAGCAGATGCCCCCAGGTGAAGGAGAGAGAAAGCTGAGAGAATGAAGGAGAATCTAACATCTTAGCATGACTGAATTAAACAGAGCATATTATGCTGATTTTCAGAGTCAGCCAGTAATTTAATTTTCAGAGCAGTTCCTTTGATTGTAGCAACCATTTTATGAAACATTAATAAAACTTTGTGTGTGTAACACACATCTCTTTTCCATTTCATTAAGAAAAAGGAGTCAACATATTCAAATTTGCTGACCATTAGTTCTGTAAATGCCAAAAAAAAATTTTTTTTGTTATTATTTTTGAAAAAGTAAAGGAACAGAATAACATAGCTCCCACGATATTATTCCATAGTAAGCCCAAAACAGGGAAAAGAAATAAAGTACATAAAGTTATTACATGTAAGTTCTTGGGATTTTACATTAAGACTCTGAGCTAAATCACTACTGTAATGTATAATCCAAATGCAATTCAGTACCTCTGTATAATGATGTCTACTGTGTATCCAAATTAATTGTTATAGAATACACATTGCCCCACACACTGTTTATCAGACTTCCATGGCAAATAGATATTTCTGGATCCAGATACCCAGTGGAAAGTTCTTTTTAATGATTTTTGTAATACACATTGAGTAACAGAAGATTCACAGATGTGAATGTTTTAAAGAAGAAAGGGACCTTTAAATAATTAATACAGATGTGCCTCACTTTATAGAAAATGTATATACTTGAAATGTGTATCATAAAACTATTTTTGCAAGTTAATGTATTTTCTCCTTTATTCCCATCATAAAACTGAAGATCTATTCACACTGAAGTAATTTTTGGCCCAAAGACAATAATCACATTTAAGAATGAATCAACCCTTTTAAATCAGTGGTAAATTTTATATTCAAATCTAGCAATTATCCTGAGCATTTTTTCCACTTATAATTCTCTCTTCTCTCTTCATTACATAACTCTTGATATTTCACCCAAGGCATTGTTAGATGCCTGGTATTCCCTTCCTTTATTTAAAATTAAATAAGCTCTATAGATATGCATATGTGCTAAACAAATAAAAATAATTTTAAGAAGCAATATATAAATAAAAATACAACAATTGCTAATAAATAGTAAAAAAAAAAAAACAAAACAAAACAAAACAAAAAACAAAGGTTAATGTAGCAAGGATGTGAGAAACATCATAGGCAAGGCCACTCTGGAGGACATTAGGGCCCCAGAGACCTGGTTTCAGTGCAAATGCTGCAGGTGACTTCACTGCAGAACTGACTGGGTCACTTGACCTCTTTTCGAGACTTTCTCATACTTAAAATAAGGAACCTACACTATGAGAATTTTGAGGTTTCTTTCCTCGTGATCCCTTATGATCCCATTAAGGTCTTTCTTTCTAAGCAGATGTTGTTTTATATTGTTCTTGGTGTACTTGTTAACAATGATATTAAAATTTTGGTAGCCTTTCCTCATGATAAGACAGACATCATGAAAAAGACCAGGGCTACATATTATTATATATAAGAAAGTCTTTTAGTATGTATATATCCAATGGCTTATTCTTATATTTGATTTGGGATTTTTCATGCTTATGGATTTTCCAAGCTCTTCTTTTAAATTATAAAACATTTATAATTGCTTTCCTCCTGAGCTCCCATTTTGGAATTTGATATTTGTTTCTATATTTTGGACTTAAAATAATATCTAGTTAGCAAACATCAAAGTTCTCTTGGACATTATTTTTGTTTATAAAAGTCTATAAAAGATTATCAGAAATTAATTAATTAACTTTATATACAATGTGAATCACCTTTTGGTAATATCATATTCACATTTAAGCTTATACCTTAGGCACTTGCTAGTCACCAACTGTAAAATACCCATAAGATTAAGAACCACACATTCAGGGAAAGAAGGAAATGAAAATCAGTTGTTTAACAGACTTTCATCTGCAAGAGATTTCATTAAGAGGTTCTTTGCTATGTGCCAAGATATGAATGCTTCAGTATAATTCAATTTTATACAAAGAAAATTTCATTCAAATCTAAAGATAGAATATTTCTATTTCAAGTAACTTTGAACTGAATTACTGAAAAGAATTGAAAGATAACAATCCAAAATCCTGAACATATGAAACAAGTCTTTAAACAGTTGAAAAATAACATTGGCAAATTCATGGCCTTGTGGCAGACAGCAGGACAAGGCCTACTGTTCAGCTGGGTTAAGGTTAATTCTGTGGTGTGTGGCAGGAATACAGTCAATGTGGGCATGGGAAGCAAACCTGACTGTTGGTGATTCTTTTAAAGGGGAAGCACAGTGTGGAAGCCCCAATGCCAGCTTTAAGTTACATTATCTACTGGGCTACACTTTTTTCAAAAGTTTAATTTCCATTGTTAGTCCCATGAAGAACAGCCCTGCCCTCTCTATTTTCTTACAGGGCTTCTTTTGATGGAAAACTTTGTGGATGTTTGTGATATTGCTCAGAGCCCATTGGCAGATGAGCATCTCTTGCTGTGGCCTCCATCATTATTTGCCTGTCTTGTCTATTAACGAGCACTATCATCCCATCGTGGGATGACAGCTGCAACACGTACTCAGGCGCAATAAACAGCTAAATGAGGCGCACAGCAATTTCACTTGTCACCAGCGCCCTCGGCACGACTGGCTGCACAGCTTGATGCATAAATTCATGAGGCTGTTGCATATGATGGAGTATGCTTGGCTGAAAGAGGTGATGGATAGCAGGGCAGCTAAAAATGGCCATCACCTTGACTCTGTCAGGACATTTTTTAAAACTACCCCATCAGCTTTCTTGTATTCAATGCACTATCACAGCACAGAAGACTCTAAAGGTACTGATTTGGTACTTTACCTCAAGGAAGACTTCTGGAGGCTTTTCTCTAAAAGGAGGTACTATGTATTGAGGTGGGTTACATTTATTTGTCATCAGCTCTGATGCTGCTAGATTAAGTTATGCTTAATAGTAGAATTACTTAAAAATCTCAGAAAACAATTTGAGTCTTAATTTTGGGCAATGTGACAGCATGGGAATTTGAAGACTTTTCTAAATTATACAGTAGCACAAATGATTGTTTAGCATGAGATTTGAGGAATTCGATAAAATGATATGGGAATATTCAAACACATAGAGTCAAGAGATGGAACTTACATATAACCCATTACCACATAGAACAATATCCTGGATCACATCATTACATCAATGTTGGTAATGTATTTTGTAATCAGAATATGTAATATAAGCAAAACTAATATTTTATAAAAGTGTCCCACTGTTTAGGAGACTTTAAAAATGACCAATGATATGAAGCATTTCTTTCTCAAATATCTCTCTAACCTCTTATTTACTCGGTTGCCTGAACTCAACCCAGAATTCCAACTACCATGGGTGGGGCCCTAGGCATCCCACTGAAATGGGATATAAAGCCTCCATCTATGTCAGTGGACGTCATCTAAGGAAGACAAATATAAAGACAACAAAATCAATGAGGCAGTTTCCTGCAAAGCTTTATGCATTAATCTTTATCACACAGAGATATATACAGAAAGAAGTGCTAGGGAAGGAAGTCACTTGTTCTCTAATAAAAGAGAAAACCCTAGATAATAAACAATTAATAAAGTTGTCATGATTAGTTATGCAACTATGAATCAAATTACACAGTAAAGATGACCACTTGGTTTAAGTAGAAAATATCTATGATTCAGTCATAGTGAAAAGTCATTAATATGAGTGGTTAAGAATAACTCTTATAGCTACTTTCTCTTTTTTAACTCAATAGGAATTCTTGAGCAAGAGTTATTGTAATAATTGAGACAGGATTCTAGAGTAGAGAGCAAATCCATTAGACATTTACTTTTTTTGTTCTTATCTCCTCATATCCAAACTTTGCTTCTTAAACTCACATATCTCCAGTCCTCTAAATTAAGAAAAAGCATTTAAAAAGAAAGTTGTAAAAAAGTTAAATCTGTAGGTATAAATTTTATTATTAAAATGAATCCAAAATTCCAGACCAAATGATAAAATTCCAAAATATATAAGAGGAAATAATTTTGAATTAGTCAAAAGTCCTTTTAAAGAAGGCAATTACTTAATATGATATCTGGTGATATTCTTCTCGTACTTCTCTTAGTAGGTAATTACCTGAATAGTCAGAGGACTAGATGAATCTGATAGAGGCAAGGAGAAATGGACATCAGTCATTAGTGGGAATGGGTAGATGGAGAAGAGAAACTTCAAAGAAGGAGAGAAAATGAAGGTGAATCCCTATCAATGACTAGAATTAGAAGATCCTGTGAATAAAGTAATAATAAGTGTATGCCATTTTGCACATACATTATGTCAAGTATTATTGATTTGAGACAGGGAATGGGGACAAATAAAGAATTTGGCCTAAGTAAAGTATTTAAGGGAATACACCCCCAAAACTCACTAATTAAATAATATTTTAACGTGATATATTTAAAGATAAAAATCTATGCAAATTTTCAGTACTGTATGAGTTCTATTGTTGCATTAAAATCGCTATAAACTTAGTGGCTTAAACCAATACCCATTTATTATTTCAGAGTTTCTGTAGTTTCCAAGTCCATGATGGCATGACTGGGTAAACTCAGAATCTCACAAAGCCAAAATCAAATTGTAGCCTGTGGTTTCTTTCCAAACTCATTACTGTTAATAGAAGAATCCCATTCTTTGTTGTTGTAGGACTGACATCCTCATTTCCTAATTGCTTATTGATTACTTTTATCCATGACTGCTCTTTAGTTCTTTCCTGCAGCTCCCTTCTTCTTCAAATGCAACCACAGCAAGTTGAATCCTGTCCACATTTCAAATCTCCCCAACTTCAGCTTTTTTGTTTTGTGATTGGTCAGAGAAAATTCTGTCTTAAAGGGCTCATGTGATTATGAACTGTGTTATATGACGGAAGCATATAGCGACATCTCATCATATTCACAGGCCCTGGAGACTAGGGAAGAACACTTTTTTTTCTTTTGGGGGGCTACTTTAGAAATTTGGCCTACTGAAATGATGGGCAAAACATCACAAATTTAAACAAGACAATTTTAATACAATTTATTTAAAAATAGAAGTTAATGTAAAATATTTGTGATTGTATCAATTCTATTGTCACATTATAATTACTACATACTTAGTGGCTTATAATAATACCTAATAATTATTTCAGTTTCTGTAGGTTGGGAGTTCATGATGTTATGGCTGTGTCTACTCAGAAACTCACATGGATGATGTCAAATTGTAGTTTATGGTTCCTTTCCAAACTCATTCCTATTAATAGCAGAATCCTGTTAAATAAGCTCCACACTTGCAGGAATGACCTTGATTCAATTAACTTACCCTTACCCCAACCAGGTTTTCTGTAAAACACTTCTTTTAAAAATTTTTTAAAAAAATTGTTTGGTAAAAATATTGCATTAAATGTTGTTTGTATTATTATGGCCATCCCCTCTTTGATTTTGTACCATGACAAGTGCCACTGTCACCTCACGCTAGTCTCACTTGTATCCACAATTTTGGAAGCTACTCCAAGTCATCAATGGAGACACTCAGAGAAGGGAAGCAAATTTCTCATATTCATATAGTATTAGAAGACAAAGCAGGGATCTGAGCTCAGATCCACTTGATTCTAGACACCATGCTATTATTGATACATCATGGTGCTTAATAGGAAAGTGCTATGATTTGAATATGTGTCTCCTCAAAACTGATGTTAAAATATTCCTTCCAATGTAATGGTTCAAGAAGTGGGACCTTTAAAAGTGATTAAATGAGACTCCCCCTCCATGAGTGGGTCTAATGTTTTACTAACTGGCTTTCAGGAGCAAGCACTATTCAAGTTCTTCTGTTATTCTGACACGTAAACATAAGTGTTCCTCCTCTCCAAAGTATTCAATATTCAAGGTGTCATCTTGGGAGTGGAGATCAGGCCATCTCCCAACATCAAATCTGCTACTTGATATTGGACTTCCCAGCCTCCAGAGCTATTAGCCAATAGATTTCTGTTCATGATAAATTATCCAGCCTATAATACTCTGTAATAGCCACAAAAACCAGACTAAGACAGAAGGGTTGGTGAGATGAAGCTGACAGTTCCTAGTAGAGACTGTATCAAAAACATGAAAAGATCCTGAACTTAGATTCACAAAGCTTCCATCCAGAACTCCTACACTAATGACATTATTGAAACATTTAAGGTGGAGATAAGAGCTACATTTTCGAGTTTTGGAAGAAATGTGTGACTAGAATGCAAATTCTTTAAGGTCACAGATGTCTTTGATTTTATGTACAACTGGCACACAATAGTTTTTGTGAGTGAACTAATATTGAAATTAGTGAAATAAAATATTATAAAACTTTATAAACTCGGTGATTTATAAAGTACAGTTGAATATCCCTTATCTGAAATGCTTGAGACTAGAAGTACTTCAGATTTGGCATTTTTTGGATTTTGAAATATTTACATGCATAATGAGATGTCTTTGGGAGATAACCCAAATCTAAACATGAAATTCATTTGTGTTTAATATATGTGTTATACATAGAGCCTGAAGGTCATTGCATGTGATGCAACCCATCACATGAAGTCAGATGTGGAACTTTGCACATATGGCATCATGTTGGCTCTCAAAAACTTTTGGATTTTGAAGTACTTCAGGTTTCAATTTTTCAGATTAGGGATACTTAACCTGAGCCACTCAAGTACGGTATGTGTGTGTTTTATAAAAATATTAGGTGCTTCAGCTAAGAAAACATATAATTTTAAGATGTTTTCTCAAGTTGTATCCTAAATTTTCTCAATGTTAGTTTAGACCAAAAGAATAGATTATAATATTAAACAAGCACAGTAGTATAAAGTTAATCTCCTTCACTTTAAGTTGGTTACACAAAATGGTAATATGATGACTAGAAATAGCTGTAAAAATTCAAACAAAAACATCTTTTATTCATCACAGTTCTTTGTTCTTTAGAAGAATGGTCACTGGATAGAAGTAACCACCAATTAGTCAGTTGGTTCAGGAGAAAAAAGGAAGGAAGGAGAAAGACCTTTCCTGGACATCTCAAATAATTAGATAATATGATATTCTAAAATATGCTATATAGATTCTCAACCATGATTATAATTTTGAGTTTATAATCATTTGTATTTATTAAACAAATTTACTAAGAACATTTTTATATTGTAAACTATGTTTCCTTGTTTTGAAAAAAAAAGTGACCATCTAAATGAACATTAGCCAATGCAGAGTACAAAAAGTTGGAGAGGAAACAGGAGCTCTGAGCACATTTTATACTTGACTCTTTGGGCTAAGGGAGAGCTCAGCACTAGCATGCTGCAGATGATAGATTGGAGCTGTACTTGGCTCTTTGTGGATTTGGCCGATTTCTTACTGCCCAGAAACCTTTTTTCTCCAAATTGCCTTTAAAATCAAAAGAAAATCCAAATGCTTATTTTTTAGAACAATTTATTCCAATGCAATTCATTTCTAATATCTTTATTATGCTCTTTCTTTTTTATCTGTCAATCCACACATTTCTGCCTATTTAAACTGTGAACAAATTGCATTTATTTCAAACTTTAATTAATTACATTAATCCATAGAAATGCAAATAATGAATTCAGAATACTAAAACACTTAGAATATTAATATTTAAAAGATTTAAACTTATATGTAAGTATGTATATGTATCTATAAAAGTTAATAAAGAAATTTACATATATGCATTATCTTTTTCCATTCCCTAATTTTGTTCTTTTTCCTTGCATATTGACTCATATTTTTGGGGGCATCAGTTTTAGATAAGAAGTTAGATGCAGTGGTACACACCTGTAATTCCAGTGACTTGGGAGGCTCAGGCAAAAAGATCTTAAGTTGGAGGCCAGGCTCAACAACTTAATAAGACCATATTCCAAAAATAAAATTAGAAGGGATCGGGAGGCTCAGTGGTAAAGCACCACTTGTTTCAATCCCATGTTTTGTATAAGAATAACGTATATTCTGTACTTGAATATTAATTCAGGGTGTGAGGTAGCACTGTTTGTTGATTTCCTCTCAAACTTGACTTTAAAAAAATCTGTTATTATCCATCCTGTTGATTATTCTTTTTGTTAAGCAGTTATAAAGAACAAAACCTCAAATATCTATAATGAATTTGACATCCATTGAACATGTATATTCTCAGATTCTTCACCAGTTTGCATAATACTTTTGAGACATAGTGGCCTTGGATAATTTACACAGTAATTTTGAGATATGATGCTTAAAATGAATAATTACTGGCAAATGTTTATCATAGAAAGTCAAAATTAAAATATCTCCTTCTGAAGCCTTCTTTCAACTACTCAAGGAAACAAAAGTCAAAGTGGGTTATCACTATAATATTATGATATTAAATAATAATACCTTAGATATGTCAATGGAGGTAACTGTGATAATTATGAAATACAGTATTAATGCCTCCTCCTTCCAGTGAAAATAATATTGAATATTTACCAATGAGCTCTTTACTATTCACCGATAGGAGCATTTTTAGTAAAAGGTACTTGGACTTTGAAATTTATAAACCAAATTGGAACTCTTGGTTTAAAGATATCTAGTTGCATGTCCTTGAGCAAGTTAAACATTTAAGCTTTCCTCCTTTATAAAATAAGTGATTATACCTGCTTGTAAGTTTTGAAGAAAAATGAAATAATTCATAAAAGGTATAGCATGGCATTGAAATATAGTAAAGATGATGCATCTTATACTGTCTTTTATATTTTTAATCTCTAAAACAGCTAATCCAGAATATGTTGACAGTAGTCATTTATTTTTAAAACTTACTTTAGTCTGTATTATTGCTGGCAGTAATTCTACCCATACCAAATAAAGAAGAGGTTTCATGGATTTGAGATGTATAGGTGACATGAGCACTCTTATGACATTATTGTTTTCCTCAGAATAGAGATTTACCCAAAATAAATTTGATATTTTCTGGTCTGATACAAAGTAGATTAGACCAACATGGCTTTATCTTGATAAAGATGACTAGAATAAAAAACCTAGATTCTCACAAAATAAATTATAATTTCAGTGATTAATTGGAATATTTCCAAATACAATGCACTTAATAAGACATGGTTAAATGCCTTGATCTAGGGAGAGCATTTAATACATAAATATTTTGTACTATTTGACATATAAAAACATAAATAGAAGTAAAAATTCAGTAAAGGATTCTGATTTTGTCTCGAAGGATGATGTTACAGAGCAAATACTTGCGTCCTGTCAAAATTCATATGTTGAGATCATAACTCTCAATATGACGGTGTTAGGAAGTGGGGCCTTTGGAAACAGATAAGAGCCCTCATGAATGGGATTAGTGCCCTTATAATGAGTCAACAGAGAACTCCCTCCCTTACTCCTTCTGCCACAGAAGATCTCAGGGAGAAGATGGCAGTCTATGAACCAGAAATTTTGTCCTCTCTAGAAACTGAATTTGTTGTTGCCTTGATCTTGGGCTTTCCAGCCTTCAGAACTATTTTCTACGAGAAGCAGATTTCTGATGTTCACAAGCCACCCAGCCTGTGGTAGTGTGTTATGGCAATTCAATCAGACTAAGACAGTAATGATTATTTGGAAGATGAGTTTAAAGGTTAATAATCTATGAACACGTGAGTAAATAATCAAAACCTCAATTGTTCCAGCATTTACCACAGCACCCAGCACATTATAAATTATCAGTGAGTGATGCATAACAAATTTAAACAAGGAAATAAAATAATATTTGTACTGGAATATCTCATTCTTTTTATATACCTTGTTTCCCCTCCTCCTGGTGACAGGATTTGGTAATTCAGAACTCAATAGAAAGAAATTCTATCAAACTATAACTTACAAAAATGCAGTTTATTATTGTTTATGTCACTAAGTACACAGCTAGGCTACTGGGGAAGACGGAGGTAGTTAAATGTTAAACCATTATCATATTTAAACACAAAGACATGGTCCTTACTCTGTTAGTACAATTATAATGTCCCTCATCACCATTCTGAAACTCTGAATTAGCAATCTCTCTTCTGCTTATTGCAGTCTTCATTTTCTTTTAATCCAGAAGAGTTGTTGTTTGACTTTATTATATCAAAGTGACACATTATCTATTTCTCAGCCACCACCTAGGTTCAGACCAGCACAATATAATTCAACACATCCTTTATGTTTATTCCATTTATATTTCTGGCTTAGTCATTACTTTGTTTAAAAAAATAACTTATTCCTTTTTGCTGATTTTTGTGTTCTTTAGATCATGCACCCCAGTTTCTCAGAATCTTTTGAGAGGTTTTATGATCTTCTGAGAATAGGAAAGACTGAAGGGAGTTTGATATGCAGGATATTAGGTTCAACCTACTTCAAACAGAGAAGCACTACATTTATCTGTCCTGTAGATTAGGCTTTGTGTAAGCTTCTACTTGATAAAAATCCTGAAAATATCTTTGAAAACAATTGATCACTATATGGTGCCAACTCTGGTCCTCCCCCAAAGAATCAATGACAACACACCTATCCAGATTTGTTTTAAACCCTACTTTACTGGGTTTCCTTCAGCCATACTGGGCCATTCATGTTTGTACCATGAATCTTGTAATTCCCCTCAGGGGTCTTTCATATGTTTTCCTTCAAGCTCAAGTCCCCTATTCCCCACTCAAACTTTTCTTGCTGAATTCCTCCTACTCTCTAAGACACAGTTCCAATGCAGACCTCTTCCATCTCATTTCTTTGAAACATTCTCTTCTCTATTGGAATCTCAATTGTTCTTTTTTGAATCTTTACTATGACCTTCAACATTTTTTGCCTGTGTAACTCAATACATATCTACTCAACATGAGACTATTAGTTCTTTGATGTCAGAAAACACAGCAAGCTAATTTGCCTATTAACCTTTAATAAGTTTTGTTAAACTTAAGTATATTGTACTTAAGTGTACTGTAGACTCCTTTGATCAACTTTATTTAATTAGTAAACATATTTTTATTCTGTCACATCAAGTGCTAATCATTTTTTTAAATATTTTAAAAATAATATTTAAATAAATATGTTTAGAATTGATCTTGTCAATCAAAATTCTTAAATTGGCTAAAAAATCATCATTACTTCCAATCTGAAAGATGTAGAAACTGAAGAACAGGGAGATTAAATTATAGTATTTTTTTTTCACTTTGCAAAATGGTCTACAGAGAACAAAAGTGGTATGCTTATTTTCTTTACTTAACCCACTAGGCAGCCCTTATTTCCCCTTAACTTTTTCTTTTTTTAGTTTTCCTCAGAATTTCCAATAACCTTCACTTAAACTTCCTGCAAAACTTTCCCCCCTTTCCTTAGTGCATGAGCATCTCATTTTGTGGAGACCTACACTACATTTGGATAGGCCATACATATTTAGTTCTTTTTAATCTTACCTCACATCAGCCCTTCCAGCCTCTCAATCATTTTTGTAGCCGCTCTCTGAATTCACTCCAGTACGATGACATCCTTCTGGTACTGAGGTTTTCATAAATGGACACACTTGTCTGACTCGTGATGTGTTATCTCTGCATGTGCTGCCCAAACAGTTTTTATAAACCACTATATCATCCCATGCAATCTCATACTAATTTTCTGTAACTATCACTCCCAGGTCTCATTCAGCACTACTATTTTCCAAGTATAGTACCTCCATTTCCCTGATTATCTGTGAATTTTTCATCCAGGATGCATTACTTTACATTTTTCAAAGACTAATCTTATTTTGATATTTCCTTTTCAGAGCTGTAACCTCTCTATATTCATAAACATATTTTCAGTTATATCTAGTGCTTGAAAACCACCCATATTTTATATTTATAAATTTAATATAGACTCAGTTACCTTTGTAATTGTTAGTTTAAATCAGTTAATATATTGTATGAACACATGCCATTTCCCATTATCTATCCCCAAAAAGAAAATAAAAATATAACTTAACTACTCTTACCACTCAGTTTATTGTCATGTATTTTATCTTTTGTGTATATACTTCCATATAGAGAAGGGACTGGCCCATTGGAGCTAGTTTTCATCTCATATTTTAACATTAAAATATACATCCAGATACACAGTACATTTTAGATCACATGGAAATTCCTTTCTCTCCATTATTTTATTAGAGATTAGGAGCTGTAATTCAGGAATATGTTGGATTTAAGTTACTCTTTGGATAAAATGAAACAATTGTTCTTTGCATTCATTTCTATTTATTTAGGAATTATCCCTTAATTGTCTACATTGGACAAAGCCTCAGAATTCCTTCTACATTCTTTTCTAAGGTGTTTCTGCCTGTAGATCTTGCCAGGAAAGGAGCCTTGGGTAATTCATTAAGCATAAAATGCAAAGATGCTATTCTTATGTCTAAATCTGGAATGGGTACCTGATATAAAGATGAACCATATAGAATTCTACAAGCAAAACTTCAATTCATTAATGGTCATGACAAATGTAATGTATATTAACATTTTTATATATCTGCAAAGGTAAAGAAGTATTGCTATTAAATTTTTAATAGTACAAAAGTTGAGATATAAAGACTGAATAATGTGTTCATCGCCCCACAAATTAGAGTAGAAGTTTGCAGCCACCCCAAACCAGTATTATTAACTACAGAAGAGCCCAGAGTAAAACCAAAATTAAATTTATATTGATTGCAAAATTCTGCTCTTCCTTCTGCATGTGCCCTTTTTAGTTAAACCTTGAAAGTACCCAATACTATGGATGCCCTTGCTTTTTTGTGGCTGTAAGTCTCATGTACCTCCTAAACCTATCTTTATAGTTCTCAGAGGATTTCCATCCTTATCTTGTAAGGTCATTCCTTTATGAAAAAGATGTTGTATATATTTTTTTCTGACACCTTTAGATATTTTATAGTAAAAGATTTTGAGGACATCTATTGTGCCAACATTCCAGGAGAAGATAATGCAATGACTTCATACACCTGTCTCTATCCTCGACCTGGAATGTCTTTGATGACTTCCCAACTTGTCTTTCATCTGCCAAATCATGCCCAGCAGGTGAAGGTGACAATAAATATTTTAAGTAATAGAATAAATGAATTAATGCATTTGACTCATTAGTTGGCCAGCATATTGGTTTATTGAAATCTTTACTCATTAAACACTCAAGTCTAGTGGAGATATAAAGAGCAGATGGAAATCATAATGAACAGAACACCTTTACAATGCTAACTTATATCAAGAACTCTTATCCTATCCTGGGTCATGGAATTCTTCACCAATATGAGGGAATCTAGGGATTCCTCTGAAATAAAAACACACAGAATATATTTTGTGTATAGATTTTTTTGAATCATATCCTTTGGATGCTCACTTGTAAACCCCCCAAAATGTATGGTATAGGAAAGATATCCTAAAAAATAGTCTGATCATTTTGCAACTACCAGTAGTATTGCCTGACCACATGACCATATCTGTGTTTTTCAAAGTTGTTTACAATCTCTTGACAGTCATAGTAACTTTCCTCACTCCTCAAGATTCAATGCCATAAACACTAATGTCTGACAGATACTGCCCGAGGACTAATGTCAAGCTTTGGAAAAGATATACCATATCTCCATTTTCAGCTTCTGTTTCTGGAGACCTACCTTTTACTTATTTGGGGCAACCTCCCCAGAAAGAAAGGTATATGATACTAAAGGTCAAAATCCCAAATATTCATTGTACCCTTGTTATTCAAAAACAAAACATAAGAACAAAAATCTTGTGAAGTTAAAAAAATAAAAAAATATCACTACTTTAATCCAGTATTACTATGCTTTAGTATTTCCTTCAGTTATCCCCAATTTTTTTCTTTACCACAGTA
Source organism: Callospermophilus lateralis (assembly GCF_048772815.1). Classification (NCBI taxonomy): domain Eukaryota; kingdom Metazoa; phylum Chordata; class Mammalia; order Rodentia; family Sciuridae; genus Callospermophilus; species Callospermophilus lateralis. Next base: position 65,895,657 of record NC_135310.1, read on the forward strand.
GTTACTTTATATTCAATTACGTATTTTGCTTCTTTCAATTAGCATCAGTATTATATGATAAATTATTTTACATCATATAGAAAGGAGAAATCAAGCATGAAATTTTGAGAAGTAAGGAAGTCTTCAACATAGAAGCATTCTCTGTGAAGGTATAAAGAGAATACTGGAAAATCAGGACTGAAAGTGGAGAGAAGTATGAAGATAGAGACTGATGAGTTATCTGAAGAGGAAAGAGAGTCAAAATTATCATAGAAGAAACTTCTTCAAGAACATGGTCAAGAAAAAAGTCTATCTCCCATGTGCTGCACAACACAAAAAGCTGTTATGGGAAAGGTAAGGAACCATTAAAAAGGAGCCATATATTCCGGTAACAATAGTTATTGAAGGGCAATTTTGTGACATGGACAAATATATGGAAAGGTAACTAAGGCACACTCCTTCCCTTGGGGAGTTCATATTTGAGTAGGAAATTTTCAAAACTTTTTCTAAAGAATGGTTAGAAAATAAAACAAAAGGAAAGACCATTTTCATCCAGGCATATTTTTTAAATGTTTTCAAGTAAAACAAACATGTCATGTTTTATTTGCCTTGAAATACTGAAGTGACAACTAGCAGGCAGAAAGCCATAATTTTGCTTTGTGCTGAAGTTTCATCAAATCATTGAGTTTTTATAAAAATTGGCATATCATGTGTTTCTATTGTGAATGTAATAATGTATATTTTTAAAGTGCTGAAAATTACAAAAAATGAAAGGAACATTAACAAAAACATGCATAGTTCCATCATTCATGGACATTTTTTAAATGACTTTTCACTTTTAATCCATACAAAGTATTCCTTTCTAAATCAGTTTTTGTTTTTGAATTTTTTGGTAGAGGTAATATTTATTTTCTCAAGTTTGTAGTCAAACATATTAATTACATATGGTCTTTTCCATACATTTCATAACTAGAATGCCTTTTACATTATTATGTTATAATACTTCAAAATTTCACAATAGCCAAACAAATGTCTCTAACACAATTTATCTATTTCCCTAATATTGGCCAATTAATAAAATAATGCTTCATTGGTTAGCTTGATTGGTAAATTCTGTTTTTGTTATCATTGGTAATAATTCCATGGAAATTTTTATTTTAGAAAAATCATTAGAAAGCACTAATATAAACATAGTACTTTTTTCACTTATCTAATTGCTTTGCAATAAACAACTAAGCTAAAAATAAATCAAACACCCTCCCAAATCTACTGTTTGGGCAGGGCTTGGCAAGAATAGTTTAGATAACCACATGAGTTATCTTCAGTAGCACTCAGATGTATCTATATGTCTCAATATGACCTAATACCTGCTTATTCAAAGTATAAATTAGATGCTCCAGAATCTCCTCAGAGTAATACACATGGTATAGATTCAGGAAAAGTTTTCTCTATTCACATAATGTGATAAGTTCTGAATGCCTTGAATGGGAGACCAAAAGGTCGGGATGTCACATGTGGTGATGAGGGGCAACTTAGGCATTGCAAGAGTCTTTCTGAGATTGCAGAAAAGAGTTTTACAGACAATCCTAGGTTTGATTTTTTGCCAGTAGCAATTTCTTAATTTAAGGCTAGTTTTCCATCAGGAAAGAATGGAAATTTCTTTTCTTTTTTTTTTTTTTTTTTTTTTGAGCCCTCAAAATTCTTAGAAAATATGTTTCCTTAGATTTCCATTGAAAACTGATCAGTTCTTTTCTTGGCTTTCTTCTTATCTCTCCCACAGATTAGGTAGCTAGAGCTCAAGTAGCACCTTTGACACATTTTCTGGGAATCTATTAAGCTAGATCTCAAATTTAATTTGACATGTTTCTTATTTTGAAGATGAATGCAAGCAGCAATTCTGTCAATAGGAAAAAAAAAAGTTCTTTTTCTTCTAGAGCTTAATAGCATTTCCCCCACCTTCTTTAAGCTCTCAATGGCAACCTCTTAGGCTTCTGTTAATACTGTCTTCAAAGTCTCACTAGTTGTCTTTGAGGCCTTGAAGCTTATGCTTGCTGCCAAATTCCAAAGGCAAAGGCATGCACTTTGGGATTTTTGTTACAGCAGAATCCCATTTTCAGGTACTAAACTAGTTTGTTACCTATTGCTACATCAACCACTTCTTTTGTTCTTAGATTTGCAAAGCTCAGCAGGTATAGCTTGGTCCTTATGGTATTAAGTGAGGTAGATTGAGGGCAATTTGGTACTGGAAACTCAAATACTATGTAAGCCAAGGCTCTGGGTTCCATTCTACATAGAGCTCTTCATGAGCTGCTTGGGCTTTCCATAATATACTGGCTGGGTTATAGAACCAAGCATCCCAGAAAACCAGGTGTAAACAGTATTACCTTTTATCTTGGAAATGACAGTGTTACTTCTGGTGTAGTCCAACCCCACCACGCCCCCCCAACTCAAGGAGTGTGAACATAGATCCTGCCTCTTAATAAGTGACAAAATCACACTATAAGAAGAATATGAGGGCTGTCAGATAAAATTGTGTCCTCCTTTTGCATAATGTAATTTGTCATATTCTCACCCATATTCTTGAGAAAAACTAAAAACTTACTGTTGATGATGTGAAGTATTGTGATTAGTGAAGTAGCAGTGGCAATTTGTGATTATTTATTTGAAGGGACATGTAATGTTGTATGTTTCAGATGGGTCTTTCTGGAGAAGAGATTCAGTAGAGATGAGAATGAATCGTTTATAGAAAATAATTTAAATTAGACTTTGTTATAGCTAACAAGTATATGAAAAAATGTCCATCATCACTATCAGGGAAATGTAATCTAAGACCACAAGGAGATATCATCTGATAGCTTGAGAGTGTCAAAAGGTAACAAATATTAATGAGAATGTGGAGAAAAGGAAATCTTCATATACTGTTGGTCAGAATGCAAATTAGTGTAGTCATTATGGAAGATAGTATGGATGTTCCTCAAAAAATTAAAAATATATGTTCCAGGACTCCCGCTACTAAATATGTGTTCAAAAGATAGGAAATTAGTGTGTCTAAGAGATCTACTTTCCATTTCATTACAGAATTATGCTCAAAAGTCAGGATATAAAATCAGACTAAGTGTCCATCAACAGATGAGTGCATAAAAATATAGTGCCTATACAATATATATGTATAATCTTTGAAAAGAAGGAAATCTTGTCACTTGTGACAATATGCATGAATATGGTAGACATTATGTTAAGTGAAATAAGCCAAGTGCAGAAAGACAAATACTACATGATATTACTCATATCGTGTGGAATGTAAACATGTTAAATTCATAGGAACAAAGAATAAAATTTGGGGATATCAGAGGCTAGGTGTGTAGGATTGGACATATGTTGATTTAAGTACACAAAACATAGGTTAGAAGAAGAAAGTTCAAGAGATATATTGTTCATCATAGTTAATAACCACATATTATAAACTTGAAAATTTCCAAAAGAGATTTTAAGTTTCCTCACTATAAAGAAATGACCAGTATTGAGGTAAGGAATACCATAAATAGCTTGATTAGCCACTGCACAAGGGACATACATTGAAATATCATGTTTTACATCATAAATACGTACAATTTTGTCAATTAAAAATATAGAATTAGTCAAACTGTTGTTTATTTGCTTGTTCCTAAAAAAATGAGTGATTTAGGGAGAGTCATGTGGCAGGGGGAATGTTTTCATGTAGGAGTGCAGCACGTTGAAAGTTGTTTATATGAGAAAAAGAGCAAAGCAAAGCACAGATGCTGAGAAAAGTATTTTTGTGAAAGTCAGGTCACAACCTGAGTTGCTTAGGAGTCCAAGTAATTAAATGTGGCAGAGACATTGATAGAGGGGCAATGTTTTCCTCACCTCCATATAAAATGCAGCGATTCCCAGAAGGATTTGGGAACATGGATATCTTTATTCAGCTTTTGACATGGACCATAGACCATGGCAATCCCGTGACTAGCACATTGATTGTACCACTCTGAGGATTCTCTAGTTGGACTTGATGGCTAAAGACCTCAACTGGGCACAGTTGAAGCTGAAAAGAGGAATATCATAGACACCCCTTAGGGATGAGAGTTAACAGAACTTACTTGTGAATTCATATTTTATGCTTCCTTTGGGGGTTCAAGAACAATTCCAGGACAATTCTTCCAGGATAATTTCTGAAAGCAAGATTATATTTATACACAACAATTAAGCAAAAAGGCCTCAGATCTTTGTATTGTGGGCAAAAAATTAATGTGACATCATTTTATACTCATGGCTGAAAGGACCTGGACATCAGTTTCCACAGCTACCCCAAGGTTGCACACTGTTTCTGCCTCCTTCCTGGAGAGCTGTTACTAGGAATGGCTGTCTTTGGTTTATGAAGGATGAATTCCTAGGGAGAAGTAAAACACTGACCACCTTAGGGTGACAATGCCATCTTGGGTGTTTTACTTTTATTTTTTAGTAAACACTTAGCATTTCTGAAGGAAGGTAATGATGTGATTTTGAGACCAGAATGGAGAAGGTACAAAGAAGCTCCCTCCATACTTTTCAGTAGCAAAACCTAAGGATAAACCATTGTTTACAGTTTTAAAATATTTTTGTCAGATTTGTTTTAGTAAAATCTCACTGAAATTCTGGCAATAGGTTGGCTCTTGTGCTAGTTTTTGATGGATGTGTCTCTGTGTGCATGTGTTTCAAAAGTCTTTTTATGTTTTAGGAGGAAGTTGGGAAGGGCTGCTGTCCCAGTGCCATTTTAATTGGGAAACATCATCTAAATTTTATGAGGAAAACAAAGAAGAACATTTCTGTCATCTGTCTGAGAACATGATTTTCTATGAATGATAATTGGAACAACCAAAAGACACTTCTTAGACCAAGATAAAATATTATGAAAAAATAATTTGAAAGTACTGTGTTGTTTGTGCTATAAACTCTGTTTTTCATTATTTATTTTTTCCCTGCTCTCTGAGTTATTAAAATCCAGGATTTTAATATTTCCAGTATTCACTTCTATAAAGCCCTCTGCTCTGTTAACAGAGGGACAGGTATTTTAGTAAAAGAGATAACAAAACACCTGAAATGAGGCCACTTCAGGACAGATATTCTATGTACCAGCCTTTGAGGACAGACATTGCTTTTCAGAGTAGTTATAAATTTGCTGTGAACAAGAAGACAAGTCCAGCACAAAGTTTTAAATCGCTTCCTGTATACAAACTTCAACAAGCATGCATGAAAACCAAATAAACAATATTGAGAAAATCTGAACCAGCTACTTGAAAAGCGCTACTTTTAGAGAAAGTGTTGTTAAGAAAGAGCAGGCCTTCTTATCAACTCTCAACTTCATCAGACACCAAGTCTAACAGCTTGTAGATTTTTAACCATATATTGTCTCCTTTATCTACTCTGGCCCACCTCCTCTTATTCAGAAAGCTATCTTGTTCTCATCATTCAAGATTTATCTCAAAAATTTTCTCTGCATATAAATTTTGCCTAACTATTTTGCATAGTTTCCACATGATAATCACTAGCCTTGACAAAATGCCCTTCCTTTCACACCTAGCAGGAACAAATAATTTTATCCTCTTTATTGGTTTACTTTTCCAGTCTGCATTGTCTCTATGTCCCCCTCTCCCACATACATACCTCAACACACATTTAGTGATTAAATCACAAGGTCTTTTGAGACCAAGAGTGATACCAGTCTTCATGCTTCATCATTCATATTCTCTACAATGTCTAACAACAGGTAAATGAGTGCCTGCCTACTCACTCTCCTACAAATGACTCAGTGGGCAAGCAAGTAAATTGATGCATACATTCAAGATACAAAAAATTCTACTACATTTTCTTTTTCTTTTCCTAGGTCTTTTTTTTTAATGCTGAAAAAAGGATTTTTTTCAGACTCTACACAGATATTGTATCATTCTATTATTGAGAAAAGAGATTGAGTTGACAGATGACACAGAGAAAGCAAAACTACAGAAGTATTTTTCTTTTGTCTTTTTCTTCAAGGAGAATGACTTGCAAATCAGAAAGGGTAAAAATGATGAAGAGGTAAATGTGAGAAGACAGTAGGGAAGTAGTGAGATTCTTTAAATGAATCCAATTCTATATGTTGGGTGAATTTTATCCTACAAAACTGAAATAAGTTACAGATGGGACTGCAGAGCCTCATCTGAAAACCTCTGACAAAAACTTTCTAGACAACCAGAAATGAGAATGTTTTCTCTGTTCTTTAAAAATGTAAAGGAAACCAGGCATGGTGGTGCACACCTTAATCCCAGTGGCTTGGGAGACTGAGGCAGGAGGATTGCAAGGGAAGCCAGCCTATGCAACTTAACAAGGCCCTAAGCAAGGTGGTGAAATGCTGTCTCAATTAAAAAATAATAATAATTATTATTATTAATTAAATTAAAAGGGCTTGGGATGTTGCTCAGTGGTTAAGTCCCTCTGGGTTCAATACCTGGTACCCCCACCAAAAATACTATGGAAACTATAAAGTATGAAATTGACTCTGATACCATTTCAGAAAGGTTTTTTTTTTTTTTTACAAGTTATTTTCTTTGCCCTGGGAAAAGAAACTTTGTTCACTACAAGTTAGAAATTATTCACCTAGAATGAATCATTCATTCAAGTTCCTTTTATATTTTCCTTTAAAAAAACTATTATAACAAGATGAGTGAGAAATTTACTGTGGTTGTTTGAAATATGAATTTCAGCCATTTTTATCAACTCTGTTAATATTTCCTTGGTGATAAGATGATGTGAGCTATCTTGGTGATAAGACATTTAGATTGAACTGTGTTTAGGTAAGTAGGTTTATAACTGATCAAATGACCATAACTAAATAAACACATGACATATCACTGTTACCATAGAGGAATAGGGTGACTGTTAGCCATATCTTATAGTACCATCTTATTTATTTGAATATATACATAAAAGGACAAGTATTGAATTTATAGATCAAAAATGGTGGGGAAAGTTGGCTACTATAACATTCAGATTTTTTTTTAACATTCAGATTTTGAAAGCATATCAGTACTTTAGAAAAATTTTCCAAAAGTAGTTAGGTAAAAGTGAGTTGAAATAAATGTAAGCTGAATAATGAGATTGTAGAGAATAATATGTCTGGTTTCCATTTACATGGGAAAAGCTGGAACATAGCAGGTTATTTATTTCCCTTTTCTAATCTTAAGCATGGCTTGCCCTCCCCTGAAGTGGCATTGCTAGGCTCTGTACCTCTAGTTTACTCATGTCTGTCAACACAGGAAGAGAGTGCCACTAGACTGAGTGACAGTCACTGGTCCATTCCACACCCCACCCCACTCAGTGAGTGAAACTATTAGATAAATATACCATGATTTTGAGGATTCCCTTTGTTTGTTCCAACTCCAAGGTCAGTGTGATACAGCAATCCTGGCTTCATCTATTGTGCTTCTCTGCAGATGAAAAAAATTTACCCTTTGTCTCCCAGTATCTAGACTAGGCTCTGTGAGTTGATGGTTGGCATAGCTGAACTTTAAGATAACCTGCTTACCAATTGATAATGACTGAAAATTTATTCTCTAGAAGAAGTAAAACTGAAGTTCTCTTGATTAGAGGTGCTGAGCTCAGGTGAAGAGTACCCACATAATTATACATATGAGAATTTTCATCCTGAAATTCTTTTTAGCTTGGAGAACCCAGTATATTTAGGCTTTTCCTCATGTGCTAGAGCCAGTTTCTTCAGAGAAATTCCTTCCAGTATCTGCCTCTATGGAATAATCCTGGTTGCTAGCATTTTGGGACTTGGATGGAGGAAAAAGCTGACGATTTCAACCTTCAGGATAAAACTCTCACCACTTGTGATTTCAATGTGTCACTCCTGACCTTAATTGCTTAGCACCCTTGAATCCAGGGAACCTCAGTTTTATTTTTTCCAAAGAATAACCTCCTTGTCATCTTCCAGTTGGTAAGGAGGGGAATATTTTGGGGTTCTAATGGCTTTCTAAATAAACTTTTTAACCACACTTTGAATCGTTAGCCCTATCTTCATCTATGCTTTCAGAAATATCTGTCATTATCTACATCCTGAACCTATTGAGAATTTTTTAGTCCTATGTAGGTAAGGTTGCTTCTTGGCTTCTCCCACAATTAATTTAGGATTTAGCTTTTCGGATCTGTTAAATCAGTTACAACCTCTCCATCTCCTTGTTAGTTGCTGCCACTGTCTCTTTCTGAATCTTCTTTGTTTCCATGAGTTCCTGTCTTTTCCATTCCTTTCCTGTGATTATAGTAGGGCTATTATAACTGGTCAAATGACCATACCCAAAATTATTGTTGTCAGATACCAATGCATGAAACTAATGCAGGTAACCAGCCTGCCATCCTTCGTTGCTGTTTCTATTTTATCAATCATTATGTTCTTGTGACCTGAAGCAAGAGTGAAGCCTGCATTCAATGACTAGGAATGATAACTGAGATTTATGCTTTGACCTCCTTCCCACTGAACATAGAACTTCCTATTGCTTTTAGTAATTTCAACCATAATATAGTTACTGTTACTATCATCTTTCAATCTATGGATATACATAAATAAAATTAATTAATATCAAAACTAAAAAATGTTATTTCCTTATTAGTACCTCCTTTCCTTATGAAATCAGTGTCTAGTGAAAATAGTTCCATTCCTTTCATGGAGGAATTATTTTTCAAAGTTAGCACTTAAAACGCCAAATATATTTATTGATATATGGAAACAATTTTTATTTTGAACTACAATAATATTTTCATTGTCTTTATTTTATAGTTTCTTCCATTTATAGAAAGTAATAGTGGTGTTTTATTTATGGTAATAACATTAAAACTTATTTTTCAAAAAATATTTAGGTGCAAAAGTGGAAAATATTTAAGGAAGATTGTCAAGACTAAAAATGTAGCATTCAAATATGGCAAAATCATGATGAAGATAGGAAAATGACTTTGGTAATGCTGGGATAATATGGTATTCATACAGTGTCCATAAGGAAAATTGCATATGAAAAATAATACCAATACTAGTGCAAAACAAAGGAAATGAAAACCGTCTTATTTTGTGCTTAGTCTAATGTTCAGCTTATAGTAGTTACCCAAATATTTGTTGCTTATGAGAAGGAAAAGTAGAGGGAAGTGAATGAAGACTTTCAACCTAAAGAATAGATGATGTAGGAGGGAAGGTGACTGCTGTCTTCAAGTCTGTGAAATGAAGGATGTAGGCAAGTGTTGAGGTGTGGGCTTCAAAATTTGAGTGCAGGGAATTGTAAATTATGTGAAGACAAATTTTGGTTAAATTTTGGACGAACATCAAGAATTCATGCATCTAAAATGAATATGTGCTTTTGAAGTACTGAGTTATCAATCATTAGAATTGTTGGAGCAGTGACTAGATAATGATACTACAGGGATGTTGTCAAAGAAATAATCATATTCAGACAGTGGCTGGCTGTCAGAAGAATCTTTGGGAAACATTGGGAAATCAGGTTCTAGTACTCAACCCACACCCATTGAGTTAATTCAGGTACTGATGATCTCTCAGTTGTCTTCCCTATCTTCTCTGAATCCAGGATTGAATGGACTTCTAGGGGAAGTGCACAGCTGTGACCCAGCAATAGCAAAAGTTTCCAATTTTACCTGGACATGATCCCAAATCATCAAGTTTTGATGTCTCTAAATCTCATTACTTATCTTTGATGGATAACTAATCAATTTCACAGTTATAATCAAAATGTAAAAAATGAAATTTATTACTACATTATATTATCAGATTGTTTTAAGTGGGTATGAAAGAAATAAATGAGGCTTTATGTCAGTAGAGATCATGGAAGGTCTTCCCAAGCAGTGATATTAGAACTGAGTCCTGAAAGATAAGGAGATGGCCAGACACATTGCTGGCCAAACAGTGTCCAGGCAGAGATAAGCAAATGTAAAGGCCCTCATCTCAGAGTTTTAAGAAACTGCTGTCTCAAGTGTGGCAAGAGCAAAGTGAGCTTGAGGAATTGGGGAAAGAGCTCAAGCCAGAATGTAGTGGGGGACCTGCCATATAGGTGCTATAGGCCATGGCTCATAGCAGGTTATGTGTTCCCTCCTTTACTTTCCATTGGCATTATGCACAATTCTGTTAGTACCAACACTCATTTTTGTAATTTCCTTATTTTTTGACCCATTTGTATGAAAGGCTACAAGTCCCTTAAAGTCAAAATTCATTTAATTTTCATTTAAATGCCTCTCATTTTAGCACCTAAAAGAATGCCAGTTATCTATTAGAAGAAGTGCTCAGAACAGTGGTTAAGAGAAAAACCTAAGAGAAACTGGATAAAGCATATTTTCTGTGCTGATCCAAATTTAGGATGGCCATTGATGGCCTGAGATTCTGGCTGAAGTATCCTGATAATTAACATGGTATATAATGATCATTGAGCTGATATTTTATCAATATTAATAGACCATAAATAATGTAATTTGGTTTTTAAAAGTCAGTTGATTTAATCCACCACAGAACTTAACACCATGGATCATTTTAATGTAAGCAGGTTTGAGTATTCAGCTTTTTATTATCCTTGTTCTTACTCCCTCTTATTTTATTGAATTTTACTTTATTTCTAATTCTACACATTTGACTCATGAGTAGAATCATCCAGTATTTGTCTTCCTGTGACTGGCCATTTCACTTATAATGTCCTTAGGTTCCTCCACATTGTCTCTTTTCAGGTCAAATGATATCCCATTGTATGTATTTATTTTCTGTATTCACTGATGAATATGTATTTCTATATCTCAAATATTGTGAATAGTGATGCAATGGATGTGGGAATGCTAATCTTTGAGATCCTGATTTCAATTATTTGTGTTAAATACTCAGATGAAGCATATTATAGTTCAAGTTTTAATTTTTTGAGGAGTTTTCACACTGTTTTCTACCTGCACCACTTTGTAGTTCCGTTAACAGTGTAAAAAGTTCCAATTTTTCCACATTCTCACCATCATTGGTTTCTTTCTTTCTCTCTCTTTCTTTCTTTCTTTCTTTCTTTCTTTCTTTCTTTCTTTCTTTCTTTCTTTCTCTCTTTCTCTCTCTCTCTCTCTCTCTCTCTCTCTCTCTCTCTCTCTCTCTCTTTCTTTCTTTCTTTCTTTCTTTCTTTCAACAGCTAGCCTGACAAGTGTGAGGTGATAACTTACTGTGGTTTTGATTTGCATTTCTCTGATGATTAGTGATATTGAGCATTTTTACATGGCCCCATCAACCAATTATATTTCTTATTTTGATATCTGTCTGACTGTTTTGACTGGGGCTATGCCAGGGGCTAATTGTAATCAAAGATGCCACTTTCAAGTGGAATATGGAGTCAGAGAGGCATGGAATAGAGGAATCTTGGCTCTGTCATACACAGTAACAGTAAAAATTATTTAATTCCTTTAAGGATACTTTCTTTATCTACAAATTATACTACCCTTTCAAAATTAAAATATAGTTAAAAGAAATGATGTTCACATAGTATTTAGCCATCATTAGCATTTCTGGAGTACCATATAAATGTGAAATGATATTATTTTCATAATTTAAAAAACACAGCATTTAAGATTGACCTCAGGAGTTTATAAACCAAATGATTAAAATTTATACAAAAAACTAACAAAATTCTAGAAGCTCAAGAAAAATAGATAACTAGCAGGCAATAATACAGTAATTCATTTACATCATGTCAAAGATGACTGAAAATAAAACTTTATGGAAGAGCATATTTTTATAAAAAAAATCTTTGCTTCAGAGTTTTCTGATAAATATTCCTTTTGGCCTGAGAACTACATAGTTGATTTCTGCATGAAACTGAATATTTTTTGAAAGTTAGGGCTAAATTAGTTGAGTTATTTTTGCATGATGAAAGCGTGAAAACAAAACACCTTTTTTGCTAAAATATTATCTGGTCCTCGTTTCAGCCCAGAGGACTGAAAATACTATGAAATTAAAATTTCAAATGTGGGAAGGAAATTCTATAATATTTGGTAATTCTTGCCCCAAAATGTTCAAAGTTATTTTTGCTCCAAAATCTGGAACTGAACATGCACTTAACAATTTATTTCAACTCATACTGTTAGAAGCTGGCCCTGCCTATCTGTGTAAGTTTGAAGGTGTATCTGCAGTCTTTCTCTTTTCTTTAGAAAAAGTTGAGTGAACTGGTAAAAGGAAAAGTCAAAATAGTTGTCTCGTACACTTTTAAGATACACAATGTAAAAATTTTAAGGAAATAATAAATCTTGTACATTTTAAACCTGGACATACAAAATGCTATGTCATCAGTATTCAAGGTAAAGGTGTACATGGGTAGAGATATTGTTGAGGCAGAAAAAAGCATGTCATAATTGAACATCTTTAAATAATTTTATGGCACCAAATAATTTTACCCTGCAATCAATAGAACAATAGGATTATAATGAGTTTTCTGTATCAAGTGGAATGAGATAATTCTGCACTGGCACTAGTTGAAAAATGCCACAGATTTTTCCATGGCCATCCTGTTATGTGGGATAAACAGCAGTGACCGGTTGGGTTTTCATATTAGAGGAAAATGTGCTTCATACGGCTGAATGGGTTGGGCACTGAGGAATTGTGCTAATGTGGTTTCACTTGCTCTACTTTTCTATTTCCTTATTTAAGCATCTTAAATTTCAGTGGAACATGAATTTAGCATACATCTTGCATTTGATTAGATCACATTTTATGTTTTTTTATGCATTTTAATCCAAGTTTGGCTCTGTGAACCTTACCATCTGTCTGGAGTTGTCATTGCATTTATATTTAATTTTAATTTACCCCATTATATTTTTGACTAAAAGTGGTTTTATTTTTGGCAACTTCCTCACCTAGTGTCTTGTCTCCCTCCCTTCAGTTTGCCACAATGTATCCAAAGAAGACCTTCTCAAGCATCAACTTGGTCACAGTATTCCTACTTGAATCACATTGTCTTTGAAGTCCATATTCTTTAACTAGACTCAAAAGATCATGCTTCAGCCCAACCCTTTGAATATATTCTTGCAATTTCTTGTTTCATATGCTATGCTTTTGAGTATTCCTTCTGATCCTCTAATTATCGTCTCTTTTGCCTCTGGGCTCTTCCCTTCTTCTGGAACCATTTATCTCACACTCTACTTCAAGAAGTTCTATAAACTCCTTTATTTTAGCTTACTAGGAATTTCTTCCAGGAGCCCTTAACTTTTACCTATACTACATAATACACACCATTTAGTGGATGAAAAAGAAATTGCATAAGGTAATAAAGAATGTCCCCTCTGAGACTAGAAATTCCAGGACAAAGCAAATACTATCTACCTTATGTACCAATAGGTCCTTCCTATTACTTTCGAGTCTGGGACCTAATAATGTCTCAATAAGTATTTGATAATGATCTGGATAAATGAATAAGAAAAACTCCTTAGAATATTGTATGCATATATTGTATACATATATTATTTATCAAAGTACTTATTAAATATGTAGAACTCTAAAAAATAATCTAAGTGTATAACTGAAGCCAAAATTACATGTAGACTATAATCTATTCTCTAGGTACAGCTTCTTGAACTGTGTATTTTGTGGGCTAATAAATGGTAAATGCAGTAAAATTATCTCAAATCATAAGATGTGCTTTGTAATTGATTTAGACATTGTTATCTAAGTTTCAGTTCTTTATGATAATGCTTCATTGCATCTAAAATAAATAGTTACTGAGATTTAAAAGTCAATATTCCAATTAGAAGCTTATTACACATAAATCTACAAAACTGCAGAACTTTAAATTTATAGCCTTCTACAAATGCCTCTAGGAATCAGAAAGCTTATGAAATACAATTCAGTGGCTGATAAGCCCAAAATGAGAAATATAGCTCCAGTCATAGGTAAGGTCTTTGGAGATCTTCCGTATCCAACCCTGCTGACAACAAATGTTGACAGTTGCCAGTCTTTTGTCCTGGTAGAAAACAAAAATGTTGCTTAGCTGTGGTCCCACATAAAAAAAAATAACTATGAATTTTGAAGTTATCAGGGAAATCTCTTGTTCAATAATTTCACATTTATGAGAATAAGATTCCAGCGAGTCTTATTAATATCTTTATCATCATTGTGGTAGTCATAAATTCTATGTCATTCTAATGGGTGCCTGTTTGCACAATAGGCTTTAAACAGTTTATACATTTAACAAATATTTATCAGGCATGCATTTTGTGATATATACTATGTTAAGAGTTGAGAATATAATAATGAATAAAACAAAGCAATAAACACATATATTATAGATGGTTGTGGAGGGCTGTGAGGGAAATGGAGTGATGGGCTAGTGTATAACAAGAGGCAGTGAGGTGGGAGTGAAATTTAAGGCAGCTGGTTAGGAATGCCTCTTAGAAGAGGTGATTTTTGAGCTAATAATTAGAGAAAGGAATCACTGAAAAATCTGGAGAAACACATTTTATGCACAGAAAATGGTGAGTGCAAAGTTCCTGTGTGGAAAGGGCTTGCTGTATTTGAAGTTAAGAAAGAAGACTCATATAACTGGAGGAATGTGTCAGAAGAATAGGGCATGAATTAACTTGGAAAGGCACTCAGAACTCAGATGCTATGAAGATGATGGGAGTTTGGATCTTTTTCTAAAAACAAGGGAAACCCTGGAAAGTTTTTCTGCAAGAAAGTAACATTTGATTTAAATTTATAAAGCTTTATTGTGGCTGCTGTATGGAAAATGGATAATAGAAGAGCAAGAACGGAAGCAGAGAGACCATGCAGAATGTCATTTTTATAGGTCAGGTGTGAAATATGACAGTTAAGAAGTTCAAATATATATTCTGAAGACAGAATTGATAGGACTTGTTCAAGGGCTGGGTATGAAGGGTGAGGCAAAGAGAAGAATCAAGGATGACTGTCAGGTTTTGTGATTTAAACAACTTGGCTGAGAGTGGTCTCATTGCAATGAAAAGGCCTGGGGAAAGAACAGGCTTCAGGATAAAGAAAAGTTTAACAGATACATATACCTGAAGACACTTGCTGATTCAAAGACAATCAGACCACAGGGGAGAATGTTGGTAGGATCACCAAGTAGGAAGATGGTAATAAGTGCTTTGAGTCTGTAAGTGGAAGATACATTACTTACCCACTGGTAGGGAATGTGTGCTTTGGATTGTATGTAATGCAATAGTGACAGATTTATATCCAGAATCCCTCAAGAACAGCATCTGCATTTACCAGCCCAAGAATAGGGGCTTGCAAAACTGTTTTGGTTGTGACATTCTGATCATTGGCTGAAGAATCCCTCTAAGGTTTCATTCTCTAAGTCATTAGTGAAACTGGATCTGAGAATCTTTCACCTATTTGCCTCCTTAAAAAAATTCTTTCCTTCCAGTACTATTCCAAAAATATGGTCTATTGCATTTTTAAATTACAGATATATAGCAATATGTTTTTAAAAGAGCATCTGGTTTATTTCTCACTGAGAGCTTGTGCTGAGAAGTGAGAAACATGGATCAAATCAGCACCAAAGAGAGACTGTGAATAGTTTAGTTAATGATTGGAAAAACATATATACTTTATTTAATTTATGTGCCACCATCACTAGTTATTTAAAACAAAAACTTTGCTGTGCATCGAAGGACAAAATTTGGAGTAATTTTTCTGCCCCCAATATTATGTTTCTCACACAGAAATTTTCCATGATAAAATGTCAAGATTATGACAGGGCATCTCTTTTGATCAAATAGTTTTAAGATTTCACCTGGGTTTTTCACTGTCTTTTACTTATTAATCATGAAACAGGATCTGTGTTTACTATTTCAAGACAGGGTGAAGGCAGAATTTGCTTGCAAACAATTTCCTCCCTGATACACTTCAAATCCTAGAGCTTTAGGCCAGTTTTGCTAAGTATCCTGTAGAGACATCTGGGGTGGAAGAGAAAGAGACAGACACGGGGGCCTGGAGGTGCTTGAAATAGGATGACCATATAAAATACAGAACAATTCAGTTAAATTTTGATTTCAGATACACAATGAATACTAATTTAGAATAAATGTTTCAAATGTAACATATTATATATTAAAATGTCATTTGTTATTTATTTGAAATTAAATATAATCATATGTCCTCTAGGTTTTCTGTTGTTTTTTTCTGTTGAATCTGACAACCTATAATGAAAGACCCTTAAAGAGAGAAGCAGGAACCTCCATCTATGCAGAGAGGGAAAAAAGTTGGATCTTAGGCCCTATCCTAGCAATGTGTGTCAGAGAACTGGAAAGAACTTTAAGGAGAATGCATAGATGTAGTATCTGTGGAACACAATGTTTGTATGTATATTTATTGAATTTATATCTTCAGTCGTTTGAGTATATAGTTTCTTAAACTTACAACTATTTCCCATATAAAATTATATAACATGTAATTTCATTAACAATATCTTTGTATTATATTTATACATAAAAGGCTACCGGATGTAGGTCATTTGTATATAATATCAAACTTAAAACTACAGGCAGCATTCTGTTGTCTTTGCACATATACCATTATGAGCAAGTCTGATATATGCCTGATTTTTCTAACCTTATAAGTAACCTATGTGTCTGCCTACTTATTTTCCCAATTTGTTCTTTCTCCTTGAAGTTATTGATATCTGACAGAACATGTCTAAGTATTTGTGTTTTCTAATTCTTCAGGATGACCCTGCTATCTAGACCTATTTTTCCCAAAGTCACTGTTTCTAAACTAAAGGGACGCTTCTTGTGCCATTAATTGCACCATCAGAACCCTGCTCTGGGGTGATTGCTCAGTAAATGGAACTGTTTGCTTCTCTGCCTGTTCCAACAGCCAATGTTCTCTAACACTCTGCTTTTGTGGGCTGCTCCATTCCTTGAATATCAATTCATACTAGTTTTCTTCGTTTGCTTTGACAATGAAACCTCCCTGTGCCAGAGGTAGTCAAGGAACTCTAAGTTACCATTGTGAACAGGGGCCACTTGCTTTTTATGCATATTTCTTGTCCTCTATGTCATCATAATAGAGACTGTTGACTCAAATTGGTTTGATGTCAGTGAAGGAAACCAATTAAGTTTCTCTTCCCAGCAGAAAGTTCCAGTTAGATAATAAGAACAGAATAGCAACCGGAGTGCCATCTTCAGGTGTTTACCTTATATTTGTTAAATGAATAAATGAGTAGGGGATTGAATGATGAATGAACTTAGATGGCATCTAGATCTGGCCTCAAAAGTCTCTATAATAGGTAATATTATAATGGGTAATCTGATAAATAAGCTATGCATTTAATTAGCCTGACAATGGGATGGGCTACTGCAAAAGCTTATTCCTATCTCAATTAAGCAAAGTTTATGAATGAGTTCCATTAAGCCTCTAAATAAACTCAGTGGAGAGAGCCAGTTCTTGCAGGACTCTCATAGTCAGCCTCAACCTGCTTCCTCAAAAAGTAAAGTTTGCATTTATGGTCTCTGAGTCTCAGGGATCCACATTTTCTTTTAAGAAGTAAAAACCTTTTTATGTTCATTGCACTAAAAGTACTGCTTTTCTCATTTGAGGCCATGCTGATTCCAAGTCTTTCTTCTGTTGCCTTATAAATCCTGCAGAACTTCACATAAAGGGTCTACCTTATGTTGTAAGAATATATCCCTTATTGTTCAAATTCCAAACTACTATCCTAATCCCTCAGAGCTGAGTCAGTCTTTGGTATTGTCTGATATGACAGATTCTGCTGTTCTACCCACTTATTGCTAGGTTTCTTTATTCTGATAATCCAAGAGTCTCATATTATATAGTTCTCTAACCACCAAGCAGAGGGCATTAGTAGTAGATGAAGAACCTCCGACTTAACTGAAAGCAGTCTTCCTGCCTGTCACTTCCCAATGGAAAAATTTCTTTCCTCAGTGGTACCTGGCTTTAACTAAGGTTCCCAAACTTGTCCTGGAAACATTTAAATAGGGGGCAACAACTCTAGAGGGTAGCCTTAAGGCTAAGGGTAAAGGCCATCTTGTTGAATTGTCTCCAGAGCCCAAGAATGTTCACATCACACAAGATGATGGAGGAGCTTATGATAGCCTAGGAACTAGAAGTACAGGATAAGATAGTCCTTCCTTCCTTGGTTATTTCCTTGGCTAACATTAGCCTCTCAGGATTACAAAACAAAGGGTCAAAACAGATTCAAGAAGTCCACCTCATGCATTTTCCCAGATCCTCTGAGCAGAAATTAAATTAGATTCTGAGTGATCCTGATGCTGAATTTAGTGCTAACTCATCACTAGAGGAAACCAAAAGTACAAAACAACTAGTCTTCCACACACACACATAAGAGAGAGAGAGAGAGAGAGAAAGATGCAGTTTTGTTCTGGTTACTTTTCTGGAAGAAGTAAACCCTGGAAAACTTTCCATTTCCCAAGCAAATAGGAAATACCAGAAACTCAAGATATAATAAGATACTAATTCATCAATTTTGTAGTATAGATTTAGTGATTAATTTATCTGAAAGTAGCTAGAGTCATGCAACTCCATATCTGGTCAGGTGTTTATGCAAGTTGTTAGAGAACTTGCCTTTATTAAATAATACATTGTTTTCATATCCACTAAGAATCATCTAAGGCTTTGATGCCCAAAACTCCATAAATCCTTTTTTTTTTTTTTTCTGTTTCTTGTCTCTTCCTGATTATTCTCCTAAAATAAAGAGAGGAAGGATAACATCTCTCTTGTGAGAGATGGGCCTCTAAATCATTTCTGTAGCACTACTATGTGAGAGAAGGGAAGAAAATGTAAGAAGTACTTTTTTAGCATTTGGAGGAACCAAGATAGTGATATGGAAGTAAGGAAATAGCGATAGAGGCATGTTTACACCTTTAAAAACACAAGCTCCTTTGTTTATCAAATAAGGATATGTAGTTTTTAAAGCCCATTTTTAGTTTTTCATCCATTGAAAAGCTTCTTTGTCTTGTGGGGCCTGTTTGAGAGAAAAGGGAAATTGTAACAGTTCCTAAATGCACTTGTTTGTGCATTGAAATCACTAGGAGAACTTAAAAAATATTGATGGCTCTGTTCTTCCCTTTTGCCCTCAAATATAGTGATTTAGTTAGTATGTGGTATTATATTGGTTTTTGAAATGTCTAAATTCCCAGGTAATTTTAATGTGCAAATAACTTTGGTAATCGCTGCTATAGTGGTATCTAACCAGTGGCCAGAAAACATCAAAATCACCTGGAAAGGTTAAAAGAATACATATGCTTGAACATATGTCTTAGACCTCTTGAGTTAGAACCTCCTGGTGAAAGGCTTGAACTCCTCCAGTGGTTTCTCTGCCCCCCTGTTCAAGAACTGCTGCAGACAGCAGTGATTATGGGTAACAGCATCTTCATTAGCATGGCTATTACCTGAATAAATAGACTGTAACAAATGCCTGGAGCACCTTCTTTAGCTCTCTCTAGGATTCCATGCCTCACACCCTCTTTTACATTTTGAACTGAACATAATTCATTGCCTAAATGCTCTCATTTAACACTCACAGCCACCTGACTATTTTCTACTCTGCAGTTCCCTTAGCACATGCATCCTCTTCTGGTAGTTCTGTGCTGTGTCCACCTTAACATGCTTCCTGTAAGTATGCTCAAATTCCAGTTTAATTGGAAGCTTCCCAAGGGCAAAGTATTCATGGTGTTTAGATTCTATGTTACCCTACTTCTCTTATCTAATATAATGTGTATTACAAGGCATGATATAGATATGACATCATTCATGAAGAGAAAGATAACTGAGTTCAACTGGTATAGATATAACTGAAAAGTAAACACAAAAATATATTCAATTGTACATAATTCTGAATATAAATGTGAAATGGATAAATCATCTTGTGGTTGTCCTGTGTCTATATTGTGCTTCATATTTCAAAAAGTGCTTTCAAATTCACCAACTTATGCTACTGTGACCCAACAAGTAGACAATTCTATTTTGTAGGTATGTAAAGATGAGGCCAGGGATGAGGGTGACTGTCCTTACCCATTACCTCTCCAATCTTCATCTCTCATGGATTCCTAAAGTTCATTCTTAAACTGCAGATTTAGATACCCATTTCTCACTCAAACTTCTATTTCTTAGTGAAAATTTAAAAAATAAAATAAAACAAAAGAACAACAACAACAACAAAACCACTTGGGTTCTCTGATAGTTTTTCTATAACCTTTCTAACATTAGCTCTTCATTAATCTTATATTCTAGACAGCCAGAACTGTTGACTGCTCCCTAGCCACATCAGGCACATGTACCTCAGTACCTCTGTCCAATTCAATGCGTTTATGTTCTCAGCTCAAATGACCTCCTTCTCTGTATCCTCACTCTTTTCATTGTCCAAAGCCTCTGTTCCAAGAAAGATCAAGTGAAAGAATTTTTCTCTTTGGTCAATCTTCTAATCTTTAGCTTCCATTCTGGTTGATACATTTATATGCTTTCCTCTACTTGAATCTGCTTTTCTAATTGTGGTAAAATGCACATAAAATTTATCATCTTAATCATTTTAAGTGTGCTGTTCAGTGTATTACACACATTCAGCATTTTGCACAACCACCACCACAAGTATCTCCATAATATTTTCATCCTGTGAAACCAAAATTTCATAAGCATTAAACAATATCACCCATTCCTCTCTCTACTCATTACCATCATTCTACGTTTTAATCTCAGTGATTGTGACTACTTTGTGTACCTCATATGAGTTGAATCATATACTACTTATTTTTTCATAGTTTATGTTAATTGACATAATGTCTCCAAGGTTCACCCATGATGTCATATGTTTCAGAGATTTCTTTCTTCTTGAGGCTGAATAATATCCCATTATATGTGTATCTACATATACATTTTGCTTATTCTTTCATTCATCAATGGACACTAGAATTGCTTCCATAGTTTAGCTGCTGTAAATAACACTGTTATGAACATGAGTGTACATGTATTTCTTCCAGATCCTTCTTTCAATTCTTCGGGGCATATACCCATAAGTGAAATTGTGTATCTTATGGTAATTCTATTTTTTAATTTTTTAAGGAACCACCATACTATTTTCCATGACAACTGTACCATTTTGCATTCGCACCAACACCACTCACATAAACCACAATAATTTCAATTTCTACATATTCTTAGCAATGTGTTATTTTCTATTTTTTTTAAACAGTAGCCATCCTAACAGGTATAATCTAGTATTTCATTGCAGCTTTGATTTGCATTTCCCTAATGATTAGTGATGTTGAGCATTTATCTATTCATGTGTCTATTAGCCATTTGTACCTCTTTGGAGAAATAAGTCCTTAACCTATTTTTGAGTTGATTTTGCTCATGTCGTTGTTGAGTTTTAGGAATTTTCTATGTATCTTGGAGGTCAAGACTTGAGTGTTAGACTTAAAACTATGAAAACCATAGAAGAAAATAAAAAATGAAAGCTCTGTGGAATTAAATTTGGCAGTGATTTCTTGGATATGACACTAAAGGCTCAGGCAGCAAAAACAAAAATAGACACATTCATGCATCAAAAGACACTATCAACAGAGTAATAAGGAAACCTACAGAATGTGAGAGAATATTTGTATATCATATATTTGATAAATGATTAATATATATTTGGCTCAAAATCTCGAGACAGGATGGGTCATAAATATTATACAAACTCATTTTCTATTTGGCATTTGCCACCACATTCTTGAACTTATATGAGGCGACATAATTCTGGATTGAATTATAGGAAGAATCATGTGTCCCATAGTGAGTAAGAATTGACAACTTCTAAAGTTTTAACTTCAATATTGAATAACTGTTTTCAAACTTATTAAGAAAGACTCACATGAAAATTCCTTAACTAGTTCTGAAACCTATATATTTTGGTTGTGAAAGAAATCTGCGTATCACACATGCAAGACAACTAACTCCTTCTTCATACTCACTTACCCTGCAGACATATCAGCCCATCAAGAAGTCAAATTTTAATCAGTGAAATAGGCCAAATATAATTATAATATGTAGAATTCTTTATCCACAATTTTATTTTTACCTTTCTAATAGAACACCTATTTTTCCTATTAGTTATAAATCAACTTCACAATTTAGATACTTGTGGTTTAGTTGAAAAATTATGTTAGGAGTGAATCAGGATTAAGTATTTTGATTTTTTTTTATTAAAAACTCAAAGCAAATCACTATAAATAGCATTTCTTAAAAGAATATTATTTAATTTGCAATGTGATTTTACTAGGAGAAAAAGACTTTTTCATCTTCCTTGATATTCTATTTTTGACAAAACTTAGTTATTAAAATAAGGGGAAACAATAGAAATGGTAATATTTCACAAACTAATATGAAGTAATTTTGATTAAAGCTCTTCTAATAACGATTCATAACTATGACTTACAATATAGAATTTAACTGAACTGCAAATATGAGATAAAAAACTCAACCATGAAATATATAGAATTCTTAACAAATTCAAAAATTGGTTGTTTTTATTTGCTACTTCTGATAGTGATATGTAGGTTTGGAAATTAATATTTGTTTAGTACTATATCTTGAAATATCCCCCATCCATGTGAGATGTCTACTTCAGTTTCAGCTTAGAAAATTCAGTAAGTAGGGCTGGGGTCAAGGCTCAGTGATAGAGCACTTGCCTTATTCGCATGAGATCCTGGGTTCAATCCTTAGCACCACATATAAATAAATAAATTAAAATAAAGATATTTAAAAAATCAGTAAGTAATATTGTATATGAGGCATAGCTCAAAATTTTTGTAAAATGTTTATTATTATTGTGATAATATATACATCAATAATAATAAACAACTAATAGGGGTCATTTCTTTTAAAAAATATTTATTTTTTAGTTGTAGTTGGACACAATACCTTTATTTTATTTATTTATTTTTATGTGGTGCTGAGGATTGAACCCAGGGCCCTGCACGTGCTAGGTGAGCACTCTACTGCTGAGCCACAACCCCAGCCCAAGGTGGGGGAATCATTTCTTTTAATGATATTTCTCATTCTCCAAAAAGAAAAAAAAATGCAAAATCTAAGTGGAACTGAATGTAAAATAAATAAATAAATAAATAATATAAGTAACATTCTTTTTTTAACTTTGGAACAAAACTACATATTTAAGTATACTCACTGATGCCAAATATTAATTCTATTGAGAAATTGCAGGATGCCAAACATTAGTTCTCCTGAGAATTTTTATTGAATCCACAGTTTAGGATTACATCACGTATTAGCAGTACCATTATTTAATCATATTATTAGAATACTCAAAATTTTTCTTTTTATTGGCATCCAATTTATAAAACTGTATGCTTGAAATGGGTGGAATGTTTTAACCATCAACCAGTTTATCAAGAGTGAAAGTAGAAAGAATGTTATTTGGCTAGTTATTCTGACTTGAGGTCATGGCATTTCTTAAGCAAATTTGGGACATATCACAATTCCCATTTTTTAACTTTGATTACCTTTCCCCACTGAAAGTACATTCAAAAGAAAAAGTAGAATGAGACTAAGGAAAATGCCTCCAGTCTATTTATAATATATTTGTTTAGAAATCCAAAAATGGTCAATCTAGAGTTTATCTACATGACTGTGAATGAAAAAACAAATGTAGTTTTGGTCCATGAAATTTTATCAATATTAGTCAGTCCCGTGAATATAATTGCAAAGAGAAGTAAATTTTTTATATTTTATTTCTCTTCCACATGGAGATTTTTTTTTCTTTTAATGCAAGTAGTCCAAAATTTTCTTATTAATGGAATTCTCCTATAGCTTATATGTATCATTGTTATGAGATTTATTTTAATCAGCTTTTTTGCTACTGTGACCAAGAGTCCTGACAAGACAATCAGAGGAAGAAATGTTTATTTTGGGGGCTCAGGGTTCAGAGGTCTAAGATGGCCGACTTCATTCTTTGAGACTGAAGTTGAGCCAAAATATCATGGTGGAAGAATGTGGAGGAAAAAAGCAGCTCAAGACATGGCTGCAGGAAGCAAAGAGAGCTGGAGACAGCGAAAGAGAGCAAAAAGGGGGTGGGGGGAGAGAGACATTGGGAGGGAGGGAGGGAGGGAGGGAGGGAGGGAGAGAGAGAGAGAGAGAGAGAGAGAGAGAGAGAGAGAAAGAATATGCAAGCAGGAAAGAAACAGAGATCCTCAGCAGGACAAAATATATACCCCAAAGGCATACCCCCAGGGATCTGCCTCCTCCAGCCACATTCTACCTGCCTATAGTTAGTCAGGGGAATAATGCACTGATTAGGTTAATCCTATTATAACCCAGTCATTTCATCTCTAAACTTTCTTGCATTTCTCATGTATGAAATTTTGGAAGCCATCTCACATGTAAACCATAATAGGATGATATACCAAAGTACAAGATAATTGTTACACACTTTAGAGCATTTTATAATGGAAATTGTCACACATACACAAAAGAGTGGGAAATTTTTGCGAATCCTCATTTATCCAACAATTAGTTTCACAGCATTATCAATGTTTTTCCAATTTAATTTTATCTTCATCCATCCTCCTTAGAGTTTATTGAAGAAATTTTCTGATATCATATGTTCTACCTATAAAAATCTCCAGCAGGCATCGCTATTTATCAGAATATTTCCCTCTACTCTATCATGTCAATATCACACCTCATATAAATGAAAATAATTTTTTAAATATCATCTAATAGTCCAAATACAAATGTCCTTAATTGTCACAGAGATGTCTGGTCATACTTGATTTGCTTGAATTATGAATCCATGAAATTTCCATATGACTATTCATTGCTTTTAGATGATAACTCCTGCATTCTCAATAGAGTTGAAATCTTTCCACAAGGGGGAAAGTCAAAAGGCCACTGTACAAAAGTAATAGGTAGTATTTACATAGTATTAAAATTTTGTGGGTAGGAAATTTAGGAGAAATTATACCAAAAGGCACTTTAGTGGGGGAATAATAAAGAAAACTTTGTGTAGTAGTGGGATTTAGAGACTTGATTAGATTTAAGTTTAAGTTGTGCAACAGGCTCAGAAGTTTTAGCTATTACTAAGCCCCTTATTAATTTTTTACATGATGGATTTATCATTCACTGAAGACCAAGGTCTGCCTCTAGTTTTTCACTCCAAAAAATAACTTATCACTCTTACCTTTCCTTCTGCATTAATTATCTCAATTCTTTACATAATGAAGAACTTCTCCACACTGAACATTTGGCTACCCTGTAATATAGTAAATAGAGGAAATAAGATCAAATGCTTCATCACCCTTTTTAGTTATGAAAATTAACAAAATGTGTTCATATGTTACCAATTTCTAAAAGGGATCAATGAGATTGGTTTAAATAGCATTATAAAGTTATGAATTCATGTGTCTGTATGTATTTAATATGCTTCAATTTTAGTTTTGTGATTTTTTTCTTCTTCTCAACACCTTATCTCATTTTAAGCCCGAAGGGGCTTAAAATCCTTTTTCCTTGATGCTTTTAATCATCATGTGAAGGTTTCTTGCATTTTGAAATAAGTTATCCCAAGCTCAGCTTGTACATTTTCTAACCAAGACCTAGAATTGTTATTTTCCAAGGAGCCCTACTTACTTTTGGGGTGGAATATTGTTTGAAAATCTTAACTTGGTCACTTTGGGTGCTTCATATAGATTTTTTTTTTTTAATTTCTCCTATACCTTTTCCTTGGGTAGAGCTAAAAGTACATTATTGTTTAAAACAAGCCAGGAGTTCATGCTAATATTTTTTGATCCAAGTTAAATATTATAGTTTTTTGACTAACTTCTTTGATTGTATAACTATGTCTTTCTTTGTAATTCAAAAATCTTGATCCCCAATTATATTATATGCTGATATAATTTTCAAATTATAGTTTCAAAATAACAAGGTCATTACCATGATTAAAAATAATTAGAGCAAATGTACTTTACTGGGCTTTGCCTAGATTTTAGACTCCCATTGAATTAGGCTTCATAAGGGATGTGCAAACAAAATGCTATATTAGTGTGAGTTATACTGATTCCCTGCTTTGTGCAATTAGAATAGTAACATAATACACATACCGATTTATTTGTTATAATTTGTTTTAAATTTTTAGGAATCCCATTTTACTTTGTTTAAAAGCATGCCTGTTGGGAGTGATGTCACATGCCTGTAATCCCTGTGGCTCAGGAGGCTGACGCAGGAGGATAGAAAGTTCAAAGCCAGCCCTAGTAAGAGTGAGATACTAAGCAACTCAGTGAGACCCTGTCTCTAAATAAAATACAAAATAGGGCTGGGGATGTGGCTCAGTGGTCAAGTGCCCCTGAGTTCAATCCCTGGTACCCTAAATAAATAAATAAATGCTAAAAATGTACATGGTTTCAAACTCAAAACTATGTGATAACAAGGCATAGTCATAGTTCTTTTCTATCTCTATTTCCTCCTTTTTCTTACTTTTTCATACACCATTATTTTTATTACTTTTTAGTTTATTTAACTCTTTCTTCTTTATGAAGATAGAAGCAAATAAAAGATGTGTATTCATATATATTCTACTTTCTTACACAAGATTAACATACTAAGAACCATTCTGTATTTTGCATTTTCATATATATATATATATATATATATTATATATATATTGCATATATATGTGTGTGTGTATATATATACATATATATATACATATATATACATTTACTAAATTTCTCATAGTGTTATGATATTTCATCTTCACAACAAAGAAAATATCTGCTTCTCTATGACCACACTGACAGAATAAAATTATTATTTTTATCAATCTAATATGTGAGAAATGACAGATTAGTGCAGTTTAATATACATTTCTCTCATTATGGTGAGAGTGAGCATTTTTCATGTTAAAGGGTTGTTTGTATTTATTTTCCTGTAAATTGTTTATTCATAACTTTTGCCAGTTTCCTATTGAGCTTTTGGTATTTTTACTTTTGTATTTCTTTTTCTGCTTTTGTTTTGTTTACTAGAAAGTGCTGGTAATTTTAACCCTAAGCTTGGACTCCAGAGGTAGTGGTCACTGAGTATATACAAACTATTTACCATGTTGAGAGATTGGTTCACAATAAAATCGGTGTTTTCATTTTTATAATTACTCATTTGTAGTTTTAGTGGTGGTTTACAATCCTCAAATCATTTTATCTACTTTAGCAGTGAATGAAATTGTGCAAATGAAAATCTAGGTGAAGAATCAATCGGGAAAATGCTGATAATATAACTGTATATTATTTTTTAACCTTTGGAATAGCTTCCCATGGAAGTGAGGGAAGCCCATCACTACCCTCATTTCACATCAAACTCTCACACACTGAAGCTAATTTGTGAATGTAAATCACTTGGGAAATACAGTGCAATAGTAATGTAAAATAAAAATGCATATTTTGATTATTTGATACAGGAAACATAGATGTAGGGACCTAAATTGAATAATTCCATAACCATAATTACAGCTTCCCAAGCACAATGTTGTTTATTAGATAACCCTACCTTTTTGTTATAATAAAGCCAGACTTTCTCCTTTGCCTTAAGGAGGACACAAATTACAAGACTCCTGACCTCCAACTAGTTGAATCCATTAACATAGCTGTGCTCAAAGACCACACCAAAGAAACAAAAAGTAAAACAAAAATGACTGAAACTGAGGAAAAAGCTCTGTTATGTCTGCTTGGGGCACAGTGGGGATTTATAAACCATAGTCGTAGGATAGTTCTATTTTACCCAAAACATAAATGAAAGAATGAAAATTAATACTTTGTATATCCTAGATACAAAAATTTCTAGATTATATTGTTTTATTTTCCTGTTTTGACTGCTGCTGTAAATGTAAATCACTTGGGAAATACAGTGCAATAGTAATGTAAAATAAAAATGCATATTTTGATTATACAAACTTATTAGATTATTTTTAGCATATTGTGAAAGCCACAAAGCATTCAAAATAGGTAAAGCTTAACTATTCCCTACAATTTACTACTAGGATTACAAGGATAGCAGATGCCTAGATATATATGAAAAAGAAATCATAAAACAGACATATAGTCATTCCTACAAATTCAACATCTTTGTATTCTCCTAAACTCTGAAAAACTTTTGCATAAACAATTTATGACAAATATAATATTATTCTAGCAACAGAATTTAGCTAACCTTCTATCATGTCAGAAAATTAAGAGTCTTCTTACCCAAAAGCTCACAAAAAAATTTCTGGAGAAGGCCACATTGCCTTCATATCCTTCATATCCTCTGTGGGGATAGGCAAGGATCCATGAAATTTTATGTCTTTCCTAAGCAAGAATGGAAAAGGGTCTACAATATCCAGTGAATACATTTATACAGAATACACTGATTTCACCAATGCCATTTACAATATCCTTTATTCTAATGAACAAGCCTCAGATATCACCAGTGAAACTCCATTTCTCTTTTAAGTTTCAAAAATTCAGCAAAGCTTCTGGTCTTGATAAAAGATAGCTACTAAAGTTCTGTTAGTAGCTATCTGTGAACAGTGGTTTGCTTTTGGATTAAATTCTCAGTGAACACCAGTGGCATAAGTTTTATTAATTAGACAACTTCTTGCCCTTAGAGTATGGTTTAGCTGTTATTTCATACTGTTTATGGCATACTATTTTAAAAGTATATTACAGATATCATAATTATTTTATAAGAACCATAAAGTCATGCTTCTTTATCTCATTGTTCTCTCATCTTCATTTTAAAGAATTTTTAAATCATCAAAATCCATAGTGATATTTTATATTGAGAATAATTCATAAAAATTTTATTTATGTTTTTACCTGTAGAATAAACAAGTACAAATAATTTACAAGTTTACTTACATAGGACTCTACTATGATTTATTGTCCATTACAATTTTCTTTCATGATGAGTTTCTAATAGACTAATACACACACACACAAGCAACAGGTTTTAAAACACTACTTATAAGAAGCATTTTTCTAAGTAATTCAACCTGCCTTGTCTCAAAATGAGATCAGTATCTGATTTCTTTAACCCCCAGCATTAAAGTATTGTAGGTACCAGAGCTCCAAATGAGTGTATTTATATGTGCTGAGGTCAAGAGGCGATGGAGGCATGAAGAGGGCAAGAGAGGACTTACGAAAAGTCTGTTCTAGGCTTTGCCTGAGAATATTTCACTGCTTCTATTAGTTTTTCTGCTCAACTGCCCTTCAAGTTTTGTCTGAGGATTTTTAAAGTGCAGGGGGGTTGTTAAAGGACAAAGACTAAAGTGTTCTCTGGGAATAACCAGTTGAAGTTGACCAAGATTATAAAGTAATTTGCAAAGCTATTTGCTTCTACACAGAGCTTTT
Source organism: Callospermophilus lateralis (assembly GCF_048772815.1). Lineage (NCBI taxonomy): Eukaryota > Metazoa > Chordata > Mammalia > Rodentia > Sciuridae > Callospermophilus > Callospermophilus lateralis. The sequence continues at coordinate 65,925,036 of NC_135310.1, forward strand.
AAGTGTTAGAATATCTTGCCACTACAAAAGAATTATCTAAAATGAGGTAATATGCTGTACTGCACTGTACAGGCTATAAGCAATTATGGAGGGATATACGTTCTTCACTTGTATTAATAAGCCTGAGCAGAATATAAAGAAATAAAATCCTGGAGTATATAACAACTTCTGAGGCAAATTGAAAGAAATTATGAAGGAATTCATTGTATTACTGAAACAAAGCAAAATGAAATGCATTGTGACAACATGATATAAATCACAGGATAATATCACATCTTAATAACCAATGCAGAGCAGAAGAGAGACTTCTGTGTTGATTTACTATGTAGAAAATGTGACATGACAGAAGACCCTTCACCAACTAAAGCTTTACATAGCAGTATAGTTAGTTATGCTTTCCTTTCAAGTATATGGCTGAGAAGTCATCATGAACAGGATGACCATGGGCTGAAAGAAGTTTGGCCAATGATTCTTTCTCCCCCCTGGCCCTGTTCCACTGAGTTAATGCCCTAATCCTCTACTACCTGACATAAAATCCCAATGCCAGTGTTTTATTCAGCTATATAAACCTACAGCTAATTACCATGTGCCAAAATAAGGCAGAAAGTATAATCTACTAGCAATAACTTGTGTCTAACAATATAATTGCATCTGGAATAATGAAATGTTCTTTTTAGTATCAAAATTAATAATGTCATATCAATGCTATTAATAATTAAGGATTCTTTTTATAACATCACATCATTAATAACAACTGTATTATGAACAATTCTATTAATACCCACAATAATAAAAATAATGTCACATTGCCTTTCTATAGCTACAATTTTGCAAGTATAATGAAATGCTCTACACATAATGGACTAGACCCTGCTGTGTCCGAGGTAAGACATTCTAGAAACATATTACTCTTTTAGATAAAAAGTATCTTTTTGGTTTTCTAAACAGCAATTTATGGCTAGAAAAAGTCATTATTATATACTCAGCACATGAAAATTTTGTTTAAAATTGTCTAATTATTATTGATGGGAAAAATGTTGGAATTGGGACAGTGCCCAGTAGCTCGTTCTTAGTTTACTGTAAATCTTCTTTTTCATTTGAGAACGGGGCATGGATTTTTTTTCTTCATAACTTAAGCACATGATACATGTATCCTTTTATTGCATCTAATATTACATGATATTTTTATAGAACATCTTCCTATCTTCCTGGAGAATCTAATCTCAGCTATTCATTCCAAGTAATTATCTATTTATCCAAGATCTCAGCCAAGTATTCTAACATATAAAGATACCTTCAGATAATGTATAAGCAAACTGCAACCTGCAGGCCAAGTCTGGCCCATAGTCTGTTAGTCTGAATAAAGTTCTATTGGAACATAGCCACATCCAGTTATTTGCATCTTATTATGGCTGCTTTCATCATACAACAAGAGAGCTGACAACCCAAAAGAATATATGGTCTACAAAGCTTACATATTTACTATCTCTTTATGAAAAAAGGCATATTAATTTGTGTAGATTGTAGGAAGGAAATATTTTTTAACACTTCCCCAATACCTAAATAATAAAAATAAAAGGAAAGAAATAAAAGAAATATATATACCTAAGAAAACTCATGTTCTTATTTTATATTTTATTATACCATTGGAATAATAAACTGTATGCAGTTGTTTGAGTATAATCTTAAAGTCAATGCTGGAAACAGATGGACTTCAATAATTCCTTATTGGAACAATAAAAAAATACAAGTTTTATTTTATAATTACTTATAAAGAAAATATCTTGAAATAATGATAATTTATTCTTATCAATATTTACTTATCAATATTTTACATTGTTACTTATCATTATTAAATTGTGCAGAAAAAAGAAAACACCAAGATATGTAGTACATGGAGTTTTTTTCAGTTATTTTTGAAAAATTTCAAAGGTAAACACAGTTAGATGTAAATAAAGGCCCTGTACCTTTCACAAGTTTTCAACTCATGGATGGTTTTGTTTCATCTATACTGTATTATAACCTCTGTTTCTTCCAATATTATTTTGAAACAAATCATACCATTTATATTTTAAATATTTCAGTAGGTCTATCTAAAATTTAAGAAAATACTTAATTTAACATAACACTAATGCCACATGTTGCTAAAATTAACAATAATTCCTAAATATTTTGTTACAGTTTGGGTTTAAATTTCAAGTTTCCTCATAAATTACATCTTTTTTTCCCCCTATAGTTATTTGTTTAAATCAGTATCTATATAAGATTTACAAGTTTTGTCCAGGTTTGGATACAAGTTATTTTCATTTTGTTTTTTAAATTTATGTCACTTTAGCATTAACTAATAACAGGATAAGGAGGGGTAGCATTAGAAAATACAAAAGCCATCCAGGGCTAAAGAGTAAAAAAAAAAAAATCAAGTAGGGTGTAACCCAGTGTCCTCAAGCATCCAGTCCTCTGCCTCAGACTCACTGCATCTGTTTACACCTACAAAATGACAATCTAGGAACTATGCTATTTCTAATAATAATTCTTGCTAATAGCTTATAGTCATCTCAGATTACTGGCATAAGCTGGTGTCCAGGCATTGAAGAGGAATTATTAACAGTGATTCTATTATAACTGAGTATTCCCTTCCCTGGACTCCTACTCTCCCTTCAAACTTATGTTGGCTCCTTGTCAAGCCATGATTAGCAACAGGAACCCCCCAGATCAAAATAGCTACATAACTAGAAGTATAAATACCTCAAAAATAAAGCAGAACAACAACAAAGAGACAGTATCTAACATCTGAAACAGGACTATCAAAGTGGATCAAGACTGAAAAAACCCTTTAATTTCTGAAGAAACTATGTGCTGTTTTCCATAGCCGCTGACCATTTTGCATGCCCACTAACAGAATCCAAGGGTTCCATTTTTTTTCCACATTTTTGCCAACAGGTATCTTTTTAAAATTCAGTAATAGACATCCTAACATCCACTCCTAGTGGTTTTGATTTGCATTGCCCCAAAGACTAGAGTGACATGGGGCATCATTTTACATATCTGTTGGCCATTTGCATAACTTCTTTGGAGAAATGTCTATTCAAGTCCTTAACCACTTTTTAATTGAGTTAGTTTTTCACTACTGAGTTGTAGTAATTCTTTATATACTTTGGAAATCAATCTACTCTCTGATATATGGTTTGGAAGTATTTTCTCCCATCCCATGAGTTGTCTTTTCACTCTATTGATTATTTACTTTGTAGTACAAAAAAGTTTAAGTTTGTATAGTTCCAGTTGTCTATTTTTGCTTTTGATGCCAGTATTTTTGGTGCTATATCCATAAAATAAAACCAGAACAATTTAACAAAACTATTTTCCTATATTTTCTTTCAGGAGTTTAAGGATTTTGTGTTGAAGTCTAAAATCCATTTTATATTAGATTTTGTTCATGGTGTAGAATAAGAATCCAATCTTATCCCTTTGCATGTGGATATCCTGTTTTCTCTACCCTGATGGTTGAAGAGTCTATTCTTTCCTCATTTTGTATATTTAGCACTCTGTTGAAGAGATCAGTAGACTATATTTGTGGGCACTAATTTTTGGTCTCTGTATTCTATATCATTGGTCAATATGTCTGTCCTTATGTCACTACCATTCTGTTTTAGTTATTAAAGATTTTAAATATATTTTAAAATCAATAAGTGTGATGATACCCTATTTATTTTTTTTCTTTTTTGTAGATTGCTTTGGATATTTAAGTGGCTCCCTATAAATATTAAAATCATTTTTTTTCTGTTTCTGCAAAAATATTATTAGATTTTTATAGGGACTGCTTTAAATCTACAGATTACTTACTGTTGTATGGGTATTTTAGCAATATAAAGTCTTCCAATCCATGAAAATGGGTTGTCTTTATATTTTTTGTTTAATTTATATAATCAATGTTCTGTAGTTTTCAGTGAACATGTTTTTCACTTCCTTAGTTTATTTCTATATTTTAATTATTTTTGATGATATTGCACATAAGATTGCTTCCCTGATTTCCTTTTTAGACAGTTTTTTTTATTACCAAAAATCTCACTTCTGAATATTAACCAAACCAGCTGAATGCAGTATTTTAAAGAAATATTTGAAGATTTCAAATTTATTTGCAATTGCCAAGAGGTATAAACAGTTCAAATGCCCATTAGTAGATGAGTGAATAAACAAAATGTGGCATCTACATATGATGGAATATTATTCAGCCTTTAAAAAGAAGGAAATCATATAGTGCATGAAAACCTTGGGGACATTAGGCTATGTGAAAATAAATCAATTACAGAAGAATTAATATTACATGATTCCACCTATATTAAATATGTAAAAAAATCACCAAACTTATGGAAGCAAAGAAGACACTGGTGTTTGCCAAGTTCTGAGGAAAGAGGAAAATGCTGAATTGCTAGTCAAGGGGTATAAAATTTCAGTCATGCCAGATTAATAAACTAGAAGCTCATTGTACGACTTTGCAGCTATATATAATAATACTATATTGAATTCTTTTAAAGTATTAAAATTATAGGTTTTATATTTTATATGATTTATATAGGTTTCATATTTTTAAAAAAGCAATATCATTTCAAAAAATCCATATATAAAGATTCATCAGATATATCTGAGAAGATTGTGAAGCATATGAATGATATGAGGCAAAACTAAGACATCGTGAAAAGGACAAAATTTTATAATATGAGCAAAGTGATAGATATGAAAAATCTTACATAAAACATATACGATGTAGAGCAAAATTATAAGGGGTAAGAGCAGATTGGAGAATTCTCAGAAGGCAATAAGAAAGACAAAGACCTAGACTTCTAAAGTCACAAAGATAAGAAAATACGAGCAGAGTTTTTAGAACGCATATTTGAAAAATAATAAAAAATAATGTTCCATAACAAGATTGAATTAATAATCTCAATACAATGGGTTCAAGATTGCTAAATAGGACAGGTAAGAGAGAGAAGTTCAAACATTACCATATTGTAATATTAAGAACATATGAAGAAATGAAAAATTTCAAACTGCTTTCAGAAAGAAGGACTAGATTACCTACACAGGAATAAGACTCAAAATATCATTAAATTTATTAAAGCAACACTGAATACTAAAACAACCGACATGTTTTCAAAGTAGTAATAGCAAAGAAACTTTGAATTTAGAATTTCGTGTACAGCCAAAAATTCACTAGGGATTTTCTCTGATTAAAATAAAATAAAATTTTATTAATGTGAGCATGTACATTGTTACTGTATCATGTGCTAATGGATATTTAAAAAATAGAAACCTTCCAGGTTTAGCATTAACTTCAAGGACTAAGACAAAAACATTAAAGTGGTAATAAGAAAAAAAATAAAAACAGGGGTGTACTTCCAGAGATATAAATACCCTTGTAATAAATAATACATTAATATATGTATTTTTTAAAAATCTTCAACTGTAGGAAAGTTAAAAAAAAAAAAAAAAAGACTCCGGAACACCTAAAATAAATTTTGAGAATTTGTCAATATCTTTGTGGGTATAGTGGTAAAGGGAGTTTAATGGGATAGAAAACATTTTTTTTTTTTTGAGGATAAGAGTTACTAGTACATTTAAGAAGTTCAGAGGACTGAGTGTATTTAAATTCCATGCTAAAAAGCAATCACCATGCTTTTGAGAGAATGTTTGTGTTCTCCAAATTCATATGTGGGAAACCTAATCGCTAATATGATATTTGAATGTGGAGACCTTTGGAGGCAATTATTGTAATATGGGTTCAGTGTCCCTTAAGAAATGATACTCTCTACTCTCTACCATGTGAGAACACAATGAAAAGTTGGTCATCTGCAAAACAAGAAATGGATCCTCCTCAATCACTGGATGTCCCGGCCCTTGATTTCCGACTTCCCAGCCTCCAAAACTGTGAAAAATAAATGTTTGGTGTTTAAGCCACCTGGTCTCCTAGCCTATGGTATTTTGTCCTATGATTAAGGCACTATAAAAATAAATATGTAACTTTAAAATAAAACCAACAATACAGCATGCACATGAAAGTGTACAAATGAAGATGCATTTGGATGTTTTCCCATGAAATGGAAAGGAGTTGGAAATGGGGATTAAAAACAGTGAGTGAGTGAGTGAGTGAGTGAATGAATGAATGAAGTGTCTTGGATGAACCAACATCAGTAGGGAGCCATATGTAACTATGACTAATTCCACCTTCTGCACCCGATGTCCAAGTAAAATGTAAACATGAATGAAATGAAATAAATAGAATTACCACATTAGTCTTTTCTCTAAATATTAAAGCAAGTGTCCCTTGAAACCCAGATTTTCAAATGCAATTGTGTTGAGATTTATATGTGGTAATAAATATCTAACACAATAAGTCCTTTAAAATTAAGTAAGCAGTTTGTGATTCCATGAATGTTTGATGAGGGGATGCTAGGAAAAACAACAACAACAACACAAAACAAAACTAGCCTGTTCTTTGCCTCAAGAAAATGAACTGAATGACTCTCAATGCTTTATGCTGATGAATAATGCTTAAAATACAGCCAGTTTCTATATGAGAGTGTGCTTTATTGCTTGAGCTAAAGGGCACTGACATTTTGCTGCCATAAAACGCATTATATAGGGTTTTTCAAGAACCTGAGAGATCTTGCTTTACTATTACAAATCCATGAAAAGCAAACTCCTGTAAGTATTGTAGTGTTTCTGCAGGTGAATGTTTTCAGGATATTGTGTTTCACTTGGAGGTGAAGGATTCTGAATTCTAATCTCCATGGTGCCGGGAAAGTCATTTTAATTTTGCCCTAGTTTTCCCATTTGCTAAGTAATTTTGACACTGGCATTTGAGATGAAACAAACTCATCTTCCTAGGATGAGTTGTTTTTGTTAAGGAAGGCTGCCACAGGAGAGTTTTGGTCTTCGAATCAGACCAGAACAATGCAAAAATATGAGCTGAGGGGTACAAACATTTCTCCTTTACTGAGCAATGTCCTTTTGAAAGGGCTGTGTGTGAAATCAGCAAAAATGGACCATTTAGATTACTGTCCTATAGACAAGGGCAGCTAGGGGACAATCATGGTAGAACTCTTGGAGAATGGAAGTAGCCCCATATCTATTTTCCCTTCATAGTTGGGAGGGCATTAAATAGAAATCATGTAAATGATATAGTTAAGAAATACGCGTAAGCTAGAATCCTCACTCTAATTCTGTGGCAATTCTGAACCTATTTTCTCCTCTCTAAAAAGAGGTTAATGGTACCTCTCTGAAAAAGTTATTGTCAAATTTTTTAAAAAAGACAAAATATATTAAGTATCAGCACATAATTATCTTCTCTATATGTTGATTATGCATTCTGTTTTCCAGGAAAAAGAGGTATACTTGCATGGAGTCTAGTTTTTCTTTTCTACCATCTGATAGCAATCATAAAAGTCTAGAAATAACTCCTTGAATTAATGTCAGAAGCTAATATTTCTGCTTCCCCATTACCTAGAAATTTTGCACAGCCAAGTAGTTGTGGTCAGGAGCAGTACCTAAGGAATAAATGCAGGTAAACAAGGGCTGGGATGAAATTCTTACCTGAGCATTCTACATTTTTGCTTGGATCCAAGCACATCCCTATGCTACTCTTGCATCTTCTTGACAGCTTTTATCCCACTTTCCTTATAAGAAGGATAGAAGCTCATCTTGTCTGCTTCCTTTGCCCCTATCAGCACCTCTCTTCAACCTTAGAATCCCTTGTCTTTCTGGTCAGTAGAAGATGATATTCCTAGAACTGAATACTGTTTCTGCACCTATCTGGTGTGAAAGCATGACAGGGACATAGTCTCCTTCAGAACTTGATATTTACTCAAATTTGTATAAACGACTTACCCAAAGAGTCATGTAAGGAAAGAAGATCTCTGGAAAAGAAAGATTTGAAGTTCAAGCTATCTTAGTAATGCCTGTAAAAATATCAAGCAATGAACAGGGAATGGTTATATTTTATTGGCCCATGAGTTGCAGTTTGCTTGCAAAGGCACGTTGTGATTGTGCTTAATGACTTTGTTTTTATAGGACTAATAGATCTAATTTATCTACTCGGCTTAATTTTTTAAAAGATAAGGAAACTCTTAGAAAAAAATAAAGTTGTATAATTAATCCATATACAAAAAATATTTGATATAGATTAAAGAGCTACATATAAGGTAATAAAAAATACAATATCATTAGAACAAAATAATAGCATAAGCTTACATTCTTAAGAAAGGGGAGACCTTCAGAAGTTAAACACAGAATGAAGATGCCAAGATGCCATGAACATATAAACAAACCTAGCTATTTAAGAGACTAGTGACAACATACGTAATGTATATAAGAATAAATATACAATATATATAAATGCCTTCTACAATTAAAATTCACAGAAAATCAATATTAATGCTGACAAACATATACATATAAGCATTGTAGCATTTCTTATCATTTTCGTCAGATGAAGGAAGAGTATAATAAGCTATTTTGAGATTTTATTGACATATTTTATACTGATTCTAATTTATTATTATTGTGAATCTCTTACTCTACCTTATTTATAAGTTAAACATCATAGCTATGTATAGATATGAAAAACATAGTGTATGTAGGGTTTTAGGCATCCACTGGGGTCTTGAGACTAGTGTCAAGTAATGTTCACTCATTAGCACTCAAGAAAATATAAATTAACATAGTAAAATTCAATTGTTGCCAAATATAACAGTAAAAATTTTAAGTGTTGATAATATCCAGTGCTGTAAAGGTTTACAGAGAATATATCCTTATATATTGTGGAAGGGAATAAAAAACATATGGGAAGTTAATGTGGTAATATATATATATTAAAATTGAAAATACACTTTTTTACCCCCAACTTCTGCTTTTAGATACCCATTCTAGATAAATACATATGTGCACAAAAGCTATGTATAAGAATGTTGAACTTTTATTGCAATTAAAAAACATATAAACTGGGCATGGTAGCACATGCCTATAATACCAACTACTAGAGAGGCTGAGACAAGAAGATCACTTGAGCTCATGAATTCAAAACCACAACTCAAAACAAACATACAGATAGTGTGTGTGTGTGAGTATGTGTGTATGTATATATGTAAATATTCATCTATATGCAATGAATAGTTAAATAACATGATATAGGATTAAGTGAGAATACTATACAATAATCAAAAGTGTTGAAAATGCATTTTTACTCATGTGGAAAATTATTTTATATAGGTTTTTAGGGGAAAAACAAAAGAAGTTGCAATATATAGGATATGTTTTAATTTATGCAAAATTAAATAGTTACATTTTACCTTTTAAATGCATAGAAATATATTTATAGCAAAAACATGTCTAAATTGAATAAGATATATGCATGAAAACAGTGACAAGGAAAATATTTTTTGACACAGAAATAAAGGAGGGCATTGTAATTAGCATATGATTATCATTCTTTTGTAAATAAAAATAATAAAAAGGACTGGGTATACAGCTCAGTTGGTAAAGTGCTTGCTTCACATGCACAAGGCTCTGGGTTCAATCCCCAGCATCACAATAAATAAATAAATAAAATTTAATAAAATTAATAGAGGGAAGCTTATACAAATCAAACTAAAACATCAAAATCAACAAAGTCCAACTTTACAAAGGTAAATAAATCTCATTTATGTTCATATCTGATTGTAACTGTTACAGTAAAAAATCTAGTTATGACAAATATAACATAAAGTGTAGCTAAGCAAATGAGAGAAATCTGTTGACATATGGAGAATTTTCAGTGTGGTTTAAAGGTAAAGGAGCATTATGTAATGAGCATTATACAATAAATAGAAAACAAATTCACATGTGGGGCAGAAAGTTGGAATATATGAGAGAAATAATTTATGTGATTTTTCTAACTATTAACACATTGTAACTTTTAAACCTCTGACTTTAATTAGGATTTAATTAAAACCTATGAAAAGCCTCTAAATAAAATCTACTTTGGCTTTAAATATCTTTTTCAATTTAATTCAGTGTGAGGAATATTGCTAGATTTTATGGAGGCATAAAAGGATGAAGCAGATGAAAAACCTCAAGAAGTGTTATAAACTTCAATAAATTAAGAAATGTAGACATAGAAATAAGCAACAGGCAATCCATGATTTATAATTTAATTGATGCACAAGGACTAGGGCACAGATGTTCTATATAAGGTCCTATGCATATTTTGTAACATTGTATTTAAATGATAGGCCTGGGACACAGGTCTTGAGATGGCAGTAAAGGTGTCATTGTTGTTAGAGCACAGAGGAGAGAAAGAAGAATTCAGCTGGTAGAAGTAGAAAAAAATTTTGGAACAAGGTGATGTTTCAATTTAAAAAGACAGTTTTCTAGGGTTGAAGACGTCAGAGAAGGATTTCCCAAGTCTGGCTGAGAGGAACCTCCTAAACCAAGACTGAGAAACAAAGACATTTCAAGGCATTCAATTTCATGATTGAAAGGCAAAATCACTATTGCTATATTATTTATAAATATGAAGGAAATACATAGGAGGTTTGACTGGAAACAGAAGATAGGCCAGATCTGATTGAGTTTGAATGTAGTATATATATAATGGGGAGGAAGTGAAGGTCTTCAAAAAGGGAAATAACTTTAATGGAGCTGAACATTGTTCATTTTTAAGGGACACAGTCAAAGCAAAATTTTCATTATGACAACCTCACCAACGTATCTTAAATATAATAAATATTAAATACATATATAAAAATGAAAATATTCTGTCCCATGTTTATATATATTTAAGTACTGAAAGGTCAATAGTTTATGAACATAATTATTTATGTTGTTGTACATAACATAAATCTTATATATTAACATAAATATCATGTTATTTAACAGAATTAAAAATTACAAATTGTGCAAAATGTTTCTCAGGGAACCCATGTGCTTTAAAGCAGAAGCTATAAAATCAAACTCTGATAAACTCACGGGGTCCATGTACAGAAGCAATAGTAGCTACCTCAGAATATTTTTATGAGGTATAAATAACAAAGTAATCTCTACAAAGCCTATAGTATAAGGCTTGATAGGATGGAAGGTCTAAACGTCAACTATTACTACTGTTAGTGCCTTGTCTCAAGAGAGCAAAATCTGGGAGCTCTCCTTGGTCCTGACTAAAGGAGTTCTGGGAATTTCCTGCAGACAAAATTACATGGCTGAAGTTAAAAACACATTTTTTTTTTCAAATAACTTAGTTATTTGAGTTATTATTGTATAAAATTCTCTCAATTTTTCAAATTACTTTGAGTTAACAGTTGTTGTATAGAATCCTCTCAATTTTTACAGAAAGATTTATGGGAGAGGATTATATGAAAATGTAGCACCAGTCTTTAGTGGCAGTATCAAAAAATGGTTGGGGTTTCAATTCTCTAAATTCTACAATGGAGTTCTAAATATTTCACACGTATTCATACGTTTCTGAAATTTTCCAAAGGATGATTTTAAAACATTATCTTGAGATACTTAAATATAAAAGCTTATAAAGGCAGTTTGGTTGTTGCATTATTTTTTTAAATAAATTTTAGTTATACATGGACACAATATCTTTATTTTGTTTATTTACTTTTATGTAGTGATGAGGAGCAAACCCAGTGCCTCACGTGGGAGGCAAGCACTCTACCGCTGAGCCACACCCCAGCCGCCTTTTGCAGTATTTTTATACTGGTAAAGATTAAACCTTACTTTTTGGGGCAGGAAACAAAAAGAGAAACAAAATCATTATTTAGAGTACACTCAAAGAAAAGGAGGTCTCACAAACAAAATGCTCACAAGGAAAGGGAAATACTTATTTCTACTAGATATTCAACCAGTACAATATACATTTAAATAGCCACTTTCCTTGGTATCCAGTCCTTGAAATATCCATTTAAATAGTTTTTGGCTGAAACTACTTGTTTTTTAAAATAGTTCTGTTTTCAGTGTCAAATATTTGGTGTCCATTTGCTACACTTAAAAAAAAAAAAAGGTTGGGCAATGTTGCATCTTTTGCGATACAGTAACATGACAGGAAGTGACAAATGGAGGAATGTGTCACAATGAAGCATGATATATTATAGCAGAGTGATATGCTGATACTCAAAGAATCCATAATATGCATCTTTCTTTTTATTTGCTGCTACAGCAGAGAAGATTATTCTTATAGATTAAGGGACCACTGTCACATTTTAGGTAACAAAGTAAATATATTTCACTACATTAATATTTCTGTATGACTGTCATGTGTTTTTTCTCGACATCCTTTCTAATAATTTCAGATTACCAGTAGATGCATTTATAAATAGAGTTCTGTTTCTATGCCTGACTTATCCAGTGGTAACATAATATAGTGAGTCTGAATTCCAAGTCATTAATAAAATAAATGAATAATGCCTACAATGGACACATGTATGACTGAATAAGAAATATAGACTTAAATACAAGGGCATTCTGATGATTTTCATAGAATCCTTCATGGAAAAATGCAATAATGCATAAAATTCCTAATTTAAAACTGAAAATTATCCAGATTATAAAATACATTTAAAAATTATATAGTTTTTTTAACATGGCCATCGTATGTTTAATGGATCTCAGAATTATTATTTTTTCTAAATATTGACAACTAGAAACACCTAAAATATTCAGTAAATATGGCTTACCAGTAGGTTTTTAATCTGCAAGTAAGATTACCCTGGCTTTTTTTTGTTTCCCAAAGAGGTGTGCATTTTGCCCTATTTCTCAGAAAATTGCTGAGGTGTGTTTTGAAGCAGAGCAAACTACAGCCTGTGTTATCAGGCTTTAGTGATCCAAATATATGCCAATGCCAAAATAATATGCAAGGTGAATACAAATGCAACATTGTTGTAAATTTTAAAAAGGAAGAAATTTTATACTAAAACAAAGTTCTGTTAAGATGCTTTTTTTTCATTTCATTATAATCTTGATTTATCTATTTTCTCCATTCTTTCCTCATATTTATCACCAGAAAGTGATATCTTTGGCCATTTTACACAGTACTTACTACCTAATAACTACTATTGTGAGGCTTAAAGTCAAAGTCTGTTTTAAATATAAAAGGTATTATAAGTGATTGTAAATCATCCTAAAGGAATTCACTACTGAGCATAGATAGCTGCACACTACTTTCCTAAGACATGATGATTCCTGCACCATAAAGCTGACTCTTTTGTCTTTATTTACTTATATTTATCCCCATACATATACACATAGTTCAAAATAAAATAGCATATGACTTATTTTCATAAGCCAAAAATTGCAAATAACTCATGAAGCAATCTTTTGAGGTATTCCACTTCTTGTCAGGAGTGAAAACAGTGGTAAAAGAAGAATCAACACTTTTTTTTGTACAAACAGGTTAGATGGAATCAACTAGTAATTCAAATTTACAGTACTTTTCTGCTATAGAGAAACATCAGTTTAAAAGACTTTGGTATTGTGAGCATCATTTTGGTGTGAAATTCAACATTTTGAGTGCAATAAATTAGGTTTTGAAGTTTTCAAATTAAAGGTTCACATTATATGAGGAGAATGTTTACCTATAGAAAATATGTTGGAGGGAATAATGACATTCTTCTCAAGCAGAAAAATACAAAAACATTAAGTATACAAAATGTTACTTTTTGCAAAGAAGAAAGGCACCTGATTTTATATATGTTCTCTTAGAGATGATTTTTTTTTCTAGCAGAGTCAATTGACCAAGTTTTTCATTCAATGTAAAAATCGAACACTTTCAGAATTATTTAAAAACTTGGGGAGGGATATACTTACTGAGTAAATAACATTTATATGTTATAATGTCAAATTATACACCCAAAGGATAAAAGTATTCTAACACAATAATAACATTTAGGGATGCAATTAAATGGCCAGATAATATCCCTGATTACTTTAGGGACATGGTTATTCATGAACAGAAGAAACCTTATTTTAAAAGTCATAAACATTTCCAAGTTTCCTATCTCTGATCTAACTCTTAGCTGAGTTTGTTATATAACTGAATATACATTAAAAAAAGGAATAAGACCAAATTTTGTGGCCTGGGAAAAATAAAAGCCAGTATTATTATCATTATAAATGATAGTAATTTAGAACATCCAATATCTCTTCAGAATATTTGATAAATTTAAATAAGTCAAAATTATAATAATTTAGTATTCGCTAAATATTTCAGAACATGTAAAGAAATTACATAGAATTTTGTTTCTCTTCTATCCTCAGTTCAATTGTAATAGTTGATGAAGAGTATTTTGCAGTTATACTTTAAAAATTATATGCACACACACAAATATACACACACACACTTTTTTTTCTCAAGCATCGGAGACTACCACAGCATCCCAAACTTTCCTTTATTATTGTCAATAATCCTGTGACATCACATTCCTTTCCCACACATAGAGCTCTGATTAGTTGGTTGCTTCACCTAGGATTTAAGGTTAGAGCTATGCTGACAAATGTCTAATAACCACCTCTCTAGAAAGAACAAACACTACTCAAAGTATTTGCTGATATTTGTGATGTACATAAGTCCTTCCATGGATAAATTCCAGCTGCCAATATGGTGCCATTCAATGAAGAATTTAGAAGAGATTCATAGTAGCACTCTATACTGTTTCTACCACACCAACAGTTATAAATAATCTCAAGAGCACAATAAAATGTAGTAGAATAATATGAAAGTAATAAGTTGGATTTATACATTTCATTTTAATATAGATTCTTAACTATGTTTATATAATTTGGTTTTAAATTCTGATATATATATATATTATATTATACATATATATTTAGTTGTAGATGGACACAACATCTTTATTTTATTTATTTATTTTTATGTGGTGCTGCTGAATATCAAACCCAGTGCTCACATGTGTGAGGCAAGCACTCTACTGCTGAGCCACAACCCCAGCCCCTAATTATTGTTATTTTAAATAACAAAAATTTCTGAAAATTTAAGTGGACCTCATGAATTGATAAGATCTTATCAATTGTATTTGCTTCATAAAATCTTTCATGAGTAGAAATTGCAAATTTTTGTACAATTTTCAATATTTGGTGTTAGATCTACAAATTTGAGATGCACATAACCAGCGGTCTTATAGTAATTTCTTTGGTTATGACCGTCAAATTTGAAGCACCCGGTACTTCTATGTCTACTATACCAAAAAGAGAAAAATTAATTTTTATTATTATAGTTTTGAAGCTGTTAAATTACATCTTTTAGGTCTGATTCTTTGGCCATGCCATCCACCATATATAGCTGATAGAAGACTTATTGTCTTTGCTAAATGATTTGTAACCTTGATAATTTCTGGGCAATACTTTGTACTTGCATTCACTCACTTTCTGGGAAAGAAATGATGAATAGACAATAGATAGAGACCTTTGAGAGTTTCACACTGATGCCTGCAAAAGTTGCCCTGGAGGAAAAAGAAAGGCCCTTAATTAGTCTGGGGTGAATGTTTCCATTGAGCTGTTAATATATAAATCAGCCTTCATTTTTCTGAGTTACCTCCATAGCTCCTTCTATATGAAAAATAAGGCAATGGATTCACAGCATGTTTCTTCAGTTTTCTAATTTGAAAACTATCTTGGTGGCATGTGACTATATTGCTCTTTTGTAGGTTTCCTAAACTGGACCTGAAGCAGCAGGCAGAAAGAGAGTAGTTTTGGTCAATGAAACATGAGACAACTGTACTATTGCTATTAGGAATTCCCTAATAACAAGGCACTACAGTACTACAAGCCTCTTCCCTTTATGACTCCATATAGAATAAAGTTCTTTAAATCTCTGGGAGAAGATACTTTTTCTGGCTTAGTGCATTATCTGTTAATCTCCTAAAGATTAAATTTCAGAGAGAGGAAAAAAATATGAAAGGACTCCATTTTAAGGGAGTTAGAGAATGAATTAAGGTTTTAGGAATCCCTTTTTATCACTACTAAGTCTGGTTACATTCTGAGGTTATTTCTATATAGTAACTTGAGGAATTTAAAAAAAAAAAAACATTTTTTTGTAGTAACTTATAAACAGCAACTTTCTTAGTTGAAATTTAATATGGTATAATATCATTAGCACTATTGATATTATATACATATATAATAATCTTTTGTTAGGGTAGGAATCATCGACAATTATTAAGATTATTTTTATTTTTAATATTTTATCAGCATTTTTATGTCTACTTCTCTACTATAGGAGTCTATTTTTAGCTAAAATCCAGACCCTCATTTGTGTTTACTATTGGTGTAACTGGAATGAGTAATTTTTCTTCTACCCATCATCCCCCTTGAGGATGTGAAGTTTTCTCATATCATCTGGATCTAAGATGAATGAAACGTGACACATTTATTTAAAAGAGCTGCTTAACTATATCATCACTGCATGAAATAATCTAAGGTTACTTCTGACATTTGGCAGCATATGAAAAATTCACTGTGAATTAAAGTAACTAATAAAAGAAAACATAGTTATTTGACCTATTTTCCCTCCTATATTTGCAAGATAGTAGAGATAAAGATCATGAAGTCAGAAATCCTTAATGACTCTTTGTTAACCCTTTGTAAGGATTCCTGTCTTACTAAATGTTGATGCAATTGGTTATGCATTTTAAGTAGAAGAGCTGTAGAGTGTTTCTTAATTTGTTCCCTTTGATTAAATAATTTAAATAGAAGATGTCAACCTGAAATGGTCAGAGATGCAGTTATCTACAGAATAAATTTAATCTATTTTAAATACATGTTCCTGAAAGAGAAAAGCAAAATATAAAGAATATATATTTTTGAAAATGTCTTTTATGCTGAAAATAGAAGAATATTCTGCCTCATCAAGACATAACTTAGCAGTTAATTGTAGGTTTTGTTTTAATATAAACTATGAGATGTTTGACCAGTCTCTCCAGACTTACAATAAAGCTCCTTTTTTTTTTTTTTTTCCAGTGCTGGGATTGATCCCAGGGCCTCATGCATGCTAGGCAAGTTCTCTACCATTGAGATACATTCTTAGCCATCCAAAACAATGGGTTTGTAAAGCCACAAATTACATTATATTCCTGCTTCATAATTTAAAATATACCTCAAGAACTGAATTTTCAATGGAATAAAACTTCGACTTCAAACACAAATTTTTAATTAACTGCTGCAGGAATCTGGGGTAAATAGTGGGTAAATAGTATGACTTTCTTGTAATCATCAGAAATGAATTGTAATTAACAAGGTTACTTCTGAAACTCTGTAACAAAAACATTGATCTTAAAGAATCTGAGAGTAAAATAGTTCAGAAGCTGGGGAGGGTATTGGGTAGTAGGGGAAGGAGAAAGATGTGAATGGGTATAGTGTTATAATCATTTAGAAGGAATAAGCTCTGGGTATGCTGTTGTGTGGTAGGAATATTATAATTAATAATAATGTATTGCATGTTTCAAAATGATTGGAAGATTTTGAATGTTTTCATCAAATATACACGACAAATGTTTAATAGGATACATCCACCAATTACCTTGATTTAACCATTTCATACACTATGTGTATCAAAACATCACATCATACCCCATAAATATGTACAATTATAATGTGTGAAACAAAAAGTGTTTTAAATGCAGATTAAAATAACCTAAGAAAAGGTAACTGTCACAGACATTTAATATAGAGATTCACTTATGTACATTTTATTTAATCTCATGTAGAATGACACATTCAATCTCTGTCTAGCTTGGAAGGCCAATGCTGAGTACATAAAATAATATGAGTATTTTGCTTGCTTTGCTGATTGCAAAGTAAATGGTAAAATATTGTAGATTTATGGTACAGATATCGATGAAAAAGCACATTATATCTACCATGCTCAATGAGTAACCTATTTAAGGTTTGAGAACTAATAAGTTATCAGCCCATATATAAATCCCATTACGTATTAAATAATCAAAAGCTTCTGAAAGATCAAATAAAGAACATCAATTTAACAATTTCACCAGTCTTTTGGTTCATGAATCTTCTGACCTCTCTATGTATCAATAAATTAATTCTTTTAGTTTCAGTAGAGTTCTGCCCCTTAATATAAAATTTAAGTTATCAAAGTTTAATGTTACTGAAAAATTTCCACCTGATTTCTATTTTAAAATTTTAAGTACATATTAATGTGTGTGTGTTCACAGGAGAGTAACCAGAAAATACTCTTCCTGAAAAAAATTAAGGAGTTCAAGTAATAAGCTTGAAACTACTACAAAACATGTTCTTAAGTAAATTTAAGACTTCAAAATGCATAATGCAAAGAAAAAAGATGGGCAGAAATATGTTGAGGAATATCAAATTTATAAATGCTTTAGTGTTTTAAAACTTCTGTTTTTAAGGCTTGGTGACTATGGTTTTATAATTTTAGAGGCAATGGTAGGTACAACCAAATGTTAGAATCTGAGTCTATATTTGAGCTTACATTGTTGTTTATGTTAATTTTGAAGAGGTCAAAAAGATTCAGTGTAGTTGTGCGATAGTTATTTGTATTCTGGAAGGTTCTTTAGGAATTTAGAGACATTGTTGTGAACTGAGGAGGTGGTTTCTTCAGGGTTATCAACTGAACTAACACATGGGGATAACCTATCAATTTTTCTGAAAGCTCAGAAGATAGGAGATGCAAATATGGAGGAAGAATAATCTTCGGAATCACACAGCAGTAAAGCCTTTTCCATGGAAGTGCAGATTAATTTCTCTATAGCAGAAAACTCATCATGTCACTTTAAAATCTTAAAGTACTCATCTTTAATTTGGTATTTCTTATGTATTTTTTCCTTCAGTGAATCTTTCTAACAATAAGAATAAAATTTATGCTAGTTTTCTGGTAGTAATAGACCTCTGTGTCTGATTTCCCATTCTTTCCCATTCTTTCCACTTCTATGCTGCTAGAGATATTTGAACATGCTTTGCTCTCTCACCTCTTTGTCTCTTGCACATACTACATGGTGTCGCAAGCCATCCATGGGCTGTGTGTATGAGCTATGCACATTTAAACATAGAGGGGACTGGTCTGGCATTATGCGCTGATTGGGCTGTGCTATGTAAGTGTGCCTTTCCTCTAGCTCTGCCTGTGATCCTACACAGCACCTAAGATGGGTATGACTTGCCAAGATGTTAGTCAATCTGCTGACCACAAGACATCTCCAAGCAAGACTCTACCTTTTGAAACTCTTTTACCTTATTTGGGTGGAATATTCTATCAGATGTCTTTTCCCCCAATGAATAGGGGGGTTCCCGGTGCGCTATCTATCTTGCTCCTTCTAGCGCTATCCAGCACGGAGCTGACCCTCAGGGTCACTGAGCAGTCATACCCTCAAAACTCATTTCTTGTTTTGTGAGGTTTCTTTGCTGTTTAATCAGTTTATTGCTGCAGCCAGCTCCTTTGAACCCAGCTCATCTCACCAGTCCAGACACCTAGCTGGAACATGGAATGTCTCCTTATTTTAAACATCCTTTCAGACTTTTCCATCTTACCTAATTTGGAACTTCCTTTCTAAGTCTTATATCTGGAGATTCAGTTCAAATCTCTTGCCCACTTGTCTTCCTAATCATCTTCAAATTCTTCATTTCCTAGGTGAATGAGGAATCCCTCCTGTGTGCTCTTATAACCTTCTGTTCATATTTGTCCATCTACAAATATATATTTGTAAATGGACATGATACCTTTATTTCTTTCTTTCTTTATTTATTTTTAATGTGGTGCTGAGGATTGATGCAAGGCAAGTGCTCTACTGCTGAGCCACAACCACAGTCCCACCTTATGTTCATATTTCTATTGAAGAATATAATTATGTTGTTCTACAGCTATTAATTTACATTGCAATGAAATATACTTCTCATGCCTATTCCTTTTAGCACCAAATTCCTAATGCTTACCTCTAAGCATAGCATCTGACAAAAATATGCACTTGAAATATGTATGCATTGTCTTGAAACATGAGTTAGAAGTAAGAACAAATTGCAAATCCACCATTTTGGAAGCCATCAAAAGCATAGGCAATCACAGCTTAGGATATATCTATCTCTCAGTTGTTATGAACAATGCTGCTATAAACTTGGGTGTGCATGTATCTCTTTAGACCCTATGTTCATTTCTTTTGTTTGTTTTTTGGTACCAAGGATTGAATCTAGGGACACACTACCATGAAATACATCCCCTGTCCTTTTTATTTTTTTTATTTTGTACAGGATCTTGATAAGTTCCTTAGGGCTTCACTAAACTGCTCAGTCTGGTCTTGAACTTGCAATCCTCCTGCCTCAGCTTTCCCAAATGCTGGGATTACAGGTGTGCCCCATAGCAACCGGCTATTTCTTTCTATATTAAGAAGAAGGAATGTTGGATCATATAATCACTCTAATAGCTCTAATTTCATTTT
The DNA here is from genome assembly GCF_048772815.1 of Callospermophilus lateralis. Lineage (NCBI taxonomy): Eukaryota > Metazoa > Chordata > Mammalia > Rodentia > Sciuridae > Callospermophilus > Callospermophilus lateralis. The sequence goes on from NC_135310.1 coordinate 65,945,486, forward strand.
TTTGAGGAACTATCATACCATTTACTTTGTTTGCACAATTCTGACACTCTATCCACAGTAAGCACGGGTTCCTTTTATCCACATCCCCATAACACTTACTATTTTCTGGTGTTTGTTTTCATATTAGCCATCTTAATGGTTGTCATTATGGTTTTGCATTACATACATAGACCTGTTTTGTTTCTGAGCTATTTAATCCAGCTAGGGTTGCATGAACTGTTAAACTTTTATAATTTCCTTAAACTAGATTTTGTTTTTCACTTATAGCAAAAGAAATATGGTCTTACATGTTTATCTGTCCTAGTGTTCCTAAATACACATAGGATTTAGTGATAGTTTTTATATGCCACCACAAATCTAAACAATGGGAGGTCTTTTGGAATTAACAAGTAGGAATCCATGCTGGAAAATGCAAATGTAACTTATAAAGTTAAAGAACTTTTAGTTCAACTTGGTAAGAACAAATCTTTATTATCTTGCTTCCTCCCAATACACAGCTAATAGAAACCCAATTGAAGTTTTTGCTGAGACTCAAACCCAGGGCCTTGCACTTACTAGGCCTATCACTGAGTCCTACCTCCAGCCTCAGCACTGAAGTCTTTGCGGCCATATTGTTATCAGGAAAGGTAAACAAGTGGAGAAGGAGGTCTAGAAAGGAACTGGATAAAGAGGAGGTGGAAGAAGAGAAGAAAAGGAAAAAGGAAAGTCAGAAGAGAGGACTGAGAAAGAAAGGAAAAAAGGGAGAAATAAAGTTGGTATTCTGGAGCACTTTTATTGCAATAAAGCCAATTCTACTCCACATTTCCCATCTGAATGTTAACAACTGCCTGAGGGTACAGAGTATAAGGAAGCATTGGCATTTAAAAGTAAAAGGATAAGCTAGAAAAGAAGATAAAAAGATGCCCCACATAAACATGGACATATCTTGATTTTTTTTTCCAGATTATTATTTGTTAGCCTTTGACTATGGACTTCTCGGAGTATACTCTAACTCTCCCATCTTCTTATTATATTATAACTTTGTCACATCAATAGTGTTTCCATTATTGTAACTTATTTAGATTGTCTGTTTATTACATTTTCTTGCCTTTGAAATAAGACCTGAGGTTATAGTGTTCTTTTTGTGCTTATGAAGTATCTGAATTTTTTATCATGCTTAAAAATAGCCATTATACAGTTACACTAACAATAAAAACAAAGAATCCAAGTGACATTAAAACATTGTATAATTTTTAAAAAGCACGATTTCCTTCATGAAGAACTAACTTAAAGATAGGATTTCTGTTTAAAAAGTAAAAAAAGATATCAAATTTGCACATTAAGAATTTTTGTGCAGGTTGAAAGATAGAGGTTAAATTTCATTCTACTACATATGTATTTCCAGTTTTCCCAGCACCATTTGTTAAAGAGGCTTTCTTTCCTCCAATGAACGTTCATGGTGCCTTTGTCTAATATGAGATAACTGTACTTATGTGGGTATGACTCTGTCTTCTGTTTTGTACCATTAATCTTCATGTCTGTTCTGGTGCCAATACCATGCTGTTTTTGTTATTATAGCTCTGTAATATAATTTAAGGCCTGGTATTGTGCTGCTTCTTATGTCACTTTTCTTGCTAAGGATTGCTTTGGCTATTCTGGGCCTCTCATTTTTCCAAATGAATTTCATAACCGCTTTTTCTCTTTCTATGAAGAAAAAGTATTCTCTCTGATATGTGGATGGCAACCCACAACAAGAGAGGGGAAGATTAGAAGTTCCTTGAGCTAGATAAAGGGGAATGAAGGAAAGAGAGAAGGAATGGGAATAGAAAAGATAGCAGAATGAATCAAACATAACTTTCCTATCCTTGTATATGAATACACAACTCATTTAAATCCACATCATATATAACAACAATAATGGTATCTTCATTGGAACCAGTTATTATCATTCTATGTATGTATAATATGTCAAAACACACTCTACTGTTATGTATATCTGGAAAGAACAAATGATTTTAACAAAATGATTTTAATTTTAGTACAAAAGGGATATGACTTTCATGATATCAATAAACTCGACATGGTAAACAGTAGTATGCTAAAGTGGCCATAATTTTTTCATGATGTGAATTGGTTTTCACAGGAAAATATATTTTTATAAAGTATGAGTATAGGATATGTAGTGTACTCTAAATAATAATTATCCATTAAGAGTTTTGCTTGCCACAAATCTGGCAATTTTTACAACTCCTTTCTAATTTTTTTTCTGTGTATATTTGTACTTCAGAAAGCAGCTACCAAAATCCCTACTTTTCTTCTATTTCAGTGTGTTATGGTTTTACACATTGCTAAATCCCAGGCAGACAAACAGATTCAAATAAAATTTGGTGATAAAAGAAAACAGCACCTACTGTATGTTGAGAATTTCGATGGCAACTTTCAGTCGAATGTGAATTAAAATGGCTAGGTTATAAATCCCCTGAAAATAAGGTTTATAATGGAAATGCTGACAGGCATTTAACGATAGCAGCAGTAGCTGGCACCACTGTCATAAAAGGACTTAAATGAAAAAAAAAATGTATGCTTCACAAAGACATGCAGATTTCAGGGTAAAGCTATATGCAGACTCAATGTAAGGATGGATGATAATATGCCTCAGCAATTATGATGCATGGGTGTTAGTAACAAAGGATCTTGAAATTCAGCTTCCAATCAAATTGTGAAAGAGTTTAAGAAAAAAAAAATCTGAATGCAGCATTCTTCAGTTCTATTACTCTGGCACCATCGTCCTGTTATGAATATATTTTATTCTGCTTTAGAATAAGAGCAGAGAAGAGCTTAGTCAGAAAAGGACCCCCATGAAAACAAGATGGCTATTTCAACAGGCAATCCTGTGGAAGTCTCACATGAATGAATGAATGATTAAAGTGTTAGGGAGGCGTTAGGTAAGGTAATACAAACTACATCCTTTCAAGGACACCACTGAATTTCTGTAGTCATAAAGTTCATAGTTCTATTTCTTTCAGGTCCTTTCTTAGAGGGGATAATAGCCCTGAGTAACTTTTCTAAACGATCTGCATTTTGAAAGACCATCCTCTGTTTTATATCTGAATAATAAATTAGTGACTTTATTTTTATTTTTTCATTAGCAAAAAGTGACATAATATTTTTTTTGTTTGAATTTAAACTCCCTATGCATTTCTGAATAAAAAAGTAAGAGATGAAAGTGCCATGTTTTTCCTGATTATAGCTACAAAATAAAACTAAACAAAACAAAAATTTCCTTGTAAGTGCCTATACTTCCAAACTGATCACTACTAGATTCTTGTTTCCAGACCCATACCCCAGGTTACTCTCAAAGACCTCCACTCTGTAATTTTTCTGACAAATAACAAGGTCTTTGGTTATTTTGGGAGAGAATCTTTCTCAGAATAGGATAAAGGTTTACTTGTGTGAGTGTCTGTATATTCTTTTTTCCTGCCTATAAATCCCACCCAAACTGTCAAGGTTGACAATCCAAAACGATAATCAAAACCACTTTTTACATTCCTTCTTGTAACTGCCGCAGGCAAGTTTTAAAAGATATGCTAACAAATCCCAGAGAATAGCTGGTATTAAATATTTGATATAACCTGAAATGAATACTGTGGATATAAAATGTAAGTCCTATAGCTATTTCACTTCTTATCTATAGGTAACCATAGTTGGAAATGTGTATATATATATATATATATATATATATATATATATATATGCATAATATAATTTTCAATTATTTAATGGAATTAAATTCATTAATTTAACAAAAATAGACACACATATATATTTAATTTTTAATTCACAAAAATTTGGGAAAAGACAAAATAAAAACATTTGCCGTTTTTCAAGTCGGTTTAATATTCTCTAACAAAATGATTATATAAAAATCACCCAGTATAATTGCTTATAATAATTTAAATGTAGTATTTCTCATTGTATTATTGAATATATATTTACTGCTTTGTGTAAAATATTTTTGTTACATCAAATATAAAGGGAGTGAACAAATTATACACATTCAGTGAATTTTTGCAAAGTGAACACATAAGCTCAACTACACAGATTAAGACAAAATGCTCTAATGTTTTCCTCTTTTCCCATCCTAGGTGTCACCAACTGCAAAAGTGATCTCTTAGCTTACTTTAGAAATAAACCATAAGATGAGGGTTTGGGTGCAGGTTCAAGAGAAGATTCCACAGCTCACAAGTAAGTGTCGAAGAGAGGGCCATGAAAGAGATTCATAAAATTTTATAGTGTGTGTTAGTGCTGTGAGCAACCGGTTTTCATTTCTGCCCCAAACACCCTAAGTAACAATGAGAAATGTTCCCCAGAAATGGTCACTGGAGGATGGGAAGACTCTATTTACCTACTGTCTTCCATTTCATTTGCTGAGTTTCTCAGGAGAGTTATCTGCACTTCTCTAGTTTGGTTTTAAGTGAGACAGAAAAACCTACCCTGGTAATGATCAGAGACCTCAGACAAGAGAGAAGGCTGTTAGCATGAGAGAACTCAGGGACACTGAAAACGTAATATGACATCAAGAGTTTCTACTCCTTTGTCATTCTGAGTTTTATGAAAAGATTAACTTCTTCCTAATGTTTTTCAACACTTATAAATAAAAACCTGAAGAGTCTATTCTGTACCTGGTGTCTTTAGATCAACATGCTCTGAGATCATCATCGATGCTACAGATAGGAGAGATTCATTGGTTCCATCTCTGAATGGTATTCCATTGTATAATTACCTTATAATTTATTTGTCAATTTCTCTAATAATGAATACTTGGATGATTTCATATTATTGACTATTTCAAACAAAGTCACCGTGAATATTCTTATATTTTGGCAAACCAACTAAATATGCATTTCTCTTGAGTGCTTACCTAGAACTGTAAAACATGTTTGTAGTTACAAATTCAGCCTTAGATGATGCCACGCATTTTCCCAAAATCGTTATATAGTTATATTCCCACCAGCAGTTGATAGAACTTTCATCTTTCTCCTTGGGCTTGAGAAATTCTATTTAATATTTTTTAAAATAATACTTTCTTACTTACTGCACATTCATTAAAAACATATTCTTATAACAACATGCACAGAAACACCAATTTGTAATATTTTTCTTCTTTTAAATAACACTTTATGAAGTATAGTCTTGGAGGGAATATTAGGTAAATATTTTTTTTCGTTCACAATGCAGTACATAAGTCTCAAGGGTTTTATGTTTCTTTGACAAAGAAAATAAGTGTAACAGCCATGAGGTCAGATAGGACTGCCAATTCTTTAGCCATGCCTTGGGGTTAAAGTAGCATCACACTGCGGGTGGTAACCCAGGCCCTGTAAGCCAGGTGAGGCTGGGGAGCCATGGTCAGGAAGTGTCCTGCCTACACCCTCAAGATAAAACTCTGGGCTTGGGAGAACCTCTTGTGAGCCCACTCTGTATCCACCAACCATCCAACCTCTATTTCTTTTTTAATGTCTAAAAGACATGATTATTTATCAGGAAATGTATTTATATAAAATAACTAATTTTTGAAATACATGTGTGTAAGTATGTGTGTGTATTTCAATGTTTTCCTTTATTTTTTTTCAAGGCTTTAAAGTTGTCATATCAATTTCTTCTGCTGTTCCTCAATGCTATGGAAAATTGGCTATCAATCTTATTATTGCTCTTTGAAGTTAGTATGTTTTTTCCCCAATTTTTAAGATTTTCTTGTCTTTTGTTTTCTAGAACCTTTTCTAATAAGCCAAGACTAACCCATTGCATTTATGCTTTCTCTTCCCTCATTAAAGTATTATTTATTCTGAGTGATTTAGCTCCTGATTATCACACATTATGTAAGGGATGGCATAGTTAGAAATGAGTGTATAATCTGATCACCTTTAGTATCTGTGATTTGAGTGCTGCTTATTATATGTCATTTTTGTAATTATTTATTGACAAACAATGACAATTAGGTCAAGGTAAAGAAACTAGCCTAGTACCATCATGTCTCTATATCTTTATAGAGACCTCCTGATTACTTGATATGCATACAGCATTCAATACCATGTGGGAATTTCTGTGCAAATCATTATATAGCCATCAATTTTACTATAATACAAATATTTATTCATTTTGTATTCAAGGATATCTTCATACTGCTTATAATATTTTTCTTCTCTATCAGACAAATAATTCTCTTAAAAGTAAAGCCAAATTTGTTCAGCATGGTTTGTTCAGGACACACTCATAAAGATTCTGCAGGTTACTAACTTACAAGTTGTTAATTAATAATCAATTACTTGGGGTAAATCAGCCCCAAATTTATTACTTATAAATTCATAAATTGACTTTGTTTAACTTATTTGGATTTTGAAATGCTTCTGTGGTTCAAATTTTAATTAATTAACTCTGAATTCTCATAATGATTGATTTAAGATTGAAACTAAACTTCTTCAAAATAGTTGGGTATTTTCATATTTACTTATTCTTTTAAAATTCAGATTCTAGCTAAGAATTTGCTATTTCTGCTGTTTAAAAGTTGAATATGATTCTTTATGATGACATAAATAGAAACTATACAAAAAACTAATATATCTTCTTTCCCTCTGTCAAGGCTCATTTACATCACATCCCTAGGCCATAAACTAGTCTATTCTTATAGTCTTTTAGCTCAAATATTCTTTGTTGTTGACTTTAAGATTTCATTTAGCTTCAAATTTTTATTTCAGCATTATATAGGATTCTCAAAACTCTTGACACTTATTAAATTCTACATTTTTCTAATTAAAAAGGACATGACCACCAGTGTCAGTTCTAATAATGTAAAGGTATTAGGAGTCATAATTCTTTCTCTTACAATAAAAAAAAAGCTGAATACATTGAAAATCAATAATCTTGTTAGATTCATCAGTAACTCACATTGCAAGGAAAACTGACACTCTAGAACCTGAAGAGGTAGATCCAGGGTCAAGTGAGGTCTATTTTCTAGGAACAGAAGCCTCTGGGGTATAACAGATAGGGGCACTTAAATAATAATTTCAATAAAATGATGGATTCTGAATGTGAGAAACTCCTGATGGCTGCAACCTTGATAGAAAGCACTTACTTCCAGGATTCCACCACTTTCTTATGGTAAAAGTCAGAGAAACATCCCCCTGTGGATCTGACAGGGAGAATAAATAAGCTTTGTTAAATATGCCCAGAATGTTCTCCATAACAAGGTCCTACTCTCCAGAGGAAAATATTTTAGCAGCATCGTATCCCAGCTGGTAGAAGGTCATTCCTCACAAATCTTTTCCTTCTATTCTTCCTTTCTCACATACAAGTGGGAAAAAGTAATACCTCTGGATAACATTTGTTAAAAGTTACACACAAGAGAAACAGACCTCCCAAAAGATTGACAGTTAATCATAAGATTATACAAATCTTTTCCACAATACTTTACTACCATACCAATCAGGTTTCAGCAAATTAACAGTGTACATGACTGAAATGGCAGCAAGATAAAAACTCTCCCTGAAGAGGAGTACTTAAGGAAGCCCAAAACAAGTCTGAAGTCAAAACAAGGACACTGAAGGAAGTCAAAGCCTCTGGTTTCCACAGCTACAGAAAACTATAGAAAACATTAAGCACAGCCCAATCAAGGTATTTATTGAGAAAATATATTTGTAAATCACATAAGAAATAAAGGATTTGTATCAAATATACAAACTCAATAGTAAGAAATCCAACAACCTACTTCAAAAAAAATAAAAAATGGGCACAAGGTCTGAACGAAGAATTCACTAAAGAAGATATGCTGATAGAATATAGTATATGAAAAGGTGTTCAGTATTGTTGCTAGAGTCCTCAGAGTTACTATAACACACTAAATAAACATAAAATAGCTAAAATTGAAAAACTAACTCTACCTGTAATGGATTGGATTTGAAGTGTCCCTCAAACCTCATGTGTGAGACAATGCAAGAGCATTCAGAGGTAAAATGATTGCATTGACTCACACAATCAAAGAATTAATCTCCAGAGATCAACTAAGTGGTAACTGAAGGTAGGCAGTATGTAGCTAGAGAAGGTGGGCCATTGGGGGCGTGCTTTAGGGAATATATTTTGTATGGGGTAAGTGGAGTTTCTCTCTGCTTTCTGAATCTCCTGTGAGCCACTTTCCTCTACCACACCCTTCTACTGTGATGTTCTGCATCACCTTTGCCCTAAGAAATGGAGCTGGCTATGGACTGAGACCTCTGAAACAATGAGCCCCAAAATAAACTTTTATTGTCTAAAATTGTTCTTGGTGGGTCTTTTGGTCACAACAGTGAAAAACCTGACTAAATAACAATTTACTGAAGAATTGTGAAAGCAAGGTGACCAAGGGAGCAGCAGCAGTGGTAATTCTTGTTGTTAGAATATACCTTAATGCCTTCTTAAGTCTTGGTGATAGAATGGCACTTTACCTCCGTAGTCTTCCTCCCCCAAATCCATAAACCAAGTTTAACCATGAAAGAGTCTGCTGAATCCCAGCTTAGGAATGTTATACAAAATACTTGAACAATACTCCTCAAAATTATCAAGGTCGTTGAAAAGAAAAATGGGAAATATTTGCAGCCCGGAGGAGCCCAAAGGACTATAACAACTAAATATAATGTAGCATCCTAACAGGGATCCTGGAACACGAGAAAGATATTATGTAAAAACTAAAGAATTTTGAGTAAAGTTAACAATGATGTACCAATGATGGTTCATTAGTCATGACAAATATACTATACTAATGTAAGTTGTTAACAATAGGGGGTGTTGGATATTGAGTTTATAGGGACTCTCTGTACTATCTTCACATAAATCTTTCCTTTAAATATAAAATTACAGTGAAAGTTAATTTTATTTTATTATTTATTCTTAATGGAGAAAACTTGGAAAGCACAGACTAGCATGTTTCTTTCTCTGCTTCATTCTTCCTCATATGCTACTTCTGCTGCCTAATTTACATGCTTTTTTGGAATCCTACCTAATTAGTTAAGGCTCCTTGGAGACACACTGTTTTATTTTGCTGATTTTATACTTTTCTTCTGTATGGGATCAGTATATAATTTACTTATAAATTTAAAGCAATTTACTTTGGAGTCTTTACCACCAAACTTCTGGAAATATGATTTATATGTCCGTCTGGTAGGCTTTTTCCTTTCTGGTTGTGCTATGAGGTGGCTAGGAGTGCAAGCTTTATAAAACACACTAAGAAATGAAGCACTGTCATGTTTTAAAACTTCTTAATCATACTAATTATGTATATTGTGCACAGGGTATACTGAGGAGAGTAAAATGTAATATTAAATAAGATACAATAAATAATATAGTTATTTACATCACTTCTATTCTGCCATGTGACTCTTGGTGAGTTAAATGTTGTATCCTTTTGACAAGAGTTGAGGATAACAGTTTCTAGCTTCTTGTATTTATATAAGGAATTTTATATCTGTATTTATTTAAAGGATAAAATACCTCAGAAGGTCATTACCAGTTTTTTTTTTTTTTTTTGCATAAACAGATTTTTAACCTGTTTTTGTGGCAGGCAACATCTCCTAGTAATATTCTGTGTGCTCCAGTCATGAAATCTGTCCTAGGAAAACCCCATCCATGTTTTCTTGTTTTTGGAGGGGGGCACTTGACCACTGATCTACATCCCCATCCTTATTTTTGCATTTTATTTAGAGACAAGGTCTCACTGAGTTGTTTAGCACTTTGTGTATACTGAGACTGGCTTTGAATTCATGATCCTCCTACCTCAGCCTTCTGAGCTGCTGGGATCACAGGTGTAATTACAATTACACCATTGCACTGGGCTCCATCCATGTCTTGATTGGTGGAGAGTTATGCAGTTTTATCACTGAAAAATGTCACTGAGATTGCAAAGTTCAGATAATTAAGATAGTGCTGTTTTTCTAATCTTGTATTTAATATGAGACATCATAATTTATATTGTAAACAAAAGGAAATCAAGGAAAAGACATAAGGCTCATGCACTAGAGTAGGACAGATGATAGCAAGTAAAACTGAAATGTTGAAGAAATGTGTTGATTCAATATCAAAAAGTTTCTTTGTTATTGAAAACACTAAGCCTAGTGATTTCCAAAAAGAAATAGCAGGGTTCTTATCAAGTGACTGATGACGTGTAATAAAAGTTTGGAGTTATGCATTTATCTACCAAGACATGTGTTGTAACCCACAAAATGACAAGGAAGTTTAGGGTCATGACTGTAAGCCCCCAAAAGAATAACAATAGAAAGAAAAAGAAACCAAGGAAACAGTTTTGGTGCCAACGGCTTATGGAGAAACATGACTGAAATTAGATAAAAGCATCATCAGCACCTCTGGTCTGGTCAGCAAGCAATTTTGCCCTGTTGGATGAATAATGGAAGAATGGTAGCACTAGAGTCATTCACAGATAGGTTACCAGTGGACATTCCTCCCATGTTCTTAAAAAGTTGAGTTTTCTAAAGTGAATGAGCAGAACATGCAGACCGAATTGAGTTTTTAGTACCTGGATGGATATGACCTACTAGTCAATTCTTTTTATCTCTGCTGATCAACATATATCAGCCAAGGGTGTTCTGACAAAATACTGCTTCTGAGCAGTGATACCTTATGATACCATGAATCATTTGTACTTGTTATTTCTGACTCCTGTCTGGTGTTGTGATCACTTGATAATCACTCAGACCCTATTATCCAACACCCTACTCTATTGATAATATATTGTCTGTTTGCCCCAAGCATACTATAATAATTGATATTTCCATACCTTTTCATGTGCTTTTTTTGATGTCTGAATTTCCCTCATCTCTGTTTAGCTACATTTTTTTCAAGAATCAACAGAAGTAGTATTCTTGATCATATGTCCTTAACTGTCTTACAATGCATAACAGATATATAGTTGTAAACTCCCAACTATTTTATAAACTCCTCTACCAGACAAAGATCTCTGTATCAATTGGGATGACAATATTGTTGGATAAGCTCTCATTACATGTTCATTGATTTGAACTTAAATATGTTAGGTAACTCCCAAAGATTTTTTTCTTTTTTATGAACATTCCACTGTACATAGTAAGTAATCAAAAAATACCTACAGAACACTATTGAATTATATTTCATGTCCCAAAGGCACATAATATGCCTGTAATTATATATTCAGGACTATCTGTCCATTTATCGACTCCTCCCATCTAGTTTTTTAGGGTATTAGAAGGTAGAAATTAAGTACATGAGATCTGGAGACAGATTTCTGGCTTCAATTTTTACTCACAAACGCTTTCTGCGATTTTGTTTCCTCATCTTCAAAGTGAAGGTATTAATAGCATCTAGTTTATATTTAGTTATATATTATAAACTATTGTAAGTTACATGCTTACAATTACTACAAAAAGTTTGCATGGAAAGTATCTTATTGTTGAAACTTGAGCATGTAAATCAAACATTATATACCCAATATACATTTTATGGTACTTGGCAAGCACTTAGCAAAAATATACTGCAGTGTAAGTGCTCAATTAATAGTCATTACCCACTTCTTTACTCTCTATTATTCTAGGATAACTAACATGAACTTCTGGTACAATGACATTAAACCCTCTGTGATAGACATATCACCAAATGGAAATATAGCATCTGTTTCCCAACAAAATATATGCATCCATGATTTACTCCCTAACACTACATATTTTAATAGAATGAAGACAGTGGGAACTGGAGCGATTTTTCTTAAGTCAGGAACATTCCAAATACACCTTTGTTATTAGACCATTTTTTTGAATTTCATACATCAAAACTTACTCTCTTCTGAACACTGACTATGATATCCTTACACATCCCAATCCTGTAACAAATAGCTTGGGATGAAATAGTAACTTCCTATTTGGATGTTATTAATTTAGGGAGAGTGCAGTATACAACTATAGAAGGAAGAGGGTGAAAGTTGGGGAAAATATGAGTCCTATTTAAAAATATGAGTCCTATTTAAAATATGAGTCTAGTCCTTAAATCTCATCATACACAGGTAAAATAAGGTAATTAACATAAGCATGTAAATATGAAACAAAGTAAGATGTTAATAACATAAACTATATTCACAAGCGTACCATTAATATGCTTTAGAAAAATAATCATAACTTGGTGAAATATTAGGTATTGATTTCCTGTGAAAAATGCTCAACCTTTCACCACTTAAACATAATTCAAATAAAAATAAAACCAAATCCAACATAGAAATAGTTTATATCTTGTATAATTGAGATAGCTTAAAATGTAGGCTGATTAGCTCTTCAATTAATGAAGTCAAGGTCAGAGCGATCATCAGAAGCATAATTTGTGAGAGGTGAGGATTTAACACTGTTACTTTTGTGCAAAAATAGTATAAGATTGTAACCTAAAAAGGAAACATATCAGGTACATACCAGTGATATTTAATTGAGTTAGGTATAGAAAATAAAGTACAAAGATGTATCCTGATAGCACATATAGTCAAGAAGAATAATGTATTTTATGACTTTCCGAATCCAGATATGAGTAAGTGACAGGGCTAATGGTCTATATTTCTGTGTCATATATTTTGGATACTATCCTTGATCATTGTTTTAGAGTATGACCTGTGACATAGATGACTTTAAGTTTTACAGTAATTAAAATGAATTCCTGTGCCTAATTACCATTTTGAATACTACAGAAAAATAAGTTAATGAAGGACAAAAATGGTTGTTTTGAAATGTCCTTTACTTCACTTAACAATAAGATTTTGTTTTAAAAGACATGACTATGTTTAATCTGATAAATTCTATATTCGAAGCTATTAATATTATTGTTTATGAATTTTCTCCCCTGAGCCCATACACCATGCCATATTAACCTTTAATGAAATAAGCACAACATTGTATGTTGGCTTTATAAATGACTGTACTTAATAAACAATGCATTATTTAGTTCAAAGGAAGTTATGGTCTAGAAAGAGAATTGTGAAATAGAAAGAATAGGTCATTTCAAAGTTCTCTTCAGCTATAACTTGTTCAACCCATGTGTTCTCCTCTGACCTCTTGAGTGAATAAAGAAAACTTGAATTGTTGAAGAACAACACATTTTATCATCAACAGTATAATATTAGGAATAAAACACCAAATAGCAAAGTTAATACAATGAAGTACAAGATAAGTTGAAAAATAGTATAATAAAATAATCTGACTTTGGGAATGATAAAAAAAAGAAAATCTAACAGGTACTGAATCACAGTTTCTAAATTTTCAATATAAACTTGAGACATTATCCATGAAAGGTAACTATGTCACAGACAGAATAACAGGGGAAACAAGATATAAGTGATGAAAGAATTTCCTCTTTAATACAAACTTTTGAATAAAATAAAAATATAATTCATGAAATAAAGTGTATATATTCTATACTGTTAAAAACATCTCAGCAGAAATTGCACACAATTTTCAGTTCATTTTTAATAGTCTTTGATATCTCTTTCTAAATAGTGTTTGCAGTGATAATATTATACTTAACAAGATAATCTGTGAATCCTCCAGTGATGGAGGCATTTTACTTGACCATTTTTATTTTAATGATATTTCAATTTATGGAAAAGTCACAAGATTTTTTCTAAGAGTTCAATAAACCTTTTATCCAAATCTATTACCTTTATTTCATCTCCACTTATACATATATACCTTTTGAAATAGTTTGAGACACTGTTCTTTGTTAGCCTAAAGATTTTAGTGTGTATTCTGAAAAGCAAAGATATTCTATTAAACAATGGGGAGATAATCAAAACCATAGAATTACACAATAATACAATACTATTATTTAATCCAGAGCTGACATTCAAATTTTTTGAATTGATGCAGAAATGCAATTTTATCAATGTTTCCCAGACAAGGTATAATCTGGTATGACAGATTGTTACATTTTTTTTTGAATTCTTTAATGTGGAAGATCTTCTCTGCATTCTTTGATTTTTTGACCTTGACACTTTGAAAAGTTTATGTCATAAAACATTGTTTTGATAGTCTAATATTTCCTCATGATTAGATTTAGATTCTATATCTCTGTCCAAAATAAAGCAGATGGGATGCTCTCTTTGGGGCACAAGACCCAACATTTGATCAGCTATATTCATTAGGTTTTTCCCATCATAAAGTTACTGTTTTCTTTTTTGAAATTAATACATAAGATAAATGTGTATATTGTGAGTATAATTTGTGATGAGACACTCTTTGTCAATAGAACTATTCAAGTCCTCACCAAAATTTTAGCCACTACTTCTATCATCCATTGATGATTTTCCAATTCCTAGAATCCTACTGTATAGAACTTTTCCTACTTACCCATATTTTATGCAGTTAACTTACATACTCTTATTTTTCTCAAGTATTTATAACCCATTATTATCATTATTTTTTTTACTTTATCTATTTATTTAAAATGTTCCAGATTTTACCAAGCCTTATTCCCTTCAAGTTAGCTCCTATATCATTTTATCATACCACCAATATTCTCTTTGCATCTGATGTAATTGGTATTACTTGAAGATGTTCCACATACATCTTGTGTATTGTTAGAGTCTGTAAACAAGTCAGGATGGCGCCTGGCATTTTGCCAGAGGGAGTGGTTTGTGAAGTAACACCAGCAAGCCATTAAGTGTGGAGATTCCTTATTGGTTGACTGTTGTATCTAGTTTATGTTAATTAAGATAAGCTGTGTGTAATGAATATACCCCTCCTGTCCTACAATAAACGGCTCCCATTTCTGCTGTATCAATCTACACAAGTTGCTCGTCACCCCCCGGTTAGTTTGCTGCAGCTGGACTGCGGCAGTGTATTGTCTGCCAAAAATCTGGGTTTCAACCATTTTTCCAAGGGTCCTGTTTCCTTTTAGTTGGAAATGATATTTACAGAACAGGATCTATTCACCAGTTTACTTGATGGTTGTTATTGTCGCTATTAGTTGACAGAGTTGTGTGTGTGTGTGTGTGTGTGTCTAAGTAATATAGGTAAATATAATATATTTTATGTTTAATTTAAAAATATATAATGTACTCACATATGAAAATAGGAATGTTATATATTTTGAATATAAATGAGATTATAGTTTATAAATTTCAATTGCATTTCATTGGTACAGTGTACACTGGATCTCTTCCTACTTTTATAACTTGCTTCCTCAGTAGATGCCTGCCTTCCATTATTCTCAACAGAGTTATTAATTTAATATCTAAAATACATAGAAAGTGCTTTCAGAACTGCTAGTCCATACTGCTGTGGAAAGCAAGCTTCAGGAAAATAATTCAAGATTCATTTTAATTTTTAGGTAATATATAGAGAGAGTGAAATTCACAAATCTTTAGTGAAAAATCCTAAGAATCATGATAATAGATTCACTCATGAAACATTTAGACCCATCAAAATTTAGAATATTTTTGTTCATGTAGTATAGTGAAATAACAGTATGAACTCTTTGGTGTTTGATTTCTTTGATGCAGTATAATGCTGGTGAAATTTGTCCATATTGTTGCATGTATTAGGAGTTTGTTCCATTTTATTGCTGATTAGTATTCCTTTGTATAATGTACAACTAATTTATTCATTCTCCTCTTAATGAACATGTGGGTTGTTTTCAGCATTTGGCTTTTATGAATAAAAATGCCAAAATCATTATTTTAAAAGTCCTTTTGAAGACATATGTTTCTAGATCTATTGGAAAACACCTAAGAGTGGAGTTACTAGGTCATATGGTAGGTATAAATTTAACTTTGTAAGAAACTGCTACAATTTTTTCCTAAATGGTCTTATCATTTGTATATTCAGCAGCAGTGTGTAAGTATTCCATTTGCTTCGAATCGTCACTGACATTTGGTATTTTCATTTTTTAAATTTCAGGATTTGAGTGGCTGTATAGGAGCATCCCATAATGGCTATAATTTGTTTTTTTCCCAAATGTACTAGTTATTCTTATTCATTTTATTTTTCTCATAGTAAATGTCATAAGAAATATTTGCCTACCTCCACTGTGCAGGTTAATCTTCTTTGTTTGCCTTAAGAACCATTATGATTTTAGCATTGGCATTTAGGTTGTGATACCTCTCAAATTAATTTTTGTGTTTGGTGTTGGGTAGAGTTCAACCTTCATGTTTTTCCATATGGATATTCAGTTGATCTAGCTTCATTTGTTAAAGAGACTTTCCCCAATGATTTTCTTTGATTTTTGTGGAAATTCAATTGTGCTGTATAAGTGTGGGTCTATTTCTGGACTCTCTTGTGTATTTCATTGATGCAATTATCTATCATTAAAGAGAATCCAAGCAGTCTTAATTACTATAGCTTTAGAGTAATTCTTGAAGTTGGATGGTTAAGTCCTCCCCCTATTTTTCCCCCAAGAATTTTTGGCTATGTTAGGATTTTGCCTTTCCAAATAAATTTGAATCAGCTTTTATATTTCTTCAAGAAAAGCCTGTTGTCATTTGCATTGGGACTGTGTTCAATCTATAGATCAGTTGGAGGAAGTTGAAGAATTAAGATCCTAACAATTTTGAACCCTCTAATCCACACACATAGTTTTTGTCTCCATTGATTTAAGATTTTGGTTAATTTCTCTTAACAATGTTTTGTAGTTTTCAATGCACTTTTTTGTTATATTTGTTACCGTTTCATGTTTTTAAACACCATTGTTCACAAGATTGATTTTTTAATCCACGTTCTAGTTGTAGGCTGCTAGTATATTATCTTATAACCTTCAACTGTGTTAAATTTCTACTAGTTCAAGCAGTTGTTGTAAAAATTCCTTGTGATTTTCTTTGTAAATATAGTAGAGACCAGTTTAATTTTTTTAGACAAGTAGAGACCAATTTAATTTTATTTTCTAATCTCTTTTCTTCTTGCCCCTTTGGCCTCATATGAAATAGTAATGGCAAAAGCAGACATCTTTTCCTTTTCACCAATTTTATACAAAACAATTCAGTGTTCCACCATTATATATGATGCTAGCTGTAGGTATTTTGGGTATGCTCTTATAAGATTGAGAAAATACATGTTCTACACCTATTAAAGGATTCCAAACTATTTCTCCTTTAGTCTGTTAATATAGGGAATTATAATAATTGATTTTCAAATGTTAAAACAACTTTGCATTCCTTGAAGAAATCACATTTGCTCAGTATATATTATCCTTTTTATATATTGCAGGATTCATTTTGCTAACATTTTGTTAGGAATTTTTACATGTTTATTCATGAGGGTTATTAGTCTTTCTTTTTTTTTTTAAATCTTCTTTGTCAGTGTTTGAGTAATGTTGGTTTCATAAAATAAGCTTAGATATGTTCTCTCCATCTCAATTTTTGGAAAATTTAGTATGAGATTGGTATTTTTTAACTTAGTAGAATTTAGATTAGACACTAAAACCACACAACCCTTGAGTTTTCTTTACCAGAAAGTATTAGTTTATTTTTATTTTTTTAAATAAAATGTTCGACTGTTTACTAGTTATGTGGGCTATTCAGATTTTCTATTTCATCTTATATTAATTTTGGCAACTATATTTCTCAGGATTCATTCATTTACTCTAAGCTGTAAAATGTTATAAATGAAGCTATAAATAATATTCTTATTATTCTGTCATATGTAATGCAATTCCCCTTTCTTACATTATCTTAAGTAATTACAATTTTAAATTTTTTTCTTTATTAGTCTTTCTAACATCAATTTTATTATTTTTAGAGGATCAATTTGGGTTTTGTTAATTTTCTCCATTTTGTTGATTTCTCTTTTCATTATTTTATTTATCTATATATTTTATATCTAATTTGTATATTTTTAAAAAATATTACAACAAAAAATAAGTCATTTATTTAATAGTTTTAGGTGTACACAATATCTTTATTTTATTTTTATATGGTGCTGAGGATCCAACCCAGTGCCTCACACATGCTAGGCAAGCACACTACCTCTGAGTCACAACCCCAGCCCAAGCCACACTTTTTTTTTTACTATTTTTTAATTTATATATGACAGCAGAATGCATTACAATTCTTATTATGCATATAGAACACAACTTTTCATATCTCTGGTTATATACAAAGTATAGTCACACTAATTCGTGTCTTCATATATGTACTTTGGATAATAATGTCCATCAGATTCCACCATCATTTCTACCCCATGCCCCCTCCCTTCCCTTCCTACCCTTCCACCCTATCTAGAGTTCATCTATTCCTCCCATGCTCCCCTTCCCTACCTCACTATGAATCAGCCTCCTTGTCATTGAATTTTAATATAAATTTGGTATGCAATAGAGTATGGTCTGTCTTAGGCTATACTCTCCTAGGAAATATTTCATAGGCACTTAGAAGTCTTCATATTCTATAGCCATTATGTGAGTATTCTGTAAAATCCAAGAAGGACAAGATTGTAGCTACAAATTGGCATGTTTCATATCCTCCATAAACACATAGTCTGAATGAAAGTGTTTAAAATAGTTTCAGTGCACCTGCATTTTTACTGCAACCCATCACATTGAGACCAAGTATAGAGACTTGTGGTGTCCTAACAGTGCTCAAAAAGTCTTACATTTTAGAGCATTTTAGATTTCATTTTCAAATTAAGGATGCTCAATCTGTAGTAGTTTTCAGATTTTTCTATGCAAAAATTTTGGTCTAGCTTTTCTTTCAATTATTATAGAAGGGGCATTGAATTTTACTTATATTATTTGATTTGCCTTATTCCCTTTAGTTCTGTCAATTTTTCTTTTATGTATCTTGTATGAAGCACATTACTTGTTGTGTCTACCTGTATGCACCCTTTAAAAATTAACCTCTCTGCTCTGGTAATAAGCCTTATTTTAAAGTCTATATTTTGATTTCTTGATGCTTACAATTTGTATGATAATTTTTTTATTCTTTTACTGTCAAACTATATGTGCTTTATACTTTAAAGTTTACATCTTCCAATAATAATAGCAATACAGTGAGTCATGCTTTTTTTATGTAGTTTATAAATTCTGCCTGTTAATTCAGTGTTATTTATTGAATTTATCCTTGTTATTTTGTTATGCATTTTCTATTTTCCCAGTTTTTTAATGCGTCTTTTTTCTACTTTTATTTATTTCATTTTATAAATACATTTTATCTTATTTTCTCAATTGACTTTGTAGACATAACACTGCCTTTTGTTTTTTAAGTGATTATTTTATGGGTCACAATATTTTTAAGTTACAATATATTTAGGGTTAATATTGTACCACTGTTGGGGTTCTTATTGTACTCATATACAAACTTTTGAACAAGAGAGCTTTGGTTACCCCTATTTTTCTTATATACATTACCTCTGCGTAAACTATAAAGTTTATAATACAATGTTCTGTATTTTATTTTGAATATAATTTTGCAATTAAAACCAATTTTTATTTTTTAAATTTCAGGAGAAAATATGGTATTTGTCTTATATTTCCTATTTTAGGTATCTTTTATTCTTAATTTTAGAGTTTCCTTCTTGTGTCAATTTTCCTCAGATTGTTGAACTTCCTGTAGCATTTATGTAGAGTAGAACTACTTGCAATGAATGATCTTAAGTTTTGTTTCCTTGAACATATCTTTACTTTTCCTTTGCTTTTAAACAACATTGACATTGTATTCAGAATTTGGAGTTGTTAGTTATGCTCTTGAAAGATGTTTCATTGTTTTTTTCCCCTTTAATTTTTCTGACTAAAACCTAAGTCTTTTATATGATGGTTCCTTTAATAGAATGTGTTAGTTTCTCTGAATATTTCCAAGATTTTCAATTTATCTTTCATTTAAATCTGTTGTTAATGTTACCAAATTATTATTCCTCATAAATGTGATGAAACTTCTTGGTCTACAAGGAAATTAATTTTTTGCCAAATTGGAAAATTTTGGATAATTGATTTTTTTTCAACCATTTTTTTTTCTCTACTTATCCAGACATTAATTGCAGATGTTACATTGTGTGATATTGTCCCAGGTCATTAAGACATTGTTTTTCCTTTTTTTTTTTATATTTTTCCCAAGTTGGATAATTTGTATCGGTTTCTTTTAAATTCACTAGCCACTTTTTCTGTCATCTCAAATTTACTGTAAAATCCTTTTAGTGGGCCTATCACTTAATGCTTACAACTTCATTTAATTCTTTTTTTATATTTCCCATATCTCTGGCAAAATTCCACATTTGGTTTATCCATTATGATCACATTTACTTTTAAATTACTGATTTTAGGCCTTGATGTGATTTTTAACATTCCCTTTAACATAATTTTATTGTTACAGTTTTCATTTACTTGTATTTTTTTTTTTGTTTTTGCAAATTTCAATGCTTAGGTTGTGTCAGAGCCATTCTATTAAGTACGTTTTTACTAGACAAAGTATGATTTTTTATTAGTTCATTGAAATTATACATACTAGTAGAGTTCACTTTGATTTATTTATAAATGCATGTAACATAATTTGCTTCATTTCAATCTCCAGATTTTCCCTTTTTCTTTTCTCCCTCCTCCCTGTTTCCCTTTCTCTACTCCATTTGTCTTCTATTTATTGATTTTTAAATTGATGCATTATAGATATACATAAAAGTGGAATTTATTGTAATATATTCATACATGCGTATTGTGTAATCTTGTCAATTTCATTTCACATTTCCTTTCTTTCCTACCCTTCTACCCTCTCACTTGATCTCCTTCCTCCACTTACTTCACTGTTCTCACTTCTTTTTTCACAAGATCCTCCCTTTTTAAAATTCCTTATTTCCCTCTAATTTCTGCGTCTGAGAGAAAACATCATGGCTTTCTGAGTCTGGCTTATTTCACCTTTTATGATATTCTCCAGTTCTGTCTATTTACCAGCAAATGACAATTTCATTCTTCTTTAAGGCCAAGTAAAACTCTATTGTGTGTATATACCACATTATTTCTATCAATTTTTCTGTTGATGAGCACCTAGTCTGGTTCTATAACTTGGCTATTATGAATTGCTCTGCTATAAACATTGGTGTTATAGTTTAGATGAAGTGTCCTCCAGAAGCTCATATATGAGAAAATCAAGAAAGGTTAGATGTGAAAAGATTAGATGTGAGAGTCTTAACCTAATCTGTGCATTAATCCTCTGATAGGGATCACCTGGGTGGTAACTGTAGGCAAGTAGGGTGTGGCTGGGGAAGGCTGGTCGTTGGGGGCATGTCTTTGGCGTATATAATTTTTTTGTGCAGTGAGGGGAGTGTTCTCTCTCTCTCCCTGTTTCCTGTTTTCAAGTTCTGAGCTGCTTTCTGCTGCCACACTTTGGGCCCAGAGCAATGGAACCAGCTGTTCATGGACTGAGACATCTGAAACCATGAGCACCAAATAGATTTTCCTCCTCTAAAATTATCCTTGTCATCTTTTGGTCACAGCAGCGAAAAAGCTAAGTAAAACAATTGGTATGCATGTATTACTATAGTATGTTGATTTTAGTTCTTTTGGATAAATACCAAGATGTGAAACTGCTGGGTCCTATTGGTTCCATTCTTGTTGATGCCATTTTAACTGGAGTGATCTCAGTGTAGGCTTTTGGGGTTTTTTGTTTTTGTTTTTTGCACTGTTGGGGATCGAATCCAGGGCCTCATACATGCTATGCAAGCACACTAGGTGAACATGATACCACTGGGCTACATCTCCAGGCCTTCAGTGTCATTTTGATTGTAATTTCCCTGATTGCTAAGGGTGCTTAAAATGTGTTCATATATTTGTTGGCCATTCGTACTTATTCTTTTGAGGATTGTGTGTTTAGGTCATTTGGGAGGAAAATCTTTGCCAGCTACTCTTCCAACAGGGGATTAATATCCAGAATATATAAAGAATTCACAAAACTTAATACCTCAAAACCAAATAGCCTAATAAATAAATGAGCAAATGAACTAAACAGACATTTCTTAAATTTAATTTTGTTTTTTTGAGTTATTAGTGATTTCTTCCTATTGTTTGCTGGACAATGTGAACTTTATGTCTTCTTCTTTTAGCAGATGCTATTTTGTTTTGTTTTGTTTCTGTTAGTCACTTAATTTAATGAGGATCAGTGTGATTCACTAGTGTCTTGTCTTTTTGTGTTCTTAGGCTATGCCTACAGTAGTACTTACTTTAGGGCTAGAATAGCTTTTCAAAAGAGAAATCTCTCTGGGTTGTCAGTTGAGGGCCTCCCATCTTTATGGAGATCTCTTCACTCTAGCTAGTTAAAAAACCTCCTGGCACTGTGAAGTCTCTAGGCTTCATTCAATTCACAGGTATTCAGCAGGTGCTTTGTACAGATCTTATAAAATTGTACCTTACCTATATTCAGCACTGTCTTCAGTTAAACATTTGATGAAATCTTAATGCAGATTTTTGTAACTCTATTCCTGTATGGCTCAGTTTTCCCTAATACCCTACCCTGCACAAGCCAACAGTCTGAAAGTCCTGCCTCAGCAACTCAGTGAAAACACTGTGCTTCTGTGATTTCTTTAAATGCTTTTCCACCCAAAGGTCCTGATGGTGCCTAGGCTGGGCTAAGATATAAAACCAGAGCAACTGTGGTTCTCACCTCATACACTTCCCATTTCTCAGAGATCAGAGTCCCATGCTATATTGTTAACCAACATCTGAAATTTATTTTATTATATATTGTTCAGTTTTATTTTTATTTACAGCATGGGCCCAGCTCTTATTGTTACTCTTTTATGGCCAGAGTAGGAAATCATAGTTCTCCTGGCCATCAAATATATTTTAACTGGAAATTCGTGTAAATTTCAATAAGACATTAAAGTTTAATGATAAAAATGAAGGAATATTAAAGAAAAAGCTTAAAATATAAATAAAGTAAGTACCCAGAATCACAAGTCTGTAACAACTTGGAGATTTTACTAGTGATGGCACTGATTACTGTGTCCTAAGCTGAGCTTTTTAGTGAGCTCTTTTCAGCTTAAAAGGTATCTAATATGTTATGCACAGATCCTTTTAAAATAATTTTCTTTTCATATATTTTTGAATTAAATTTAATCCATCCATTATTTATTTCACTAATAATGTTATGTGTGATATGAGATAGCTACACATATATTTTAGATTTTTTGGCATATCTCAATTTTTTACTCAAATAGACAATGGAATGTGTTATTTGAGTATCCATTCTTTCCCATCCAAATTTGAAATAATTAACTCAAGATATACTTTTTAGGTACTTGCTATGTTCCAAGAACTTTTCAAATATTATCAGTGAAGATGACTGAAAATCATGTATATTATTTTATTCTAATTAATGGAAACAGATCATAGACAAGGTACATGAGTAATTTATTAAATGACAAAATAAGAAAATGAAGGTGAGCCATAATATTAGATAGTGTGGTTAGAATAATCTTCTTTAAGAATATGACATTTGGAACAGGCATAGTGGAGCATACCTGTATTCCCAGAGACTTGGGAGGCTGAGGTAGGGGGATTGCAAATTCAAGGCCAGCCTAGATAACTTAGCCAGATTTTGTCTCAAAATAAAAATAAAAAGGGCTGGGAAAGTAGCTTAGTGGTAAAGCATCCCTGGGTTGAATTCCAGGAAAGAAAAAAAAACAAAAAACTTGGGTCTATGTCTGAATTTACTGGTCCATGAACAACCTATTCTTATATCAGTTCCTCATATTTGAATTAATTTAGATGTAAAATATAAATGTGATATCCAGTCATGTAAATATCTCTTTATAATTGTATTCTTGTTCAAGCATTCATTGGCCATAATTACTCATTTCTTACTTCCAGATGATTTTCAGAATTACAATAAAGATGTAAGATTTGCTTTGGATAATAATTCAAATTTCAAGTAGGTAAAACAATGAAAATATTTATATATTTTATGATTTCACATTATGTTAAAAGATTATATATCCTTCTCTATCTTGCTTACTGCAATCTTTTGTTTGTTCTGATTTCGTCAAGAATATATTAAACAGATACCAAATTATGTCAGATATCTTTTCAATATATACTGAGATTATTATAACATATTAATTGATAATATTTTTGAAAAATACATTTTGGAAGTTAACTAAAAATGATATATTTTTAATTATATAATTTTGTAATTATTGTCTTACATTTGATTTATGATTTTTAATTACTTATATAAAACATATAGGTTATTTTGTGCAATTTTTATAAATTTATGGTATCATTATGGTAATTTTCTTCCATGTTTCACTATGCTACTAACAAGAAAATATACTGCTTTCTCTATTTGAAAAATTGAAGAGGCTTCTATATTGTTTTAGAGGAAAAGGTAATTATTTAATTTTTTTTCTGCTTTTTTTAAGAGTTTTTTTAAAGTCAAGTATGACTGTTTTAAACAAAATCATCATGATGACGTTTCAAATTGCTGAGAAAATATACATATTGACTCACGTATTTCAAATTTATTTTTAAAATCTATTATTTCCTTATACCAAATTTTGGGTTTTAACCTACCTAAACATTTTTTTATTCTATTTCTCCTTTGAAAAACTAGTTGTTGAATTTACCAGCTCAACACTTTCAGAGTTTTGCAAATTCTTAATGTCCTTTATCATATTTAAATTTATATTTGTTTTACTCTTGTTTTCTAGAGCTCAATTTATAAATTATTCATTTCCATATTTTTATTTGATGAAATATTCCAAGTTACGGCTTTTCACTTGAGTGAGCTTCGTAAATATTCTCTAAGTTTTGACGAGTAGCTTATATATATCTTTTTTTTTTTTTTTTAAGAGTTTTGAAGTGCAGTGACCATTGGGACACCCTACTTGCACGGGAGGAGGGTATTCCAGAAAATTGTTTCACTGTACTCAGCTGCCCATGAACTCAGAGAGTGTTGTAGCTATGGTCCCAGGATATTTGGCTACTGCTCAATGTGGTCGCAGACTTTGGCATCAACCAACAGTGCTGGTTTTGCAGGAAACAGGATGTTAGGTTAATGGATCATGGATGCTTCCACTGAAATCTCAAAGAAAGCTGGAGGCCAGGCCACCAACATGTAGCAGGATTGGAATCCCTGCAGACAGCCCCTACAATGATGATGCACAGAGAAGTGAGAAGGAAGCCGAAGTTGTAGAGGAGACCCATGAGATTAAGAGATGCCAGTAATGTGGCACTTCTGCCTGACAAAGCTGCAACAATCCTCCAGAAAAAATATCCAAGAGAGAGAGGCTACGTAGGCTGCAACCAGCAAGGGCATGAGGGAAAGAGATACAGAAGTCCTTTGGAGAGAACATTACAATTCAATGTACCCAGATGTTAGACTTGGAACTATAGGACTTGCTGGCACAGAATGATTTCAGTCTTCTTTATTCTATCCCTTCTTTCCATGCCCCTATATTTTGCTTTAATTGGAGAGGTTTACGCTATGCCACTATATACTGAATACATGTAACCTGCTTTTGATTTTCATGGGAAAGAAGAGCTAAGACTATTCTACACTCTCAGAAGAGATTTTGGACTTAGACTTTTGGTAATGCTGGAAGTGTTAAAACTGTGGGGACTCTTGAAAATGAAGTAAATATATTTTGATTTTGTGAGGTGGGCATGAGCTTTTGGGAGCAAGTGATTGAATGCTAAAGTTTAGATATAAGAATTCTAATGTGGAAGACAATGCAAGAATCTTCAAAGGTGAATGATTAGATTATAAAGGGTATGACCTAAACAATGGGTTAATTCTGTGATATGGATTAGCTGGGTAATAACCAGTATGTGGGTAGGGTATGGCTGGACGAGTTAGGTCATTGGGCCATGAATTTAGGGTTTATATTTTGTCCTTTGTGAGCAGAAGCCCCCTTTTGCTTCTTGTTGCCATGTCCTGAGCTGCTTTCCATGCTGTTCTGCCATGATGTTCTGCCTCACCTCAGGCCTAGAGCTAGGGAGTTTGCTAACCACGGGCTGAAACTCTGAAACTATGAGCCAAATAACTTTTTCTTCTTAAAAAAATAAAATTTTGAATTATATTTTTCTTTTATTTTTAAAGAGTTTTATAATAAATAATATAAAAATATGTGTTAAGTGTTTTTTGTGCATTTAAATTTTTTATATGGGTTCTTTGAGTCACAGAATTGGATCTGGATTCTACACAGCAGGATTTGCAGTTCAATGTGTGGCCTAAATCAGTTTTATTAGTATTCTACTGTTTGTGTAAGATATGTGATTTTTTATAGATGAAAATCATTTTATATTAATATTAATTTTTAGATTATTCAGATGTTTAATATTCTTGTTTCTTTTACTTAATGTCTGATTAATATAAAGTCTAATTTAAGGAAAAATAATTTTAATCTGCATAGGCATAATGTATAGTTTTAAACAAAAAATAGAATATCAACAAATCCAATTAGCCAAAATATTAACAAATTAGCCAAAATCTCAAATTCTACAAAGGGGAACACATAGAATTACTTATTTTGTTAAAAAATAGGGTTTTGATTATCTACATTATTTTCTTAATTTAAATTTTATCTGATATTAATATTGTGAGGGCTGCTTTTTGTTGTATTTATGAAATAATTTAAATCATTTTATCTCAACACAGCTTTTTATTGTTTTAGATGATTTCTTCATTTCTTCATAATAGAATTTATTTCTTTTTACACTGTTTGAAAATCTTTATCAACAATATAACTCTTGATTTATATTGTCATAATCAATATATTTGATCCTGAGAATGTGCCTATTTTGTATCTTTTTTTATTCGTTCTTGTTTTCTTTTCCCTTATCTTTCTGCATATTTTGAAGTTATTTTCTGATTCCTCTATTAATTTTGTTTCATTATAAAGCAATTCCTTTGTGTTTTCTATGTAAACTCTTTATTTATTTTCTAATTACTGGCTTATAAGTATAAATTTTGCTTTTATTTTTCTAATCTTTACCTTTAAGCACATATTAAATTTGCTACTTCCACATCAAATAAAGTACATAAAAGAAAATATATAAATTGCATTAAAGATAACAAAAACATAAACTTTGTACAACCTAATATTGAGAGATGACCCTAAAAAAAACAGCTGGGGAGAATTCGTAAACCATGGTCAATATCACTAGCTAAGGCTGCTGCCTATTTGAATATGTCCTCTAGTCCACTTTTGGTAGTAAGAATAACATTTCCTCACTTCCCACCCCCAGAAAAATCATGAGTATATTCTAATTCTCAGAACCTGTGACTGTGTTAGATTACATGGCAAGAACAGCTGATCTTAATAGGGAGGTTATCCTAGATTATTTAAGTGGACTCAATCTTATCACAAAATTTCTTAAAAATGGAAAAGGAAAGTAGCAGAGATAATAGTTAGATGGTATTTAGAGGAGGAATCATCACAACATTACTGCTTAAAAATGGAAAAGGGCCATGCTAGAAAGAATGAGAAGCAAATTCTCTATTAAAGACTTCAAAAGCAACACAGCCTACTAACACCCTCTACCCAGTGGAATCATATAGTTTCTGAGTTACAGAATGGTCAAATTATATGTTTGTGCCTTCATAGTCACTATGTTTTTAGTGTTTGCATATAGCAGCCATAGAAATAATATAACATGATACTGGAAAAATTAGTTACAAATGACATAATGCAAAAAAATAAATAAATAAACAAAATTCAAAGGAAAATTGATCCCCAAAAAACAGGAAAAAAATATGAAGAATACAAACACAAAGGAATTGCTTTATAATGAAACAAAATTAATAGAGGAATCAGAAAATAACTTCAAAATATGCAGAAAGATAAGGGAGGAAATAACATTTATGAGAGAATAATAGCTCATTATAATGAAAAAAGTTTTTAAGATTAAAATTATAATCACTGTTATAGACTAAGGATTCCACATTGGAGAAAAAGCAAGCTAGTGAGCTAAGGTATGGAACTATGGAATTATGGAACTATTTAATTATGGAAAATATGATGAAAAGGCCTTAGAAAGATGAAACAATTGCATAAAATGGAGGAAACTTTTTTTAATCTATCACTAGTTTCTGAAAGAGAATATAACAGAATGTAGAAAATGTTTAAGTCTATTTTCAAGAATAAAATCTGTAAAATGATATACTTATGAAAGAATTAAAAAAACACATTTTTAAATTCTATGAAGAAAAAGAATAAATTAAGAATGGAACAAAGTGGAGAAGAAGTGAAGGACTATAACTTAAGTGAAATGAGTGTTAAAACTTGGTAAGTATATATTAGAAGATGGAGAAGGGAGATGAGAGATAAGATAAAAAGACTATGAGAAGACTGTAGAAGAATAGAAAACAAGAAGATAAGTTAATAATGTTCCTAATAATAATCTTGAAGTAAATATCCAGGTGAGAGCTACAAAAGGTGAGGAGTTTGGAGAGAGAGCAGGAAAAGAGAAGGGGAAGGAAAATATGGATAAATTATTTACCTTTTTAAAAAACTATGTTTAAACATTTGGTAAAAATTGAGAAGAACAAGGGAAAGAATATAAACAACATGTAGAGTTAGTAGAATAGTGACCAAATGAAATTCACTAAATCTAGTAGGAAGCAGGGAAACATAGAGAAAGCATGGAAAAGAAAAAACATAAATCAAGATTACAGAGATCTATAATTACTGATCATAATGACTGTCAATGAACTAACTCTGCTATTTCTAGAGATTGCATGATTGGATCAAGTAAAAGAAATAAAAGTACTATATCTGAAATTTCTTTTTATTTGTCTTATAATTATGGAAGATTGTGCATAAAACAAGAAATATTAATGGAAAAAAACAAAAATAAGGTATTTCTAAACTACGCATTTTGATATAACATAAAGGCACAATAATGAGAAGTACTAGAACAATAATAGATAAACAGATCTATAGAATAAAGACAAAAAGAATTAAGCAATACCACACAAATATAGTACATAATAAAATTTTAACCTAGTGAAGAAAAGAAAAAGCTTTGTTAAGTTTTATATAAGTAATTTTGATTGTTAAGAGATGATCTGTCTAAGACTTTTGGCATGTCAACAAGTTTGTTGAAGACAAGTGGTTCTTAAATTATAGATATGTTTACACTCATTTATAAATATAACTTTGATTAATAACAATATGCTAAAATCATATAACTCAAGTTATAATTTCTTTGTCTTCACTATACTGGCTGAATTATGTAGGAGAAACATAATGCTGACAAGAGATGAGAGTAATGCATAACAATAATAATACTGCTAATTGCATTGCTGCAATAAAGACATAATAAAAATGTTACTAACTCTTCTATAGCATAGCTTGTCCTTAAAGCATTATCAACAGAGATATCACGGCTATCAAGAATTAGCTTTGATGAATGACATTATGATGGAAAGTTACTCTGACACATACTGGCCCAAGTGAAAAAAAAAAAAAAGTATGCTAAATTACTCCTAGATTTATTGCTATATCTTTTAAATACAAAAATTTGCATATTAAAATTTACTCATGTAGGTAATAGAAAGGACAATTATAAAAAATTAGATGATTTTACATGAATAGTACTCCTCATTTCTTTAACCTCTTTTATTAATATGCTCAAAATGAGAATATTGGTTCAGAAGATATGTTAAAATATCCAGACATAAAAATAAACCCTTCAAAAATATCAAAACAATTTTGAGTTCGAAATTGCTTTTGGTAATCTTTAAATGTTACTATACATTGCTGGCAGCCTACAAAAGCTTCTTGATGCATGTTTAATGAATCTTATTTATTATCAAATACAGGATTTAGTATTCTATCAGCAGGGTAGTTGGGTTGGCAATAACAGAAAAACAAGTTTTCCAAAATGACATATAGATTCCCATATTTCAGTCTTATAAGTTTGGAAGTCAGAATACCAGATTCACGGTATTTTTGTTTTATTAAAGCTTTGCCATAGACACACGGTGACTTTTCTGCCTACTTAACAAATACATTGGCCTCCTCATTGCTTTTGATGTTGGGGAAATAATTTTTATAAAACTAAAAAATCTTACATATTTCAGGAAATTGTATGAAAAAAACAATTTGCCAGTAATTCATTACTCTGCACAAACTCAGGTTTTCTGATTCTGATGTATAGATTGCAGAGAATATGACAAATCTTCATTTTACAATAAATAGCACAATAATGAGATTACTTCTAGGCACTTAAACTAGATTTCCTTTCTTATGTAATTTTCTGTAAGTTTTTATTAAGTAAACTTTCTTAAAGCAAAGCATTCTAATCTCCTCCTAAATTTACATTTACTCCCACCCTCGCTCCTTAAGAAAAAACATCTCACACTTTTCTCCAGAGAGTAACTACAAAGGGTTAAACAAAATCCACCCTGACAATACTAGAAACAATTCTCTCGGTGTGTGTTGGTTCACTGCTCCACAGGGCATAGCAGATGTTGTGTCTGGTAGTAAGAAGGGCCCAGGAGGTGTGGGCTGTCAATCACGTTTGCTTTTTTTTTTTTTTTTTTTCTTCTTTCTAACTACAGGCTGCGCTATGGATATGAAGCCCAACTAAAACAATCTGCCTCAGCTGGGGTGTGTGAGGTATCAATAACCCTTGGCAGAGGTGTCAAGAGCCTTGCTGGAACTCAACTACCCTGCTGACCAGATGCTTAGCAAGTTAACAAGATCTGAACATTCACTACTTTTCAACACAACAATTAACACAACTGGAAAAATCACTGCAGATATTATGAAAAATGAATATTATCAAAGATGTCCTTTATAAAACAGAGGCAAATTAATACTGGGCTATATTATAAAAAGGAATATTTTAGGTTTCAAGTTTAGCAGGTGCTTTGTCTAAACAAATAAAATGAAAAACCTGCAAAATCTATTATCAAAAAGTATAATCCTAGTACATTCATATACAGAATTTCTGAATACATTAAAACTATATTTAATTCTACCCTGACTAACATGACATTTTGTCTTTGGTAATAACTGAACCCAGTATATTTCCTCAGAAGAGATCAAAACTAACACTTGGTTCAAGAGTAGAATAAAAACAGGGAAAGTTTTGATAAAGTGAATATTAGTTAGCATATATATTAGGAAGTTACTCAGTTAACATTTGGATATTTATAAAACTAGAAAGAAATAAGGCACTCAAGTTATTTGATTAAAAGGAGCCTTTTAAAAGGCTTTATACTAAATGGATATATTTCACATTTGCTTTTCAAGTGATATTACCTTATGATATTTCCTATCCTCTCATTCACAATTTTGTTAAACAGTAATTATATAATTTTTTATGGAAAAATAGATTATATCCTATTTTTAGAAAAAAGTGGTATACAAAAAACATGAATATTAGCTTTAAACAATTTAATGTTGTTTGTCTTTGCTTTGAAATTCAATAATGCCATCAGCCTGTAAGACCTCTTAGAGCCCAGCGTTTCACACAGTGAAAGCTGCTTTCTGTTACAAAAGCACAGCAGCTGTGGCTCCCGCAGATACCCTTAAAGACAGATATAATAAAACACTGGGAGGGAGTAGGTCGACACAGGAGCATGAAATGGACGAGATGAAGCCCCTTTGTCACCGCCAAGCAGACTATAAAGTTACTATAGTAACATACAGTATTAAACTCCAGGTGGATTGACTTAATCTTCCTCAAACAAAAAATAAAGGTTAACAAAAACCAAACCAATAATGATTACAATCACTCTACCCAAATATTTTTCAAGAAGTTGTTATTTGGGGTTTAGTCTGTAAGATGAGGAACAGGGTATGCTGGCTCATGTTCTGATTTGAAGAAACAATCACAGAAGTAAAAGAGAATGGGGGAAGAAATGCAATTTTAAAATATTTTGAATAAATCCATTGACTTGAGTAGCAAGAAAATCTAAGCAACAATGGGAGAACAATTAGGCCATCAGGATTCTCAAACCCAGTTTTTTTCTTCATTGATCCCCCTTTTTTTTTTTTTTTTTGTGAGGTACAGAGAGTTTAAGTGCTAAGACCTCTGGATCCAGCCCTAAGTTCACTGATAATTCAGGAGCTCTTTCTTAACTTTGATTGAAGAGTCTCAGACTCTTATCTGATTTAGTCTGTTTTCAGACTGGAAAAGAAAAATAAAGGTAT
Organism: Callospermophilus lateralis; assembly: GCF_048772815.1. Classification (NCBI taxonomy): domain Eukaryota; kingdom Metazoa; phylum Chordata; class Mammalia; order Rodentia; family Sciuridae; genus Callospermophilus; species Callospermophilus lateralis. Next base: position 65,977,582 of record NC_135310.1, read on the forward strand.
TAGGTACAATAACTCTGAAATAGGAACTAGGAAACCAGTGTGTTCAATGTGATACAAAAAAAAAAAATGCAGAAAAAAAGGAAATGAAAAATCACAACTTAAACTCTAAGTTTTAAATTTCATAATGAAAGTAAATCTAAGTGTTTAGAAAATATAATAACCTCTTACTTAGAATAGATATTTATTCCTTTTTGCAGAATAGATATTTATTCCTTTTTGCAGACCCAGATCTTACTGATATTATTTTGATGTATCATCTCATTTGTAAATCATTCCTATAGGCCAAACCTCACAAACTCTTCTATTCTACCCAAACATTATGCTTTCTCTCTCACCGTTTCTCTCTGACACACACAATCTTATAGGCACACAATCTTACATTTTGCTTTAGTAAATCCCATATTTTTTTGTGGCTTTAATTTCAAATGTTAATTTTATGTGTTTACTACAGAAGATGGCTTGTGATGATAAATAAATATTAACATATACACATTTATATTTTAGATTCATTTATCACTTAATTGATCTTTTCAAATATAGCTCTAATGATCTGAAAGAGTTAGATAAGACTTTTATGCCATGGAGTTAGGCAGCAAGGCAAGCTGGATGCAATAAGAATATTTTTAGTAGGATTTAGCTAACAGTGTGAGACATACCTTTAATGGATTTAGTTTGGGTAAACAACCTTTGTCTAGACAGCCCAAATGTCACAGGTACCAGTGCTCATTTTAAGTGGTAACTTCTATGTAAATAATTGCAAAGTTGCATTTTGTTCTTTATACTGATATTTTATGAATTAAGGTTTTCAGCCATATCAAGAGCTAAATGTATACTCAAAAATGGTGGTTTTAATCATAGACAGTTTTGCTGGCTACTCTTATTTGACAATATGGGACCATTTAGGATTTAGACTACATTCTAAGATTTGTGATATGATTGCTAAGAACTGCTTATGATTTCTAGTAGTGTTAAGAAATATGGAAAAGAGATGTGGGAAGGGAGAGCTGATAGCAGAATTTGGGGGAAAGCAAAGAACAAAATTATGGTTAAGTGATGAAGGAATACAGTCATAGTATGAAGAAGTAAAGACACTTATTCATTAGAAGTAAAGATATTTGTTCATTAAATTCAATGCATATAAGTGTGAACTTTTGAAACTTTAACAGAGCCAAATATTTTTTTTTCACAAGTGAATTGTTTGTCAACTTCCTTGTAATAACTCATTAACATATTTATGATATATAAAGATACCTTATATCAACTATTCTTAATCAATTTAAAAATCATGTGGCCTGGCTGGGGTTGTAGCTCAGTGGTAAAGCATTTGCCTTGCATGTGTTAGGCACTGGGTTCGATTTCAGCACCACATATAAATAAATAAAAATGTTGTGTGTTTATCTACAACTAAAAAATGTTTGAAAAAATCATGTGGCCTTTACGAATTATGCAAAAATTCATCTATAAAATATTTGCTATTTACCTAATTATATTGTTGAATTATCATAAGAAATGAAGGGAGGAAAATGGTTCTTGATTAGTAGAGGCATTTAAACTAGCACATAGATTCTGATGTAACAACTACACATGGAATTCACATCTACTCCAGGGCCTAACATTTTGGGTATTGCCCCAATTGTTCATAGGAATAGTTAATGAGCTCTCAAAGTTAACTCATTTTATAATATTATGAAATTAATAATATAACTTTATTTGGGGTTTTCTATAGTTTCTAAAATTCTAGGAAAGATTAACATAATTTATCTCTAATATAGTTAATTTAAAATTTTATAGATTGAAAGAACAATCTCAAATCAATAAGAGTAAAATTTTGACAAATCCAATGTTATATGACCGAAGTTATAAAAATGAGTAAGGCCAGGTAAAGATTGTTCAGAGGAATAATTTTATTCTAAGGAGAAATGCACTTAAAACTTTAGTACATGATAAAGTTTTTGCTTATACATAAAACCATTCAATTATTTATGCATGCAAATTTCTATTCTTCATTACTTTAATTTTGTTAAGAACAAGCATCATCTAAGGTTGCAATTTATTTTGCTGGTTGATAACATCAGAAACCCTATGCCCCAATTCAAAATAAAAGGGAAATGGGATACAAAGCAACACCACTGAATTAAGTGTTGCCTTAAATGAGAATGCAACACTGTTAATCCTATTTGTATATTGCATAATCTATTATTTCTTTTTCCTGTGTATTTTTCCTTCAATATGCATTCCACATTTTACCAGAAGGTCTGTAGGGTTCAAACCAGTAATTAAAAACCTGGGGCTCTAATAACTTTGACAAATACAGTAGGTCTGCTCCATTGTATAAGTTGCTCACAGAGAGGGAAAAAAGAAATGGATTTTTAAAAGATAAATTAGTTTAACTCATAAAAATTTCACATAATGGGTAATAGTTCATACAGAGCAGTTCTGCCATCTTCATTCAGAGCAGCAAACAAGGAAAGGAGAGGAGGCTACAAGATGTTTTTAGTGCTATCAGCTGGGAAGTGTGTCAGACTCTAAAAATTGCTGTAATTTTCACCTCAGGCATCCCAAAGAGCTCAGCAAACCATCTAGGATGAAATCCACAACAATCTGTAAGCTCCAGCACCCTCCTCACAAACCCTGCAGGATCCCGCAAACTCCCCCCAGACTCTACTGGCAGCCTCAACAACCTGACTCTGACCTTATTGAGCATTCCATCAGAATAACAGACCCACCCTCATCAGATTCTCCATAGGAACAGGAAAAGAGGGAAAAAATGATAAAAGCTATTAAGACAACTTGTGCAGAACTAGAGTTTTAATGATCTTTCAGATTTCATTCCAAGTCCTACAACTTCAAAAGTAATGATGTGAACCTGAGGTTCTAATCAAATAAAGAGCAAAGTTTACCTTTATGTGGGCACACCTGTACAAGGTATATGTCATGAGCACACAGAAGAGAATAATTGAATAAGCTGTACTTCTGACACAGTAACATTTAATACAGTCAGCAATAATCATTTAGTTTTTCTTTTTCAGAGGACATGAGCTCCTCAAAAGCTGCTGCTATTCTCTAACTACATTCATATCAGAAGAGAAGATCAGGAAGCTCAAGATGATGGTATCTGCAATTATTGCTACTTTAGTTTTTTTTATTATTCCCCAAAATAGAAATGGGTTTTGTAATGATTTCTGAACAAAAATATTGAGCCAAAATCATTTAGGGAACAAGTTGTTCCCTACATATTTCTAAAAGCCAAATTAACATTAAGAAAATAATCTCCATAGCTCTCTTTAAATGAAGATACCCTAATATATAAAACTTTTTAATGAAATTATCTACTAATTTGTTTGACTTTCATTACCGAACTGTTTCATGTTTCAATTTTTCCTCAAAAATAACCATCACATTCAAAGATGTTTTGGTTGTGTGACACTGACTCTACTTTGGAGTTTGCATTTTAAGTAATGATTAATAAATACTGAATGATGATTAAAAATTTTCCAAAATACATGAAAATAGTAGGATAATTCCTGGATAAAATATAAAGTCCCTGGATAAAAAATAATTACTTATATATAGATAATTCCTGGATAAAATATAAAGGCTAAAATATAATTACTTATCTATGTTTGCATTATATAAATTTTATTATTCTTAATACTACATGTAATTTATAATACAATAATGGTTTATTAAAGTGTGAACCCCATAGAGCAGGGCCTACATGTTTTGTTCATTCCTTTATATCTGTTGATCAACATAGTCCCTGGCACATAATTGGTTCTCATTGTTTGTTGAATAAACAAATGACAAAATTACTGAATTTGACATAATTCTCTGCAGCTGTCTAATTATATGAACAAAAATATTTTACTTCACATTTCAGCAGTTAAATTAAAATACAAGTCAGAAAACATGTTTAAATGTTTTCTCTTTAGTGAATGTAGAACTTATAGCAAGTATATACAAACTATGTAAGTTTATTTGTAAATTAATGTTTTTTCTTTGAATATGAAAGATTCAGAGAGAAAACTACTTAAAAAATTGCATATTCGCTTTAAAAAGTAGACTATTTATGAAGGAGTGTACTGTAAAACTGGCTCCTTGAATACAGTGTAAGTATAGAGGGGAAAAAACACCCCAAATCTGAGATTACCAAAGGTGTATTTTTCCCGCTCAAAACACATTGTTTTCTCAAATGATTATCATGTTTGCAAGGGTCTTCACTCACCTATCTGGAGGGTAGCAGTACTACAAAATTAGTATCCACTTTGTTTTCCTGGGAAGTTGGCAACTTTGGAGAAAGGCCTAAAACCTCTGCTGATTTGGGGACTAGTGCTAGACAGGGATTCCTGTTGTGCTTGTTTTATCTTATCCCAAAATGCAACTGCTTTGTTTGTATGTATATTTTGTTTGTATTTCTGACTGAGGTATGATGGAGACATGGCAAAATGTTAATTTTGCTTCTTCAGTAGAATTTCATGACCCCAAAACGAATTATTTAAAATAGATTCATTTTAGGCTTCATGTGAGTCTACCTGTTGGCAATATCCTTAATGTTGAAGTCAGTGTGGTTCAGCCATGCTGCTCTGAACTGAAACAAGAAACAGGGATGCTACAGCTTTGCTCCCTAATAATTACCCAGGACTCTTCTAAGTATGCAGGAATCTTTGTGCTCACCCTGCCTACCTCTTCCCCTACCTCTGTTCTAAACAGCCTCTGACTTCAGCTTTTAAGGCAGCAATGACTACATTGGTCATATTGTCACACACTCCTAGTAGAAATCTCCAATCTGACCTCAATGCAAATCTCTTACAATATCTGAACCTCAACTTCCTCACTGATCAAACCATGATAATAAGACTGATTTATAGGATTTTCAGAAGAATTTCAGATGCTTTCCATGAAGAATTTGAGACTGTGACTACCTGGCTAACAGTAATATGTTTAACACACAGTTATTCTCTATATTTTCATTTTCTATTTTAGACTGCTTTTGACTTCAGACTTATCAGAGTTTGTGTCAAGTTGACCTGACATGTTTATGGATTCTGAAATTCTTGTTTCTCTCAAAACATTGAATCCCACACTCACTATTCAAATGTTTGTTGCCTTTGGAGAGCACTGGGCCCTGAGTCCAAGTCCCCGAAGCAGACTCTCTTCTGGCTGTTGTGCTCCAGGCTCCCAGAGTTGCTGCCCTTATCTCACCTGCTGTGGTTTTTATTGTTGAAGCTTTATTCTCTTTCAGCTGTGATTTCATTTTGGTTCTGACTTTACCTATGTGCTCTCTGTTTTCCTCATTCTTGGAATGAAGATTATGAAATTCTCCCATTGCATTAAGGGGAATAAATTAAATAATGCACAAGTATTATTTAGCATAGTTTGTGACACATGAAATGCAATAAAAAGACAATTCTTCTACCATTAAGGAAATAGAAATTAGTGCCCAGAATTCTGTATTTATGCAATCAAATTCTTTTAGATATTCAACAAGACGAGTAAAGCTAGGCAACAGGAAATACATTGAATTTTATAATATTTTATTTTACTTCTATGAAAGATTAAAAATGCATCTATTAGGGTCAGAGATTTTAATGATATGGGGAGCTTTGAGATTCAAAGAGCATTGTTTCCTATAATTTGTGCCTATAAATATTCTTCATATTATTATTCACCCTGAAGTAGTCAAAACCTGGGTTTTTTGTGTATGGGTGTGTGTAGATATATAGATATAAATAAAGATACAAGTAGGTACATCTCTCTCTCTCTCTCTCTCTCTCTCTCTCTTGGCAATATTTTGGCAATATCAAGAAAAATAGATATTTATAATTTTATCTATAAAATTATGGCATATTTTAAAAATAAGCATGATATTATAATATTTATAAGTGAATACATTAATTCTAAAATTATAATTCCTGTTATGAAATAATGAATTTGAATATTATATTTTACATAGTTTGTTAATATAATCTATCAACAAAAGGATTTCAGTGCCTACTCTAGTTTAAGGCTCATATTACCTGCTCAATAAATGTTTCTTTGTTAAATGCTTGTATCTAGTCCTCTGGAGGATAGGATTATTCCAAAGAATTTAACAGGAATGCTTAGCCAAGGACATTCCTTCACAAAAAGAGCTTTCACCATTCAAGGTATTGACTGACAAGACCTCCAAGTATAAGACAACCCCACATGTTGGATACAAAGAATCTCTACTGAGGTTGTGATGGTAAGCCTTCCAAAAGAGTTAGCAAACCCAGTAGAGGAAGAACACATGCAAAGAACATTTTAATGCCTGAAGATCTTGTGACATCCCTACATAGAGAATGAAAATAGGACTTCTACTACATGTAAATTGTAACCAAAGTTGCCTTCTTTGCTTTGTTGCCCATTGACTTATAGCAAGCGTCTTCATGTAGGGGAAACCCAGTGAAGGGAAAACAGATATATATTGGAATTGAGCTTTGGGATGGTTATGTTTGTCTAAAAATCAAATATCATGTCAGCCAGTGAATTCATCATAAATATATTTTCTGAGCTTTCACATTACAAATGCTATTAATTGAGCAAAGTTGGCTGAAAAGCAAATAAGTTTACTGAAAGAAAGCACCTTAATGCATAGAGAAGGGAAATTTCTGTTTCTATGAAGAAACCAATAGTCTTTTCAAATAAGCCAGAATACTAGATCATGAAGGCCTAAAATTTTCATGGTCATACCAAAAACTGATAATGGAAATTCAAGGAGGAATTTTTTGTTGTTACAACACTTTTAGTATTTGATTGAATAGAGACTAGGCATGCTAAATTTCCTGCAAAGAATATTGCAAAGAATAGCCTTGAGACCTGCACAATTTTTAAAATTTTTGAAGATGCTTATATAGGTGCAAATGGCACTTAAAGCTTAACTCAATTAAAAAAAAATCTACTTTGTAGACTTTTACCATAATGGAAATTTACCGAAATTGAGCCATTGCAGGTAATATTGGAAATATTCCCTTTATTTTTTTAAGACTGATTAAAGGATTTTTTGAGGAGAGGGAGTACCAGGGATTGAACTCAGGGGCACCCAACCACTGAAACACGTCCCCAACCCTATTTTGTATTTTATTTACAGACAGTGTCTCCCTGAGTTGCTTAGTGCCTTGCTACTGCTGAAACTGGTTTAGAACTTGCAATCCTCCTGCCTCAGCCTCCTGAGCCCTTGGATAACAAGTATGTTCCTGGCTTGATTAAAGGATGTTTATCATTTAAGAACATATTTAACACCTGTGTCAGTGCTACTCATGCTTGCATTGATACTACAACACACCTGAATGGGTCTTCCTTTGGCCGCTACTATTTTACATACAACCCAAAAACATCTAATAAAGCTTTCAGGGAGATAGCAAAGTAATACAGAAAGAGAAAAAAAAGAGGCTGACTCTTAGCATAGTTTAAGTGTTATCATAAACTTCTCAACTTACATTTCAATATAGACACAGCAATTCGAGAACATGCTCCTAGAATACAGGAGGCTATTTACAGTTCTTGGCGATCTGATGTTTTCACCAGGAAGATTCTGGCTCTTTTTTGGGACTTCATCACTTCCCTTTTCTGTCTACCATTCTGGAACAGTTAAAACTCATGCTCTTGCCTTCATTGACTACCAGTTTCTCTCTTTGAGTAACATACATAAGCTGCTTTCATTGCTTCTTGTCCACATTCAGAAAACACTTGAAGGTGAAGATTGCATTAATGGCCAAGTGAATTTTTAGTAGAAAATTTCTTAGTATATGTTGCCTACATTTGCATTCATTTCCAAGAAAATCTATGCCAGTCAAAATATTAATTACTGGTACACTTAATGCAATCAAGTTTCAGGATAAAAAAACCCACATATTTCTGGTCTTTCATTGTTTGTGTCATGCAATGTGACAATGCACATAAGCTGCTGAGCACAGAGCCTAAAAAAAAGTAAAAGTTTTAACTTGTCAATTATTGTTTGTTACCTACTATTATCAATTATTTTTGTTATTGTTTTGGATAGTCAAGATAATACACTTTGCAACTTGATGCCAGGAAAGAATTATCTTTTAGTTCTTGCAAGTCTCATAAGAGAATAAAACATGTTTAAGAAGAAAAGCATAAAATGGCATTGATAATGTTTGTAGATTTTATTCATAAATGGTTATAATAAAATAGAAATCAAAACTAAAGCCATTTTAGGTAATGTTAATTTCTTTAAATTATTCTTCCTTTGAAAATTAAAAGTTAAAATTTTCACAGTATTTATATTTGTTCCTAAATTATTTGAAGTGTATATACTAAATGAAAAGGTATAAGAAACAATCTATGAGAAATACAGAATATATGATTTTTTTTTGATACAAAGATTGGTTTCTGCTTTTGATTTTTTTCTTAATTTACAGTGTCATTTAGAGACTAAGTGATGTTTTTTTTTTTTTTCTTGAACAGTCAGACTTCTTGGTGACAAATGACCCTGAATAGTGAAGCACTTGCCAGCATCAGCAATGGGATAAGTTCCTTTTCATTTATACAACCCAAGAGGAGTGATTCAATTATAACTATTTGTTCAATAAATTAGTGTGTACAATGCAGAGTTTTCTCTATCAATATATCTTCAGTGAAATGTTCAGACAGACCTTAATACTTAATCATTAGTATCTGATTTGTTGTGAGATTTCTGAGAAATAATAGTGATTTCAAGATGTCCTCAAACAGAATTCTTTTGGAATAACAATGTAAATTGTATTAGGAATTGTTCCTGGCCAGATGTGGCCTATTGCTAGGTACAGAGACCTTGGGAGACCCAAACTGCTAGAGGTCTACCTTCTCTAGGAGGCTAATATTGCTTACAGATCATTAATGTCTTGACCATAGACTATTGCCCCAATGCAGAGCTATCAGATTTTTGAAAGACATTTGTGGGAAAGCATATGAAAAAAAAAAAAAAAAAAAAAAACAAGCAAAAATTCCCCCAAAGTGCTGCTGACAATATGACAAATGGATTCAATGATTTTACAGGGTCTCTGCAGGCCCCCAGATATCTGTAATTGTTTATATAAATTCTTAGGATGAAGTTTCACATATTGAAAAATAGCATTATTAGCATGCTTTTAAAAGAGGTATATTTTAATCATGGGTGCTATATATGAAAACTTTTTCTTATTCATACAGGTACATCTCCAATTTAAGAAAAATAATTTTTAAAAAGTTTACATACCTATCCGAGTATGTAAACCATTCTTGGAGGGAAAAAGTCTTTTTCTCCACAGAGAGAGGCAAAGTATAATTAGAATTAAAAAAAAAAAATTAGTTGTAGGTAGGCACAATACCTTTATTTTTATTTATTTGTTTTTATGTGCCCAGTGCCCCACATGTACAAGGCAAACTCTCTACTGCTGAACTAAAACCCCAGCCCTAATTAGAATTATTTCATCATAATATTTTAATTATTTTTGGCCAGTAATATTTGGATGATGTGGTATATTTCATTTGTCATTTGTAGCAAGATTAAATACAAGTTTCAATTCATTTTTTGTTGAGTCCAATTCCCATTAAGAATTAAGAGCGCTGTATCAAGCAGTTTTAACACTGAAGATATTTTTGAAAATGTGAATTATGTATATTTGCCAAAAGTTAAACATGATAGGAATTCAGACTTTACTGGCCTCCACTCATTGTACCTTTTATCAAATTATCCTGTTGTGTGGATGATATGTGCCAAATTTTCTGTAGTTATTATTTTTCATCATTTTTAAATATATAATCTAAAGATATTGACTGGTATCTATGTCCAATATATAGGGTAACAGTTCATTTAGTAATGGTAGAATATTGATAAACTTTTACAAATAATTTTTACACTAGTAATCTGATTTTAAAAGTTTGTTATCTTAAAAAAACAGAACTTTATCTCAAATTAATATGTTTATGTTAAAAATTCTGCCAATTTTTAAGTCCAATTCAAATTTTTTTTCCAAAATGCATTAAATTATTGAAAACAGAAGATTTTAAATTAAACAGAGAACTCTGCAGGATAAATTATGTGTTCTGTCTTTCCACTTGTTAAACTTTTATCCTTTCTGAAGAATTCTTTCACCATTAAAACTGTGTCTTATGTGGATGCTCTTAAGTATTGAGGTTGGAGAAGCTTTTGTAGACTTTTTACCTGATTAATGACATTTGTACAAATGATAGATAAAATAAAAATTAGCCAGGTCACAACAAGCTTAAGATTCTCTTTAGAGTTAAGTAGAATGTGTTCAGATTAAAAATTATAGTAAATTAGTTTTAAAAACATAACAGCAAGAATTGCTAGTGTGATAGTAGTTTATGCTTATTCTATTATATTTAATAACAAAAACATTTGTCAGTATTTTGTTGATCATGCTAAAGAAAGTGTTTTGAAAAAAATCACTGGCTTTTTCACATGTCTAAGCTTGTCCTGTTTAGGGGGAGGGGAGAGCAAGAAAGGAAACATTTCTAGAAAAGCCACTTTGGTAATATCTGAGACAACACCATTCTTATTTCACTGGGATTTTATTTCATTCTTGTAGGCTTAACATCTCACTGCATGAACAAAGAAAATATCATGTGAAAAGGGCTTCAGGCTAGCTACTTCCAAAAGGATTCAACCTTCCAAGTGCTATCAATATCATCCATACACCCACACAGTTAGCACTTTTGAATACATTTACTGAAAACCATTAATAAAGCAACAATCTTAGTCTGGTTCTTAACCATGTGTCACAGTGAAATAAGTTCATGTAAATCTGTGAACTGCACGACAATGATCAAATTAACAGTCATTTCAAGAAAAAATGCCCCTCAGGCTGAAAAATAATTAGTAGTCTCTCACTATCTTTTCCTCCTAATAAAAATCACGATATTATTGTTGACTGTGCTAATAAAACACCTCCCGTGACCCTGATGTAGCTTGATGTAAAATGTAAGGACTGTTCTATTGTGCAGTCTCACACATCTTTTATTGAACATTTCCATTTGGCTCTTCATCTGCGAACACAAGGGCCCATAGAAACTGAAGAACTTTTGTCACAGTGTAATGCAACTCTCACTTGTTTATTACTGCAGTTAATAAAACACCCACTTTGAAATTCATTATCTCTGAAATTTAACTTTTAACTGTGCAAGCTGAATATTCAGAGCTTTAATATGAGCAGGAATAAGAGCAAGAGATAGAGAAAGAAAACAGAAAATCCTTTTAGTGCATAAAGCAACCAAGGTTAGCAGATACATTGCTACAAACATTGAATCCAGGATTTTGATTTTTAGAAAAACATTAATAGAGGAAATCATAATACCAATAGGTTGTTCAACATGTTTTCCTTTTGGTTATTTATAGTCCCTCCACACTGCTTCTTGAACACTTTTGTGCAAAAGAGTATTGTAGGTCTAATGAGGAACAGAAAGAAGTAAAACACAATCCTTGTCCTCAAGGAGTTTATTAAAGATATGATAGATTGGGTTTCTGTGCTGAAGGGGCTGATGAATTGGAAACTAATATATATATATATATATATATATATATATATATATATATATATATATATATATACATACATATACATATATATATATGAAACTAATGTTTCCAATATACAAACTGAAGATAAAATGCTAGTCTTCTTTAAACACACACACCCACACAAGCTTGATAAAGTCAACAAACTGCTGAAGTATATGAATCAGATCACTGAAAAAAATACATATATATTGCTAGCATAATTCATGACAGCCCAGTTTTCAGGAATCAACAGGATTCAACAAAGTCTTTTCAGCATGACAACATAAGCAAGGTATTTTTTGTCCTTAAGTAGCTTGGTATCCAATGAGGGAAAATTCATGACCATAAGTAAATATAATGCAAGCCAGAATATGGTCCTTGTCTTAGTGTACAATTTTGTAGCAAGATATTTTGATTGTATTTTTATAAATTCTCAGAATCAGACATTTGAAGTAATGAATAGTACTTATGTTCTTTGGAAAAAGCTGAGCATATCAGGTGTGCATATAATTTTACAGTATTTTCTCATTTGCAAACGTTATCAGAAAACATGGTAATAGCAGATAGTAAGCAAGTGGATAACAAAAGAAAATGTTAATCTCTCAGGAAATATTACATGAGTAGAAATAAAAACACAAATTTTGCCAAAAGCAAGGCAATTTTGTTTTGCTTAATTTTTATGAAAGAAACATCTCAGGATCCTTCTAAATCCCTGTTTATCAAAGTGGGTTCAGTAGAATGCTCTGTTAAAAAATGTTTTAAAGGTCTAGTCGATTTGGAAATACTAGATTAAGCAAAGTTAAACATCTCTAGGACTGTAATATGGATATGAACATTTGTAAATCTCTAGAAAAAATATTCCTCTCACAGAACATGCAGGACTGTAGCTCCTTTAAATGAAGCTTGGGACAGCCACATCTGATGGTTGACGAGAACAAGCATAGACTCGCATGCCTTATCCCTGTAGGTGGGTCTAGAAGTCCATATTTTTAAGACTCTTCAGGTGGTTTCAATTTAACTGCCTGGCATCTGATGCTGAACTGATATTTGAGAGTCTCTGCTACTAAAGAAACTACAACTGTACCTTTAGATACCGCAGGGGGTGAGTTAGGATTCACAAACACTATTTTCAATATAATAATAAGCATTTAAACATGGATTCAGAGTGTTTTTCAATAGGTAGATGAAAATAAGTACATTTCATAATTACCTTTGTTTAAGGACATTTTCTGTTTCTAAAGCAAACCAATTTACAAAGAAGATAGATTTATTTAGCTCACAGTTCTAGAGGTTCAAAGTCCAAGATCGGGAACCTTCATTGGTTTGGGTTTTGAGGAGGGTGTTAGTGATGGTAGATGTCAAAATGGGAGGAATTCACATGGGAAGAATAAATCACATCTTGAATAGGAAGTCGAAGAGAGATTGCCATCCCACAATTCCTTTGAGGGCTTGCCCCAATTGACCTAAGGCATTCCCACTAGGCCCCACCTCTTAGTTCTCATCTCCCAACATTGCCATCCTGAGGACCAAGCTCCCTATACATGAATCTTTACAGGACAAACAATATCCAAACCATAGCACCCTCTGTTGGATTAATGAAATTCTTCCATTTTGTAGGCTACACTCTCCTTTACACTATAATGATGTTAAATTTTTGAGAGGAAGAGGATGGAATTCTGAATATCAGTGAGTACTCAAGAGATGTGCCTGGTTATTCTTCAAACAATTCTACGTACTTTTCAGAAATTCTGTCAGCATAGGATGAGCTCCACTAAGCCTTTCCTTCCTTCCTTCCTTCCTTCCTTCCTTCCTTCCTTCCTTCCTTCCTTCCTTCCTTCCTTTTCTTTCTCTTTCTTCCTTCTCTTCCCTTTCCTTTTTGCTTTCTTTTGTTTTCTTTTTCCCTAATTTACAAAGAAGATAGATTTATTTAGCTCACAGCTCTAGAGTTTCAAAATCCAAGTAAAGATCACCTCCTTCTCCATGGAAAAAGTCACCTTCTTTCTCATCAAAAAGAAGTGGGCAGAGGAAAAGATGTTCTTTTGTTTCAGATCTTACAATCTGGTGGGTCTCTAATTAAACACTTCACTCCTATGCCACTTCCATTGAGAAGTTGCACAGGATGTTCTGATAAACTATTTCCACTCTGAGTTTTGCACTGTAAGATTCAGTAGGGAACAGCTTACAAAAGTGACTCAGTGAGTAGCAGAGACTCTCAATAAGGCCAAGGAAAAGAAGCAAAAGGAAAAATGCATATTTTCTAAAAGTCCATAGAGTTTATAAAGTAAGGTCATAAGTTAAACTGTTTTCATCTATCTCTATCTGGAAAGATGTGATTTTTGTGACCAATGTCATATAGCACATAAAATGGCATTGACACTGATTTTTATTAAAAATCAAGATTAATGCCACAACTATTAGTATAATTTAACTAAAGGACTGTTCCATTGTCCCATTTTTAGCTTTTGGGTAAATGCAAATCAAAACTACAATAAGATAGCCTCTCACCCCATTTAGAATAGCTATAATCAAATAAATAAATAAATAAATAAATAATAGCAAATCCTGCAAAGATGTGGAGAAAAGGGAATTTTTATACACTGTTAATGGAAGTGTTAATTAGTATAACCATTATGAAGTACAGTATGGAGGTCCCTCAAAAAATCATGACATACCATGATCCAGCTATCCCAATTCAGGATATACATTCAAAGAAAAGGAATCAGCATAACAAGAGATATCTGTATGCCATATACTTGCAACACTATTCACAACAGAGAAGACAAAGAGTAACGTAGGTACCCAATAACAGATGAATGGATGAAAAAAAAAGTGGCACATATAATATACGCAATGAAATATTATTTAACCATAAAGAAGAATGAACCTTGACATTTGCAGCAAAATGTATGGAACTGGAGGACATTAAGTTAAGTGAGATAAGCCAGACACTGAAGAAACAAATATTACATGTATTCTCCCATATGTGAAAACTAAGCCAACCTGAATGTAGAATAGTGACTACTAGAGATTAGGAAGGGTGAATATGTGATGAGTGGGCAAGAAGCTGACTCAAGAAACTGAAGGAGGATCACAAATTCAAAGTCAGCCTCAACAATTTAGCAAGGGCCTGAGCAACTTAGCAATACCCTGTCTCAAAATAAGAAGCAAAAAATAAAGGGCTGGGGATGTAGCTCACTGGTTAAGCTCCCCTGGGTTTAATCTCTGATACAAAAAAAAAAAAAAAAGAAAGAAAGAAAGAAAGAAAAAAATCCTGATAATGTACATATATAAATCAATATATATTGGAAAACTAAAACTTTGCTTATAAACATTTTTCAATGAATACACAAAAATTCTAGTTCTTGGCAGTCAAGCAATAGATGTATGAATGAAAAGATGAAGATAATTGATACAAACAAATACAATTTCTCTTTCAATTATTAAGAGTTCTAGCTGACTTTCACAGTGAATACTGTCCTGGTTTTCCACTGTGATGCAAAAGGTTTAAATCACACTAATATGTAGGGTTTTCTTTTTTTTTAATCTATTATCTCTCTAGTAAATCATCCAGTCATAGTAACTTAAAATAACACCACTATTATCTCTCACATTTCTGTCAATTGGCTGCACTCAGCTGGGTATTTTCACTAGAAGTTTTGCACAGGGTCACAAACAAATGATGGCTAGTGTCATCTGAAGGTTTGTTTGGGCTGGACATCCAAAATAGTGGGGAGTGCATATTGGATATTACATGGGTGCTCAGCTAGGGAATAGACCAGAGCATCTACATGGGATATTTCTCTATAGCTCAGGCTTCTTACAGGTTCTTAGAACCTTCTTACAGGTTCAAAATGCAAGAATATCAAGAGATACAGGGTGAAACTGTAAGGTTCAGTTATGACCTCATCACGAAAATCCCAGGTATCACTTTGATATATTCTATAGGAAAAAGCAAGTCACTACATCTGAACATGATTCAAGAAGAGGGGAACTAGAGTCCATCATTTGATCTAGGAAGTAGCACATACATATAGGGGGGCAGGGAACTGATGGTGTTTAGCTTTCACTATTATATCTTTTTAGTAGCTCTTCTCACTTCAAAGAAAAACATGTCTCAAAATCAAAGTGAAACATTTCAGTGAAAGCACTTCTCCCTCTACTACAAAGAGACCTATTCCAAATTCTTCCAAATTTATTGTTCTTCAGGCAGAGGAAAATAGAAAAATCCTTAAAAAAATTTATACCATTTTAATTCAGAATAAACATTACCACTAGTCTTATGTTTTGCTGTAGCTATGACAAATAATTTATAAACTGTGAAGTTACAAGAAAACATAATTACCTGTGTTTTACCTATAGTAACAAACTATTAAACAAAGTGGATAGAACCTATATTTGCTATTTTATGTATATTTAAGTGGAGCAGATATTCATAATCCTATTGTGCAGATGAGGCTTGAAATGTTAAGTGTTTCTTGTTTTGTTTTGTCTGGTTTTGCCTAAAATTGAAACTTTATATTAAAGAGTAAAACTGAGATTGCAGCCAGGGATTTTGTTCCACTATACATGCTACTTCAATAAAAAGTTAATGAATACCATGAAAACTTGTACAGAAATTCTAGGTGAAAACATGGAGATAGGACAAGAAGATGCAGTGGGAGCACTGGAACATTATACCGAGGAACTTTCATTTCACTCTTAGTTATTCCAACAAATATCTTCTACCACCCTAAACTGCCAGAGTGACAGTCTTATAGTGTCTACTGTCTGGGAAAAACTAAAACAAAACACAACTGTAGACAGTGGAGAAGGAGAGAATAATACCCCAGGGGTCATGGAACTGGCAGCCGGGTGGAGGCACAGTGTGGCTGGCGATGGGGTGTGGGAAATACATGACAAGTGATGAACAATGAGACACAGGGAGGGATGGGAGAAGTGACCCCTTCCCTCCCTGGGTGCTCACACCCCTGCTGTTGAATAGCCTTTTGGGTTTGTATAAAGCTCGAGGAAGACTGGGAAAGGAATGATGAACACATCCATGCTGCCGGTTACGAGCACTCTCTAATTTTTTCACTTTCCATCATGTAAAGACAAAACGAAACAAACTGGCATGTCCATAGTAAAATCAATTTATTTAAAATTTAAGTTACAGCAAAGAAATAAAACAAACTGAACACACAGCTGCCTAATTATATAGCATTATGTTTCTGTTCCGGAGTCATGTTTGTAGTTCAATCTTAAAAATGGGGAAAATTGTATGAGCAGCAGCAACTTTATTTGATTCATTTCATTTCTCAAACAGTATGCAATTGTTTTAAAACAGAGTTAATCTTTTTAAAGAAAACACTGACAAATAAAATTGCCAAGATAGAAAGGGATACAATGAGAATGCTAAACATCACCTATTATGTTATTATTATTTCCAACTGATTTGCATATGTTACTAGTGGTACAATTAACCTAGGCAAAATGTTGTTCATTAGGATTAAAAATCTCATCAAAACCTGCCCCCCCCCCCAAAAAAAATTAGACCACATAAGCAACTTTTTAACTACATATATTTTAATAAATAGATTTATATTTTTGAGAAGTTAAGTGATCTCAAATTATTCTTGATAATACTGGCATGCATTTTGATTTATGAATGCAAGTTGCATTTTGTTAAAAGAAAATCAAATTTTTATATTATTCTTCATCTGTGATTTTTATCTATGCATTCATCTATATCCATCTCAGCCTATTATGAATAATAATTTCTAACTATTTTATGATCCATGATTTTTGCTGCAAAATGCACAAAAGTAATTAAGCCAAATTGAAACAATTATAGAAATACACTGTTCAATAACTCAGTTGCCAAAAAGTTTTACTGTACCCTAAGGAGGCAAAAAATGGGGGAAAAAAATGCCTATACAGCAGTAATATCATTCCACATGTTACATTTATTCCTGCAAGCCAGCCAAGCTCAAATTAATTGTACTGACTAAACTTTTCTTCTTGGAGAAAATTAAAGATATGCTGTTGTCAACACTTGAGCACAACCTTGCGACACTTAAACGCAGAGAAGGGTGTGACATCCTGCCCTGGCTGCCTTGCGCTAATTAATCACTCTGGTATTTAGGACCATTCAAGCAGACAAATTAATGGGGAATAATTAGTGTATCTTTGTTCCAGCTCAGCTTTGCACACCAGACACTCTCAGGGAGAGAGGGGAGTTTGCAGAGTGCAAGCCATTAGCATGTGCATAGTTTCACTTCTGTTCAGCAAGTTCTTCAGAGATTAAGAGAAAGGCCAAATTAGCAGACGTGTGACTGGGGTTAGGACACCCTTCTGGAAAGAAAGCGCTCTGTTTGGGTATCAGCTTTCAGAAGCAAGTTGTTCATCCAGATACTGAATTTCATGAAACTCAATTAAACCTCAGGGAAAACATAATTTCAGAATTCAAAAACAAGTCTTTTAAGAAATATAATGAAAAAAGTAACTTCTATTTACACCAATCATATTTATTTATAAATGTAACTCTAAGAAATTTCATGTTTCGCTTATTGTTAACTTTTGTGATTTTTTAATTGAAGATGGATTTTTATCAACAAACAGTACTTATACATTTTGTAATTAAATAGTGTAGTCCATTTAGCCTCTCTCCATTTACTAAGAACTCTTTGTAGATACTCCCTACGGCAATAAAACTTAATTTGCTTTTTCTGATAGGAATCATAGAGTAGAAAATTCAGGCAAAGTCTCCACACACAGTCAGTGTGACCAGCACAGTATTGATTAAACTCTGTCCCATTTTACACTGTTGACTGGTTTCAAAGTGCATGTGGGCTGAGTGAAGGCACACACAGCTTCCTACCAAGATATATTTTTAAACTAAAATTTAAGTGTTGACATTTCCTCCATTGAGAAAATACCATGATTTGGCCTCACTGCTGAAAAATGAAACAGAAATGAAACCACCTGACTCCTAAGAGTTCAAATTTTCCTGGATTAAACTCATTGGTTTTACTTTGCTACATATATTCCTCCCCTCATCAGACAAAAACATCCCATGTTTCCACACATAATACTCCAAACACCAGATTTCATGCTGATAAATTATTTCCAAGCTTTTTATTAACAGTTTCTCTGTACAGAACTTATCTAAACATACTGCAAATAATTGTGTGAATATATGTATATACATTCACATAATCACACTTGTTTTACTACCATATGTGTGAGTGATCTTTAATTACATTTTTCATTTTTATGCAGTTTATGTAAGGAAGGAATTTTCCTTATGTCTGCCTACCTAAAGTTCCCGTGTTTTTTATGTTCACTATTTACTAGCCTTCACTACCTAACTCACTGACATTCTCCCTTCAAAACTGAGGCAAGAATGACTGATGTAGCCATGAAGAGAACATTTCTGAAATCTCCATATAGTAGAGGACAGTTTACACCCTGACAACCTCACCTTCAAAAGCCAGGGTGCAGGGCCAGGAGCTGATGTGAAGGGAGACCCCACAAGTAAGAAAACAACCATATGCAGGTTGGATGACCAATCCTTTGGGAAAGAAATTCCACCAGCTGAACTACAAAAGTGAATTTCCTGTGAATGAGTTTAATCTTGTTAACAGCACATAACATAAAAATAATATAAAGAGTAATTTCCCCACCTGCCATAATTTGGAAATTTTTTTCATGATATTCATACTTCTAGGCTTCATAAAAACATGATATTGTTAGGCATAATGCTCTTGAATTTGTGCTGGTGGAGAGAGAGGGGGGAAAAAAGCCAATCACAAAACCACACATTCTCACAATTTCTTAGAGGCGAGAAATGAATCTCTCTGCAGTCTCCTCTGAGATACTAAATTACTGCCTACGATAAGCCCAGATGCCATTAGAAAGGCTTCCATCCTGGGAGTGGGTCCTCCTAGATCTTTGAAGGTGCCTAATCCTCATTAAAGGCAAACCCTGGGCGTAGGAGGGGCTGCGCTGGCATCAAGGCACCTGGCGATGACTAAAAGCGCTGGCCCCATGTGCGGCTGCCGCTGAGCAGCAGAATGTAATTTAGTCGCACCAGCGGGAGCAGGGGTCAATGATTTTATATTAATGGGGATCACGACAGTTCTAAGCTGTGGCGTGCTTTGAAATAAGTGTTGTACAAGGCAGCAAAGAGAGCTCGGCTGAGGAAATGAGCTGTGTCACTGTCTCCTCATGCCTTGCAGCAAACACTGGGATGTTTTTAGTTGCTACAGACTCTGTGCCATCATAATATTTTATAAACAACGATTGCCTATATCATTTTGAAAAACGCAAACTCCTAAAACAATGCTGTAAAAGATGCTATTAAAGATGAGCAAATTCCTTTCTAAGCCAATAGGGTCCAAGCATATGGCTGAATAAATGAATTAACTATAGATGGGATGTTTAGATTTGCAAACTAATTCATGAAAACCTAAAATCAACTTAGGTGATGGGTGTTTTGTTTGGATAGTATTGAAAGATGGTGTATCATTACATACCTTGACTTGTTATGAGAGTGTCCACACTTAAAAGAGATGGAAAGAGGGTTAGAGGCACTGGTTTTAAATTGTGGTTGAGTATTCAAACTCTTTCTATAAGTGAAAGCACTGTTATCACATCTGATTAAAAAAATCTATCTAAATATTCAAATTAATATTTAGGAATAACAGGTTTAGATTCCATGTTAAATTTTCAGCAGATGAGTATTTTTTAAATTATTAATTGCATATTAGGAACAAGAAATTATTTTGGTCAGCATCTCCTAGTAAGGAAAAGAAAGTTTTAAGAAGGAAAAGTGAGAGTTTTTACTGGTCTCAGGGATGATCAAATGAAAAGGAGTACATTGTATGTAGGACAAAATAGAGTTATTATAAGGAAGCATATTTCAATTTTCAAACTTCTTTTGAAGTGAACAGGTCAAAGGTACCAGAGACAACTGGGATAAACAGAGATCTGTGCCAAATCTAAGTGATTAGAAGAATCTCTATTATTAAGTGGGTAACAGCTGCTTGAAATTCACAAAAAGAAAAAAAAAATCAACTGAAAAGAGAATATGTTGACCAGAAAAAAAAATCTACTCTTATAATTTGCCACTTAGAAAAATACTTGATTAATTTTCAATATTTTTCCCATGTACAAGAAGAGTCCTAGCTGGGCTTTGGGATTAGTGAAACATTACTTAAGAACAAAGTAGTATAATGGAACACTAAATTATATTTGTGTAAAAAACATTTTCTATAAAATGAAGTCCAAGCTTGACTAGTCTGTTGGACACACTTTGCAAAGATTATCTGTGAAATAGTCATGCCACAACATATGGTCTATGCAAAAGTTCACGTGTATCAGATGACTATAAAGATTCTGTGATTAGTATGTTAAGAAACATCTATATTTTTTAATATTCCTGAAGATAATTAGCACGTTAAAGACTGAGAAGTCCTGGAATAAAACACCTCTAATTTCCTTCAGATTTTGTCTAACCATCTTCTTCTTTTTCTTCTTATTACTTTTCTTCCCCTCAACCTATTAACATTCTCTTTATGAAACACACTTTGGAAAATGCTATATTAGAGTTCACTGAATTACTGAATTGTATTTTCATAGTGTGGTAGAATGGTAATAGGAGATATGATCTCATCCCCAAGTTTATTCCTTGCATATGGGAATTGTTCAATGAAAGATATGGGTTAATTCTAACTTAACTAAAATTTCAATTATATGGTATTTGTAAATTAATATATACCAGACTTGAAGAAACATTCTGTTATTCCCAGAAATAAAAAGGCAAAGAATAGTAAGTCACCAGAGTAGGGTTTGAGGTGGAGATTTGACTAATTCATCATGTTTTTATAATTTGGAATGCAGAATGCTTTGGATATTCTAAGACTGGAGATTCATGTTGTCTTGTAGGGATAATTGGAGTTGGGACTAGAGTGAGGTAAATGAGGTTCTCTCTTGAGTACAAAATATAAGGTGCAACAACAACAAAAATCCCTCAGTAATCAAGGTACATAATATTTTAATCAATATTTTTTAAAATTAAAATTTATGCAAATAAATCTTGATGAACAAAATATCACAATTTTAAGTGAAGACAGGATTAGTGTTGCTGATGTTTCCTTTTGCCTTAGGCCCCAATATGACTAAGTACAGCCATGGGGATAAAAACTCAGTAGAAAAACTGCAGGAAAAAAAGAAGTACTTGATTGGGAGTCCAAATTATATTTGTTCCTTTCTCCTGGTAAACAGCTATGGAACTTTTAAGTCTTCAAATTTTAGGTATTTTATTTGGGAACAGACAGCTAGGCTAAGATTTCTCAGCTCTTCTTTTTGTGTGGCCCTAAGCAGATTTTTATACATTTCTGAGTTAATGTTTGCTATCTCAAATACACACAAGCTTAGTGTGTGTGTGTGTGTGTGTGTGTGTGTGTGTGTGTGTGTTTTCTTTTTTTGTGTGTGGTGTTGGGAATTGAACCCAGGGCCTGTGCCAAGCACTCTATAGCCATATACCTTTAACAAACATAGAAATGAATTAAGCAAAGTAGCAGGATATAAAATTCATACCCATAAATCAATTGCATTCCTATGTATCAGTGATGAATCAACTGAAAGAGAAATAAGGAAAATTAGCCATTTACAATAGCCTAAAAAAAAAAAAATGGGGAATCAATCTAACGAAAGAGGTAAAAGACCTCTACAAGGAAAACTATAGAACTCTAAAGAAAGAAATTGAAGAAAATATTAGAAGATGAAAAGATGTCTGATGCTTTGGATAGGCAGAATTCATACTGACAAAATGCCCATACTGTCAAAAGCACTATACATATTTAATGCAATTCCTATCAAGTTTTCAATGATGTTCTTCATAGAAATAGAAAAGGCATTCATGAAATTCATTTGGAAAAATAAGAGGTCCAGAATAAGCAATCTTCAGTGAGAAAAGAGAAGTGTGAGGCATCACAATGCCAAAATTTAAATTATATTACAGAGCTATAGTAACAAAAGTGGCATGGTATTGGCACCAAAACAGACATGTATACCAATGGTACTGAATAGAAGACACAGAGTCATATCCACATAAATACAGTTATCTCATAGTAGACAAAGGTGCCATAAATATACATCAGAGAAAAGATATCCTCTTCAACAAATTGTGCTAAACAAACTGGAAAGCCATATGTAACAAAATAAAATTTAACCCCTATCTCTCACCCTTCACAAAACTCAAAGTGGATCAAAGACCTAGGCATTAGCCCAGATACTCTGCGCCTACTAGAAGAAAAAGTAGGCCCAAGTCTCTATCATATTGGCTTTGGAATTGAATTTCTCAACAAGACTAGTAAAGTACAAGAAATATAAGATATTCTTTTAACTCATTTATAGAGAGGACAGTATTTTTCAACCTATTCTGAATAATATTTGTTCAATGAAATGTTCATAGATGTTAAAGAAAAAAGAAACAGGGAGTAGTAAATTTGATATCAAGTATATTTAGAAAAAGTTTTGTTGATTTTGGTCAGATTTCTCTACTAGGGGACTTCCCAGAATTTTTAAATGCTAATACATTTCATGACTGTCTTATAGGAAAATAAAGTGTACCACAAGAAGTCTATTTATTAACATCTTATGCATAGTATGCAAAATTCTGAACAAAATGATTTTGTTTCTTTCTCCCTATGAAAATTTTAAAATTCTAAAGGGATTTTTAAATGTAAAATGCAGAGTAAATAAGAAGCTGGTACAAATTAACACTCTATAGAAAAATAATTTTAACTATGCCTACAGAAATATATATTTCAACAGATCATTTATAGCATAGAAAAGTAATTTTATATTCAATTTCCTTAAATCAGAGGATCTACATGTTGGCTTCAACAGCCCCAAACAAACTTGGATTAAGTCTGAAGTTCTGTACTGAAATCTAATAAAAGACATGCAAAGGATAGGAAACAAAGAGTAGAAAATTAACCAAGAGAAATAAATGAGAATGTATGGGGCTACTTTATCAGAGCACATTTTTAAAGATGTATCAACATAAAAATAGAAAATTTGAGAATATATATCATAAAGGCTTATCAATCATAAAACACATATTATGAACACATAGATATGAATATGAACAAATGGCCACTGAAGTTTGAAAGAGATCCATATAAGGATATTTTTAAGTTTATATAAAAGAAACTCATACTAAGAGATGATAAAATGATGTCACTCTCATGAAATTATAACAATGGCTTTCAAACTCTTAGAAAAAATTATTAAAAACAAATCTATAGTAAATCAATAATACATGTAGCATATTTTTATTAATGCTTTGTAAATATGAAGAATAGTGGAATTTGTCATGCCTATTCTCCATCTTCTTGTAACCACTGATCTTTTTAATATTACCACAATTTTGCCTACTGAAATCATATGGTCAGAAAATTTTTCAAATTGGCTTCTATCATGAGTAATACACATTTAACTTTCTTCCATGCATTTTTAGTGGCTTGATAGTTTTTTTTAAGTGGTGAATAATATCCTATTGTCTGGATGTATCACAGTTTATTTATTCATTCATATACTGAAGTACTTGTTTGCTTTCAAGTTTTGTAAATTCTTAATAAAGTTTCTATAAATGTGTGAATTTTTTTGTGAATTAGCTTTCAACTCTTTCAGATAAATATTAGGAGCCTTAAAATTCTTTGAATTCATCCTACCAAATGACAAAACAACTGACCTGGTTAAATCCTACTATGTACATTCTGCCATGTATACTTGCATAGAATGAAGCTAGAGTAACACACACACACATACATACATACACACAATGCCTTCTGAACTTACTTGACATTTATGATCTCAAATCTCAATTGTGTTCTTAGTGCTTGATTGTCTTATATTCTATTCAGTCTCTCTATCACCTAAAATAATGTGTAACTCATAACTTCTCCTCTCACCATGTTCACTCTCAGCTATGACCTTGCTTTCCAGTTCACAGAGAAATTGGTAAAATAGACAAGCTTATCTCATTTTTTTTTCTCTCATTTCAAACTGCTTTACATTTTTCCTTTTCGCTATTACTATGGAAGAATTGTCCTTACTCCTATGCAAGGGCCAACTTTCCATTTGTCTGCTGGATTGAATCACATACTGTCCTGTCAAGGGCACTGTCCAGGAAATTCTTTTCTATCTCTTGCACCACTCATTTTATTCAATCTACAGTTCTCCCCATCTCCTGTCTCTATTTTCCCTTTCAACTTCCATGTACTCTCTCTTCATTCTTTTACATAAAAAATCCATTGGAGACATCTAATCTCACTTTCTCCTCTTGTTTCCATTTGACCTTACTCCAGTGAGATTTTGCCTCTATCTATTAAAAACTGGATCACCAATGAACTCTATTTTTCCGAATATAATGTACAACTCTTGTTACCATTATATTTTTGCCATTGGTAATTGACAGTTTTCATATCCATTGCCACCTTAAACTAAACTGCCATTTTCTCCTGTCTAGATCATTACTAGAGCCTTAAATAGCTCTCACAATTCCTTCCCCACTGTCTATGCATAATATAGCCCAAAGAATTCAGCAAAAATATGTAAAATAGACCAGGACACTTCTGTGCTCAAATTTCTCTATGCTACTCAGAAAAAACAACAACAACAACAACAACAAAAACTTCATACCATATAAAGTGTTGCTGTCAGATCTGATCCTGTCGCCTCTTTGCCTTCATCACTTACCCATTCCCTCCCCTAACCCAGCTCATTCTGCTATAATCACACTGGTTTCTCTGTTGCTTCTGAAGCAGACCAAATGTGTTCCTAGCTCAACTTTTGAACTTGCTTTTCTCTTTGCCTTTAATGTTAGTCTCACCTTTAATGTTCACATAACTTGTTTTTCCCCTTTTTTCAGGTCTTAAGTACCCTCAGCCAGCTCTTCCCTGGTACCCTCAGCCAGCTCTTCCCTAGGCACACTGTAAAATTGTGTATATACATACACACATACATATGTATTATAGCACCACTCTGCTTGCAGTCTGATGTGTTTAACACTGACATATATTTAGCTTACTTTCTTTGTTTAATTTGTATGTTTTCATAATATATACTACTCATTCATTTTTCTTATATGGAGTGTGAGCTCCACTAGGGCATGTTCTATTTGTTTTTTTTTTACTGTTGTTTTCCCAGGACCTAAAACAGGGATAGAACATGGAGGTGTCCAGAACACATTTGTTCAATAAGTGAAATGAATGGATTCAAACATTGTAATGACTTTATTTCATTTGAAAATATTCACCTAATTATAATAAATAATTCACACAAATGCAATATGTGTATGATTAGAAACAATGTAAGGTATTTTTATTTCTATTATTCTACAGTTTTATTGCCTCTCAAGTTTTTGGACAACTTGACTTTTTGATACACAAAGTTTCCATTTCTATATTATGAAACATGCCTATCTGCTCTTTTCTGGCAATTGGATCTCAATATTGGTGAGGAGGGCCATTAATTATATATGTAATATCCAAGAGAGTTGTACTTACACTTTTAAAACAATCTGAAATTAATTTTTGTACATATTGTATTATAGAAATCCAATTTATTAATTACATTTATTCATGTTTCTTATTTAATCTTGCATGAATATTTTAAGATTATTTTTCCAGTCCTTACAATAGTTTCTTTTGGATTCTAATTGGAATTTCACTATATTAATAATAGTTAAAGAATGATATTTTACCATATTAATTTAAGAGTAATAAGTGAGATGGGTTCATAGTTATGTAATTTATACTTTAAGTTTTGAGTAGATTTTTATTATTGTTTTATATTTTCTAATAATCTTAATCACAGTGGAATTACCTTTTTTGGATTTGAATAACATTTAGTTGTAGAACAATCTTTTGGGACTCCCCACACTTAATTCTTAATTTTTTAAAAAATATTTCATAACTAAAAATATAAATAACCATAAACTCATAACTAAGCTAGAGTAATCAACATTTCTACAACATTTGAAGCCCCTCGTATTAATACACATGTGCAAAACCTGTCTTCCAACTCAGAAGCAAACAGTTTTCTATATTTTGAATCTATTATTCTATGACTTTATAGTTTTACGATGTTTGTACATAAGTGTAATATATATTGTTCAGTTTGGCATGGATTCAAACACTTTTAGCAGGAATAATATCACATGCACTTCCCTGTAACATAATATTTTCACTTAATATCATTTTTGTGAAAGTCATTCAAAATGTGCATATCTATAATTCATTACTTTCCACTGAACTATATTATTGCATCATAATATTGTAGTAGATTTTTTGCCATTATTTAACCATTTTCCACTGATGGATATTTAATACATTTGTAGTTTTTGTTGTTAACAATAATTGTAATATTGCTATTGCAATAAGTATTGATGAACTTGTTTTTCACTGCCCTTGTAAATATGTACAAGTTTTGTGATGGTATATTGGTAGGAGTTAAATTGTTAGCATATTGTATGTGAATCTGTACAAATTTCAAACTAGAAATAATTTTTTTCTAAGATAACTTACAATTTTTATCATATTATAATTTATAAGCTACCATAATGCACAAATGTCACTATAATTTTGTATCCTTCTTAAAATTTATCATTATCTGGCCTATATGTGAATGATTCAAAAACTGGGTACGTTTGAAAAAAAAATCCAGGCTCTTCCTAGTCTTCTATTCTCTCTTCAATATCTATGATAATTAGTTATAAAATCTATATAAAGTAGAATTTAAGTAACAAAATATAATACACACAAAAAAACAATTTTAATCAAAACTTGAGATCTCCTAATAAATAACTTAGTGAAGTATTACTCTATTCCTTCTGTTCTTTGTATAAACAGAGTTTTCTTGTATGTAAAAGCAAAATTTTAAATGACATCAGTGCCTTCTTAAGTTAAGAATTTTTCCTAAATTTAGATAGTTAATACATTTCTAATCCAAATCTTAAAGATAGATTTCTTGGACTTGACACATTTCTTTAAAGCTATATGACAAAATAATTATAAAGTTCACCTGCTAAAGTCACTCATAAGGATAGCTGTTTGTCAGAACTCCTACCTCATATCACAATCCAAATTATTCCACAAATACTGAAGTGTTAGAAGATAAAATAAAAATTGGAAAATTATTCTATCAGATGACCTTTCAATTTTCTAGATTGGGAAATACTTCAAGCATAAGTGCAAATCAGGAAACCATGATGGGAAAATATGTAGATTTCAGTAGAATTAAAATTTAGTAAGTCAAAGAAAGAAAATATAAATAATACTAGGGGAATTTTGTTACAAGCATAAAAGGAAATTTATGGTGTTAATATAAGGGTTTACCAATCAATACACAATGTTTAGTACCCGTGCCCCAATAGAGACATTATGAGAAGGAAGACAAATAAACAAACATGAAAAATACTAAACCACACTTATAATCAAATAAATATAAATTAAGGCAAACTGTATTTTCTTCAACTTTATTTTGCCTTATTTTCATCCATTATATTAGCAGCACACTTTCTTAAGTAATTGACTTTTTAAAAAATATTATACCTAGTACAGTGGGAAGGACCAAGAATTAAGTATAATCCATGAACTACTGGTGGACATTTAAATTATAATAATTTTGCTCAATATTAATTTTATACTCATAATTACACTTTTAAATATTTATTTTGTAGAATTGTGTGGTAAAGCAAACAAAATTTTATGAAAAAAAAATTGGCTATAACATCCCCTGAAGAAACAAAACTATACATAACCTATAGCGGAAAGACTGGATAAATTTTAGCACACACACTTGTTGTAACAGCACAGTCATTGATAATCATATTTTAAATTTTTAATACAATGGAAAATAATCACAAAATAACATTACTTTTAGAAAAGCAGAATATATAACTTAACATTCAGAAGATTTTTAATTTAACAAAAACAACATATGCACAAAAAATACAATCTACTAAATCTACTAAATAATTCATCTTATATGATAATTATTTTTGCAATTTAAACTTTTTTTTTTTTTTGGTAATACATGCTGGAGATCAAACTAAGGACCTTACATATGTTAGGCAAGCACTTTCAACTGAGGTATAGCCCCAACCCTTAACATTTTTCTATATTAGCAGTTTTCTTTTTTAAACAGTCATTGTTTCATTATCCGAAAAATATTATTAGTACAATGTTAATATCAGAAGAAATGTGATAAAGCATTTGGTAGAAATTATAGAAATAGATCATCATGTAGAACATAATACCTATTCAAACACATTTATTGAATGAATTCCAAGTTTTTTGAGGAATCTCCATCCTGCTTTCCAGAGTAGTTCTACTAGTGTGCAGTCCCATCAAATTAGTGGAACCACTAATGAGTATACCTTTTTCTCCATATCCTTGCCAACATTTATTATTATTTGTATTCTTGACAACTGCCATTCTGATTGGAGCAAGATGAAATCTCAGTGTAGTCTTGATTTACATTTCCCTAATTGCACAAGACGTTGAATATTTTCTTCAAATGTTCTTTACCATTTGTATTTTATCATTTGAGATGTGTATATTTAGTTTGTTTTGCCCATTTATTCACTTTTTTTTTTGGTGTTGAACTTTTTGAGTTCTTTGGTATACTCTGAATATCAGTGCCCTATCTGAGGAGCAGGGGGGAAAGATCTTTTCCCATTCTGTAGGCTCTCTTCATGCTTTCATTGTTTTATTTGCTGTACAGGAGTTTTTTAATTTGCTGACATCCCACTTACTGATGTAAGTTCTTGCTCTTGTTAAGGAAGTTAGTTCCTGTGATGTCATGCTAGAGCATTGGGTCCACATTTTCCTCTAGCAGGTGCAGGGTTTCTGTTCTCATCCTAGGTCCTTGTCTTCTACACATATGGATTTCTGACTTTCCCAGCACAATTTGTTAATAATCCTATCTTTTCTTCAACTTACATTTTTGGCACCTTTGTCTAGTCTTAACTGTATTTATGTGGGTTTGTCTCTTTGTCTTCTATTCTATTACCCTGGCCTATTTTGGTGCCAGACCATGCTGTTCTTGTGACTATAGCTCTGAAGTATAATTGAGGTCTGATATTGTGATGCCTCCAGCTTTATTCTTTTTATGAATTGCTTTGGCTATTCTGGATCTCTTATTATTCCAAATAAATTTCAGTACTGCTTTTTCTAGTTCTGTAAAGAATGTCATTGGCATTTTGGTGGTGATTGCTTTGAATATATAGAGTGCTTTTGGTAGTATGGCCATTTTGACAATATTAATTTGGCCTATCCAAGAATGTGATAGGTCTTTCCATCTTCTAAGGTCTTCTTCAACTTTTTTCTTTAGTGTTCTATAGTTTCCATTGTAGAGGTTCTTCACCTCTTTTGTTAGATTGATTCCCAAGTATTTTATTTTATTTTATCTTTTTTTACTGAAGTTATTGTAGGTGAGATAGTTAGGAAAACTATCTTGTTCAAAAGATTCATTATTGAAGTATAGGAGCACAATTGATTTTTGAATGTTGATCTTGTATTCTGTTACTTTGTTGAATTCATTTATCAGCTCTAGAAGTCTTCTGGTGGACTGTTTCAGGTGTTCTAAATATGGGATCATGTCATCTGAAAACAGAGATAATTTGATCTCTTCTTTTCCTATCTGTATTCCTTTAGTTTCCTTCTCTTGCCTGATTACTGTAACTAGAGTTTTAAGAACTATGTAGAATTGGAGCAGGAAAAGTGTAATTTGTTTCTATATTCTGGATTTCCTGAGTTAATTTCTCCATATAAACCCTTATTGCTTTTCATATTATCTGTCAGCATTTCTATAAATGATTAAAGGATGGCAAAAATATGCTGGTCATATTACCAAAGAAATTAATATTACAGTCCACCTTTATATGCATATTATTTAGTCTTTACAGGGGAAAACATTATAAACAGAAGATACTAAAGGGAAAATGAAGACACACCAAGCACCAAGTGCACAGTCCAAAAATACCTAGGTGTTTGAGAAGTTCTTACTATCTTTAGAAAGATAGAATGAACACTTAGTTAAACAATGAAGAGGTGAGTTTTCATTTTTAGTATGATCAATTAAAAATATTTTGAATGCAATAGATTGAAAATTTTCATAAAAGTAAATCTTCTAGTTGTGAATAAATATAAAGGAGTTGGGGAAAAATAATCTTAAGTGGTTCTTACAATAAAATGGCAGGTAAAACATGAGCATTAGTGTTTATGGCACATAAAAGTACTTATCAAATATTATCTATCCTACTTACCAAGCACACATAATTGATTTCATTGCAGATGTGGTTTTTAGCATTGCCCTAACTGCAAATTCTTAATTCTGTAGCAAAGTTGAACCTAGAAAAATAAAATGATGAAATATTTAAAAACTAAATATAAAAGTGAAAATCCTATTTTATGGAAACCAATTGGTGTAATTCATTTTACCAAAAAAGGAAGAAGGTTTACAATTTGATCCATATAACACTTCCTCATAAATATCAGAATAAAATTATTGGCTTTAATTTTACTTTAGATGTTAAAGTCTGAATCTGAAACATGAGTTAGATGTGTCTGTTCTATAAACAAAAAAGACCTTTAATTGCTAAAATATATCAATAAATATTCAGGGCATTAACATTCTATCACAGTACATTGTGATGTTTCTTTTAGTTACCACTTGCATCTTGATAGAATCTCATATATATTTTTTTCTGTATTACTGGTACCATCCTATCAATGAAATGTTCTGTAGTGGTTGTAAAGTCAATATTTGGTAAATTAATACTCAGTTGTCTTCATAAATACTCCAAAATTGTAGAGTATGCAGAATATGTGAGCTACAAAAATATTAGGAGTGTATAGTGAAATATCCACTTTTTGTGATATTTTAAAAAATTATCTAATGTCACTTAATGTTTCCTGATGGCATCTTTATAAAGGACTGTTACTTTAATAGAAACACAAGAATACAGTTAAAAGCACAAATTTTAATTTTGTGTTCTAGGCACAAAATAGAATGATGACTTGCAGCTATATTTCAAGGAATATATCAAACTGTGCCCAACTGTCATGCCTTAATATATACTCTTGAAATAAAAATATACTCTTGAAATATTATATTAAGCCTTCTCTCTTATTGGAAGAAGGAAACATAATTTTTTGTGTGTATATATTTGTGTAAGTGAGTCAGAGCTTGAAAGATTTAGGAGTGGGGAAAGAGAAAAAGTGGAGATACAGACATTATAAGAAAATGAAAAGAGTAAGGTAAACAGAAACCAAAAAGAAAAATAAGTATTGTGCCCACCTACTGCTCGTGGGAATATTAAAGTCAAAGTGTAGTGAACCAAAACATTATTTTCGTTATTTCTCATTAATGTATAGAGTGCATTTTATTTTTATTTCATGAAAGAAGTCAGACTTTCTCATCAAATCAACAAACCCTGGCCTAAAATAGCTTTCATTCTATCTTGAATTTTACAGTTCTACAGGTATCTTTTTTACTTGCATCCTGCTAAGGCCCAGAAACAACATGCATTTCTATGTTGGCAAAAAATGAAAAGATTCAGGGTGAATCAAAATCAAAATGAATGTAAAAAAGAGGTCAAAGAATGTCAAATGTACTGCTTGCCACTGTTGTTGGGTCTACTTTTCTTCTGCTGGGTCAGTGACCTCAGCGCTCAAGACTGTCAAGTAAAATAGTCTGAGCGACACCTGTTTTCTCAGAACCCTTGACCCTCACTCAGCCAGTAGTCCTGATACGCCCTCATGGAGAGCTTAGCAATAGAATCAAGGAAATGGGCAGCTGCCAGGGGAACTGTGCTATAATTTTTGTCTACCCACTTATGTATTATCTCTTACCTCATCTATATAATTGAGTAGCACTATTGATTAGCCTAAAAAGCTTTGAATTGGGTTTCAAGATATTACAAGCTCTATTCACTGCCAAATGTTAACAACATGACCTTGTAACATATTTGAGTCTTACTAACTACAAAAGCATTCAAATTTTTACCTCTGTTTTAAGACATAGCCCAGAAAGAAGCTGTGAATAAGTTTTATTCTAATAAGCTTCAAAAATATGCATAAAATTTCTAAAGTTCAATATAATAGAAAGTTATTGAACTATTCAAAAGGAGTAAAAGAATAAATGTTTCATTCTAAGTTATAATATATGTGAAATGTGAAATATGAGATGCTGTCACTTAATCATTTGAATTGTTCCAACACTTTATTTACATTTTTCAGACTCATCCTTGCAAAAGCCAGTCAAGCTATGTATACAACGCATGCATTTAATTCTTAATGATAACTAAAACATACTATAAGATAACATACTACTTTGGTTATTTTGGTTATATAGGTATGGACCTAATCCCTGAACATGAGTTAAATAAGGTACATGACATAATTTTATTCTGAAAATGTAATTAAAAGGGAACTTTTATTCCAGGAAAGAATAATTTAAAAGTAAATCACAATAGGTTTATGTCAAGCAACTGGTCCAAAACTCTGAATTAAAGAGGGAATTGGAAATAGCAAAATTGGAAAATGCTTTAAATGAAGAAATTAAGGGATCAATGTGCTAACAGCAGTAGGGTAAGAAAATCTTTTTTTTAGCTCCTCAATGCTTCAGAATAAAGAGCCCCTCCCCACACATCAAGGGCCAAAATCAGAATCAGAATGGGCTGGGGTGCAGAGGCCAGCAGCTGGCAGTTCTCTGACCAAGGAACCAGTTCTCAGTTGCTCCAGATGATTGTCCCATAAGGCAATGAGAAAGTTTGACTTAGCAAAATAGATACAAAAAAGGAACTGATACAAAAAGCAATGACAGGCTCATGATGGACACTGATTTGAGAAAATAAACCAGAGAAGATTCACACAGAGCAGAGATTATCAAGTAAAATTTGTAAACTCTACCACCATCACAACAGTTGAATTATGTGTTTTCATGGTATGTAACTCAGTAAGAGTCAAAGTAGCAGCAAATTTCTAAAAAGACCAAAGTAGATGAAAGAAAGTAGCACCAAAACAGCACTCTTGAATTTAGAAGCTAACCTAAAAAAAAAGAAAAAAAGATAAAAAAGAAAAAAAGAAAAAATGGAGGGGCAAAGTACAATGTAAAACAAAGACACTCTTAGACATAGGACTACCATAAGATTGGTGATGGTGGTTGTTGTTTTGGTACTGGAGATTGAACCCAGGGGTGCTTAATCACTGTGCCACATCCCCACTGCCCCCCCACTCTTTTTTTTTATTTTTTGAGGCAGGGTCTTCCTGAGTTTAGCTTAGAGTCTTGCTAAGTTGCTGAGACTGGCCTCAAATTTGCAATCCTCCTGCCTCTGCATCCCAAGTCACTAGAATTACAGTCATGCATCATCACACCTGGCCATGAGGTTGTTTTATAAAAAGAGAGAAAGAGAGTGAGTTTTGCCCTTAATTAATTACACTGGTACACTATTAAGAGAAATAGTTGAAATGAATGGTAACTATCTAAAACACATTTAATTATTTTAAAATATGCCTTTGTTAACATTGGAAAACTCATATATACTATCACTTTTGTCTTTTCTCCCAATATAAAAGTTTCTTACAGGTGATTCAAGTGCCTTTAACTCTTTTTATGCATTTGCCTAAAAAATTTTAGTTCTGGGAATTTATCAAGTTTCTCACAAAATTCAAATTGGAGCACAGAGATGTTCTTCACAACATTGTTTATAATGCATTCATTCATTCATTCATCCAACAACAATTTTGGAGAACTTTCAATGGGCCAGGCAATGTGCCTCTTGTTTTTAAAAATATGTAAATGCCATTAAAAGAGTGATAGTTAATTATGGTACAGGCATGATGAGCTATTATGCAGTTATTAAAATGATGTTTATGGAATGTTTAATGACTTGAGAAAATGCTAATGATTTAATATTGAGTGAAAATGTACTTACAAAACAGCACTTACCATATTATCTGAGACATGTAAAAATTGCATTAAAAATGGAAGAATACTCCAAAATACGAGCTGTAATTGCTTTTAGGTGGTGGAATGATGGATGCTCTTTCCCTTTCCATTGATTTTTATGAACTACATGTATTAATTTAATTATCATTAATATATATCCAGATTTTGGTAAACTAAAAATATCAGAATATGAGCCAACTGACCACCTCAGCTTAAGGATTTTAGTCTGACAGAATGCATGATATTCAGACAGTTTTTACCGACATGCTTCTTTGGAAGGAACAGTGCTTGGTTTTGTGTTTTGCCTATATCCTTGTTTTATGTTCTGAAAATGCTTCATATTCCAAAGAATTGAAAGTAGGTATATATCCCATTATGTCACTTTTTAAAAATATTTTTTAGCTTTAGGTGGACACAATATCTTTATTTTATTTTTATGTGGTGCTTAGGATCGAACCCAGTGCCTCATGCATGCCAGGCAAGTGTGCTACTACTTGAGCCATATCCCCAGCCCCCATTATGTCACTTTTATTAATGTATAATTCACTACAATTAAATGAACATATTTTCATCATATAGTCTAATTAACTCTAATAAATATTCATGCATATGTGTGTATATATATACACCAATGCAATAACTATTATAATAAAAATATAGAATATTTACACAATCCACAAAAATTTCCTTGATTTTGTTGCTTTTCAGGTACTCCTTGTCTCTGTGACAGCAAGCAACTGTAGATCAACTTTATGACACTACAGATAAGACTTTTATTCTAGAATTGCATATAATTGGAATCATACAGTATTTGTACCTGATTTATTTCACTTGGTTTAAACTTTTTGAGATATGTCCAAATTGTTTCACGAATCAGAATGGGATACCATTATATACATCTAAGAGTGGCTAAAAATGGAAAGATATGTGATAACAGATATCTTTGAAGGAGGAGAGGAACTCACTGTCACGCATTGCCAGTGGGAACAAAAGATGGTGTAGTCCCTTTAGAAAGCAAT
Source organism: Callospermophilus lateralis (assembly GCF_048772815.1). Taxonomy (NCBI): domain Eukaryota; kingdom Metazoa; phylum Chordata; class Mammalia; order Rodentia; family Sciuridae; genus Callospermophilus; species Callospermophilus lateralis. Next base: position 66,013,126 of record NC_135310.1, read on the forward strand.
TTGGAATTTCTTACAAAGTTAAACATACTCTTGCCTTATGACGCAGAAATTCTACTCTTAGATACTTATTGAAGAGAAATTGAAAAACATATCCACAAAAAGACATGTATAAAAATGATAATGAAAGCTGTACTGAAAATATTAAATTATCATAGCCACAGTTGGGAACAATTTAATATGTATCAATAGATGAAATAATAAGCATATTATGGCACATATGTAAAATGGAATAATACTCAGCAATAACATTTATCTTTTCAAAATATTATTTGTAAAGCTAGTTTGATAATGTATATTATCCTGAGAAAGACTTTAACTGGGAAAATTATGTAGATTCACTATAATTAAATATATGCTATTTTACATATATAATATTACTTGGTAAAATTTTAATTACTCATTTTTAAATGAGCTACAGTCAGGGTTTAATTAATACAGTTACCAATTCAAAATATATTTGTCTATTTTCATATTTAAGATAAACAAGACTTTTATAACATTTCTTATATATGTCAGGGAAGGTATTACATTGGTTAAATCAATCAGAAATCTGAAATGAATAATTATTACAAAAAAGAAAGACTCATATGTTTTAAATTAAGTCCTAAACTCCTATTGTGTCGTTTTCTACAAACATCTGATGAAAACTTTATTTTTCTTCAAATGAGAAACTCCAATAGTCAGAAATGAAATTGTCTCATTCTTCTTTTACTTAAAAATCAAATACTGAACACAGAATTAGACATGGTCCCTGCTCAGTGGGTTGCACAATCTACAATGACAGCCTGATTTTCTTTCTGCTCAAATACTGAACTATCACAAACTCTTGATAGAAACTTGCTTACTATTGCGAAGATATACTCTTTCCCTGATATAACTACTGAAAGAGAGTTCACAGTCCTTTGAAAAACCAGGGCCTTCAGCATACTGGCAGGCCAGGCACAATAACTCACACTTGTATAAAATAAAGGAGGTTCAGTGTCAAGAATGGAATTCTAATAATGACTTGGTTTTTTCTAGGTTACAACTTAATAAAGCTTGCTGGAAATAGAGAGCCAACTTTACTTCCAAATGTGTGCAAGTTTGTAAGTCTAGTACAGTATCGGTAATACAGTAAATGTTTGTTGAGTAAGAGAACAAACTGAAAATGTGCATTTGCAATGAAATAATATAGATGAACAATAACTACATGTGATTTCTACATTCATGGCTTTCTTTTTCTTAATATAGTTTTTAGTTGTAGTTGGACACAATATCCCTATTTATTTATTTATTTATTTATTTATTTATATGTGGTGCTGAGGATCTAACCCAGCGCCTCCCACCTCCCATGTGCTAGGGAAACTCTCCACTGCTGCGCCACAGCCCTAGCCCCACATTCATGGCTTTCATATCCCTGCTCAAATGGTCTCAGAAATATTTTGCCATTATGCTTTCTTTTGTTACTTTTCTGAATTTTTTTTCTAGTAGAGAGGTCATTTTCGGCTTCTACATAGGGATTAATAATAATCCCACTCAGGCATTGTTTAAATGTCTGCTATGTGTCAGATATGCCGGCAATGGTGATATAGCAGTGAACAATTCAAAAATGCCCCTCAGACTTATGAATTGAACATTCTCATGGAAAGAACATGGAGTTGGGGAAGGGGGGAAAGAACAGATACAGTAAGCAAAAAAAAAAAAATAGTATATAATGTTCTGATTGGTTTCAAACCTGGTTTCATTTATTTTTGACACAAGCCTGCAAACTAGCTATTTTAAAATGAGCATACTGCAAGTCAGAGATGTCATCTAACATGTCCTAAAAGTTATATCATAGTAGGATAGTAATTTAACTCAATTTTTTTTTCCATTGGGAACCCCTTGCTATGCTATTTCCACTTACTTATATTGTGAAAAACAACCAGAGGACAATTACTAAGTTTATAAAATATTTTTTAAAGGAAAAAATTGGGAGGGGAATTAGAAAGTACTTTAAAAATGTATGTTCATCCCTATGTGAAAGCCATGAGAATGAGCACTGTGTATCCCCCTCTACACAGAATGCAACTAAGAGTACAGCTGTTGCACTATGAAATCTCTTGAGACATTTGCTCTGAGTCCACAGCTGCTCTCAATCAGAGAAGGATCATGGCAGGGATATTAAGAGCTACCTATGCCTGAGAGACCAGGGACTCTTCTGATGACCAATCAGAAGACTCCTTGCTACACTTGCTGACATCATCTTTAGATAGCACCTCTGTCAAGAGCACCTCCCTCGGCGCCCCCATCTCCTGCATCTTTCACTTACATTGTGGTCTAAAGATTCTCCCAGCTTTATCTGGATCCCTCACCATTTTATCCCACAAAGGTGTTTTCTCTAACAAAGTATTTGCATATTTAATCTCATCGCATCTCAAGGTCTGACTCTTGAAGGATCTAGACAAATGGTACCAAGATTGATTTGAGCAAATCAGCAATAAGATGGGGATTTGAGACTGACTCCCCATTCACCAGAAGGCAAACAGGACATACTAAACTTTCTCTTCCTAGATTTCCTTCAGGAGTGAAGACCCATAGAAACCTGTGTGGAAAGTAGATTTGAGTGGTACAAAGGGAGCTGTGAGAATAAGCCTCAGAGACCAACCTTTATGGGTAGTATAAGGACCAGTAGTCCCAAGCTGTATGCTCTGAGATCCACAACTTCATTTATGCTGACTTCACATGTTCCATGGGCTCTTCCCAGTTAATGACTGAGAATGGCAGGAATACTAAGGCAGGCCCATTCCTGGGAGACATGGACACCCTTTGATGGGCAACTTTAGTTTGAGCACATTCTCTGACAGCATTGTCAAACCTCCTTCAGAGTTCATGGATGAGCAAGACATCGACAGCCATCCTGTCTTCTCTTCACTCAGGGTCAGATTTGCATGTTACTTTATTATATAGCCAGCTATACCCAGCTCTCTCTATGTTTCTTTCACACAGATATTTCTCCTAGTAAAATCCTTAGACATTTTATCCTGTTTTATTATTTGATTTTTGAGGGTCTCTGTGATGTGTAATATATTATTAAGTTTGGGTTGTATTGATAAGCCCAGCCCCTCACATAACATCATAAGGAAAATGTAGTAGACTTGTAAAATGACTATTTTAAAAGTATATGACAAACAAGTGAGTGTGGTAAAATGTAACCTTATTATAAGACAGCTTTTAGAAAACAAACTAGACAGTGTATTTATGTCATTTTATATGTTCATACTGTGGCTGAATAGCATCACTAAACAGAGAATCTAAGTATTTGGGGCTATCTATGAAAGAAATGCAACTAATGCAATTGAGGCTGGAGAAGGTTTCAATAAACTTGGTTTTGCAACCAAACATAGTGAAAATTAGTATTTAATTCTTCCTTTTATGTTTTAAAAATTGAAGGGAGAATGAATATTGAATATCATTTCATATCAACACTTGGTAAGATGTTCCACTCTACTAATCTCCTGGAACACAACCTGTTCTAGTTTGTCTTCCCACAAACCCCTTTCTAATTTCTCAACTTCTACCTTCCTACAGCTTCCTCCCATCTACTTTCTATCTGATTTTATACTTTCTTATCATCTTCATTCATTTTCCCTACAATAAATACCTGATCAAAGTTGAAAATATTTTCAAGATAGTTCATTTAACCTTTTGAAAGCTATTGCTAACATGATTAGAAAGAACTATGAATGGTCACAAATGAAAAGGGCTGTCAGGAAGCTAAAAGTTAATGCCTTTGGAAGTCTTCAAGTAATGGTAACTGTCTCAGTTTTCTTTAGCTTTCAGTTTCAAAGACAGCACAAAAACCCTATGTCCCATTTTTAAAGAGTAAAACTGATTAACCAGAGGTGCTTCTAAAATAGTATGGAGAACTGACAGTTTTTAGAAAGTCCTTTAATCAGGTTAGCGTTTTATTTACATTTCCTTATGTTCTTTTTCTGCAAAAAGCTAGACTTTAGTCTGTCAGAATTGTCACAAACTCTGAATCATCAGTGTCAAAAAATGTGTGTTTTTTATGCTTATAAAGTTGTTCTCTTTGAGTTGTTCTTGTGTTTCCTGAAATGAGAGTTTTCTTGAATTTAGAATTGAAAACGTTTAGCATAATTTGTTTTGAATTAAATCACCACTATAAAAGGTTTCCAATGCTAATATTTTTCTGTCAATCAAGAAAGGTAAAGTTGTTGGGAATCACTTATTTTAGGTCTCCATCAATATAAACAGAAACACGAAAAAAGCATAAGATTCTCTTTCCTTCTTGAAGCATAACTTTTTATTCATGATTCCCAAATGTTTGCACTTATCTTTTTAAAGTTCCACGTAAGAATGGAAATGTCTCTATGCAATAATGTAGAAATTCAGGAACTCAGTCATAATTCATTTCTGTTATCAGATATCTAATCACAAGGTAAAATTTAAGTCAATAATAGATTTCTAAATACCTTAATATTTGCAGAAGCTATTGCTGTGATGATAGAAATTGCATCTAATTACTTTGGATTACTTTCATCCACTATCAAAGTGTTATGTGACATTTTCTTTCTTAACTAAACTTAACCATTGTTGTCAACCCCACCGAATTTAGTACTGAATGCTGTATTTTTGACACAAATTTCATTGGTGATACAAAGTTATTTTAATATTTATACAAATTTACTTGAATTTATGGAGATGTACTTGCTCAGATAGCTATTATGTAGTATATATATATATATATATATAACAATATGTTAATAAATATATCATATATCATGAGTACATATATATTCACATCTATATTTGGAAATACATAACAACATGTGAATATAGATTCTGAATTGTTCAGTTGATACAAAGTTATGTCTCTTATGGTAAAATGCTATAATTATTCTTTATGTCCAAGTAAAATATTCCATTTTGTATATATACCAAATTTTCTTTATCCATTCATTTGTTTAATGTCACCTAGTTTGGATTCATAGTTTGGCTATTATGAATTGAGCTTCTATAGACATTGATGTGGTGGTATTTGCTGATAAATGGATGGAACTGGAAATATCATGCTAAGTGAAATAAGCCAATTCTGAAAAAGCAAAGGTCAAATGTTGTTTCTGATATGTGGGTAGAGAAGTATAGAAGTTTATTGGATTAGACAAAGGCGAATGAAGGGAATGGAGAGGGATGGGGATAGGAAAGACAATAGAATGAATCAGACATAACTTTCCTAGGCACACATGTGAACATACCACCAGGGAAACTTCACATCATGTTCAACCACTAAAATGGGATCAAGATTGTAATGGGTTGCACTTCATGTATGTATAATATGTCAAAATACACCCTACTGTCATTTGTATCTGAAAGCATTAACAACAAAGAAAAAAATTAAAAGAAAAAGATAGGTCACTTGTATTTTTTCTTTCAATTATTTCCCCCAAGGACCATGTAAACAATTCAGTAGAGAACTATCTAGCCTAACATCAATTTTCTTTGCATTGCTTTATTGATTTTTCCATAAAATGAAGCCTTGTGTTCCTTCTAGAACACTCCCAAAATTACTTTCATTTAAGGGCATGGAAATATTATGGACCCCATAATATTTCACTAAGAATGTGAAATATAACACTTTTCAAGAAAAACTGCAATATGCATGATTATCAAACTATAATTATTTTAATGTTTTGCTTACATTTCTACTATATGGCTTACATTTTCTGAAAGCAACATACTTTATTAAAAGAATGGTTAATTGAATGAAGACATTGACAAATTTCTAGAGACATATGACCTAGCCAAATTTAACGAGGATGACATAGAAAATTTAAACAGCTCAGTCTCAAGCAATGAAATTGAAGATGCCACCAAAAGCCTACCAACAAAGCAATTGCATGCATTTCTTTTTGTCTACCTACTACCATATATAGAGACTTTTAAAATGAAAACAAACTGCAGCATCTTATGCATATTGCTTTGAAAATTGTTTTATATCATTTTAATTTTTATTAATATACTTATGCTATCTTCTGACACAATAAATAACTACTGCATACTTTACTATTTGAATGTGCCAACATTTATTTAAATAATAACTTATTATTAGATATCATATCTGTATCCAATTTTTTTCTTACTATTGTAAACAATTCAATGGGCATCCTTATATCTTGCCATATCTTGAAAATTTACTTATTATAAATATGAGAAACATAGTTGTTAAATCTGTAGTACATTAAATACTTTTAGTAAGTTCCTGTGTAGACAGTTTATAAACAATTTATTTAACTATCAAGTATGCACAAGAATTACTCCACCTGTCTTTAATGACAAAAGTAAATTTTTGCTATGTGGTTTTAATTCTGTATAAGAAAATAAACACTAAAAAATTAAAATTGTGATGCTGAAAAACATATCACTAGAAGGCAAAGGAAGAAAACATTTTTATGATGAATGATAGAGTATTCATTAAAAGAATATAATCTCAGAAATTAAAGAGTTAGTACATGCAAATAATTTCTCATGCAAAATTTGGATGAGAAAAGAACACTTGTATAAAAAATTTTGATTCTATAATTTAAATTTTGTTACATTTTTCTTTGAATCCTGGATTCTTTTAATAAAAGACAAACCTATATTGATAGGCATTTAAGGCTCAGCTGCATTTCTCACATACATTAACTATTTCAGTTTGACTGTTAGCTGAAGGGCACCCTTATGCTTATTGATTTATCTTTACTAGATTAAAAAGCAAGCAAGTTTTCTTAAACACTGGATTTTTAATACTGGGACTTAAAAAAATACTAAAATCAAGATAATATATATATATATATATATATATATATATATATAATATTATATATATATTCATCACCCCTAAAGTTTTTTGCAGGGCCCCGTGATGTCTTTGTTTCATCCCATTTGACAATACCCCCCGATTTCCATTCCAGATAACAACTTATCTGCTCTCACTTCAGATTATTTTGTATTTACTAGAGTTGTATGTACATGGAATTAGGTAGTCTTTTTGCTCTGACTTCTTTTACTTGGCATAATTATTTCCAGATTCAACCACATTATTTCCCGTATCAACATCTCCAATAAATTTATCCACAAACATGAACTCCACTGGCATTGAAATTATTTCTAAATATGCTCTTAAGCTTTGGTTTCAGAGGCAGTTAAATATTAGAAATCATTCTGGATTTGCATTTAAGATTTGTTTCTTCAGAACCATAGGGTTTAGGATAAATTATTCCCAGCCAACAAGTAAAGATCTTTCCAAGAACTCTGCCCAGTCATGAATTTTTCCTGTCTGGCTGATGGTAATAGACACTGTTGCAGGCTCTATGAGAGTGCCAGGCATCATTTCTTCTTGTCCTTCTAGGTGTCATTCCCCAGGGCTAGGTCATGTTCTTCCCACGAGTGCACTGATCTGACTTCTTGCGGAGGACCCTGGGTGGATATTCAGTTTTCTCAGTGCACTTGTCTCCTTTCCTGTACTCTGTCCGATGAACTCTAACAACCTTGGTCACACTAGACTCTCAATTCCATCTGCTCATTCCAGGGAGCTGGACAGGCTCTGTAGCTATTCCCTCTTGCTTGTGCCGTCATCCAGAAACTCCTTCAGGGCACTAAGCTGGGGAAATTTACCAGGCTTACTAAGAAATACCTAAGGAATCAATGAAGTTCACTGATGGTTTTCTAGTGGCTTAACCACTGTTTCAAATATATTTTTACAGTTTTTGAATATTTCAATTAGGAGGATAATTCTGATCTCTGTGACTTCATATCTACCAGGTAAAATTTACACTAATTTTTAAAAACATTTATTTATTTGGGGTTTTAAATTTCCTCCTAGGTCCTATTGTCAGCTTTTCATCACTGTGACCAAAATACCTGACAAGAACAATTTACAGGAGGAAAAATTTATTTGGGGCTCACAATTTCAGAGGTTTAGTCTTTGGTTGGCTGATTATATTTCTCTAGAGAGAAAATTATGGTGGAAGGGTATGGTAAAGGGAAGCTACTCAGTTCATGGCAGCTGGGAAGGGGAGAGAGAGAGAGGGGGAAGAAGGAGGGTGAGGTGGCAGGGACTGAAACATCTGGGCCATACCCCATGACCTACTTCCTCCAACTAGGTCCCACCTCCCAGTTGTCCATTCAACTCTCAGTGGATTGCTCTAGCAGGTAGTCATTGTCCTAATCCTTTCTTAAAAGCCCCACCTCTGTACCTTGCTATATTGGGGACCATGCTTTCAACACATGAGATTTTGATTATATTGGAGATCCAAACATAAACGACACATGCATTTTCACAGTATATGGCTATCTTTGTGTCACTCCCTGCTCCACTTCTCAAACATGTTACTGTTTCCTGTGTCACTCCTAAAATGACCCTTATCACTCATAAAATTAAATATAAACATCAATGCAGCTTTTTTTTCTATTTTAGTTTGATCCAAGGATATAATGAATGTAGAAGAATGGGCAGAGTACATAGTCTTCATCCATTCATCCATGACAGTATTAACATTACTCTCAAGCAATATTTTAATAATAATTTTGCAGTTGTAGGTTATATTCCCTGAAAACATATTGAAATTCAGCTAATCTGTGTGGCAGATGAAAGAATATAATCATCAAAAGTGTAAAAGAACTCTAACCATGTCACAGGCCTAATATTTGGCCATCTCACTTATATTTAGAGTAAAAAAGAGTTTTAGTCTAGTATGTTTAATAAAAAAATAAACTTTCACTGAGCATTTATAAAATGAATTTAGATTTTTGCACAATGTTTATATATATATTTATAGATCCATACCCTATCTCCAAACATAAGTATTACTGTACATTCACAAACCTCTGGAAATATCACTTCCCTTAAAAATTTTCAAAAGAGAATACTTAGAGTAACAAAGGTCTTGCTGGAGGTCTGCTAACTATTACATTAGAGAATATTAGAGTATTAAGCAATGAAGAAACAATTTATATGTATTAAGCTGTTCAGGGAACATTTCAGAGAAAAAAAGCAAATTCTGATACTCTATAAATTTTAATAGATAAGGAATCTAAAAATATTGCTTCCACAAAAGGAAAATTACTAAAATTATAATTATTTAATTATTACTCTATTATTCTTGGAGTTGGGTTTCAATAAACCCTATTTACATCTTTACTTTTTGCATTTATTAGTACATTATAGTTACATATAATATTGGAGTTAATTTTTACCTAATCATACAAACATGGAAAACAATTTGTTCCATTTTAGTTCCTGGGACTTCTCTTTTTCCTTCCCTCCTTCATCCCTCTGTTCCTCTTCCTTTACTCTATTAGTCTTCCTTCTATTTATTTACAGCATTTTAAAAAAAATAGTGCTTTATAGGCATGCATAAATGTGAAATACACTGTGGTGTATTCATATACACACAGAGCATAATTTGAGCAATTTCATTCTACCATTCCTCTCCTTTCTCATTCCTCCTCCCTTACCTTCAATTCCTTTCCTATACTCCACTTATCTTCCTCCTATTTTCATGGGATCTCTTCCTCTTTTTTTCCCCTGTGTTTTGGTAGAACTTTTGCATATGAGAGAAAACTTCCAGTCCTTGATTTTCTGAGTCTGGATCACTTCACTTAGCCTGATGTTCTCCAGTTCCATCCGTTTACCAGCAAATGCCATAATTTAATTCTTTTTTTGTGTGTCTGAGTTAAACTCCATTGTGTATGTATACCATATCTTCTTAATCCATTCATCTGTTGATAGGCATCTGGGCTGGTTCCCTAAATTGCTACTGTGAATCACACTGCTATAAATATTGATATGCCTGTTATCACTATAGTATGCTGATTTTAGTCCTTTAGAATAAATACTGAAGAGTGGGATAGGTGAGTTATATAGTGATTCCATTCCTAGTCTTTTGAGGAATTTCCATATTGCTTTCCAGAGTGGTTGTACTTCAAAAGTCAACTCAAAGTAAATCAAAGACTTAGAAATTAGACCAGAAACTTTGCAACTGATACAAGAAAACATAGGTATAACACTTTGACATATTGGCAGAGGCACTGTCTTCCTCAACAAGACTCCTAAAGCACAAGAAATAAAAGAAAAAAATATCATTAAGTGGGGTGGCATCAAATTAAAACACTTCTGCATAGCAAAGGAAACAAGAGTATGAAGAGAGAACATAAAGAATGGAAGATCTTTGCCAGTTGCTCCATTGATGGGAAATTAATATCTGGAATGTATAAAGAATTTAAAATCTTAGCACCAAAAAACAATTAATAAATGGGCAAAAGAACTAAATAGACACTTCTCAAATGACCAACAAATATATGAAAATATGTTTACCATTTCTAGTGATCAGGAAAATCCAAATCAAAACAACATTGAGATTTCATCTCACTCCAGTCAGAAGGGCAATCATCAAGACTACAAATAATAAAAAATATTGGCAATGATACAGGGGAACAGTATACTCATACTTGTTCCTAAGTATATCTTAATGGATACTTCTACTTTTTTGTTTTGTTTCATTTGTTTGTCCTAGGGATTGAACCCAGGGGTACAACACCTCTGAGATACTCTCCAGCCATTTTTATTTATTTTGAGACAGGGTCTCACTAAGGTGCCCAGGCTGCCAACCAATTTATGATTTCTCTGCCTCAGCTTCCCAAGTTGCTGGGAATCCAGGTGTGTACCAATACACTCAGCATTATCCCTACTTCTTCTTATGGAATTACAAAGTTGTTCAGGACTTCTTATGACTTAGCATATGATGGTAGTTAAAACCCCAAAGCCATATCTTTTAATATGTCTACATTGATAAACTCTATTTAATCAGTACCACTAAAAATTACCATTAGCATGTATGTCAGCCAGATACTTTCACAGTAATTCTGCATAACAAATCAGCCCTAAACCCCTTAATATCTTAAAATAGCAATCATAATCCACGTTCATCAATCTGAAAATTGGCTGGTGGCCAAATTATCTGGGCTGGGTTTGATTGAGCTTCATATTAAGCTTCAGGCTAAGTTTAGGACTGTTGTACTGGTCTCCATTTCTCCTTTTTAGCATTCTCTCACTAATTGGCAAAAAGAGTGCAGTCATGATGATATCAATTCAGTGGTGAACTCGTCATATCTTTATCAAAAGAAAGGGTTTTTTTTCTAGTAATAATGTGATGTGTAGTCTTCCAAGAGTTTAGGGATGTTTACATAATTTTATCTGAGAATTTTCTATGTACTTTACTTCATCTGTGACCATATCCTTGCACGTCTCCTAAGATCATAAATAAAGCAAATGTGACTTGTTTTCTTTTTTTCCTTTTTTAAAGTCAAAATCATTGATGAATTTTAATGTATTGTAAAATTTTGTCTTCTGAGAACAAGCTATCATTGTATCTCTCATGTCCATAGCCAGTTGCCTCCCAAGCTGAATCAAACACAAAGATTTTAAAACTAAAAAAAGAAATTAAACTTTATGATGTATAGGAAAATTGACCTCAGAATATCTTATTCTCAGATATATTCCAGGAATGAAAAATACAGAAAAAATATTTTCCAATTGGATGGAAAAAGCACTAATAAATACTGGTTTGAGGTTTTGGTGGCTTTTAAACATCTGACGAAATTCACCAAGTAATCTGTCTTTAGTTTTATATAGTGCTATAAATTTTCTAATGCTTATAAACAAGAACACAAATGTAATTGCATTTCTACTCCCTTATTCTTCTTTAGCCATATCATTAATAAACATCTCTTGTTATAAGTATCAAAATCAGAATTGGACTGTTATTCAGATAAGCTTCTTGTGAATCCATCGTCTACTATTAAAGTTGAAACAAATTCTTTATGAAAACTGCATTCAATATTGTGGATAATTTTAGGGTCTTATACATACATGTTTATTTTAGTGTATTTTACCCAAAATAAAGAATGAGAAATAAAAATTTCACTAACTTGCACAAAAAGAAAGTTTTCTACCCTCCAGCTTCAGAAGGTACATTTGATTATTGTTAGGGGATTTTTTTTTGGTACCCATACATGAAAGCAGACCTATTTACTTCCATAATTATGGCTGTAACTTTAAGTTAATCAAAACTTTCTTAAAATTTATAATAACCCCAGAGTCTGTAATGACATAGGAATTATGAAGAGGTCTTGGGCAGAAAACAAGGAGTCCCAGTTTTACATGGCAAGGATCTCTTCTGCTCCAGTCATCTCTTTGTCTTATTTGAATCCCCAATTCCCTACCATTGTTAGGATTTGCCTGTAAAATTGTTAAAACTCCTACAAAGGGTGACTTTTGAAAACATTTAAAAATTGTTAGGGTCTATCATTCCCTATTGATTATTTCCCTCTGTGTTTTGCCTCTTGCTGAAGGAAAACCATCTAAATTACCACACTGAAATATTTTCACTGTGACTGGAAGGACTGACTTGTTCTACATAATGTCAAATGCTTTCTATTCAATGAGTTAGCAACACAATAATGTAGGTAAAATATTAGAGACTTGGGGTTCCTTCTTTTTGAAATTGCTACATTTCCCAAAAGACCTCAACTTAAAATTAGGATTTTATGTGGCTACTGGGCACATTCCTATTGGATATAACAGCCACAAATGCCCACATTTGTCTGATTGTAGTAATGTCTAACCACTTAAGACTTACACACACATCCAAGCCTTCATGTCATACAACACACAGATATTTATTGAATATTTACTATGTTTCAGGCACTGGGGCTCCAGATGAAAAATTCAAATTAGAAAAAGAAATAATTCTCTAGTTTTAAAAGGACAAATGAGGAAAAGAAATAAAGGAACAGAATGAAATAGTCTAATGCATTCTGACTCACACACATATAAGTTACAAAGATTCTTCTTGCTTCAAAATAGCTGTGACCCTGGTGGCACCTGTCTCATGCCCAGTGCCCAGCACACTTGACTCTCCCATGTTAAGTGCCTCCTCTCTGGCCTGTCACAGCATAAAGCACTCAGCCTGGCAACCCCTGCAGCCACGTGTTAAACTGCAGCACAGACCAAGTTGCTGAGACATGGAGTAAAGAAAGTGGACAGTTCTCAAGCACACCAGCTGAGCTGCTGTAGACTCATGTAGACTAGTGCAGTGCTCATGAGTCCTTTTCTGTGCTGCTGGCCTGAAAAGGATTGAGGCAATCAGCATGACACTGCTAAAATATCACTGCCTGAAACTGCAATCATTTCACATTCTTGGGACACATATCTTACAAAGGCACACTATTTAAATGGAAACCCTAACAATTAATTCTTCTTAAAAAAAGCAGAAGTAGGAAAACATGTAGCTAATCTTACATGTGATTTTTAAAGTTTATAGAGCTTTTTTTTTATCCCTGCTGATTAAAAAACATATAGAGATATCTGCAATGCGACCCCATAGAATAAGTGTCAATTAAAAAAGGAATATTAACACAAATCTTGACATTATCTTTAGGTAGGAGGGAAAAATTAAGCACTTCATTCAAATATTCAAAGGTGAAATGATTTCAACTCATAGGTCACTTGGAAAAGCTTGCTTAGAGACCTGAGAAAGGTGTTTAATATAACATTTGGACATCGAAGCACTTTCTCAAGAATAAATCACTAATAAGAATCCTTCCTCTCATCACATGGGATTACTTCTCACAAATCAGTGCAATGCTTTCAATACTTTATGCTTTGATTTTTCAAAAGTATTAATAATAAGTATCATTCACTTCTGACTGATATCTTGCTTAGTCTTAAAAATGAATCAAACTTAAGGTATTATTGATATATTAAAGACAAGTTAATCATGATGGTATGATTTAAAGCTGTGGACTGGAAGTAACAACCTTTCCTTAATGATTTCTGAAAAAAAAGCATCTCCTGGCTTGTGGCTGTGCTTGAGACTTTTATATAAAGTCAAGTTAAAAACTGCAATATATTTCTCCAAAGCATCTGCAGTCCAAGTGTATGTCACAGATACTCAGGAAGAATTTGAACCATTTTCAAAATGTTACAGAAAATTTACAGAATGGCAATTATTAAGATGAAACATTCTGAAGATTGCTTTTCCCCCCATCATCTGAATTTCTGAGTGGTCTGGTGTCACGCATAATTAGCCAAAAGAAAAAAAAATCAGAGAATGCAAGTTTACATCCATGCATACTGAACACATGTACTTTATCAAGAAAGTAAATAATAAAGCTTGTGGATTTCTTGAAGTCCTAAAATCAATCAAGGGAAAAGAAATGATGATTTGTGATTTGAATGTTTTATTAGCATTTCTACTTTTTACAAAAATGGCATTCTAGCATTGAGTGCTAACACTGTCTTACATAATGCATAATGTCATCGTAATTAAAATGTACTTATTAGTTATCAATTTGCATATAATGCTACAGTGGGCACTGGATAAGAACTACTCAGGCAGAGATTCTACCCTCTTGGTGTTTAAAACTAGAACTGATGAATTGATGACACTAGCTTGAATAAATAAATCTCAGTTATGCCACAATAACTGAAAAGTAGATGCTAGAATATTATTAAAATTAATTTAAAGATAAATTACAGATGGGAGGGTTTTGAAATGTTCCAGTGAGGAAAGGTATCAGCTCTCCTATGATCATTACACAAAGACATCCAGGAAAAAAAAATGAAGCTTCCAAAGAGAGTGGATTGGAGCAAAATGGCAAAGTGAAGGTCTCTGTGATGACAGTTACAGGATTTCCTAGATGATGCTGGAAAGTGGGAGTAGAAAGAAGGACATCTGATAACTATGCCTGGGTTACAAGAAGGTTGTATACAGAACTGACCCAAATAGCTAGAGTAACTTGAGAACTCAGAGTCAAAAATAGAGATCTTTCAGTGTCCCTAGGCCAAGGAGAATGCAGTTTCACTATGGGTTTTGAAACAAGAAACTGAACTAAAATAATATGAATTTTGTGTCCAATATTCAGGGCTTCCATTTGAAAGTAAAAAACACAAATTAGATTTAGCTAGGCTAGAAAAGCAGAAAACATTTGTTTACCTGGTTCATTGGTAGATTATTTATTTCTCTATTATTTGCCTCTCCTAAACATTTATTTTAGATAGTGAATGGATAAATATTGCACCCAGAATGAACAGGGTACTTTTCACAGACACAAACTGAACTATCTCACTATGATTTGCCTCCTCCTTATCAATAAGTTCAGCTTGCAGTGCACTTTTTTTGTGAACTGACATTTGTAATTTGAAAAATGAACCCTTTTCTGTTTTATACAGTTTCTTAAGAGAAAAAATAAAAAGAAGGCAAAAGAAATAAGAAAGATCAAATCACCTATTAGATACCAAGGAAAGCAAATAATTTTTCTTGGAATATTATAGAGCTATAACTCCCTTTCTGTCTCTAGTTTTCTGATAAGTACATTCATAAACATAGAACAAATGGAAAACCCAGTTGATTTGGCTCTCCCGAGTTTCAGGGCCACTTGTTATAAAGGACTTTAACTGTCTACTAGTGTCTCAAGATAAGAGAGATATCAAACCCTAAAGTAGTAATCGGTTTGGATTTATAAAACAAAACAACAAAGTAGCAACAAGAAAAAAAAAATAATTCTGATAACATAAATTTATTTGCATTCAATTTATGTGCATTTAAAATTGTTCATTTAGGAGGCTTACTACATGAGTTCATAAATAAAAATGTTAATCACAGTTGAGAAACACTCGTTACTTAAAGATACTTTTATATTTTATTAGGAAAAGTAAGGGATTGAACATAGACCCAGGTGTGCTTGTTGTTTGTTTAAATAAACGATGAAATTCAAAGCGGCGATGGCTTATGTGCCCAAGGCATATAAGCAAGGTGTGTACTGATGTGCTGGGCAGCAGTAGCAGCAAGACTACTGTGAACACTGAAGTCAGGAAATATTTGTGCTGCCTCTTCCAATTTCCCTTTTCTTTTAGTCTTTGATGGATATATAATAATTATATTTTTTAAGAATGCCAGTGGTAACGGAAGTGCTCCTCCTAATGCAGAGGCTGTAAAGCTATCAGAAGAGCTTTAAGCAAATGTTATCTGTTTTACAGAAGAAATCAATTACCCACAGATTGCTTAAACCAGTGACAGGCATGGTAAGGAATAAAATGTGTTAAGTAGAAAAGTTACAGCCATCAACATGTAAGGAATTACATGATATATGAAAGCAATCACTTGTTCAATTTACCTTCAAAACTAAAACAAGTTCTCTATATTGGAAATAAACATGAACTTCCCTCTGAAAAGGGAACAATTTCCAACTCAATGGAAAAAGTACTGTATAAATTTTAACCAGCAATAGTGCTATTAGGAGAACACAACCAGTTTTTCAGAGATAAAGTATGTGAACTATTTAACATACTTATTTCAAAGTAGGCATTAGTTTGTCTTCCTCTTCCTGCAATTCAGCATTACATAATTTTCCAGATAGGCTTGGAAGAAAAGGAGTCTGCCAGAAAATGCTCCACACATTATAGCGTACCTTATATTTACATAAAACTTCACAAGATTTTACTCAATTAAATAAATTTGTTGTATATTTAAGTTCTAAAATTTATTATGCTCTGCTGATGACACATGTTTTATCTATAATATCAAGAAAAGATATAAAAATGAACCTTCTTTTCTCTGGCTTGAAGAACAAAAATAAATGTTTTGAAGAAGCACTGATTGGTCTTATGAAGGACATTATGTTGCAAAATGCTGATCAAAGCTAGTAATTACTCAGGTGGAGTTGGCAACTTGCTTGTGAAACAAGGTCACCATTTTTAGTTTTTTCTCCTTTCAGACCTTTAGGAATTTTTGAATTGTATAATTGAAATTTTAAAACAAATTAATTCAAATCACATGTAACATAAAAAGTGATTTCTTAATATTGCAAAACAGGAATCATTTTACCAGATGTGCTGTTAGAGACATCACAACATAACCATCATGTTTCCATGAGCTTCACTGTGTGCACTGACATCCACAAAAAGAGATACCTGCCTAATGAAGAACTTATGTTTTTCTCTTTACTTCATTCTTTTTTTTTTAACTGAGAAGTGTTTAGAAGAACTTGCTCACATGATCTTTTAATAGAATCAGGAGTAATATACCAGCTGGTGCATATCATTCTTTTATGATGTTCTTAGGGAGAGTTCTATACTGATTTAATTTCTTGAGAATAAAATACGTATATTCAGATTTCATGCAAGTCAATTGTCCTTAATGGACAAGTGTTAATGATAAATTTAAAGTACTACATTTTAAGAACGTTTGTAAGTTAAAAAATTTAAGAAGAGTCATACTAGTCATTTTTTATCCACCCGAACACAGAAAACAATATTGTGAAAATTCCCAAATGAAAGGCATCACTGCTAATGCTTCTTCCTCTGCAAAATTATCAGGTTGATATAATGGTGATGTCCTACTGATTATTCACCACAGACCTTCCTGCAGGATAATGCATTCTTAAAATATGAACTTGAAGCTAAAATATTAAATATGCATTTCCTCCTTCTATAGGACATTGAAATGCCACATGCTGTTGGTGAGAATGACCCATAAGTGTTGGATGTTTCTCCCCCTCGCTCTTCTTTTCCAGAAACAGTTAGTGTGGCGTGCAGTGAACCAAATCAACAATGTGATTCAAACTGTCTCTATAGCTTCTTGGCAAAAAGAAAGGATAAACTATAAAAACTCCCCTCCTACAGCTTTCAGCTCTTGCTTCCCACACTTTAGCATCTTCTGTCACCTCTGGCGCTGTTACTGACCCATGCTAAGCTAAACTGAAGGATGATAAGTTTGCTGCCTTTGCCCTTGTCCTGAGGGGCTGCACATTATCCTATCAAGTCTCAGTAGCCATTTCTGTGGGATATTTGTCACCCCACGAAGGCCTTTGGAACAAATGAAATGGGCAGCGAATTACAAAAATGTCATTCTCTAAAGGAAATGGATGAAGGCTTTTGTTCTCTAGTAATAAATAGATGCCATAGGCTTATAACACTATTTTTATATTAAATTTGACAGGGTTACTATTTCCAGTTCATTAAGGGAACAGCTTGAAAACTATTTCCTCCTGTACTTTTAAAAATAACAGTTTCCCTCTTTTCTTCCTGGTAATAAATATAAACAATACCTGGCAAGAGATCCTGGAAATCCTGAATCATGATTAATTTCAAGTTACCTTTGCTAATGTTTGTTTTTGAAAATGTAAAAAAGTCATTTCAGGGAGGGATTTTTGAGATATATGAATGGATTATGTAAGAGGTACTTATAAATGGATTTTAAAAGTCTGATTTATACTATTCCTCCTTTCTTTATAAATCACAAATGTATTACTTCCTTTCTTCACTTTTCTCACACATTATAGTTTTACAGGGCTCAATGATAAATATGCCATGGACAAAGGTCAAACAAAGGATAATAACTCAATTCCTTAAATGAAAGCTTCAAAGTAAATCCTCTGTGTTTAGCAGCAGTATACAGGGGTCAAGATGACAATGTCCCAGACTAGAGAATAAAATGTGTGTTAATACCTTTGTGCCTCAGTACATTTGTTAAATGGGTATACTTGGATTGACATACTTAGATTTTCTTTGAAGTGAAACATGAACACGATACATAATACATGATAATAAATTAAACAGTACTACATATTTTTAATTTTGGATTGGGTTGGGTTGGGCATTTTCATGGTAGTTAACAACTTCAAATATAATAGACATATTTCTTCAGCAGGTTCACCTATTCAAAGATTTTGAAATTGAGCTACTTTTTACTTACTAATCTTATTTTTGTTTTATAAAATTTGTGAGATAAGGTAGTAAAATTAATTCATGGGAGTTTGTGATAGTTAATTTGAACTATTAGCATATTGATAGACTATTAATAGTGGTGATTACTCTGTGAAAATTATTTAGTAATGAAACAAATTATCTAACCTCAGAATTTCTGATTTTGTTTAAAATTGTAGCTATTGGCTTGACGCACCAAGTTGCAAATCTTAAGTTTAGTCACGCATTCTTATATTTTGACAAAGTTGATTAGTAAAATAGCAAAAACTGACCAAATCAATTACATTTTTCAGTGAGGTTAAAAATCCTCATTTCTAAGAGGCAAATTACTTTTTAGAAAATCAAACTCTGAATTTTCAGTGAATATATGATATAACTTATCTTTTATACATATGTATATATTATATGTGTGTGCATTATTCTTTGCTTCTCAACATGAGAACATATGCTTGTCTTTGTGAACTCCTTGATCATATGAGCATTGATAAGGGGCACTAATAAGGGCCAAGATTCTACAAAGAATATCTGAGCATTATATCCCAAATTTATCAATTTAACACATGCACTAAGGCTTAAATTTACTAATGTATATTTTAATCTGTAGTCAGATCACTGTCATTTTGACTATTGTATATTGCTGTGAGCCACCTAGTACTCATCCTTTAGTGTCTTTTTTTTTTTTCTGGTGAGTTAGGTTCTACTGTTTGCTAATAAAAACTCTATACCCTTAAACATTTAAATTCCATGGAGAAGCAACAAATCACATTAGAAGAAAACTACACAAATAATATAGATTTTGAAGAACAAACTTTTCTCAAATAATAAAGCTTAAAGAAGAAAAAACAGCTTTTGTCTTCACAAATGGAATACTGTCTATAATATTCTCCATGATTGTATCAAAAATATAAGTTAAGTACAAATGTAGAGGATAAAAAGAAATACATTAACAGAAAAATTACTAGAACATAATAGTAGGTTACTAAAAGAGTATGAATAATTTTCTTTGTTGTTGATTTTTAAAAATTAAGCAAACTTTATCCTATTTTATTACATTTTGTTCTATACTATCCATAGGAAATAAAGTGCAAACTATTGGCAATAATTTTATCATCTAACTACTTATTGTTTATAACTAGGCTTGTGTCTTTATATGACTTTTCAATTAAAGGCATTCCTCAAAGTTTCCCAGTTTTTTATTATTATTAAACATAATCATTTTTAAAAATTAATTTTTCTTTCCTTGATTTGTATGCTTTATCAACAGGTCTAAAACAGAGTATTTCTCCCAAATTCTTTCTCTAGGTTTTCTCATTGCTACTCTCTAGGAGGCAGTAAATAGATGCCCAGAGCACAGAGCACAGAGCACATCAGTGGTATTACGAGAAAGTTCACAGGAAAGAATGCTATAATTCCTATTAAGGGGGTGGGGGGAAGAGGACAATAAGGAAAAAGAAATAAGTTCCCCCACCTACTGGTGAAACTGAAGATTGTTCAGCCACATTTGAGCCAAGGGCTTCAGAGTAAGAAAATCAAATATAAAGGCAAATAGACCATCAGCAACTTGGCAATGTATGGCTCCTTTAAAAGAAGGGGACTAGAGGCTGCTGCAAAGATATGGTGGCCTAAGAGAGACACTTTCTATATTCACAGTTCATTTTAGATGACCAGCTAATGGACACTCAGAAAAAAAAAACAAAAAAACAGGATTTAGTTGAAGTGGGGAAGGGATGGAAACATTTCAGTATATTTTAAGAGTTCTTTGATAATTTATTAAACAAATGGTATTATTGTGAACTAAATTGTTACTCTGAGGCAAGAGTGCCTTTCTTTATATGTCCATATTTTTGGAAGAGAGGGCAGAAAAAGTTACAGTATGGCAACTTAGAAACACAAAATAAACCATCATGGAAATTTACCCAAAACTGCCAGGCCATGTATTTCAGGGGCAATTTTGTTGTGCTTAAACATTTAATTTGATTAAATCTAGTCAGTGATTCTTCAATATGAGAGAGGGAGAAATATGTGAAAAGCATATTAAAAAATACAGGAAAATGTCATTTAGAATGGGAATAATCTAAATTTTCTAGAATAATCAAGTGGGAATTAACAGATGAGAAGAATCATAGGTATAAGAAAACTTTCTTTAACAGAAAGGGTGTTGAAACATTTGATAGAAAAGGGTTTGAATAATTTCCTTTTATGTTGATCTTTCAAAATAGAATAAAGTCTATCCTATTTGGTCAATTCTCTTCAACCTTATTATACACACTTCTGTCCCCAATTCCTAAGTAGTCAGTTGGCTATCCCTCTTTTTTTTTTCCTCTTATATTTCCTTTTATTTTGTTTATTTATTTTTATGTGGTTCTGAGGATCAAACCCAGTGCCTCACCCATGCGAGGCAAGTACTCTACCGCTGAGCCACAACCTCAAGTCCTTGACTAACCCTCTTATTTTTGACTCTTTAGTATTTTTAGCAGCCATACATAATTTTAAATTTCTGTTGTTTTTTTCTTATCTTGAGCCTTCATATTCATTCTCCGCATTCTTTTTCTCTAAACCTCTTCTGTAGGTTGGTACCCAAAACCTAAACCAAAACAGCTCAGAATCAAGGTTATCTTTGACTCTCTTGACATGTTATACACTATTGTAAGTGAATCCTCATAAATCACTCCCATGCAATAAGCCCAGAAGCAGTAGAACATGGGAATCATACTGCTGCATCTCTTGTGATCTTTATGAACTTGGCCAGAGTGCTTACATTCTCTAAGACTTGAGTTCCTTATTCAGAAATACAGGGCTAATAATAGCACCTCCTTCAAACATCTGATATTTTGAAAGCACTTAAATTTTTTGCAAAGGTTTTTCCAAGCTATTTGTCATAGTTCCCTTCCAAGATAGAGACTTTTGGTGGGTGTATTTCTTAACAACATCTAAATAATATGAAGTGTAAAATATGCTATGCTTTGAATTTGCTGACATTTAGAACACACATTCAAAAATATTTAAAACACTATTATATTTCCAAAATATTTATATGTTTAATATGTATTCATGAAAACATCATATACACTAATTTTATCATTCATATGTATATGTTATGTGTATAAATTGCTACTAAATGTAAGTGGTTTAAAGTCATGCATATTTAAATGCTTCTAGGTGATTTTTCTCCCTATAATTTGTTTTCTAAAAAATGAGACTGGGCTAGGGCTGTAGCCTCATTGTGGAAGCCTTGCCTAGCATATGTACAACCTTCAGACACACACAAACACACACAGACACACACACACACACACTCTCTCTCTCTCTCTCTCTCCGCGCACACACACACACACTCTCTCTCTCTCTCTCTCTCTCTCTCTCTCTCTCTCTCTCTCTCGTGCGCGCACACACACACACACACACACACACACAAACACACATACAAAAGAAAAAAAATGTGACCAATAGGTGTGTATGGACACTGGGACTAGCTTTAAGGAATTCATTCAAGAGTTAGTGAAATACTCTGAACCTAGCTACTTTAAATGCCTTTTTAAAGTAGTAGCATTGATATAATTTCTGTTAAGAACATAATACCTACCACATTTACACTTTCCTGGGGACTAATCATGAAAGATGATTTTTTTATCACCATTTTAATTTTCAGATGACAACATGAAAGTGGAATCACAAACTTGTGCTGTTAACATCTAGTAAAATGAAATGTAATTTAAATCCATAATGCATAATTTTTAAAGGGAAGTAAATTACTGCTTTTATATGGCTTGGTTTGTATTGATAAAAAATTGACACAGAGGACTTTTTAAAGTTTACTTTCCAAATTCAACTTTGAACTGCCTCACAGCAATCATCACTGGATAAAAATTGCTGTGCAAAATCAGCCATAAACTATGTATTATATATACATTTAATATAAAAAGAATTCTACAAATCATAATATATTAATTAGCTACATGATAGAACAAGCTACAATTAGATTACTTATTGTACCAATTTAATTTTCACAGTGGCAGCTAATTTAAAGGAAGGATTTTCTTTTCAAGCTTGTTTTTTAGAAATTGTTGTGTAAAAAATATTAGTCTGGGTTTTAAAGCAATCTTTTTTCCTTCCCTTCCTCCCTTGCTTTTGGAGAGAAATTTGTGATAGTTTGTCTTTTAGTAGCTAGAGATAGAAATGCATATTTTTAAAATATTAATTATAAACTAGAAGATTAAAAATAGTGGAACAAAAATATGAATCTGAGTTTTCAAGACTAGCATCAGATATTTACCTCGTTATGCTATTTTCAGGATCCTTTTGGAACCCATGGGAGTTCTATGCATTAGGGTAAGAAAGAATACAGCCTACAGGTTCTGGGATGTACTCAGAACACAGAAATAGAAATGGAACCCCACTTATTACAGGTTTATATTAGTTTCTGTACTCATCTACTCATCTACTCAAAAGAAGATAATTTCCCTTTAGAACAGAGAGAGTGCAAAGACATAAAGATTATTGGTCCAGGGCTGAGGATGTGGCTCAAGCGGTGGCGCGCTCGCCTGGCATACGTGCGGCCCGGGTTCGATCCTCAGCACCACATACAAACAAAGATGTTGTGTCTGCCGAAAAGTGAAAAATAAATATTGAATAATTCTCTCTCTCTCTCTCTCTCTCTCTCTCTCTCACTATCCCTCTCACTCTTTAAAAAAAAAAAAAAAAAAGATTATTGGTCCAAATAATAAAGTGGGCCTTAACAAAACTTCAGAAAGAAAACATGGAAAAATATTTACATGGTTATTATTTTAGACTGATGTAAAAATGACCATGAAGAGACTCACTGGAAATGACTCAGTTGTGTTAATGCTGGTAGATTCTATAACCAATAACTCTGTCTGATGTCAAGCAATTCAGTGTTCACCTCATCATCAGACTGTGTCAGAACATTCAAAGCCCTAGAACTCAATAGATTTGACAACAAAATAGAAATTTGAGGAATGCTCACTTTCTCTTTGTTAGAACAATTTTCATTCAGAGGAAGAAATGGCTTTTTTAATGAACTTAGAAAAATAAAGACAGAGAACATATGACTTTTTACATGACACATAGTAATATTTTGCCTGTCTTCTATTACTCATACGAGTTACTGATCTTTCAGATTTACACATTTCTCCATTTATGTAGGGAATTAAGAATGTATAAAAGTCTTTCCCCATCTCTGTTAGATTTAACAATGTTTGGGATTCCAAGAGATAGATATCTGATTATTCCTCAAAAGCAATTTGTCAGAAGGAATTGTGTCCTCAAATATCATTGTAGCTTTTAGAATTCTCCTTCGCTCTTCTATCAGTAGATCTTTGGTTAGTTTATTGCAGCTCTTTGATTAGTTTATTGGGAAGAAGCTTGCTATTCTTACTTAGTCTACTCTGTTTCCATGTTTTCCCAACCACAGTCATTTGGGAGACAGGAATAAGGAGTGGGAAGGGAGCTCTAATTTTATTGCTAAACTAACATGAAAGTTCAAAGAAGAAATTTACAAGTCTCTCATACTAAGAACACAGAGATTAAGTATACTCATCAAGTTTTTGCTTTGTTTAGTTTGCTTGTTTATTTGTCTGGTTTTTGTTTCATTTTGGATCCCAGCTAGTCAACATTATTTTTTTTTTAGGTTGGAGGTAATTTTTTAAATCAACTCATTTAGGATATTAATTATTATGAGCATATTTTTTTAAGATTTGTTTACCCATAAGCCAGATTACAGAAAATGCAAGTAGAATAAGAATAAATGTGAATTTTTCTTATTAACAGTAAAACAACTTAATAAGAAACTCCCAAAGTGAAGGAGTTCGCCTTTCTACACCCTAAAGGATGAGCAGCTAGCTTTTCTACCCAGTAACGAGCTACTTTTGACCCTACTGAAATCATTCCAGGACCCTGCTAGTGTCTACTCATTCACAAAGACTTTCCCCACCCCCACGCCATTCCCATCCAATGGCTGGCTGCCTGATCTGCATGCAGTATTGTCCTCCAGCATGAACAATTTACAATGGGCACTTTATTTCTGCAATTTAGAGAGAGAGAGAGAGAGAGAGAGAGAGAGAGAGAGAGAGAGAGAGAGAGAAAGAGAGGAACTACTGATGCAAAATATATTTTTCCCCCTTTCTAATGGATAAGTAATAACGAGGAGATTTCTGAAAAGCTGTCCAGGGTGCCTGTCAGTGCTGGCAAAATTTCTGACCCAGAGAAATATATTCACAAGCAGCTCCTGTGATTATGAGTTACAGGCCCCTTTGGAGAAAGCTGCTCAGAGAAGCACCAGAGAAACTGTAAAACTAGTCTAAATATTTGGCACATAGAATTCACTATCCATTCATACATACAGTTTTGCACAGGAGAAAATATATAAAATTATGTTTTGAGTTAAATTTAAAACAACATATATGAAATATATGGTTACAAGAACTCTACAATGAAATGCTATTTCAGTAGATGCCAAAGGGCTGGAAATCAGTAAATGGATGTAAATTAGATCAGGCTTTGGCACCTTGCAAATCCATATTCCCATCAGCCCCAATCCTTGTGCTCCAATTTAACTTGATTCTGAAGATCCTCTTTGTGGTCTGATTTGGAACCTATTTCCTCTCTTTTGAGAGGAGAACAATAAGGGAGGAGGGAAGGAATATGTGAAGAAAGGTAACAATAATTCACTTGAATTAAGGGATCATTTTGCTTCATGTTTCCTTTCAGTCCTTCCTGCCCTTGCATAGGTCTTGGCAATGGTTGCTGTTTCATTGCCAATTTAGTGAAGGCAGTGGGCATAGTGCTAGAGTGGAGAGCAGTAGTATAATATTTCCAAATGAGAACTGTTTGTCAAACACCAGAAATCAACAGAGAAAATTAGGAAAATAAGGCTCTCTGCAATTATTATTTTTCTACAAGTAGTTAAAACAACTGTGATAACTCACACCTGGGCTTTGCTTCACAAGAGATTTCTCTTAGCAAGGATGGTTCAGCAGCAAGAGCCTCTAGCTGATTCCCTGGGGAAAACTCTGGAACTTGGGCGTAACTTTACCTGGGCAGTCTTTCAGAGTGCTGTTCACTTTGCAGAATATGAAAAACATGTCTCTGATAAGCAAGGAGATGTGCATTTAGCAAGGTATATAGGATCTCTATAAGATTATACACACTTAAATGAAAATCATTAATGCCATGTTTATATAATTTCCACATACACAATAAGTTTCTTGAATCAATTAAAGTCGCAATTTGGTGTT
Source organism: Callospermophilus lateralis (assembly GCF_048772815.1). Lineage (NCBI taxonomy): Eukaryota > Metazoa > Chordata > Mammalia > Rodentia > Sciuridae > Callospermophilus > Callospermophilus lateralis. Next base: position 66,039,169 of record NC_135310.1, read on the forward strand.
CTGTAGAAGAAACATCTGGTTGGGTGAATGTGGTTTCATTTATGAATCAGAAGTTTGGGCACTGTACAGACACAATCAGAGATAATTTTATGACATTATCTGAGCTTATTTGTGCTTCATTTTAAAACACAGGCAAATATCCAATTATGATTGTGGACTGATAGTGACATAGTAATAACTTTGTCCAGTGAGAAAATCATGTAAATAGTAATGGGATAAATCACATAAAAACTAATTTGTGTCATATTTACAGTCTGCTGAGTACATCTATATGTATAACGTCATTTGATTCTCATAATAATCATGTGAAATAGACAAGGAGAAATTTTCATTTTTATAGTTGAGGAAACTGAGGCCAAGAGAAATGTATAAAACTCCAACTTCAACTAAGGTCATCTGATTGCAATTCTAGGCTCATTTCCACTCATTGTGGATAGGAGTTATGCTAACCTGAAGGAAAAGTACTTTGATGACTAGTTGGACTTATTACTCTTGGTCCAGAGGTAAGAAAGTGAAAGAATAAAAAAATCTATCCTCAAAGTTTAAGCTCTTCTGTAGAAGAATTACAATATGTGTTTGTGAGAATAGATGAATACAATATGCATACATATAAATGTACACTTTGCCATTTTTGGGTGTGGCCATGCTGCACAGACTGGATCAGTATTCAGATGTGGTTGAAAACTCCCTGATAACTCTAGCTTTGGTCACTTTAGACATAGTCTACATCACAATAGTGAAGTTAGTTGCCATCATCCTCTCATTATCTTTTGAGAAAATGCATAATAGAAAGGAGAAAGAAGCAGGAACAGTATTGAGTATCACCAGTCATTTCCAATATGTCCTGGAAAAGAGATGACCTTGAATGACTATCACATCTGAAACTAGAATTTCAATTCCCAGTTTATACTGGAAAAACAGGGTAAATTATTTCAATGTATTTATTAAGATAACCTTTTCATTAGTAAAAGTTCTATAAATATATGAAGCATGCAATGTGTAATAGTACTCTGAATGTACTGTGAAATTCAGACTGAGTGGAAATTTAGTTTATTACTGGCTAATAACTTTTTTTTTTCTCTAGCAGTTCAATTCAGGAAATCAAGAAAATAAAGACTTAACATGTATGTGCCTAGCAGCATGTAAAAACAAGCAGTACTGCCCATAACAGAAGTATGGAGATGATAGCAAAGAATACAGATGCCACAAAACATGGTTAGTTTCATAGGCTTGGTTCTTAATTCCTGCCATTTTTTTATGCTTTAAGAATATAACAAAGACAAAGTGAACAGACAGAGATTAATGCAAGAAAAGTGGCTCTTTCCCAAACATTCCGCCTTTTTATCCTGCTGTCTAGAAAACGAATTGAGGTTTCAGAAACTAGCAGTGGTTTTGCATTTTTCTTCATTAGGAAGTGTATTTGTAAAACAAGCCCCAAATTTTTGCCATTCATGATTCCTGGCCATGGGGTAAGATTCTTCCGTGGCATAATCTTCAATGTATGTAAGCCAGAGGATCATTTCTTATCCTGAGCACAGGACGTGGCTAAGACGCAGCTGAAACCACCCCTCCCACTCTCTCCACTTCAACAACAGCAGCTCATTATCAGAAGCACGTTGCAAAGGGCGGTGCAGGCACAAAAATCAATCTGATTGCCTGTATAGCTCTGCAAAATCATTCCAAGGGAGAAGAAAAAAAAAAATGTCGGAGAGTAAGGAGAAAAGGGCTGGGAGGGTGGAAAAGAGCAGGAATGAGGACATAAAGCCTCGCAGGTCCATAAGGACTAAGGTTTAATGGCTGAGTGCTTGTTTTGAACTGTGACCTGAGGTTTGGCTGGGCACTAACAGTGGCATGCCTCATCAGCCACTGTCATAGCCACCCCAGGGTATACCTCCAGCAGGGAGCCAGCTCCGTATCCTGAATTCTCAACTACCAGCTACCCACTGCCTCCTCCGCACGCACTGCTGAGACCCTGCCGAGAAATCAGCATGCAACCCAAGGAAGCATCCTTTCCTCTGGAATAAAAATTAATATTACTTGTCATATTTCATGTCTGAGCTCTTTTCATGCTTTATCCTCTGGTAATGAGGGCTAAATTACCAATATTAGTAGATTTTCATGGCTAGCACAGAAAGAGCTGTTACCAGAATAAATGTTTGCCTTGCTTCTGTTGGACACAGGCTTTGCTAATGCAGCTTTGCTAATTATTTCTAAATAGGCAATAATCTGCATCCCCTAGTGCTGGATAGTGGATTGGCCACGTACCTGCTATTTCCCTTATTTACATGTTTTACAACTTTATCAACTACACTAATTACACTCTGAGCACTGTTTAAAATTTTCTGTTAATAGAGATACAATGATGCACCAGAGGATGTGTATTTATGCCATAATTGCGCCTCTGTTCCTACGATGCAGTCTCCAATTAGCTGTCTACGGTGGCACAAGCAGCTGCCTGATATTCTAAAGCAGTGAAACATCTGCACGGCGGATGATACGCTCACATGGATTTTTTTTTAAGCCTAGAAATTTACACCCAAGGGAGTGCAGACAAATAGGAGCCTGTCATGTGTAGGGATGATTAGAAATCCTCACCATGGCAACATTGGAGCAGCCATGTCACAGAGTGAGGGGACACATGTCTAGATGAAGGCGCTAAAAACATTTGCCATTTTTTTTAGCTTCAGTCTTCCAAACTTCCCTCCCTCCCCCTTTCTTTTTTTCATATTCTTCCCTTTGCATCTAAAGCCAACCAAAACAGCAGGTGAAAAGGCCAAAGTCTGCAGCCATGCAAGGCATATGACACACGGGATTCAGTGTTAGGAAAAACAGTGAGCAATCAGAAATGCTAGACCCAGGAAATGTGCAGGGCCAGGAATGAGTGAATGTGTGTGTGTGTGTGTGTGTGTGTGTGTGTGTGTGTGTGTATGTGTGTTTGCTGGAAAAATATTCTAATAATTATTACTTTTAGTGGTGGGTTGCATTAAGAGCAAGAGGCAAGATAGAAAATAAATACTAGACAGCATAAAACAGTTGAGGTACCTTAGTCAAAAGATGACACCTAATTTAAAATTTCCTTTTAACCCTCATTAACAGTTACAATTTCTGCATGAACAGTTGGCTAGCACACATTAGTGAGAGTAGCAAAGGCACACAAATGTCTTCTAGTCTGATATTGAATATATTTCTTAATGGCTGCTTCTTTGATAAGCCTGCTTATATGAGGACACTGCATGGATGTGTTTAGCCACATCTAAAAAGGAGTGTAAAACCCTATAAAGAAATATTTGGGAAATACAAAAAAACACATTATTATGTTTCCTAGGACTGTATTGATTTGTATATTTTATCAGTTATACTTTTTTAGAAATAACATTGCTCCTTGCCTAGATTTGACCACCCAGGTTTCAAAGATGAATCTTATAGTTTTATATGTTTTGCTTTACATGTTGCCTTAATTTCTAGATTAAAATACTCAAGTTTAAGTTATTAATTTAAAATTATTCTTCCAAATAATTATTTTATCATATAATCAAGACAACACTTCACAATTAATAACAAAGACATATTTAAAAGTATTTAATTAGCAGAGAGCTAAGAGGTTAAGGGAGCCACTAGTAGTGAAATAATTAGAGAGAAAATGCTTTAATATAGAGTCATTATAGGTAGGAGCAAAAATGTAACATATGTGCTAAATTATAAGAGTACCGCAAACAACGTGAATTGCATGAAGGGTCAAACCTAATCAGTTAAAATCAATTCGTGTTCTGTGTCTACAGTCCCATTGGTAATATGCTAGGCTGTTCTTACCTGTGTAACGTAGCATCACTTTGGACTGCTACCTCAGAACTTCTTAGATGTCATGGTAAAGTCCAGATTGTTCTATCATCACTGAACTTCTCTTGGGAATAAATACCAAAAGTATACATTTTTTAAAACTTTATTTCTTTCAATCCTTTGAGAAATGCTGTAGTTAAAAGAAATATTTAAGAACGTGTTGAATATGTATATATTCATATATGTCTATACACATACATACATAAAGACTGGCAATTTTTTCAAAATAGTTCCATAAAACTATATACCTATAATATACAATCTCAAAATTGGATTTGGGTGTTTTAGAAATAGGGATGTGTAATTCCTCAATACATTTAAAATCACTTCATGCAATTCTAGTAACAATTTTAAGAAAGGATCATTTTGAGTTAAAGGACTACATTAGCCTTATTTAGATTAATGGTAGATAATCCTAAATTCACTTATTCTAATTTCCCAACACCCTATACCATTTGGTACATGAAGATCAATATTTCCGTCAGCCCCCTCAGGCTCCTGGCTTTTATCAGACCATGTACTAAGGCACCTTATAGTGTTTACCAATGAAATCATATGATGTTATGCTAACAGTGAAAAATGCTTTCCCTCTATTTAACACTTCAGTAGCACGATAATTAGTTATTTATTCAGTTCCAAAAGAGAAACTGAGACTTGTCTTTTGCTTCTGTATCCTGCAAATAAATTCTGAGTGCAGTTGGATAGTGGCTACATAAACAATTCTTGTCATGACTCTGGTCTGTGGGTCTCATCGTTCCTCAGCATACCATATTTTGTACAAGCCTTATATTAGAGAAGTATGATACTGAAGATCTACCATCCACCACATCTGTCAGCATAAGGACAGAGTTTATCTGATAAACAAGTCATTTTTGGAAACTGCAGATGCTCCCACTGTGAAGTATTAAATGTGGCCCCGCTTAGATACATAGAATGGGGTTCCGGTCGACTGAACGCAGGCTGATAAGCTCTGCACAGCTCAGAATGCTGTTTGCCCACATACTAATGTTAAACAAAAGAACCGCAGACTGCAGAGAAAGGATGCGGGTCAGACCAGTAAATTGCTTAAACCCTTAGGCAGCCTTCTGAAAAGAAAAGGCATGAAAGAAGCTGATATGAGCTTTTATGCAGAATTGTTCTGTTTATTATCCCTGTTAAGGAAATGAAGGCAAGTGTCTTGTTAAACTATATATTCCCACTAAGACAAGAGGACTGACTCTCTCTAAACAAGATGCAATATGTCACTGGTCATCACTTGATAAACCACACATCTCTTCTATATTATTTCTAGATTATGAATACAATAAAAAAGAAAATAATAAAGCTGTACACATCAAAACCATAAAGGCTGTTACATTGTGTCCTACTATTACACTACCTGATTTGTCACTGGGCATTCCAGGCTAATAACAATCTGTCATGGAAGAAATCCATTTTGTATAAAAATTTCACTATCTTCCATTAAAACTTTGTTAGTTTTCAATTGTGATGACTCTATTTCAAATGAATTGCTGATACAGCTTAACAATAAAGTGAGAATAAAATATATCATTGTGGCAACATGTAAACTTACCCTGAATAGGGAAGGGATATAATTTATTAGTAAAATTCTCCAGAGGATAACATGACAGTCAGTATTGAATCTCCCCATGTAAGTTAGAGGTTGGAGCTGGGAGAAAGGAGGAGAAGATTCTTGAGTTTGCTGGACTTTCAGTACTTTCCCTCAGGTCTAACCCTCAAGAAAAAAAAAAAAAAAAACATCTTGTTTGAAAGCAGATTTTTCTTGCACTCAATCCAGTCTCCTCTCTTTTTTCTTCCCCTCCTGCAGAGACACTCCCATTTGATTCATGTACTGGGACAAAGGAAATGAGGGAAGATCCCAAGGCTTAAGGAAAATCTGATGAGAGAACCCTAACAGATAAGCAATCCATTTCTTCCAAATCACAAAGCAAGAAAAGATTTAACAATCAAAGCTCTACATACAGGTAGAAGACATAAAACTACAAGATGTAAAGATAGAATAAAGAAAAACACACACAGGCAATTGTGCCAACAATAAAAAATTAAAAATTACCCTTTGCTTAAATCCAGTATAACATGTCACTGAGTACTACTTTGACATTTCCCTGCGGCTTTTCTCAACAGGCAACAAATGAAAACAATCTTGAAACTGTTCTGCTAAAGGCTCAGTGTAGGAGGCATATCCATACTTTGTCATCAGATAATCTTACAATCACGGTCAGCCTTTAAAGCATTTACACCAACAAGAGCAACAGGTTTGTAATAGAAAATACTCAACTCGGATCCCAAATGTTTGCAAAACAAACAACGAAATTTTAAAAAATGTAAGACACAGTCACACACACTGGTGAAAGTCTTCCATATTATAATCAAATTTTAGAGAAAATAATGTTTAATAGTTTTATCCTTAATGAGAAATAAGAAGCCGATACTAAAATAGTAAGAAAGAGAGCCCCAAGCAGCAAAGGGGAGTAGAAGACAGGCAAGCCTACCCAATCAAATGGCACTGCTGACTGTGCGGAACACTAGAGAGCTCAGCTAAGAACAGATACCAAAGAAAGGAGAGGTATACAGAGGCTTAAGTAAATTGTTTCTAGATTTAAAAACAAACAACCCCCCCAAAAAACCAAAAAACAAAGATTCTGATTCTGTGACATTGCAACTCTAGTGAATGGTCCGTGGAGGGAGCTGTTGACACAAGTTCTTGGGTGGAGAAAAAAAAATGACACCATTACATCCACCAGAAAAGGAGGATAGGGAAGAAAACTTAACTAAATCACACATTTAAAATGATTTGGCAGAAAGAACATTCCTTTAAGCTACAAATCTGCTTTCTCAGGAAGTCACCTACATATATCCCTCCCAGGCACTTCTACAAACCCCCTCTGGGTGTGGATCGGAGTCCAGATCACAGCTTCTGTCTGTCCAGGTCAGAGGCAGACATTCTTACACAAATAAACCCACCTAGCCAAAAAGGAAAGTGCTGATAAAGGCTAAGAGCAAGCTAGTTAATGCAATGCTAGCAATATTGTGTGGTAAATATTTACTATGGTCAATGCATTAGACAAATAGATTGGAGGGATGCTCTCATCAGAAAGGCTACTTTCAGATCCCTCTGAAAGGACAAGATATGCAGATGTTTTTTGCATAATGTCTGATTCCAGAATACATAATGGACACATCACTTTAAATACTTTCGATTTCACACATTTTCCTGTGTAGAAGTTTTGCAGAGTAAGCCCTTCTTTTTCTTCTTTTTCCTTGGCAATTGGCATTGACAGCCTTCAGATGATGAAAGTGGAAGATTATATCTGCAGGCTCAAGATTCTATCTGCTCAAGATTTATTCCCAAAGATACTCACCCACCTAATCTGAAAGGTCCTTGCAGAGCACAGGATTCACTGCTGTAGCAAAGAGCAGGGCTGAGGCAGAGCTGGATACTGAGGTAGTGCCCTCAGCCACCTTCTGTTTCCACAGTTCTTGGGGAAAGACCTACAGGAATCACACAAGGTTCTTCTGAGCCTAAGGCAGCACTGATAGCATTTGTTTACACAAATGGGACAATTTTTTTGTTTTTGTTTTTGTTCTGTTTTTAAGATTGCAGATTTCTCCCCGTCCCATTCTTTTCTAGGGTGAATAGTTAACGAGGAACCTTATGTAACTTGGTAAACTTAAATTATGTTATGTTAATCTTTTGGGAAATAAAACTTTTTTCAACAACATATGTATATTTCATTTTAGAAAATCTCCCACAAGAATTTTATTTGAGATCAAGGAAATTTTTAAAGCACAAATATGGAAATGAGAGAAATATTCTTTTACTTTTCAAATTCTATGCGACTTACATTCATATTCAGCTATTATCACAAAGCCCTTCACCAATATGTCATAAAAATTATGTATATATTTTTGAGGAGTAAAAATTTCTCTTGACATTGAGTAAAAATAACAACCTAAATAATAATAATAATAACAACAACAAAATACTATGTTCTGACCCTAAATTTAATTGGATAGTACTAAGGAGGTACAATTAGATCAAAGAAATTATTTTCCATTGAATTTTGGTATAAATTCATGAAATAGTGTAGACTCAACTTGAATCCTTAGGGACTATCTTAATTAAAATACCTTTTGGCCTATTAATATCCCATACTCATTTCAAACATGTTGTGGGAGGAAATTTATATTGTTATAAAATATTTTAAATGAACAAACAATGGTGGAGAGAGGTTGATGAACATCAATTAATGCTTTAATTAATTAATAAGAGAAATTCTTTCCATTCTGTTTTTGACTTTTCACTATCTTTTCATTTTGAAAGGTGATTTCAGTCCTTGAGGGAAAGTTTCAAAGATTATTTTTGATGTATTTCCCAATAATGGTTTGCAAAAACACTTTCCAAAAGTTTGCTCTCAAAACCACACTACCTAAATATGACCCATGATGCAATGTGAAAGAATTACATGTTGATGTATTATTATTATTATTATTATTATTATTATTATTATTATTCTATTGAAGAATTCTTCTCAAACTGGCTCTTTCATATTAAATTGCTGAAGTGTTCATGAATTGGTAAGTGGGTGTAAACATTAATTATTGCTTTGTTAATTATGTAAACCCAGTCATATTTTAAAAAGAATGAAAAAAACATATTAAAGTAGTCAATAAAATGTAAATAGAAAAATAAAATAAAATAAAATAACAAAAGTAACTGAGGCACAGTTCGGTAATTTTCTGTTGATACAAAGATATTTTACCAAAACATTTCCAGAACAGGAATAAAATGAGAGACTTCTTTTAGATTTTAAAGTTTGTACATGGATTGCATTTATTTAATATATTCTTGAGGCACTTAGAGTCAGTAATACTTGCATATTTAGCATACCTCCCATTTGTTATTTGTGTGTCCTCTTAACCTACTCCAGTTTTCCTCATCTGTTTCCCTATCTATCAAATCTTAATACTTCATCTATAAGGTTGATGGCTTATAATGTTGATTAGTTAATATGATTAATACATTCATCCTTAATGTCAGCAATTCAAATAATGAGGATTTTGTATTGAATCAACTTGATACTTTTTAATTTAGAATTGTTGAACACAAAAATAAATTGTACTAAAAATAATCACTCCTGTGTACCTACCAACCCTGATCATTTTTTGAAGTGAAAAGTTAAAAAGTCTTTATGTAGAAAAGATACATAGAGTTTTCTGGATATTTGGGCACTAGCCTGAGTTTCTCTTCAGAAGGAAATCCTATTCCTTAATGTCTCCCTCTGCAGAATAAGAAGGGATTTACTGCCAAGCAATGACCCCCTCTGTCATACTTCGAATATTGGGCAGCCTCACTTAAAAGTCCATTACTTTGGCTTATGGGTTTATCATTCAAATGTGAAACTTTGTGAATAAAGGAGGCACAGTTGACAATCATTATGACAATGGGAACAAATCTCATTTATCTCTTGCAAATAGGAATTCCTTATCTATCTATTAGATATTACCTGATTATCAAGCAATTTGTTTTAATTATTACATGACATCAATAACTTGTGAAATATTTTCCCCTTAACCTCATGATTTCACCTGAATAATGTAGAAATTCTATTATTAAAAAGGAGTTAAAGTAACTATTAAGGAATTGCCTAAACTAAAGGATATATTTGTTATACAGAAATTATGTTATGTGATAGTAGTTTTTAAATCAGGTATCTGTAAAGTTTTGCCTTAATTTATTTAGTAATAGTAATACAATTATTCAAAGGAGTTCACTGAATTAAACTCAATAGGAAAACACCCACTTACTTTCAGACAATTTCAAAACAATGTAAAAGTCTGACATTAGTACTTATTGATTTTTGCCTTAATTTTAAAATGCAAGTCATCATAGACTATTGATGAGGTTCTTGTTTTTTATCTCTTTGGTGATACCTACATTGTCTCTAACTTACTCAGAGATCCTGAGCAAAGTGATGTGAAATTCTGTTGCCTAGGGATGATGCAACAACATACCATTCTGGTGTGAGGAGGTGAACAGAATCAACTCATGAGAGCCAGAGAAGCTTTCTTGTTGAGTACAGGATCATATTGCTATCAAATGTGACCTGGCATGATCAACAGCAGTTGATATATGTGCTATAGTTACTAAGGCTAAACTCTTGATCAATATGTCAGATTTCAAAAGCGATTGCAACAAAGTAGTCTCTGGATTATGAGGGAGCTGAATGCACAAAGGCAATGGAAGGACAAATCAGGCAGGACTGCCTGCATTTTGCATGTCAAAGAACAGAGCACATGATGCCTGATCTATAAATGATGCAGTACCAAGGAAGGCAGTAGTCTGTGGATAATTTGGTGAACTAAAAATGTTAAACATTACAAGTTAATTATTAGTAAGAAGAAAGAAAAGAGGAGCATGAGCATACATAGTTCTGTAAACCCTAGTTATTCTACCCAGGCCTGTGACTAGCTCAGACCTCACCTAAGCATCCATTAACATGATAATGCCCATTAATCCCGCCAAACACAACTCATCTGTCATCTTCAGTGGCAACCCATCTGTGTGCATGGTGAGGGGGAAATTCACAGTTTTAGCTGTTGAGGGATTAGCTTCAGAGGAAAGGCTGATTTTCCCTCATTCTTTGCTAGGAAAGCACTCATTTGTTTGCATTTATTGAAGCACCTATTTACTTTTCAGCTTTCATCATCTCACCAACATCTTAAGCAAAAGCTAAGCAGAGAATGGATAAAATGGCAATAAAAACATCTTGGAACAATCCAAATGAAGGCTAATTTAGTTTTCCCTCAAAGTTTTTGATATTATTTATTTTTATTTCTTGGCTGATTTCAGAAATGTTTTCTATCAGAGCAAAGAAAAGATATGTACTATTTTTATATTGTTAAGTGTTTTTCATTAAGGGGCTATGCTCTGCTATATTGCTTTTAACTGACATAAAAGGGTAAAAGTAGGGTATGAGTTTATTAACACATATTACTGTCTGTTGTGTAAACAAGATGGAGAAGATACCACTTGAGAGAAGAATAAAAGTGACTTAATTTATTTTCTCACTAATTATTAAAGACAAGCACAATGATATTTCACCTTGCCACACAACCTTGCCCAGTGGCTAAATAGTGTGTTATTTACAGTACATGTATTCTGAAAAGACTTACATGTGTATAATAAGTACAAATTCCCTTACAGTGAAAACCAAAAAAAAAAATATTTGAAGCACTAGCAAAAGAAATACCATCAAAATGTTTTGAGAGTAAACCAAATATTTCATTCTGTCATTTTAGTGGGAAAAAAATCAATCACAAGAGATCATGACTGGCTAGTTGACTTAACATTTCACTTTTCAACTGGTTATATTGGAATAATGAGACAATGACTTGCTATATTTGAGGCAATATTCAAACAACCACTTGAAAAAAGAAAAAAAAAGCCATCATCAAGCAACCAATTCTGATTGATTTTTTCAGCAAAATGATCTGTCACTTAACTAAACCAATTAGAAAGTTTATTTAACAATTTATATTGTTCTGCTCAGGTGCCACTGAGCATTTTTAATGCTTAAAATGTCAAGTATCGTTTATTTTCACGTTGCTCATCCAGCACATTTTAAGGTATGTTCTGTGAGATGTTAAAAGGCTTTACATGAAAGTGTTCAGTCACAAAATAAGTTTGGTGACTTATTATTTGGTGACTTAAAATGGACTCTATAAAGTTAATCAGGTTAATTCTCAATAGACCCTGATGAATTTTCTATATCTCTAAATAGGAAACAGATGAGGAAGACATTTTACATTTTAAACTGCTTATTCACCTGTAAAAAAAGGAAAAAAGAAAAACAGGACCTCATGTGGACAAAGCAGTTAGGAGTGACAGGCACAGAACAAGCACTTAATCAAAATTAGTTAATATTATTATCAGATACAGTTTTATAAACATATTTGGCAAAGTACTTGTTCCCAAATAATATTACTTGAAATTAAATTTGCAGAATTCTGGGAAGCACTATCCTATACTAAAACTCAAATATTTCCATTGTTAGAAGTATGTATCAGACAGAAGATATCTACAACTAATACACCCTCAGTATAGAGAGTTTAATAACATGAATCAAAAAACAGCACATTTTAAAGAAGACTTAAAATCAAGTAAGTACATTGAGAGAAAAGAGGATTTAACTATAAAACTTGTTACTTGAGAAATTTCCTTTTTGTATACCTGGTACCAAACATTCATTACTACTTATCCATCACACCTGGAAAATGACCATATGTTAGAAAGCTAGTAAGGCAAACACTACTATTTAGTTTTTGTTTTCTTTTGTTTTCCATTCAAGATGCTACTAATGGAAATGACATAAAAATCTGTATATGGAAGCAATTCTGAGAAAGAACATCTATGTAAATAGAGCATGAAGGAGGCATGAAAGAATCTAGCAAGCTCCATTTGGGTCTTTAGACCTAATAGCTCAGATTTGGCCCTCAAATGTGCATGCATGCACGAGGTGATACTGAATTTGAACGAAGCTGTGCAAACAGTCCAAAAGCAAAATGAGTCCAATGTTTGATGCCTAAAGAGTTGGAACTGCAATTTCCATGTGAGATAGTCATAGAAAATCTGCTCAGGCAAAGAGAAAATGTCCTGTTTCATCCTCACTGAGAACAGAATGACATTTTAAGAGAAAGAGATGTTTAGTCTTTAAGTTCATTTTTTTCCTTAGGGCACTAATAACCAGATTTCCTTTCAAATTTATTTAAATTGATTAAAAGTAAATTTTGTAAAATAAAACACATTTAATATGATCATTTACAGATACATGCATATTTGTGATCTATCAAAGTCAGTGAAAGATTTAAAAGTTGTATGTGTGCATGAAACTTCAGCTCCACCAAAGTAAACCAAGTGCATTTGCTTGAATATGCAATGATGCAGTCGCTAAAATAAATGTACTTGCTGCACTCAATTAAACATTGTATTGTACATGTGTGTTTATTCAATTGTGTGACGATACAGTGATTGAAACACACGCTTGGCGCATTTGTCTCAATCTGTAGTGCATTTATTTAAATGTACAATCAATCACAAGCTTCTGCTTTTAGTTTCTTCTTTGTAATTTTAGAGCATACCAAATATAGACCATTATGTGTATATTGTGACATGGTGAAGAACTTTAAATGCACATTAAATAAAGCAATATACAATTTAAATTTCAGAGAAACTGTGCACATAATAGGTGTAAATGGACAACTTCTGTCAATTCTAATATATGTAAGGTCAGAGTTTTATGTACTGAATTATTCCTATTGATAGAGGGCTGCATGTATGGTGCATCAATTAATATGTATTTCATAATAATTAATAAAACAATGTAAAAGGTATTTAAATGTATGTTAAAATATTTACTTAGTGACTTCATATTTGTATATAGCTTTATTGAGTACTAATTCTACTTTAGTTATTTTAAACATACTTATTATTGTATTCATCAAATTTTTCTATCTTCTGAATTTGTTGTGACTTTTATCCTTTCACTTGTCATGTCAATAAATTCTCACTCAGGGGATAGCACATCATATTTTATAATTTTAAAGACTGACTACATTTTTAAGAGGCAATTATCTATGCCTATTCTATGTAGACTACATTGAAAAAATGTCCCTCCAGAGCACCTTTTTTCCCTCCCAATGTTCTAACCTGAGACCCATTTATCTTAATTAAAATTTCTAAATTTGGCCTACTGCAAGTCATGGGTTTCATACTCTACAGGAGCATTTTTCTCTCCATTTAGGGTTAAGGCAGAAGAACAAAACAAAATAAAAGTGCCTTGCCCATCTCTAGACTTTGTCCATGCTTTTCTCTTTACCTTAAAGTGTGTTAAGCATTTTCTTCCATGATTGACATGACCAATTCTTCTCAACTTTTAGATCTTAACTCAATTCTCACCTCTTTAAAGGAACTACCCCTAAAGACATATTATTTTTTAACGTTTATTTTTTTCGTTTTAGGTGGACACAATATCTTTATTTTTATGTGGTGCTGAGGATCAAACCCAGTACCTCACACATGCCAGGCCAGAACGCTATGACTTGAGCCACATCCTGAGCCCCATCATTATTTTTTTAAAAAGTTGTATATATTCATTCAGCTAACATCTATGGATTGCTCACTATATTCCAGGTACTGAGAATATAAAAAAGACTGGAACAGGTCCATCCACTCTACCTGTGTAGTTGACAACCTAACAAGGGGACTCCTCCATATTTTGTCTCTATTATATTCCTTCAATAGCACAGGTGTGATTTGCAATTGCAATGTATCTGATTACTTATATTTTATTCTTTGTTTTTCTCTCTTACTTAGCTGCAAGTTTCTGAAGACACTTTTTCTCACCTATATTTTCTGCAAAACCCAGAACAGTGACTGGAACATAGTAGGCAGTCACAAAATAACAGGAGAATTAGTTAAGAACAAAGGCATTTAGTTTTTACAATAACCCAAAGTAACCACTACTGTGCAGTTAAAAACACAGAAGTTGAATGTCAACAATGGCATATCCAAACTATGTAGCTGCTCAGTCATAGGACGAGAGATTAATACTAAGTCCGTTTAATAATTCCAGTACACCATCTTATTTCTGGTATTCTGAATCATTTCATTATGTACTTGTGAGAAGCAGAAATACTTATGAGAGTGAAATTCAAATTCAGAAAAGTTTCTTAACTGCTCTCATTTCAGTAGGGGTTGTGGAAGATGATAGAAACACCTAACTCAGACTACAAATATTAAATAAGATGATAAAATTAAAGTTTTTAGAAAAATAAGAATATTATAACTGTTGTAGTGAATATTATTATTACTTAGGAGCAAAGACTATAATTGTCAGAAATATTTCTCTGGAAGTTCCATTACAGTCATTTTGATAAAATCTACTGTCTATTTCATATACTTCTTTTTACCTATAATAACAAATAAATCTGGGTCATACTCCAAAGGCTGTCAATCCATATGTGGTAGGTGGTTAGATAAAGTTAGATATAAAGAAAGAAGGAAGTAATTCATTCCTTTGCCAAAGAAATATTGGATTTCAACACGTAAACTGAAACTAAAACAATATGTTTCAAGTTATTAAGCAAGCATAGTCTTTCAAAGTGCTTTTAAATATAAGAGTGGTATGCTTCTGAGGACACAGAAACTGCAGGGATCAGAACAGTCCAGAATTTATTCCATACTTTCCCCTTAACTCTCTTACTATAAAATAGTATTGCTAGTTTTTAAAAAAATACTACATTGATACATGAACAGTATATCTGGCAAGGCCATTGTCATCACTGAAGATGGATTGTTATAACTGAGTTTTTTACACTTTAAAATATTATGCACTTGGAAATTATTATTACCTTCAGCAATAACAGACAACAAGCTCCTGATAAGGTAAAACAGGAAAAGGCCTGTGTTAGTTATTACTCCATTCACATATATTGGAAAGTTCAAACTTTTTTTTTCCTTATAGGACTCACAAAGAAGTTCTTTTCTTTATTCCCTTTTAGAAAACTCAGTTACTCAGAGTTTTCTCTTTGTTTGTTTATCTTTTTTTTTTTTTTTTTTTTGTAATCCTAGCTAGAGGAGGGAATTGAACAAGGTGGTGGGAAGTGCCGCAGCCCTGCTGGCTGGGCAAAATAACCAGGTGTGGGACGAACAACTTGTGTACATTGATACGGCAGGAGTGGGAGCCATTTATTGTAGGACAGGAGGGGTATTTATACATTCCACACAGCTTATCTAATTAACATAAACTAGATACAGCAGTCAACCAATAAGGAATCTCCACATTTAATGGCTCCCTGGTGTTACGTCACAAACCACTCCCTCTGGCATTTTGCCAGGCGCCATCCAGACTTGTTTACAGACTCTAACATTTCTCTGGAAAAATGCCAGACACCATCCTGACTTGTTTACAGACTCTAACAAGGAAGCTGAAGAGAAGGGAGACTGGACACTTGAAAGAACAGGCTCTTACCAAGAATGAGCTAGAGAGCTCTGGAGACTCATACCTCACCCAGCCTTCTAAAGGATTGAGTTACTCCCTGCCATTCACCAAACCCCAAACAGGGCAGAGTGTCCTCCCATTTTCCATGGTGGGTTTACTGTGCACTCTTTGAGGAATAAATATATCTGCTCCTCTACCAAGGATAACTACTTGCCCTTCAGGAGTTGGGCTGTCAAACTCAGGAGGACCCATAAAAAGTTGAGACCTGCCTTTCTTACAGATGGGCAGCCCAGGATAGAAATCACCACTCTTGGAATCTTACTTCTATCAGAACAATGAACTCTGCAGCTGACTTGAGCTGCTTTATTAATGAAAGCTAGTGGACACTTGGTCACCCTCAATCTTACCCTATCCAGATGTCTACTATCTGGGTATGATTTTTGCCGGATTGTGCCTATACCACACTCTCTTTCTATCTTTCTATCTATCTATCTATCTATCGTACATATATACTAATACACATATAATACACGTATTAATATCACTATTCTCTGCCTGGAATGCTTCTGCTCAGTCCCTGATGACCTGCATAATGATATCTCCCTAGTTTGTATGAGAGAGTCCTAATTTCCACCTATAACCCTATATGTTCCCCACAAATCCCCTTTCTCGCTCAAACGAGTCCTGGTTTTGACCATAAATTATATGATATCAAATGAGTTCTGGTTTTGATCATAAATTACATGCTCATTTTGTTGTACTATGACTATTAGGGATCTGCCTTCATATTCACTCAAAAGAGAAATATATCAATCTTCAGGTAGATAAATCAATCACTGCTTCAGACTATCCAGGAAAAGTACCAATGATTAAAAAAACAGTAATTTGACTCCTAATGCCATAGCATTTATCAGTACCTGATTTATTTTATGTCCCCTACTTATTTATTATCTGCCTTCCTAACTAGAATGTAACTTCCAGTAGGGCAGGGAATTTTTCTGTTCTGTACACGGCTATATCTTTGGCGCTCAATGGTTATCAATAAGTCCTTTTTGGCTAAATAAGTGAGTGAAAAAAATCTGAGAACTAATACAGCAGAGTTTGAGTCTTACCATGATCCCAAATTCTTCTGACATCTTTACATGTACTGTATTTCTCATTCCTACCAACAACCCCATAATTTAAATACTACTTATAAGATACATAAAATGAGGGAAAGCAAAAATAAATACATTGGTTAAACTCCCACAGCCAGAATGCACTGGGCCTAAGATGCAGGCTTTTAATGCTGCCATTGAACCTCACACCCTTCATATATTTTTTTATGCTTTGAAATACTATGTGGGGACAAAAATAGAGATACCATGTTTTGTTGTAGCAGATTTAAGGAAAATCAGGCTTAAATAAAATTAAATATTTTCAATTTCTGACAAGGTATACTTTGATTTTTTAAAAACAATAAACTGGATACTTGTCATGCTTCCAAGCCAAGAGAGTAGTTAATGAAAAAGCATATGCCTCATTTCAGTATTTCTCTAAGATGGTTAAAATAGCTAACACTAAATCAAGCAGTGCTGACTGCAGTCTCACCATCTTGCCAGTAGACAGTAGAGGGAACTGTTAGTACATTTAGTAGCAAGATGTAAACAGGCTATTGGTGAAGGGGGGAAGCGACCAACTACAGCATATATAGTGCTTGGATCTCTCACTTCTAAACATTATGCCACTTTATTACGAATTCTATCCTGCCAACACCTTCTAGTCAATTCTGAATGATATCTCTAAAAGATTGGTTTTGCATGATAAAGAATTTAGCATTTCTTTTTTTCTTGATTTCTTTACTGAAATGTCATTGTCATTCATATGAAGTTTAAGTTACCTGTCCAAGTCCCCAAGGATTTTCACCATTCCTCTCTTTTCTTTTTCTCTCCAGTCATTGCCTCCTTTGAACTCTTCACCTCCTTCTCACAATTTCAACCATCTGGAACAATTTTCTTATTTTCTTTTGACAAGTGTCATATCTTACTTAAGACTTTCCTTAAAACTCTTCTCTTCTAAAGATGTAATTTAAAGCTTCCTTGTGAGTCTTCTGGTTGTGACATCTTCCAGCTCAATGATAACCAAGGGTGGATGCCCCTGGTCTACTGTCTAGAAAATTGACTTCTGTTGCATCACTACCCTAGGTGTTTCTCCCTATTAAAAGTGCCTGATACCTCAAAAAGAATTATTTTCTGGATAAAGGTTAGGTGCTACTATAGTCCATGATGAGAACCACCAAATTTCTACTTGGGTGTAAGTAAAGGAAACAACTATTCTACCTTCAAAAATCATCAGCATGCAGAGTGATCTGAATACATAGTTTACAAATATGTCTGTCCTATGTGGCTCTTTATGCATCAGGGAAAAATATCTCATTGAGATGATTTAAATCAGAGAGAACAAAGGCCTAAAAAATATGGTCTAATGTAAATGAGAAGGGTTCCGTGGCCACATAATCTTGAAAAAAACGATATCAACGCATTTCCCACCTTGGAAATACATAATAAACATTAACAGAATACATTTTTTAAATACCTGACTAAAAAAAAAAAAACTCTACTATGATTTTATTTAGTATTTCCCAAATGTGCTCCAATCACAGAACTCTTCTTTTAAACGACATAGGACATAGTTACCTGGCAAAACTAGTACCTCTATAGAACACCACTTAGGAAATATTGGCTCAAAGTAAAAGCTAGGAAAAGGCTTATAAAATAAATCAAGTCAAACCTATTCATCTTATTGATAAGTAAACTTATAATGTGTTGAAAATCCAAGAAACATCAAATACTTTAATTTCCTCATCAACTTCATTCTAAATTTCTCTATGCCAATTCATCTTCCTTTAATGCATACCTGAGTTACTTTTTATTACCCAGAGCCCATCATTTTAAGTCATGGTCAAATATCTTAAAAATACCTCATTGATAAAGGCTAAAATACACTTTCCTTAGAATGGCCTTCTAGGATCTTTGTAAACAAAACACGTAATTTCGTTGTCATCTATCACTATTCCTTGTAAATATGCCCAATGTGTGCTAAGCAAAGGGTAGTGCTTCTTCCCAATGGTATTCAGTGCTCTTCCACCTCTGGGGATTCTGCTTATCTCTGCTTACCCAATACTAGCCATTCTCTGAGGATCATCAATCATACTTTCTCCATAATGACTTCTAAAACTCCTTTGTTTGAATTCTATATTTTGTCATATTTCCAAATTGCAACTTACCTATACTTTAACGTATTAGACTTTATAGTGCATCCAAGGACCTGAGACAGGGAAGTTCCTCAAGGGTAGAGTCGATATTTTATTCATTCCAGGATCCAGCTGCACGAAGCAGGTTCATAATAAATGTTTATAGAGCTGTGTGACTTGGTCCACAGTCATACACATACATAGTGAAGGAGAGAGGACCAAACCCTAAGACCTTCTAAGATTGGTGTTGTTGTTAATAAAACAGTAGAAGAAATGAGAATATGTGTTTTGGACCAACACTTGGCTTTCAGGTTTTCATAGGAACAATAAGCTACTATGTGCTATGCACTTATCTATTGCATTGAAATGACATTTCAAGGATAAAAAAATGATGATATGTGAAATTACTATGTAACCAAAAAGTATTATTTTTGGAATCATCTGATAAAGTGAAAGAACAGTGGAAATTATTGTTTCTATAAAGTAATATTTTTCTTTAAGTAATATTAGAATGATACAGCATAAGGCTTTGAGATAGATTGGGTTTTCCTTGAAGGAGATATTGAAACCCAATCTAATTCTATAACGACTGTTAACTCTGTAAGTCTCTGTTTTTTTCTTCTGTAAAATGTCAAATGACATTTATTGAACACTGAGCCATAACCATGTGTTAGTATTGTGCAGTTAACTGATGCTTAGCATATATAATCTAATAATTTCCACAATAAGCACATGAGGTAGATATTATTCCCATCTTACATGTGAGGAAACTGAGACTCAGAAATCTCAAATTAATTGACTAAAAGAAGAGGGGTGGAAGGGAAAGGGAGGGGGAGGGGATTAGCAAGGATGGTGGAATGTGATAGACATCATTATCCAAAGTACATATATGAAGACATGAATTGGGTGTCAACATACTTTATATACAAACAGAGATATGAAAAAATTGTGATATATATGTGTAATAAGAATTTTAATGCAAAAAACCCCAAAGTACATGTAAAGACATGAATTGGCATGAATATACTTTATATACAAAGATATGAACAATTGTGCTCTGTATGTGTAATAAGAATTGTAATGCATTCCACTGTCATGTATTTAAAAAAATAAACTCAATTACAAAAAAAGATACAGAGTTAGTTACTATGAGGTAGAGGCAGTGTTCAAACACACTTTGTCATAGGTAAAGTAAATTATTTTTCCGTCTTCCTTACCCCAGAAGTAATGGTGAGAATTAAATAAAATGATGAATGTGAAATCACCTGATACAGTGCATATTACACTAGATTTTCCCCACAAATTTCTCTTTTTTATTTCCTTCTCTGCTCATGGATTAAAGAGAATTGCACCAAATAGAGAGTGAGAAGACCTAGATTTCAGGAAGGATTTTAGTACCAAGAGGGGTTCTTTCATATGGCTATGAAAGAGCTTTAACAGTTCAAATGCCCTCATAAATATAAAATTCGTTTCTCATTAAATGGAAAATCACTGTAGTATGTACTTGCTTGCTTGGCATTCTCAGACGAGGGTTCTAAAGCAATAAGTACCATTTTCTGTTTAGGACTCAACTCCACATGCATCTATTTAAATGTATCTCTAAGAAAACAAAATAAAATTAGAAAATATATTGTCTTGACTTTTTTCCTTGCCAACACAGGTAAATAGCCTAAAGACTGAATTAAGTCTAGTCATGTGATCTCTAATTGCCTCCCAGAGAGTTGTATCTGAGTATTAATGATATTATTAAGTTGGATGTCACAAGACGCTATCCTGTCTTTAATTCTCTGTCAATGACTTCTAGAAATTTTCTGTAATCTGAACTTGAGTTATCTGATCTTTGAATTCACATTTAGAAATTCAAAGAAATGTACACAAATTGAAAGATTATTTGCTGTATTTTCTGGATAGTTATAGATCTTAGTAGCATCTTTTCTCTATTCTTCAAAACACACAAGCATATGCACACACACACACACAGCATGTGTGATCAAAGAAATGCCAAAAATATGCAGATGTAATGTAAAAAGCTCAACCAATCATCTCAATGTTTAAAAAATATCCAGATGTTTGATTTAATGTAGAGAAACCATCTGGCAATCAGCTTTGTTTTCTGCTTTCCATCCAGCTGTTGAGAACTGTGGAAGGACAGCCTAGTTCTATGCTTAAAGATAAGCAAAGAAAATGATGTCATATATGTATTGCTAGTCCTTGAGAAAATGCTTCCAAT
Organism: Callospermophilus lateralis; assembly: GCF_048772815.1. Classification (NCBI taxonomy): domain Eukaryota; kingdom Metazoa; phylum Chordata; class Mammalia; order Rodentia; family Sciuridae; genus Callospermophilus; species Callospermophilus lateralis. The sequence goes on from NC_135310.1 coordinate 66,060,491, forward strand.
TCAAGAGGACCTAGGCACCATTAATGTTTTTGAAAGAGAGAAACTGAAATTTAATAAGGCAATTATTTTTTCTATTTTGAAACTTCCTATATTAAAATACCTGTCATGGATGACTCTTTATTTATTTATTGTAAGAATTTTATTTTTTAAAAATAATACTAAAATTTGAAGTAAAAAACTGACTTCTGTCAGCAAAATTTCCATATTAATACTTAGAATCAAATGTATAAGAAGAGCTGCCATAAAATTATTTTATTTCAACAGCTGATTATCAAAGTACACTACCAGAAGACAAGTAAAAATTTGCAGGATAAGAACACTGCATTATACCAAGAACAACTCAGAACAAAAGATGTTGAACAAATGCTATGTTCCTCTTCCAACATCAGCAAACTTAAATGTGATGACACACCCAGATCAAGGTCTAGAAGAATAGGTAGTACAACTATCTTCAGGATTTAAATTTGTTTGGATTCTACACTGTAAAAATTTAAATAGTTCTAGGCTTAATAACAGATTTTCCCAAAATCCACATCTAAAACAATGAATAATTTTTTTCTTTCCACATAGTTTATTATTCACATATCACATTATTAATTTTTTAATATTATTTTCCTTAACGATAACTATATATTAAAAGGAAATACTAGGCAACATGATAAATGGTTCTTGTTCCTTAATTTCAATGCGGCAGATGTATTTTACATATTTAGAAGTCATAAGATACATAAAAATGTCCTATAACAAAGCAGTGAACAGAGTAAAAATGAATAGATACAGCAAATACAGTGCTAATAATAAAGTAACCACAAAATCATAGTACACATACTCTAAAAAATTATTAAAGGATGCAGTGCAATGCTAATAATAAAGTAACCACAAAATCGTAGTACAAATACTCTTAAAAATTATTAAAGGATGCAATGAGATAAAGCAGGGGGAAATTGTGAACACAAAAAAATAAGATGCTCTGGAAAAAGCAAGGATAAGAAAATGGGCATGAAAATTTATAGACAGTTTGAGGGTAGGTTTTCAAAGTGGCATGTGACAGAGCCAAGCACAAATCCTCTTACTTATTAACGGGATTTGTCCCTGTACCTGTCACACATTGCTTTGAAAATATCTGCCTCTGTGAAAGGTATACTGCTTCTCTCCGTCAGTTTTACTCTTAAGAGACTAATGTATAATCTCTTTAGGTTTCATCTTTTGTATTTCTGTGCATATGACAAATTGTTTTGAACACTCTTCATCCATACACATAAGAAGGTAAGCACTAAGGGCTTATCACTACAGGTTTAAAAATCCCTGAGATACTATTTTGCTTATTGGAAATAATTGTTTTATTAAAATAATCACTAGGCCATTGAAAATGTCCCAACTTATACATTCGTACCTTGATGCCATGAGGCAACTGCTCTCAACCTTCACAGACCTGGTGCCTCCTTTTTACAACAAATATTTTGTAACTCATTTATTATACTGAAATGAAATTCATAAATATTATAAACACTTTAAGACCATCACTTGAGAAACCAATACAATGTCCCAGCTATGAAATAAAAAGAAAGTGTTCCATAATAAAATGACACATATTTTGAAATGTAAATACTCAAGCACGGCTACATAATAAAGACATGAAGAAGTCAAGTACTGATATGTGTGCAGTGAATCACTTGTAATTTGTAAATGTGTCAGCTACCAATAAAAACTAAAGCAAGATTATTGTATTCATGTAGCACAAACCACCAAGAGTTGCCATCAAAGGCCAACACTTGGTAAAATTCAAAATACAACCTTTTCTTAACTTATATGATAGTTTAATTTCTGGAAATTTAGCATACATTAAAGAATGTAACCAAAACTTATAGTTACATATAAATGGAAATTGTAGATAACAATAAAGTTTTTCAACTAAAGAAATGTCTGATGGGATATTCAAAAGTCCTGCAAGCATGGGAAAACTTATATTTCAACTTTCCTGCAGTCTGCAAATGGCTAGCTTCCCTTGGCTCCTACCAAAAGTTTGTGGTAGCTCTGGATCTATTCCAGTTCTTCCCAAACCTAACACATACAAATTTCCTAAACTCCCTCTACAGTGTGATACTGATTCTCCCATGGAAATCACTGCTATAGGATTACAGGAGTGATACTGGCAATAAGGATGCCTGAATATTTTTTATTTTACTTTGCTTTGTTTTTACTAATGTCAGATGAGGCTTGACTTTTTAAAAGTCCACAATGCAATTAACATTGGCTTTAAACATCCTGTGGCAGGAGCACTCAACAATCTTCTCATCATAACTTTTACTTAAAAGTAAATGGGCTTGGGCTGGGGTTATGATTCAGTGGCAGAGTGCTTGCCTAGCATGTGTGAAGCAGTGGGTTTGATTCTGAGCACCACATAAAAATAAATAAAATAAAGGTACTGTGTCTATCTACAATTAAAAAAAAATAAATAAATGGTCTTAACATATGATTGGAGACATCTGAGTGAAACTGAACGAAACATTGTGCACACTAATGTTGACTACTTAAATTAAAAATAGTAAGAATAGACTTTTACCTAGGAATTACATTTCACATGCATAAGCAATTAATCCAGACACAAAATATGTAATTTGTGAAGCAGAGGGGGACATCAGATGCAGAAGGAATGAGGGATAGAAAAAGAAATAATGGTGCAAGCTGTTGTTTCAATGGTGGTGTGGGGGGGTGGGCTTTGCTACATGACATGATATAGTCCTAGATTTATTATTCCATTTATCCATCCATCCTTAAAACAAACCAACCATAGACATTTACCTTAGAAATATAAAGTTGCTTATTTCTGTGCAGCACAGTTTTACAGAACCATAGATTGATGGTTTTTCAAGGTATCAGTCACACTTCCATAGCATTGGCTGATATAAATATAAAAGCTTCATTTTAAAGGATAAATAAAGCCACACTATTATCTAAACAGGGTAAAATTTAACATCCTTGTGGTTTGTGGAAATTTTTGATGTGCCTGCTGGCTTTTCAATAAAAATCAATTATGCCTTAAATGCGAGCGGTAGTCAACATACTACAGACTATAAATTCAATTTCATACTCAGAAATATGGATTAGCTGAACTTGATGCCCTTCCATTGATTTCAGAAAGCAAAAGCTGATAAGGTAAATAATAGTAAGAGGCTCTCTGACACTCCACATCAAGTTCCGGATTTCCATATTATTTTTGTAAGAACTTTGCAGTCACCACAATATCCTCCTTGTGAAATATGTATGATGAATAGATATTATATGGATTGCTGATTCATCTCTCCATACAGAATGGATATTTGGCTTTCATAAGTCAAGGAAGGAACTGCAAGGGAAAAAGAATATGCTTATTTCCCTAGGCTCAATGCAAGTTATATGTCAAACGATTGTGAATAAATCTGGTGGGTAATTAGAACACACGATTAAGCACTGAGATTCTACCTATAAATAAAAATTGTATAAACCAGGAGAACACAGAACTCCTCATTTTTTCAATGTTTATATGTGTATATGTTTGTATTTTTAAACACACACACAGATTGAATAAAAGAAAAGCTTTTTAAAAAACTGAAAAAGAAAAAAACTACTCATTTGTTCATACAAAAGAGCGCCTTTAAATTGGTAAGATCTCATGGAGAGGAATATCTTGGAAGGAGAGGAAATAAATTGGCATTATGAAATCTAAGGAATAATGATTATGAGGAAGAAATTTAGAATAGTTTTCAGCATAATGAAAAATCCCATCACATCTGCAACAATTTCTTTCTTCCCTCCTTTAATGTGAACATTTAGGTTTTATAGAACTGTTCAAGTCCACACTTGGAGCATTTTATTGCTTAGCCATTCTTTTTTTTATTTTATTTTTTCAGTAAGCCTGATGCAATCAGCTTAAATCCCAAAGAGTTCTATGGAAGATTTCATACAAAGTCCAGGTCTCACCTTTCATCAGAGGAGCTCCTGCCTTCCTAACACATGGGCGTTGCTTTGTTATATATCCATATCCTAATGGAGCAAAACTTTGGCTCTTACTTGGTCAAAGGTGTACATTCTTACAGGGAAAAAAAAAATATCTTGCAACCTTTCTAGAAGCCAGGATTTTGAGACCACAGACAAAGATTTTGGTAAAAATCTATGGCCTATTATCTCTGCTACAACAACAACAACAAAATGAGTTATACTTAAATTCCTCTAGAAAGTGTTAATTCATTTAAAGGCATTTATATGTCATTTATTTTACTGAAATATATGTATTTTTATTAAAGGATGCTAAACATAAATCAATCGGTATACACTACTATAAAATATTGAAGTGGACAGGTTCTAAAGAAAAAAATTTCCAATAGTAAAAAAAAAAAAAATTCATATATTCAGCCATATAGTATCTGTTACTCTTATCAATTTCTAGAGAAATTGTATAGAAAATGTTAATGGAGTTCTTTTAAGTTCTTCTCATAAATAAATTGTTTATACAAGAAAATCATAAAACTACAAAAAGCATGGTACAGTCTTATTTCTGACTTTTTAGGCATTTACTTGTCTGAGAAAAGTTAACAAGGATTTTTCCCTGCAACTCTTAGAAATCTACGTGCATGTATGTTCATTTGTGAATACATTTTCTTTTCATAACGGGGAATATAGGGGGAAGCACATATTCTACCAATAACTTTTCAAACTTCTTTAGTAAAAAATATCTCTAGGAATTTAATTTTTCTTATATCAATATATAATCATTCATCTGTAAAACATGAAGTTTCTGATGAATATTTACTATGTGAATGATAAAATTGTAAGTTTCAGTGTTTGAAATGAACACTATGTTGGAAACATATCTAATACAAAAATGCCACAACCAACAATTTTCATCATACGTTGTAACGTGACTATAGCATATGAGGAAAAAGGCATCACATTGTTTATAAAAAAAACAATTCTTGTAGATACACTTGGAAAACTGCAAACATTCATAAACAGTTACTCTTTGGGGATAGAGAAAAACTGCCATTAAACAGGTGTTAGAATTTAAATGACATCTCATTAGTGACTCCTTTTTGCAGCTCAGAGACAAATAAAACCTTCATTTAAAAGCATTAGTGCTATTCCTGAGGGTTTCTTGTATCATAATGTTTTGTTTTATGAAGATATTTAGTTTCTTCCAGCATTCTTGCTTATTTATACAAAATAAACCAATTGCGTTTCCAAGTTTAGCTGAGCATGAAGTCAGGGGGTGAATAAGGCCTTTCCAAACACTGTAAATACCCTCCCTCCACTTCAGCAAGTCTGGGAGGCTAGATCACAGTGTAATAGACAAAGGTGTATTTGAGTTTCCCTTCCATGCAAAGGTTTAGTCCTTGTATCTGTTGCCCTCAACTAAACAATAGTCATGTAAAAACAGATTTTTTTGTTACATCAAAACCACTAACTACTTTTCCAATTGCTCTCAAGGTAAAATGTGAGACTGTCTTTATACTTCAAAAGTTATAGTAGAGTGCACATCTATTGAAGACTTACTTGCTAATCCGAAGTTTATTTCAGTGTCATTTTATACAACCCTCATAGAGACAGTTTCAGGTCCAAAAATATGCACTCAAAAGAATATAAACTCACATAGAATGCAAATCTCAATCAAAAATCCAGAATGATAAAAATCATTCATTTCATAGTTTTGAGAAGGTACACAGAGTAAAATGTAATTAAATTGGCTGGGATCCTTATGATTGTATTCATTATTATTCTATGTTGTATTTGGGGGAGCATCTGTCAAAAACAGAGAGGAAACACCACAAAGCTCAAGTAGTTTATATATATATATATATATATATATATACATATATATATATATAAACTTATATATATATAATTTATATATATATATAAATTGGTAAGATCTCATGCAGGGTAATATCTTGGAAGGGGCCACTTAGGATTCTTCCCCTGTGCTAAGACATTCAAGCACTCAAAGGCTACTGCAGCTATGATACAAAGAGGACCAGCTACTATTTTTCCTGGTAGCAAAATGAACTACTGGGAGATGGCGGAAACTATAGGCAGATAGGTCATGTTTGGAACAAGCAGGTGACTGAGGATGTGCCTTTGGGAATTATATCTTGTTTCTGGCCCTTTCTCCACACCTCTGCTTCCTGTTTGCCAGCAGCTGAGCAGCCTCTTCTGCCACATGCTCCTACCATCATGGTATTCTGCCTCATCTCAGGCCCAAGTCAATGGAGCTAGTTGATCATGGACTCAAATCTCTGGAACCATAAGTCAAAATAAATCTTTCACCCTTCATGTGGTTTGTGTCAGTTATTTGGTTACAGTAATGAAAAGCTGACTAACACAAGAGTAAGGATGACTCTGAAGATTGTTCAGTGGGTAGCTCCAAGTAGAAGGTGCTGGTCTGGGGGAGATGGTGGAGGTGTTCGAGACACACAGATTATGCAGTATTTGCAAAGACTTTTTATAGTTAGTGTAAATGACAATGCTGATAAATTTCCAACTAAAAAATTAAGTTTTCTGTGGCTTTGTATTCCTGGTTAATCGATTATATAATAATTATAATCTCATGGCTTAATGGGAACAATTGAGAAAAAAAGTTAGTGACTTATGACTTAGGTAAAATTTGAATTTTATGTGACCATTACTAATCTAATACTCAATGACAAAAGTGGAGCTGGAGACACAGAAATCTCTGCAATAGATTTACATGTATTTATCTGCATAGAAATGACACTACAGGAGGCACTGTTATTAAAAGGGAGATAGAACTGAGATGGAAAAAAGGTAGAATGTTGGGGACATCCATGAGCTAAGGAAGAAAACTTGTATTTTATTAATAATGCACTGTGATGTGTTTTGTTGTTTATATATTTAGTGAATAAAAATAAGAAATGATGAAATTACTTACATAACATTGCTTATTAAAATAATTGCTAAATACATTCCATTTTATTTTGACAAGGTTATAACAAAGGGATCATTTCAAATTATGGTCCCATTCTCACTCAGTCACATGGCTTCAGCACAATGCAGAGTCTAGAGTAAAAGGGAAGAGCACCAAAAGGCAGTTTAAACACACTAAGTGACATTTATTCAAAAAGAACAAGTTGCAGGCTGCAAGAAAGAAAAAAGATGTTTCAGCTGAAATCAGCTTATATTACAAAATACATGACCCTGTGACCTAAACATTGGAACACTATTCTAGTTTAACTCTAGAACAGCAGAATATAAATATGTGTATGTGTGACATTTAAAAAATAGTCCCCTTCAAATATAATGAATAGGTATGCTTTCTTGTTCGTTGGCTTTATTCTAGTCCTCATCCAGGAAATGAATTAAAAATTTATGAGAAGGATGAAATCAAAGAAGAGGGAAAAAAGGTACATAATAAAATGCTTTGGACACCTATAAACACCAAGTAATTTGGTCTTTTTACTGTGGTTAAAGCTGAAAACAATAACTCATCTTAGCTCTCTTGGGCCTTCTCTTCTGTGTATCCCACCTCCTTCCCACTTCCATCTACCTCAGGTGTCCTTGACCTTTAGCATACCCATCTTCCCTCAACACCAATTCACAGGTAAACTAATCTACATTATTTGCATTTTTATGCAAATTAAACTCAACACACAACTACTAAATCTCATTTGCTCTCCTGTACAGATTAAATGAGATGATAATAATTACTGTCATATATGGACATCATCCAGTTTACCATGCCTTTCAGATGTATTATCTTACTAGATATCTAAAGTCTAAATTAGAAAGAGAATAATTCTCTCTATCCATTCTCTCTGTTCATTTCTAATTTTTTTAAAGGTTTGTTTATGTCTAACAATTAAAAATTTTTACACATATCCTGGTCGGAGGCACATGCCTATAATCCCAACTACTGGCGAAGCTGAGGCCAGAGTCTTAGCAAGAGCCTTTCTCAAAATACAAACAAATAAACAAACAACAACAACAATATATGGTTGGGGATATAAAAAAGGGTCAGTGGTAGAGCAGCCTCAGTTTCAATCCTGGTTCAAAAAAAAAAACAAATTTACTCACTTTACAAAAGAATTTGATGGATTATAAACATATGGAGATGTTTGAATATTAAGTGGAATAACAAACTCCTAAAATCTCTCGAATAGCCCAGAAAACTGCCTATTCTGGCCAAGATGTTTGTCATCAGTTATTGGCTTGAGAGGTCCTGGGCTCCATTGGCATGGAGAGGACCTACATCTAAAGGTCTGTAGAGGTTGCCAAGGCAGACCTTTCTCTATTTGGATAGAGAAAAGGTGGCTCCCCACAAAATTAAGTATCTTATGACAAGTCCTAACTGGAATTATTCTAGCTATCCTAACCTTCCTCTTCCTTAAATTTAACCTGATCTTGCCTGTTTAAAGGGGAAATTTTCATACTTTTTCTTACTTCATCCTCCATCTTGCTACCCCTTACCCCTATTGACATCTTTAATTAGCTGACCCAGTTACATTAAATGGAAGTGATGGTAAATGTAATAACTTGCCTGGCTCTAGAGTAAAAGGGCTCTGTGCACACACAAGGCTTCTCTACCATGAGCCGAGACCTTGTGATCCAGACTCAGGGCACTGGAACTCAGATGCAGGGCACAAGAACTAGTGTTAGTTGGACAGGTGTTAAGGCCCCTTCACTCTCCTTAAATTTGACAGGCAGCAGTGAGTTGTCATTCTGTCAATTCTGCTCTGACCTTGTATTTTTCCATGCTCAAATCTCCACGTTAGGCTCCTGTTCCAAGACCTAGGTCTGTTGGCACTAGCCCCTGCACTGATAATGTTTTTGACACTGGTGGGAAAGTGAGCTGCAATCTGTGGCCTCACAGCCATGAAAACTCATTCCCAAACTGTGGGCAGGACACTTGCTGCCTTTATCCTTACTTCTGGTCCACTCATCCTCACTCACAGGGACAAATGAGAAAATCACAGGTCAAGAGTATATGTAACCTGTTTAGGATTGTTCAGCTAACAAGTGTCAGAGACCAGATTTTAATGAAGATCTGATTAACTGTAAATCCATGTTCCTTTTACCATTCTCCCGAACTCACATAAAATCTGCTTTTCATAACAAATTGCAAGAGTCAGCATCATAACCCTCAAGTAAAGACAAAATAAGCATAAAAGAGAAGTTAATAAATGTAATAAGGTTGCTGAATAGATACAGATAAATTTAGGAACCCAAACTAGGCATTTATTTTTTCTTTCCCCTCCATACAGCTCTTTCTGAAACACTGAAGTGCTACTTTAGAGTATTTAGAGAGCTTTTTTTCCCACCACATTTGAAGGGAAAATGTGCACATTCATGAATAGAGCTCATTTCCACCATTATATAATTTTTGTATTTAAAATTTTTGTGATTTTTTTTTACATATGATCAAATGTATTTTTAAAACACACAGTAATATGTACATCAGTCTCATTAGGGGCTTTCATATATCTAAATTTTGCCATAGGAAATCATACCTTTAATTTTTCTCTTGAGTTTTTCTTTTCCTCTAGGGGAAAAAAGACCCACAATAATTACCAGCACATTAAAAATTCTACACACTCTTAAGTGTAACTAGTTCACTCCTTAATTAAAGCATTGCCTTGTATGTTTGCTAGATTAGATTCCCACCTGAAATAAAAATTGGCAGAGAGAGTGCATTCTCTGTTAAAGAATTTGGTTCAGAACAGTGCATTTTAGTCTGGGTCAAACTTTTTAATAATTATGTCAAAGGGAACAGAACTTTTTGTCTTTTATAAATGAAATTTAAATTCTCATTTCATTGATCTTAAATAGGTATGTCTAAAATATTGTGTAATTATGTGTTGTAACTATAACTAAAACTATAGATAAAAAGTAGGAAAAAGAAGAAATCACTAAATTAAAAAAGTATATTTGATTTACCTGAAACTAATTAATAGTTTAATATATCTATGAAGACACATTTAATCACATAAGTACGGAATTATAAATGTATTGTAATAAATAGTCATAATTCTTACTTTTAATTTTATATAGTTACTTTTCTGATGATTCATATTACATAATCATTCACAATCATTTAGAAATATTATGAGAAATTTACCCAGAACAGAACAATAACATCAGCTTTCTGAGTTGCTAAAATGCTGCCTCAACTTTATTTAAATCATAAATGCATTCCTTAAGAATGTTTGTATTCTATGTCTTTGTCATGTACTCTAGGCCACCAAAGTTCTTAAATATGAGACTGGTATGAATATCACTTGGTATTATACCACAATTCAAGTAACGATCTATTCCAAGCAGGCTTTCTGCTTTTCTCCCCCTTTCTTTCTTCCTTTTTTTTCAAGGGTGGGGGGACTGTTTTATATCGACAACCATCTGTGAGCCTGTCTTTCAGGCCATCAAACTCTCCCATCCATTACGGAGCCTTCCTCACCTCCGCTGCATGACAGCACAATAAAGATGACATACTAATTCAATGACTTGTAATTTCAGCTAAACAAAGACAAGTGCTGCAGCTTCTTCTTTTGTGTTAACAGTGCCATATCGGTGAAGCCAGCTATGCAAACATAGCACTGGGAGGGTTTTATGACAGCAGTTGAATGGGGAGACTAGCTTGGTGTTGCTTTTTATGGTTTTTGGCTCCATAATTTTTGGCTCTGTGCTGCTGGCCATGGCTATTGTGTCTGGATTCTGTGTCAGCAGCAGCTAATTGTTCCAATAATGTTTATCATAGGGATCCACCAGGGAGCTGTATATGTGGAGATAAGCTACAGGGCAATGATACACACTATCTTACTGATCTCTATACACAGTGCTTTTGCCTCATGCCAAAAAGCTTTTTAGGTTCCCAGTCTTAAAAAAAAAAAAAAATATAACAGCTTAATCATCATGCCAACAATAGTGTCTAAGGGGATGTAATCAGGTTCCTCTGATAATCTTAGCAACACATGAAAGTCATGCGCAAAAGCAGTAATTGAAGCAGTTGGTTCATTCTACCACCTGCTGTTGAAGTCACAGGTTAATCTAAATGAGGTCCCCTTCCAATGAAGCAGTTTGCAAGGCACTTTTTATATCATAAATGTGCATTGCAGAAGCTTTACAAAATAATAAAGTAACAGTTCATTAAATGAACTGTATGAAGTATCCTAGGCTGGTCCAGCTTCTCCCGCTGCTGCTAGATGGCACATCCAAGTGTAAATTCTGTCCTCATGTCTATACCCCAATGCACACTTCAGTTTGCATATGGTTGCAGACAATGGGAGTTCCTGAGACAGATGCCCAAATGTAACTAAACGTCAGGCAATCACGGGAATCAGCTGCAGGAAAGTGAAACATTTTTCTTTGTCTGCTTTTGATGCTATTTCCCCCAAGATTACTAAATAGAATGTTGACAATGTAAAAATAGCCTTAGAATCAACAATTAAGCAGCTTGCCATAGTCTGCATTAGCCCATGTGCAAGGGAAGAATTTTCTAATTAAACTTTTAACCTGATTTCCATTTAAATTTTCCTTAAATGCTTTTCATAAGATATTCATTTGACCAAGAAAAAAAATCTAAAATTATATAATATGTTGTTCTTAGGAAATTTCTTAACAAAATTGATTAAAAAATTATAAGAAGTGTCACAATAAGACCCTAGTGGAAACATTAAATTATAGGACAAATGGCATCTTCAGAATAAAACTTGTGCTTTATTTTATTTTATGAATTAATAATAACTGCCATACATTGAGGATATATTTGGCATCAGATGCTAAACTAGGAAACATTATCTTATTTAAGTCTCATAGCCATCCTCAGAAACTAGTATGGTGTCTGAAAAAGCTGAGGAAACAAGTCTCAGAGAGGGTGCATAATAATCCAAGTTTCTGGGTCAAGAACTAGTAACACTAAAAGGGAAAATCAAATCACCCTGAGTTCAAACAAACACTTTTTCCACCATGATAAACTGATAAAATTCATTTAGTGTGAAAGAAGGCTAGGAAAACATTTGTAAAGTTGAGTAAACCCCAATTCTAAATTGTTTACACACAGTAAGGCCATAATAGAAGCCAAATTTATGGATATAAACTGACATATTCCTAAATTTAGTAGCATGTGGGTGGATAGTGACGGAATAGATATGTTGTAGGACCAGGAACACTTTTTGGTATAGAACTATATTACTTTAACCTAAATCAGTGGCACAGGGTAATAATAAGTAGGCAAAAGAGCAACTGCATTAAAGCAACTGCTAAAAAATATTTGCCAAATATTTAAAGGTGCTGATAAATAAATGCCATCTATTTTTAATTAATGAATGAATTAAATAAGTAATATTATTAAATGCAACCATATAAAATATTATATTTAAAGTACTAGCTATGTGCCAGACACCATATTAACACTTCATGTGGGTTTTACCTTGCATCTTCACAGTGATCTGCTGATTTGGGGATTATTATCCCCACTTTACAGGTTAGAAAACCAAGGATCCAAAACATTAGATGTAGGAAACATTTTTGATGTAGGAAAGATGAGTCAGGATTCGAGCCTAAAACAATCTGACTTGCTTGAATGAATCAATAAACAAATTTAGAAAACTAAAATTCTCTTTGCTTCTCAATAATTCTTTACATTGCCACCAAGAATAGCAGCATTGGGTCTATAGACATTATCAAAAGAATTGCATTAAACATCATAGTAATGTTTTGGTTCAACAAGAATTCTTAAGAAACAGAATGTAGTATTAAGGAAGGCTGAAGAATATTCCTTGAATATTGTAGACATCTTTGAAAACAAACAGTATTTACATTTGTCTTGGAAATTTCACAAGGAATCCAGAAGAACAGAATAGGTGATCTTTAAAGATACATCTAGCATGATTGTTCTGTGGCAATTGAATGCAAATTGTAAACATTCTTTTTGTGACAGAGAATATATGTTAAAGTCTACTGCACTGAAATGCATTGTATCTAGCTTTCATTATGACACTAAAGTCTATCTTGTGCAACTTCCTGACATAAAAAGTGCATTTGTAAGTTTTGAGCACAAATTTCCTATTAATTCAGGTCAGATGAAAGTTCATGATAGCATTCTGTGTGGAGACAAACAAAAAAGCCCAAAAGTAAAAGGATATGTTCTCCTAAATATCTTCTTTCAGAGTTTTACTTTTGTTTTATTATCTATGATATAATATTTATAACATTTAATTTATTTCAATTAACCAGGTATTAAAGTAATTATACAGTTATTTCCAATCTATTTACATATCATTAAATTTGCTGGAATTGTTTAAATTGCCAAATGTACAGAGAAGTTTAGACATTTATAATTAATTCCTATGTAAAAACATTCTCTGTAGTTTTCTGTCACACATTATTTGATCAGTTCTACTATAATTTGTCAATGGAAAAATATGTTTGACAGAATTTATAAAATAATTGTTTGCCATTTTCAACTCTTGTCTATTTACAATAAAACACATTACCCTTTTAAAAATGCCACCAGACTCAAGGCTTCCAATTTCCAGTCCAACACATTAGGAGCCTATACTAAGTAACAACTCTAGAGTAACAAGTAGAAGCCTGACAAAACAAAAAAAATCAAAAACTTTTCTTAGATCTGTTAAAAAGTAAGGACACAAGTCAAACCTATGTCCCCAAATTTGAAGAGAAAAACAGGCAAAAACGAGAATCACAACTTATCCATAAAACACCCAACAAGCAGAAATCTGTGTGAGAGCTATTATTTGAGTAGAAAAACAAAATTATAACCAGTGGACATCTGGAACGCAATGCAGTCTTAGGGTGGGATGGGAAGCACCTTTTTTTTGTTGTTGTTGTTGTTGTTAGTTTTACTTTCAGAAATTCTATCAGTGTTTAGAGTTAATACTGAAGAAAAATCCCCTTGGGCTTCTGCCAGGATAAGGAGAAATCATTTTGAAATATGCTAGAGTATTTGTAAACATGGTCTTAAATGAGGAAAATTATCAGAGAAAAAAAGGGACATAGCATAATTTTAAAGGGGCAAATAGTCATAACAGTAACATAACAAAATAACAACCTTTAATGTGTATGTGTTTAACAACTGAGTATCAAAATATAGGAGAAATTTAAGGAGAAACAGATGAACCCATTGTTACAATTGGAGGTTTTAACATCCTTTTATCAGAAATGAATAAATCTAACAGGGTAAAAATCTGTAAGGATATAAATTCAACACCTCACCAAAGAGGGCAAGTGAACGTATTAAAAAGTCATCGGCATTTGTTACTAAGGAATTGAAAACTGAAACAATGATATACCACTACATACCTATAGAATAGCCAAAATCTAAAAGACTGACAGCAAATGCTGGCAGGTATAGAGAAACTCTATATAGGAACTCTCATACAGTGCTAGCAGAAATGAAAAATGGTACAGTACCTTGGGAAACATTTGACAGTTTCTAACAAAATTAAGCCTCTGCTCATCATATGATCTAACTATCACTCTTATTGATATTTACCTCCCCTCAAATTGAAAACGTATCCACACAAAAACCTGCAGATGAATGTTCATAGCATCTTTGAATATAATCACAACCTTAGAAATAACTAAGATGTTCTTAGGTGAGTGGAGGGGTAAATAAACTTTGGTATATCCAGCCAATGAAATGTTATTTAGCATTAAAAAGAAAGAGCTATCAAGGCATAAAAATATAAGAAGGAAATTTAGATGCTTCCTACTAAGTGAAAACAAATCTTATAAGGTTACATATCATATCATTCCAATCATATGACATTTTGGAAAAAGCGCAACTATTGAGACAATAAAAAAATTAGTAGAGTTTCTAGGGGATAAGAGGGAGCAAGAGATTAATAGACAGAGAATAGAGGATTTGGGGGCGCAGTGAAACTATTCTGTGTAATACTACAAGGGTGAACATATCTCATGTCATTTTACATTTGTCAAAATCCATGAAATGAACTACACCAAGAGTGAGCCTTAATGTAAATTATGGACTTAACTAAAACTGCCCCCCCCAAATAAAATATATTAATTATTAAAAATAAAGTTAAGAGGGTTTGAAAAAATAAATAGAAAATTTCTCTAACTGAGCTATCAAGCAGCCTAGTTAGAATGTGAATCTGATCGTATCATCCACTGTTGGAAACTTCTCAAGGATGCCCTTCTGCTCACCTGAACAAGTAGGGTACATTTGCCTTCAGTAGGACCAGAGATGGTTTTAAGTGAAACATGGATAAATATCTTCTAAAATTTTAACTGTACAGCATTTATTGTGAATTGTATTAGAAAATAAAGCTAAAATAAGGAAAAAGGTTGATTTTGAATGACCATTTGTTGATTCCAAAAATTGGGTTATCTTAATGCAATGGTATCCTGTACATTGCTGGCAGCCTTTTAGTAGGTCAATTATTTATAATATATTCTTTTTCTTCTATTTATATCCAATATAAAATTAGGAATTTTTTTTTTACTAAAAAAAAGGAGAGAGAGAGAGAGAGAGAGAGAGAGAGAGAATTTTAACCCCCTGAATGTTAAGGGAGCTAATAATTTTAATGATCTAACATGTAACCTTAATTTCAAAAAACAACATGTTTCACAGTACTTAAAATAATTAAAATGATTTATATAATCACAAAAAAGCATACCAGCAAAGTAAAATATATTAGAATAACAGAAAATAAAACTCTTATACATAGTGAAATCAACTTAAAATTTTGACTTTTCACCATCCTTTAAGAAGGATGCTCTGTCTTCAAAGAAACTATATCTAAGGTAATATTTAGTACTATATTTTATCTTTTGTAGTTTTATTGTACTTTGAATTTATTGGCCTTTCTATTAGATTCCCTGTAATACCATACATTGCTATAAGGTTGTAGCAGGGTTTTGTTTTGTTTTCTTTCTCTTACATTTCCATGGCAAGTTAGTAGATGGTAGCTATGAAGAAAAAGTTCTAAATTTTCCATTCCCTATAATGCAACTTATTCTCAGTGTTGGGAAAGATCAGGAAATGAGGGAAATGTTTCTATTCTTTCTTTATTAATGCTATTGTAAATAGGGAGAGACTCCACCAATCCAGAAATATAAAATGATTGGTAACTGAGCCCAGCAAACTGCCAACTGGTCTTGTATGGTTGGTGGTTATGGAATAATTTTCACTTAATAAATAATGACTATATTTTACTTTTTCTTCAATTCATCATCTTAGAGCCTGAGTCTCTATTCATTTATTTGTAAGAATAAAACCAGCAGAAAATAAATCTGTTTTTCCTACTTACATTAGGCTCATAACCACATATACTACTACATAATAGATAATTTAATAAAAATACAAAGAAGTGTTAAGGTCTGTAAACAAGTCAAGATGGCACCTGACATTTTGCCAGAGGGAGTGGTTTGTGAAGTAACGCCAGCGAGCCATTAAGTGTGGATTCCTTATTGGTTGACTGCTGTATCTAGTTTATGTTAATTAAGATACGCTGTGTGTAATGTGTATATACCCCTCCTGTCTTACAATAAATGGCTCGCACTCCTGCTGTATCAATGTACACAAGTTGCTCGTCACCCCCCGGTTATTTTGCTGCAACTTTTTTCCTGATAATCCTTCCTCCTCTGAACTTTCTTCTTTCTGACTAGAGTTCCTGGGCTTCCATCAACTCATGCCCTAACTGCTCTTGGTTCCACTGGGGTGCCTTCTTCCCTTAGTAATTTACTTAACACCTCTTCCATATTTTCATTACAAAGACAATACAACATTTCAAGACAAAACAAGACACAAACATACTGTATCAATCTTCTCCATTTTCTCAAAATGGCCATATTTCCTTTCTCCCTATCTAGGGATGAGCAGATTTGCTCCTGTCCTATCTATGGACAGGCAGCTTTTTTTCCTCACTTACCCCAGAGTGTCCCGGGGCTCCCGGTACGGGCCACCATCTGCCGCAACCCGGCTGGCTGGGCAAAATAATCGGGGGGTGACGAGCAACTTGTGTACATTGATACAGCAGGAGTGGGAGCTGTTTATTGTAGGACAGGAGGGGTATATATACATTACACCCAGCTTATCTTAATTAACATAAACTAGATACAGCAGTCAACCAATAAGGAATCTCCACACTTAATGGCTCACTGGTGCTACTTCACAAACCACTCCCTCTGGCAAAATGCCAGGCACCATCTTGACTAGTTTACAGACCTTAACATTGGGCTCCCACTCCTGCTGTATCAATGTACACAAGTTGCTCGCCCCCCCCTCCCCCCCCCCCCGCCCCGGGGTGGATTTTGCTGCTGCTGGACTGCGGCAAAGAAGTATAAACTTTCAATTTTAAATATTTTAAAAATTAATTTTGAATCTCAATTTTTGAGGTATCTTATCTCTTCCTAAGATGCAATTACTACTAAGCTTTCTTACTACCAATTACTATACTCTTACAGAGATTGGATATCCTCAATCTGAGAATCTGAAATACAAAATCTGAAACTTTTTGATTGCCAACATGACACCACAACTAAAAAATTCCCTGTCTCACCTCTTGTGGCAGGTGACTGTCCAAACACAGGTATATCAAACATGGTATATAATATTAACTTGAGGCTATGTGTACAGGTGAAAGTGAAACATGAATGAATTTTGTGCTTGGAGGAGGGTCTTATCCAGAGATATCTCATTATATATATATATATATATGTATATATGCCAGAATCTGAAAAAAAATCATGATATCTCATTTTTGGTCCCAACATTTTAGATATGAAATACTTAGTCATAATTATATCATCATCTATTGTGCACATATGTATTATTTATGTGGTACATAAATCTTTGAGGGAAATAATAGTTGTTATAAAAAATATTTCACTGAGGTTTTAACATTATGTTTAAAAGTTAAGCTGAATATACCAGATCTTGATTTTTCCATTATGTTAAGTTTATATAGTATACCTCTTTTGTCTCAGACCAAAAATTATTTGAAAACTCTGTCTCCATTTTGATAGTACTCTAATTATACCTTAGTTCTTTATGAGCAGAAGCTCAAGGCAATATTGCTGATGTGACAAACTTAAGTATTTGTCCCAGTTCTTCTTCCTTCCCTTTACTCTTTGCTGGTTGACTTTGCAATATCTGTCACTAGAGGTGAAATGTACTCCCCTACCTTGACTTTGGATTTGGCTATGTGACTTTATATTAGTCAAAGAATTGTAACAGGAGCAAACATTTGCCAATTCTGATTCTAGGTTGAGAGAGACATCCTTATTCTGTCATCATCATGAAAAGTGCTTCCCTTGAATAATTGCTGCTGCTCAGCCTGGGCTACAATTAATGTATTTGGATACAGAATGAATGTGACCTATGTCAAAGAACTAAGTGCAGCCAGATCCACAGCCAGAAGCAGAGACAGAAAAGAGAACTAAGCCCAGTATAGATAAGCCAACATGATCTAAAATGAGGAGAGGAAAAAAAGTGGATAAATGTAATTTTGAGCTGAATTTTGAGTATTATAATATGCTGCAGTACTATATTATGGTGGATCTACCACCTGATAAATGCATTTATTGTATAAAAAAGCTTACTGGCATCTACCTAGTAAGTATGTGTGTATTCACTGTAACTATCAGCTCTAATGCACTGAAAAAAAATGATGTATGTGTTTATTTCTATCTCAAACCTTTTTCTGATTAGGAGAACTTTCCATCACAGTTTATAATCTCAGCTAGTATGTGGTCTATTATTGCTTTCTGTTTTTAGCCCACGGAAAGGGTAAAACTACTAAATACATTATAAAACACAAGTCATTCATCAGGATACAGTTAATTGTTAATGATATTCAATGTTGATTTTTTCCCTCAGTTTACCAAAATAAGACATTTAAAAGGGCATAAGCATTTTAATACATAATTCTAATCATATGTTTTAAAGAATCTACAAATACTCACTTACCAAGGGGAAAAATGCAGATACATAATTGATTTAGAAGAAATGAGAAAAAGTTGTGGATAACCAAGCACTATGTGAATGTTGTTTATAAAAGCAAAATATTTGAGATGATTTTTGGATTTTTTTTAAATTAATTTCATTTTTTTGGATTAGTTGATGTCTTCAAAGAAAGAAATTAACAATTGAACAGAATGTGATATCTTGTGGATACACACAGGTTAACCATTTCAAAGACTTTAAAAAACAAACTGCATATATGTAATAAAAAGAATAGTGTTTTTAATCTCTTATGTTATTTAGATCACTTTCTAGAGGAAAGTAAGCATATAAATGTCAGTAGTTTTCAACTTTGTTACAATTAAATTCATTTGATAAGCTGTATAGGAAGTAGCAACTAGAAACAAAAATATACTGCTTTCTTACAGGAACTGTAGCCAAGTATGAGAATATTGTCCTCCCCTGCTAATTGCTAGCCAAATGTTTAATACCTAGTAATTACTGAGATGACCAAAATCTAGTAAGCTTTACTTCATGATCAGTACATAAATGACAGGGGAAACTGAAATAAGTAGATGTTCATTCTGCAAAATAGTTTGTATCTAATGGGGAGAGAAAGACAGGATGCATGTAAACAAATAAATAATAGAAGTTCAGAGAGTGAAAAATGTTTTAAAGAAAATATAACCAGCAATAGCTACAGAGAGTAACTGGGTATCAGTTGGATTGTCAGGGAATTTCTTTTGAGAGGGTGATGTGTGACATAAGACAACTAGGTATTAAACATGGCAGATAAATAGCACATTTAATCAATTTCTACTGTAGAAATGCATTGTGGAGGGGAAACTTATTGATTAAGACCAATTTTACTCAACAGAAGTTTGTCCAAGTTTTGGACAGGGATATAGAATTGAATGGCAGAAATAAACAAGATAATTAAAAATTATGCACAAATTACCAAAATTCTGATATATGAATAAATATGTTTGAACTTTGAATTCCATGAGGCTTGAATTTAAAATTCTTTTTTATATCATCACAGAATGGCCTTGGGCAAGTCACTTCAACTCTCTTATAGAACCTATTTCACAGACTTGGATTACATGAGACATTCTCAGCCTTCCTAAAAGTTGAAAATAATTTATTATAAAAAGTAACAAAGGGTTTATAAATATTGACATCACTGAAAAAATTTACAGAAGCACAAAATGGAGAGAAATTATAAGGTCTATTAAGTTTTCAATAAAATATAAATGATAAATGAAAGTTAGATTTTAAATTAGAATCAACTGGAAGCTTAAATCAGTAGGGGCAATAGATTCTTCTATCCCTGTAGGCATTCCTCTGTTTTAACTTTACATACACCTATCATAATTTCACCACAAGTCTGACTCTTAGAGACTCTTGTTCTACTGAACTCACCTTTAAAATTACTAGCAGATTCTCACAAACACAGGTATATACCAGACAATTTTAATTATAACTAAAAACAAAAACACAACACTTTATTTGAAAGATTTAATTTCAACACATCTTTCCTGTCAAACCAGGTGTGTTTAGATTAAGAGAAAAAAAAGCTAGCCTTATTTTTGCAATACCTTGTAACATGATAAGTTCTAGCTATTTTATATTCTGCCTCATGTATCTTTAACATAGCCTATGGCTAAGATTTAGTTGTAAAATCACTATGGTTAATGATAATATATGACTAGAAAAAAAGTTTAGAAACCACATTCATCTGTAGTTCTGGGATATGAGAAGGAGAGCATTGCTTTTAATTTTAAAATTCAGATATTTGATTTATAACTCAGGAAAAAAAAATAGATGCTATTTTAAAGATTTTCTTTAAAAATAATTTCTAACATTTTTGGAAATACCTTCAAGATATCTTTGTAAAAATTCCCCCAAATTGTTGCATATTACCTTTCTACCAGATTGAAATGAAAGTTAGAGAAATATCAACTCAACAGTGAGGAATTATTTTAAGCTTGTTGCATAATTACCGAGTTGCAATTGTGAACAAAGCAGGGCTCCAGGGGCTAGAAAGACCAGTAAGTGCTCTTAAGGAGTTGACAATCTAGGTGACAAAGCAGAAAAATGATGAAGAGATAAGCAATTCTGTTCTTGATCCCAGGTACAGTTTAGGAAAACTACCATCTTGATCCTGTATCTATTTCACTTTCTCTGAGGGAAGTGTAGTAATGAAATCAGCTGAGACACAGGTCTTTAAACTTTAAAGTGCCTCAGAACTCTCAGAGTAAACTTTAGCCAATAATCTAAATACAAACTGAAAACGTGGGTCTTGAGACTACTGTGCTTTCTGAAAAGCTCAAGTCTTCACAACTTTGCTTCTCTGGGGAATTTGTAACAGGTGAGTATTTAAAATAGTCATTCCTTCTCTAGCACTTAGAACCAGTGAAGGATGGGATCCAAATTGGAATGAGTTGTACTCCATTTATATGTCAAAATGCATCCTACTGTCATATATATCTAAAAATAACACATAAAATCTTCTACACAAAATAAAAAATCCACATAAACTGAAAATCCCTGTATAATATAAGAAAGTGGTATTAGCATGGCAGGTCAAAAGTGCTGTTTGTATTTTAGGAAGGTTCTTGGGGCCTGATCATAGTGTCCCCGTTTTTCTAGTTAGATACTATATTTATCCTTGATCATTGAGACTTTTTGGTAAATATTTCTACTGACGTCCATAATAAATCAAGCAATAAAAACATATTATTTCCCTCATTTCCTATGTCTGGACAAAGATAGAAAGAAGTAGCTGCCAGCTACTTCCAGATTTCCAGATTCTGGATCTACAGAAACCCTTGGCTTAACCTGCAGAGGCCATAGCAAGCATCTTTAACTTAATTTCCTGCTCACCACTGCCACATCTTCATTTTGAATTAAATGATTACTTGATGGCTAATGCCATATACATTAAAATATAAAAAAAAATTTGTACAAGTTAAATTTTTTTTTAGAAAACACTTAAACCAATTTTATTGAGGTATAATTAATTTAAAGAAGAAATAATGTATTTTAAGTGAATTATTTGACGAGTTTTGCCAAATTCATATACCTGATCAACTATCTTTATATATCAAGAAATTGAATATCTCCATTTTCAATAATTTATCTTATTTTTTTGGGAAAAATTACTAGGAGTTAGAGTGAAGGTGACAGGTCTACCTTTTTTAAAGCTTCCAAGGTGTATTCCAAATTGCCTTCCAAAATGTTACAATTATCTCTGCTCATATTTGCATATGAGAAAGATATTTTTAAAAAGAAGTAATTGTAATCTTGGCAGTTATGTCATCCAGTAAATTCTGAATTTTGATAAAAATGAATGAAAGTTTTAAAAATAATTTTTAGTGTTATCATATCTCACAATAGAGCAGAATCCTTAAGAGCAAATTGAAAACTGTTAAGAATATAAAGTATTGATATGTTCTTAAGACAATGGTAACTTAATACAAGAATTTTAAATAGAAAAGATATAATGGAGATAGCACTTACGTATACAAATCTTTCTCTCAAAGCAATGGTACTCCAGAAATAAGTAATATCAGCATCACCTGGAAAGTTGCTAGAAATGCCCATTCTTGGCTCCTACCTCAGATCTCCTATATCAGAAATGTTGGGGCTGGGGATGTGGCTCAAGCGGTAGCGCGCTCGCCTGGCATGCGTGCGGCCCGGGTTCGATCCTCAGCACCATATACAAAGATGTTGTGTCCGCTAAATACTAAAAAATAAACATTAAAATTCTCTCTCTCTCTCACTCTCTCTCACTTTTTCTTAAAAAAAAAATGTTGGACTTTGGGTCCTTTAATCTGTGTTGAAATAATTCTCTCTTTGACTCTGACACGTTTCAGTTTGAAAATGATACTCTTACCAGAATGTTTTACATAGACAAAAAATATTAAAACTCAGAACACTTGTGGGGTGATATCTAACATTCAACAGTCACCATATACTTTTTCAGCTTTTCCTTTTAACCCCTTATATCTACTTTTCTTTTCATATTATGTGGTCAAGATAATTTCTTATAATTCTTTGTACAATTAAAAACTTGTGATAGCTATGTGAAAAAATTCAGAACCTTGAATTATGACAGGTATATGACATCAGGTCTCAGGCATTAGGATGCTTGACTTCAAAGAATTTATAATTTGGTTAACCCATTATGTCACATCATATAATGTATAGAACACCTAAAAACTCAATTGAGCAATTTTTAGGTATCCTATAAAATTCTTTAAGTTTTTATAAGTGTCCTACATATAGGATGATGAGACACTAATGGGCATAATATAACTAAATATACATGCTCAGTTGATAACAATGAAATGAGTGATGCATATAATATTATATAGTTACTAGAGGAGATAGAAACCCCTAGGAGTTTTGGTGAACACATTGGACTGCTTACACAAGAAGCAATATGTGGTATACATTAAATGTTGCATTGTTTTGTACAAAGGAAGAGGATAAAGAGGAGCATTCCAGGTGAGAAGACAGACAAGTCAAATAAACTGTTACAGGAAGTATGTGGCTCTTTGACTAAATTGGGCATTGGATATAGAAGTACACTTTAGATATGCCGTAAAGGAAGGCTGAGTTGAAAGGCTATTGGCGAGTCACATTAATTTCTTGAATATTATGTGAACACAGTTCTTAAAACTCTTCTTGGAGGATAGTTTGGCTATGCAAATAAGATCACAGAACTATATTATAAAAAAGCAAGTCAATTAAGCAATATGCATTAAGTTACATTATAGTATTGTATACTTCATAATATAACTGACTGAGAAATATAACTTGAGCTATAGGAATATTCTTGAAAATCTTCAAAATTTATCTGTTTTCAAAACCATAAAACTTGAAAAATTCATGTTCCTTTTAAAGATAATTATAGCTAATATGTAGACATATCATTTTATAAAAACTGAATTTTGACTATGTTTTCTTGTGCAACTTACAATCCACACATTTAATAATGAACTAGTTTAATGAACTAGAATCCACACATTTAATAATGAACTAGTTTTTGACAATGCTTGTAGCACACTAGGATTAGCACATAAAAATGTGATTTAATAATCTATACAAATTAATCTATACATATTTATCTTATACAATACTAAGACTCTGTTTCCCTTTAAAGAAATTGAAATAAGATTAGAAGTATGTATGGGAAGGTCAAGGAGAGTTTAACAAAATACCAGAAAAGTCTGTTTGCCTGACTATCGAGGGATAATATTTTTATATTCCAGAACCTGATAAATATTTTTAACTCGGAGTCAAATCAATGTCATTGGTATATTGATTGAGATCTGTAGTTTACAGTGGGTTGGAAAAATAACTTGCTAGTGTCAAAAGTGCTGTGTTCAGAGTTATCTTTTACAAACTCTTCACTTATCTAATGAGTATGAAATTTGTATCTGAAGGCAAGAGATGATATAAAAGTAGATAACTTAAAACAGAAGGTTGCACTTTTAGAATACTGAGTTGATTAAATTGATATATTAGATTTATGATTAAGTGAAGACAGTGCCATGAATCATAAGCATTGACAGAGTGTTTCACATTTTGTGAGGATTATTTGGCTACTGATGGACTAATTTAATATTAAGTTCACTTAACTAAGGGGCTCAAAACATCTATGCAATTTTAATCTATAATAGTAATTTCTTTAAAAAATAAGTTAGACATGAACCATTACAACCACTATCTTGTAAATTGGAGAATAAATAAAACACAGTGTGGAGCTTGGACTGTGCATAGTACAGGTTTGTCTGCAAAGTGTTCAATTGAATGGTTGACAGTGTTGACTGATGCTTTATTGAATCGATCATTGTAAAAACACAATTTTGTCTTTAGATGATCATTTGTGAGCCTCCCCAAATCAAACCCACTTTGCTTTTAATAGAGCTTTGAACTAATAGAGTTTCTAAAGGTTTCTTTGAAAACCTCCCTATTACTTATCTCTATAAATAATAACAGTATTTATAACAGCTCTCTGTGAGCTGTTACCTCATTTTCCTGTCTAATAATATGACATATGACATATTTATTTGAAAAGAAAAGTGACCAAGAATTAAACCATTGTAAACTACCAGTGCTTGTATTTTGCAATATATGGCCTTCTATAACAATTTTCTAATATCTTCTTTCCATGCAGTACTTTTCAGAACACAGAGTAGACAAAACTCTAAAATAGTTCTCAGATATCTTTTTGTAACTTCCACTAAAAGCAATTTCCATTTCACTAAGTTATCTCAGAGTTATACATTAAAGCTTCAATAAAGAAGAAAACAGTAGTTAAGACTATAGATTTACAGACATAACTTTAAAAATTAGAACTAAGTCACTATATTCAAAGAAAATATAACAACAACATTTATAGCAATCATATATAACACTGTTACCAACCCTTCTTGGTCTCAAGCACAAATAATTAAATAAAATAGGAACAAAATATGAAAACCTTCTCTCTGTGATAGATGTTCTTCCATTTTGTGAATTTGTAGATTTAAGATTGACTTTAACAATAGTTTTAAAGTAAATTCTAAATTTTCAATTCTTTATTGATCACATCAATTAGTACGAACTTTTACTTAAGTAGCAGTTATATTTGTTTCTATAACTTGTACCTCTTACACATATTGCAACTGTGACTGCACAAGTGGTATTACAACTTTGCTGTTGTTGACAAATGATTTTACCTGTGATTCTAAGAAATCTTGAGCATGTGTGTGTCAGTCAATTCATGAAGTCATATTCATAAAACCACAATGGATCCACCAAATGCTAACTGAAAAAAAAAGTTGAACTTTTAATGATCTCTCTCAAATAACATTAAGAGGAATTGAATCCACATTTCATACTTATGAAGAGGATCTACAACAAGCAAACAAACCTGAAAGCTTATTCTTTTGTAGGCTTTCCTCCTGCCCTGTTCTGTACTACAGTTTTTACCTTCCCTCTGTCCTTCATTACTTAGCCTGTTTTAGTTTTACCTAATTTCTGACCCTCTTTTTCAGATTCCTACTGATCTGACTCTTTTTTATCCACTCTCCTAATATTGTATCATGCAAGATCTGGAAACCAAGGTTGCAAAAACTCTCTTTCAGGGAATAAAGAGAGGGTGGATTGGAGAAAGATGACGAATCTTCACCATTTATTTATTTTCCTTTGCTTATATTCAGTCACTCACTTCCCTCCTCAGGTTGCAGAGTGCAGCAGCAATTTAAAGGACACATAGTTAGGTTAGTACAGCACGCACAGGAGGATACGATACAATTGCACTCTTGATTTTTACTTATCATCGTTATATTTTTACTAATTTAGCAAATCAGGCACATCATTATTTTAGAAAGTATATAATAAACAAATGTGTTCAATAAAATCTTGAAATCATATGCTCTCCTAACCTACATTTGCCTCCTTCCATTTTGCCTTTCAAATAAGAACTAATATTGAATTTCTATAGTCTTAATTTATATGAAAAATCTATATGCCAGTCATATAAATTCATATAGCAATTATAATTACTTGAATGAAAATAATAAATATGTATAAAGAATAAATAAGTGCATGAAGGAAAAATATAGCAGTAGAAACTACTTTAAAATCAAATTCTAGGTAATATTTTAAGGAAAAAAATAGAGTGGATTAAAATTATAGTTGATAGTGAAAATTGATGGCCCTGAAATAAAGTAGAGAAAATGAATATTTATAAAGTAATTACAAATAATTAATTTTATTTAAAAGACATCATTAGAAAGTTCTTATAGCATTATAATAGTCTCATAAGTAGCATAGGTGAATGGATTACTGCCTCCAAAGTAAACTTTCACTCCATAACATGTATCTCTGACACCACAAATTATGAAGTACCATGGTTTCTTCTGAAGGCTTACCAACTTCTGTGTTTATCCTTCTCCTTCTAAGGTAAATGTTCTCAAGGAAAATAATCAACCATAATCCTGTTTTTTTTTTTTCCAGAGAGTAGCCAATTCATTAGTATATCCAATTTCACATCAAATCTGTACTATAGTAGGGGAAATAAAATGCTACTTTTTACAGGCTATATACTGGACTATTACTCTGCAGTGGTCTTTATATTTAACTTAAGTATTTAAATATGAAGAAATAATTTAATAAAATTTGAACACACATGTTAAGAAAAAGCCAAAGAGAATATGTAAATTATGGATCTATTCTACTTTATGATGTTATATACACAATAAACTATCAACACAATTTTGCTAAATGAATAAGTAAATGAAAAATTAAATATTGAAAATTCATTTCCAAGTAGATATGGTTTAGTTATCCAAATCCATCATATATTCTCAAGGCATTTATTCTTAATGAATTCTATATTCTTCAACTACAGATAATAATTTTTTACTTTAATATTCTTAACTTTGATATTATTTGAGAATTTTATAGCCAACCCTAATTCCTAATTTTTGTAGGAGAACAAGATACATAGGACACATACTGTTTAATGATTTCCATCTTTCTTATCTGGAAAGAAATAAATGGTGCTATATCTCCATTAGAGATTTCTATTATCATCTTTATCTGTACTTTAAGGACAATTCATTAAGAGCAATGATTCCCAACCAATGGCTTGTAGGTCTGAGGGTTAAGGCATATGAAGAATCCAAGAATGTACATGGAAACAAGGTTACATATCTTGGATGAAGTGATTATTCCAGATCTACAAACACATGGATCATTTAAGTATCTTATGATTCATGGAATCACTTGATTAAATGCCTGTGTGTGTGTGTGTGTGTGTGTGTGTATTAATGAGTTAGAATACTATCTGGCATAAACAAAACATCAATAAACCTTACCTAATATCATTTTTCATTATCATTTAAAACATCTCATAATGTTGAAAAGGAAATGCAAATCATTAAATGTGCGGATAATATGTGAATTTTTGAAGAACTTTTATGAGAAACTTCCATTTTAAGAACAAAATAAAATTTAATTTTATCCTATCTACTAGTAAAAAATATATATTCACAATAGAAAAACATGCAACATAAGCTATTTCTATAAGCCAAATATTAAAAGTATAATATATTACAAGTTTAATATATTCATTTCTGTTCTGATAATTTTCTATGTGGCTTATTGATATTCTACTTGCAATAGCTAGAAAAGGCTGAATTTTTAGTCGATTTCCAATTGAGAAATTTAGGAGAAAGTAATATAACTGCAATATAAGTGTCCAGAAGCTTCAACTGATCTGAAAAAAAAATTACTACAAATTTCTAATTTAAGTTAATCTTATTTAGTAGCAGAAGGCTGATGTTTTAGAGGAGCTATGTTTGTGTCATAAACTCTAATATCACCTTCACTTCCAACACTTTTTCAAGAAAAGTTCAATGTGTGATTCCAATATTTTCTGCTATAGAAAAAAATGCCCAGCTAAAAATGATATACTTTGAAATGACATTTTGATTCATTTTAATATTTGAACAGTTTAAAATTAAGAGGAATACAAAAATTACAGTAATTTGAAAATCATCCTGCAAAGCTGAAGCTCCCCATATTCTTCTCCCTACTTCTATTTCAATTCCTGTCTAAAAATGAATCACATTTATCAATTAGATTTTTCTCTATTTCACATTTCAGTAATATTACTTTCTATATATCTAAAAATAATCTTTTGATAGGTATTACATAAGTTAAAGGTTTTTATCTATAGATACTTCATAAATATTAAATGCCATCCCATTGTTATTTTCCCTCTTAACTAGTGAGCTATTTTTAATCAGAAGGAAAGGTTTTGTTTGATCTATCATCTGTTTTTTTCTCAATTTACTCTGGGATTATATTTCTGTAGGAAAACTTGGACCTATGTGTAGTCAAATCTTTTGAATCTGTTGAGAATTGCTTTCTGCCCTAGTACGTGGTTGTTATCTTTCACAAATGTTTCATAAGGAGTTAAAAATAATGAATACCAATTATTTGTTGACAACAGGATGAATCCAAGTTATTATGTATTTTGTGAGTTATATATAGATGATTTGGTTGTTCTTGACACGGGTTTATTTTTGTTAATCCTGATACCTCCAATTGAATTATTTCATCACAGAGATTAGCAACCATGTCTACATAACATCTACTATAAAAGTATCTTGATGTTTCAGCCCTGCCATTTTTGGTATTCCCAATATGCCTTGCATAGCAGTTTTAGCTGAAGCAAATATATCATGGAAGAATTCAGCTAACCATATTCTCCATTCTAGTCAGAGATCTCCATTCTTTGTGCCTTTTTAATCATGTTTCTCCATACATTTGATCAGTGATATAATAGATTTTATATATATATATATATATATAATTTTTATTTTTCTTATACTTTTTAGTTTTGTTTTTTCTTCTGATAATATAGAAAGTTATAAATTATATTTCCATTCCCTACTGCCTCCTTAAATTTCTAGCAAAAATAACTATATAGTTTTTTAACCATTATTGTGTTTTTATAACAATTTTGTGTTATCCTCTACACACCTAAACCACTTAATTTGAATCCCCATTTCTCAACTTTACCATTATTGACTTTTGTGGGTAGAGTGGGACTATGTTGTAGGTAGGGGCTGGATGATCAGCAGTATCCCTGGCCTCAACCCACCACAAGCCATAGCACCTCTCCAGTCATGAACAAACTGTCTCCTGGAGTGCAAAATCATCCCAGATTGACTATCACTGAATTAGAGGGTAAATAAAATTTGAAAGCTCCTACTTGGTTAATTTTGAATGACAGGGGAAAAAAAGGTAAAATTTGCAAGCCTGTATATATCTAACCATCTTGTACATTAGCCTCTTAATTAGCAGAGAAATCACAATTCAACTATGTGTCTAATTCTTTGGAGTTATAGCTCTTGCAAAATTGTTTGGCCACCACTTATTTTCATATATTCATAAAAATTTGGTTAAATAAAGCACTAATTAAAAGAAAAAAGAGGTTTTGGCCTTTAATTTCCTTCACTGAAAGTATTGCTGTGTCTACAAAGACTTAGACAGTCACTGGGGCCAAGCCAGATTCCTGTAGTGAAACAATTGACTTGGCATCACATTGACAACATATAAACAACAGTTTGTCAACAGGATTCACATTAGTGACAGAACACTTTTTGGCAAAACAGAGGCATCCTTTGGAGTACCATGGCAATAACAGCTACTAGCTTTCATTCAGGACCTCCCTCTGTGGACTACCAAACTAATTTAAAGATTAGCAACATGACATGTATTTTAAAAAATAATTTTAAGAAAAAACCCCAGCAGAACAGAATTTATACTGAATAAAAATTCACTTCTACCAGTTTATTTAGTTGCTATAAGCTATACATTCTGGGTAACTGTTGAAAGTTTTGTGTTTTGTTTTGACATGATTATTTTCTTAAGTTAAAATATTATGGAATTTATTTGATAACTTAATTGGGGGGAATGTGTTTTTCCAAAGTTGATGATCATAATATTACAACTTACTCTGCTTTCAAAGTTAGTTCATAGAAATAAAATGAGAATGAAGACAAAAGCAAAACTACATATTTATACAAGCACAATTTTATAAAAATAAGATTCATTATTACCCTATGTACATGTATGATTAAACTACTGATGTGACTCAGTACCAGGCAGAGCCAGAGGAATGAGAAATTATGCTCCATTTGTGTACAATGTGTCAAAATGCATTCTACTGTCATGTATAACTAATGAGAACAAATAAAAATGTAAATAAAAATTTTACAAAGATTCAAACAATGTCTTATAACATTCAAAGAAGAAAATAAGCTAAAACTCACTGGGAAACTTATAATTCTCAAAGGAAAAATAATTCTAAAGTTTATGTTCAAGATAATTTAGACTTTAATAAATAACTATAACTGCAGCACCAAGACCATTTAATAAATAAAAAAGTTGTTTACAGAGTTGGGAATATCAACATCTGCATTTATGTCTGTGACTAAAATCTATTCCATGTGGACAAAGAATGGACTCTGCTCATATTTTCTATGCTCAATTAAGGTAACTATTGGTTAGAGAATTTTGAAAATATTTATTACTGATCATACTTTTGCTCTTTTACCCAAAGGTCAAACATATTGGAAATTGACAGGGCTAGTTAGGGAGACCATGAACAGAAATGTTCTTGAAGCAAAAACTGCTTGACCTAAAACTCACTAAAAAATATTCAAAAATATATTTTAATATATATGCTAGCTTTCTTCTGTTTGTTTGTTGTTATTGATGGTGGTAGTCATGGTACATGGGACTGAACTCAAGAGTGCCTGACCACTTCACCATATCCCCAGTCCTTTTTATTTTTATGTATTTATGTATTTATTTATTTATTTATTTGGAGTATGGACTCACTAAGTTGCTCAGGATGGTTTTGAACTTATGATACTCCTGCCTCAGTTTCCTAAATTGCTGGGATTACAGACATATACCATGCTTGATATATGCCCAGGTTTTTAAAATATAATTTGACCATGACAATACTTAAAATAAGTTTTAACTCAAAATATGTAAGTCATTTTTCTGAAGATGTTTGTCATATGTATGGCATCTCTGCCCTGTGATCATATATTCTAAGTTTGTTAGGGTGATATTCAATATTCAATCCTTTTTACAATTATTCTAGGCAC
Source organism: Callospermophilus lateralis (assembly GCF_048772815.1). Taxonomy (NCBI): domain Eukaryota; kingdom Metazoa; phylum Chordata; class Mammalia; order Rodentia; family Sciuridae; genus Callospermophilus; species Callospermophilus lateralis. Next base: position 66,092,111 of record NC_135310.1, read on the forward strand.
CTAGTCTAGGCCAGCAATGTGTTAGGTATAAGCTGCAAAGGCAAGGTATGCTTTCTGCTATGCAAGAACTCAAAGACTTTCAGAGAACACACTTACTGATAGATTGAAAGAAAGTTCCTATGAACTCTTTAATTAACCCAAACTTAAGTCTGTGGATAGCTGAGTTCAAGGTCACATAATTGCATTAGAATGGTCAGAAATTGAAGATGTGCACTAATAAAATGATATTCTACACATATGGAATTGAAAAATTGATATTGTTAAATGTTCATACTACACAAAGAGATCTACAGATTTAATATATCCCTAACAAAATTACAATGACAATTTTCACAGAAATGAAAAAAAAAATTCCTATAAGTTAAAAGACTCTTAAATACTCAAAGCTATATTAAGCAAAAATCAAATTAACAAGCAAAACAAACAAACAAAAAAAGGTGAAAGCTAGACATACTGATGTATGCCTGTAATCCCAGCAGCTCTGAAGTCTGAGGCCACCCTCAGCAACATAGTGAGGCCCTAATAAGTTAGTGAGACCCTGTGTCAAAATGTAAAAAAAAAATGGGCTGGGTCTATTGCTCAGTGGTTAGGTCCCTTGGTTGAATCCCTGGTACAAAAGAGAGAGAGAGAGAGAAAGAGAGAGAGAGAGAGAGAGAGAGAGAGAGAGAGAGAAAAGAAGAAGAAGAAGAAGAAGAAGAAGAAGAAGAAGAAGAAGAAGAAGAAGAAGAAGAGGAGGAGGAGGAGAGGAGGAGGACGAGGAGGAAGAGGAGGAGGAGGAGGAGGAGGAGGAGGAGGAGGAGGAGGAGGAGAGGGAGAGGAGAAGAAAGAAACCAAAGCTGGAGAAAGCTGGAGGTGTCATAATAACTGACTTCAAAATATATTATAAAGCTGTAGTCATCAAAACAGCACGGTACTGGCATAAACAGAAAAATAGACAAAGAAATAAAATATCAAGTCCAGAAATAAATCCATTCATTTACATTAAATTTATTTTTTGACAAAAATGCCAGGAACACACAACAGGGAAAGAACAATTTCATAAATAAATGGTTTGATACAACCACATGGCCACATGCTGAAAAACAAAATCATATTCTATCTCATATTATATGCAAAATCAACTAAGACTAGATTAAAGACTTAAATGTAAGACTTGAAATTTTAAAACTACGGGAAGAAAAAATAAGAAAAATCCCTACATGGCATTGTTCTCAGAAATGATTTTATTTTGGATATGAACCCAAAAGCAGAGGCAACAAAATCAAAAATAGACACACAGGATAGCATCAAATTAAAAAAAAAACTCCTATATAGCCAAGAAAACAAAATAAAGAGATAGCTTATAGAATGGAAGAAAATAAATGCAAACCATCCATCTAATAAAGGGTTAATACCCAAAATATACAAAGAACTGGAACAACAGTAGAAAATGAATAACCTGACTAAAAATGGGCAAACGATCTAAATAGACATTTCTCAAAAACATACAAATGAACAAAGTGAAGTTTAACACCTCTAATCAAAGAGAACTTTAAATTAAAACCATATTGTTACCACTTCAAACCTATAAGAAAGGTGATCATTAACAAGATGAAAGATAATTGTTAGAATGTGGATAAAAGGGATTCTTTGCACACTGTTAACGAAATGTAAATTTGTAGAGCCTTATAGAAAATAGTATGGAGGCTCATAAAAATAATAATAGAATTGCTATACGATTCATAAATCCCAATAGTGGGTATATATCCAAAGGGAATGAAGTCAATATGTCAAAAAGATGTGCAACTGATGTGATTCTGCAATCTGTATACGGGGTAAAAATGGGAGTTCATATCCCACTTGAACCAAAGTGTGAAATATGATATATCAAGAACTATGTAATGTTTTGAACAACAATAAAAATTAATTAAAAAAGAAAAAAAAAGAAACTATAGATGGCATGTAATCAATAAAGAAGTCTTGGCAAAGGCATTTTTGCCTTGCAGAATCACACTAAAAAAAATTTAAAAAAATAAAATACATATCATTGAATATATGCTAAAATTAAAATGCATCAATATTATATTACTGATTTTATAACTATCAATAGTCATGGTTTGAAAACATACAGGGAATTATAAACATTGACTCTATTTTGTAACACTTTTATTTCTTCCTTTGAGCTAAACCAAGCCATATAAATAACCACCTGAAAGGCAACAAAAAGATTAATGAAAACACTATTTTTTTATGTCCATTATTTATGGAAAACATTGATAATGAATAGAAATTGAAATACATAGAAAATAAAGTTTAGTTTTGTTTTTGTAAAAAAAAAAAAAAAAGATACCTGGGCTAACATGTTTGTTTCAGCATTATTCTTAAAAGCCAAAATATAGGATCAACCTAAGTGTTAATTGACACATGGTTGGACGAAGAAGATGTAGAGCATATACACAATGAAATACTCTTCCTCTAGAAAAAAAATGAGGTCTGTCATTAGTGACAACTTGGATGTACCTGGAGGACATGATATTAAGTGAAATAAGTCAGGCATGGAAGGACAAATATTGCACAATCTCAAATGAGTAATCTAGATTTTTGAACTCATAGAAATTGAGAACAGAATGGGAGTTACCAGAGGCTGAGGAAACATACACAGAGTTGGAGAGATTGATCAAAGGATACAAAATTTCACTTAAGTAGAATGAATAAGTTCAAGAGATCTGTTGTACAACAAGGTGACTATAGTCAATTGCAATGTATTCTATTCTTGAAAATTGCTAAGAAGATGTTTTAAGTCTTCTCACTAGGAAAATGGTTATGTAAGTGAGGTAATGCATATATTTATTTTTCCAATTTAGTCATTCCACAAAGTATTTGTAGTTTAGAACATGTTGCACTTAAAGGAATATGCACAATTTTTGTCAACTAAATTAAAGACCTTGGAAGAGGACCAATTATTATTATCAAATTTAGTTTATAATTATGACTTTAATTTAGCTGGCTGTACTTAGGAAAGGTTCTTAAAGGTAAAGGGGAACAGAAATGTACAGAGGCATGAAGGAGCATGCCAAGTTTAGGAAACATCATGACTTTCTTGTGTAGATCAGCTGATATGTTAGATGTGGGCACACTATGGAAAGCTGAAAGAAATGAGGAATTGAAGGTTTTTTGTTGTCATACAAAGTAATTTAGATTTTATCTAGTTGGCATGGGTGGCCACCAAAGATTAAGAAAGGAACAGGACAAATCAGATATACATCTTAATCTTTTTGAATCACAGATCTAGTTTAAAAAATTAAGTCAGGACCTATAATAATTTTATTATATAATAGAACAAATAACAAATAGATTAAAGAAATGTTTGTGAAATTTTAATACATCCATGAAATACTTAAAAGAAAAATCAATCTAATAATTTACCACAAACAAAATATCAAATCCAATTAAAGAGGATAAATTTTAAGTGTTACAAATAGGTTTAAAAATTGAGCATAAAAATTAAAAAAGTCATTCAATCTGCATAAAAATGTAGACTTATCATACTAAAATACCTCATCTTTCCCATTGAAAAAATTTTCCAGATTAGTGTTCTAAAACTTGTGTTGACATCTGTGTGGCTTTCAGCTGCCATGAAAAGAGGGTTATATAAAGGTTAGATAAGATATTTAATGCTCCCTTATAAAAAAAATCTATGTGTTATTTATTTTCCACTTCTATGTCTGTATTTAAACAAAATAACATTTAAGGAATGCTCATCATGCTGTTAAAAAGAATCCTATCTTTATTTGGGTCTGTTGATTTAGGTTTAGATTTTAATAAATCTCAAATTTCCTTTTGTATTCCCCTGATAGCCTAAACAGATGCTTAAATCATATTTTCCATAATTAACCCACTTACTTTCCTTTGTTTTTGATTCTTTTTTATTAATGATTCCTCTCTACAGCTTATGCTTTCTACTAAATCTATTCATAGGCAGGGTGCACAGGATAATCTTGGTCTTTGAAAAATGAAGCAACTGTATTACATTACCAAACAACAAAAATAATTTGATTGATTTTCTGTAGCCAGGTTTTCAAAATATTTCAAAGTCATATTATATGCTTTTAATCAATTCAGTGAAAGGTTAATATTTTGAAATATAAAGGCTCTATGAATTTCAACTGTTATTTTGAATAATAGATCCTTATTTCAAACAAAATACATTTCAAAGTTGTAGCATTTGGTAAATTATATGTGTTTATATAAATATATTTAAGAAATATAGTATGGAAACATTTTAGAAACAAAATACCAAGTGATCTGAGAAATAAATAAATATGCAAGTTGAAGAACCAATTATTTAAATATATTAAGAATTTAAAAGGGAAATATTTCATAATAGTCTCCATGCAAAAATTTAAGGTATCTAAACTGGTATGGTGATGACATTATTTTAGAGTAGTTACTTAGCAGGTGAATGAATTTTATAATTAAAGACCTAAAAGCAATCATTATAAAATAATTCCCTGTCATCATCCCTAGAGAGAACATACTCATAGGTTTGGCTCATTTACTACATTTGTTCATTCAAAGATACATTCATTATGTACCCATGATGTTTGAAAAGAGAATGGCCAAGAGACTATGTTGTTTAGGTGAATGTCAGCAGGTAGGAATAAAACAGGGAACAATGCAGGCCCTTGCCCTCAAAATAGAAACTGTGGCAGGTACTAAGTGCTAATAAATGGGGTGAATGAAGAATCCCACCCGAATTAACTGCTGTTAATTGAAGTTCTTATCATATTATCAGGCTTAAATTTTTTATTAGCCAAGATTTTATAACTTTCTACTAAATTTTCATGATCCTTTTGCTATGTATTACACAGAAAATTTAGATATTCATAAGTTCTTATAGTAAATATATTTTATTTAAAATTATTCAAATACATACAATCATATAAAACATACCAGCTAATAAATCTTAAATTATTACTGTCTCCATTTACATGCTGTCCCATTTTAAAAATCAAATAATGATCCCTTTATTTAGATATGCATGCATGCACATAGACACACACACACACACACATACACCTAAACCCAAATGAGAAGAACTAAGCAATACTTTCTTTAAAGGATATTAAAGAGAGTGGTTTCAATTAAATAATTCAATATTATATGTTCAAAATGTCAAGAAGAAAAGAATGAGTTTAATTCTTCTGATGGACAACCATTGACTAGTTGAGACTTGTTCATCAATAGTGAGATAGCAAAGTAAACATTTACCTAGTAACTAGTGCTTCCAACTTATTTGTTATATGTAACATCCATTATTTGTTCATACTTGTTTTATAATCTGTGTAATAATGAAAACTTGTTTTTAAAATACTATACAATAATGATTTCAGAAAACTGTATTTATTTTATATAGTATATAAGTTGCTTTCTAAGAAGAATGTGATATTGTATTTGAACAATGATAGACCACTTTGAAAAGATATGTGAGTTTTATAGAGTAAGAACATTTTAGGTGAGATTTTCCAGTCAAAATACATTTTCCATACCATAAAGAGTAACTGAAAATAAACAGATTTTTTTTGAGAGGTATTTTTACATTTTACCACCTATTTGTCACAACATCCCACCTTAAAATAATATTTTTGACTTCTTACCTTAACTGACCCATTAACAGTCTTCCTCCCAATTTCATGCTTCAGTGTGATCACTAACAAAACAGTCGGCATTTCATAGCTGGAAGGTAATAGCATTTCTGAATGACCTGAAATCCTTTGGAATTGTACCCTACCTGATTTTCAAGGGTGTTTAATCCATTTGTATGCTCCAAATTTTCCATTTGAATTTGCATCAGGTCATGTAATATCAGTTTCTTCTGTGTCACCTGATGTAGCAATAACTTTATATAATGTGACACCGTGTAATGTACAGCTTTAAAATGTCCTTTTTCTTTTTCTACTGGAGTGGGATCTATCAACTGCTGCCATCTGTCCTATGCCACTGATCTATTTAATGGGTGTAACTACTAAGTAAAAAAAAGAACTAGCTAGTTCTGAGAATTTCCATATAATAATAATATACATACTCATCTTTCTAATTAGACATACCACTTTATACTGTGAGTGCAGTTTTCGAATGTAATATCATAAAGAAGCTAAATATATCAAAACAATAAGAAATAAATTAGTAAGATTTTCTTCTTTTTTTTCTTCTCTCATCTTTGGGAATTGTCATGTTGAAAGTCGAGTAAGGGGCTGGGGATGTGGCTCAAGTGGTAGCGCGCTCGCCTGGCATGCGTGCGACCCGGGTTCGATTCTCAGCACCACATACAAACAAAGATGTTGTGTCCGCCGAGAACTAAAAAATAAATATTAAAAAAAAAATTCTCTCTCTCTCTCTCCTCTCTCACTCTCTCTTTAAAAAAAAAATATTAAAAAAAAAAGAAAGTCGAGTAAGCAGTATCCCTATGTGTCATTAAATTTCATTTATACATTCATTGAGAAGTTAATCCTGAGAACAGCATTGTTCCTGACTGATATTTGGCTGGAAAATTATTATGAATTGCATTTCTAAAGCCAGACTTCTCTATCTATCTTGATCTATAAACAATGTCTCATGAACCAAATCTGGCTCAGACTATTTATTTATAAATAAAAGTTTATTGTAACACAGTTATAACTATTCTTTTTTAATGACAGAGTCCACTAGTTGTCATAAATACTATATGACCTACAATGCACAAAATATTTGCTATCTGGCCCTTTACAGAAAAGGTTTGTTGACCTCTATTCTAGATCATTTGTGAACTAGGAACTATCCATTGCACAATGCTAAATCATACACTATCATGTAAGAATTTTCTGTAAGGATGTCATAATTTTTTAAAAACTGAATGAATATACTAAAATACTAAACAAAACAAGTTTTCTTGTCAGCTTCAGAAAGTAGAATCATCCCTCATAGTTGATGTGATTTTGTTTCTTATAAATGTGTTGTTTAAGTTGAAAGCAAGGATTTGGAAAGAGTGTTGCACTTACTTCTAAGAAGAGTTGGCAAAATACTTTGGTTAGAACCTACTCTGAGGAGTGAGGCTTACCTGCTTCTAGTTCAATCAAAGAAGTCTTAAAGTAAAACTGAATGAAGAACAAGTTTTACTTGGAAAAAAATCAAAAGCTATGTCTAGCACACTTTGTGGTTCTCCAGAGATCCCAACTGCAGTTCAACAAACTGGTCACCTACAGCAAGTTGGATTTTGTAAGACAATCTGGAACCAACTGACTTTATAGTGCTATAGGAACTTCTGTGCATCATATTCCCTGACCTCAATGAGGAGAAATTTACAGGCTTCTCTTTGTCAAAAGACAGCTTATAAAGATTTTATAGACTATGGCATGGTACTGGGTTCATGGATGCATGAGCCCATCAATAAAGAACAGTAAATAGTTTTGTTAAGAGCAGCCTACCAGGAAGATTAGAGATACAATCCCACCAAGGGACAATGGTGAATAAACCTCCTGGAAAGGACCTTTACCAGTGGGTAAAAAAGAAATAGATGCCAGTTTCCAGAAACTATGCATGATTTGGTATGGAAATGGATTTTTTTCTTTGTTAATTTTTGATATCTAAACGGTAGTTTTTAAAGTCTCCCTTTGAGGAAGAATAAATACCATTTACTACTAAAACCAATAATCACCCAGAAGGTACTGATACCTGTTGTAACCAGACGAACTTGCTGAGCAGCTTCTCTAATAGGTATTTTGTTTTTACATATTAAGGTGGGAGATGTGTTAGTTGACTTTGTGTTGTTGTGACAAAAATACTAAGAAAATCAACTGAAAGGAAGATTTATTTTGGTTCACAGGATTTATTTTGTCCATGATTCCTTGGCTTCATCATTTCTGTGACTATGGTGAGGCAGAGCATTAAGTTGGGGAACACATGGTAGAGAAAAGATTCATGGTAGCCAGAAAGCGGAGAGAAAGAGAGAAGCAGGGTAAGGCGGGCCGGGGTCGGGGGGGGGGGGGGGGGGGGAAGAGAGAGCACATTTATATAACAAGGCCTCAATCCCCAAAACCCTTTGCTATGAATAAATCAATGGATTAATATATTCATGAGGTCAGAGTCCTCATGATCCAATTACTTCTCAAATGTCTTATGTCTGAACACCTCTACTTTACAAACCAGTCAGAACCAAACTATAGCAAGAAGTAAATACCTGAATATCAAGTAAATATCTGAATATCAAATACCAGTACATACTTGAATATCACCCCTGACTGTTAGTGACTTGAAACACCCTTGGAGTTCTGCCTCCATGCCTCCTCATCTTTTCTCCTGAGATACTTCAGTTTGGGTCTAATTATAGGAAATATAATTTATTGTCAATAATGTACCTTGATGAGCTGATACATAGGTTGTTTTAAGTGAAATAAGAACTGAACTGCCCATATAGCTGCAGAAATTGTTACTGTATACTTAGAGTTTTCTAATGCATCTGGCAATTTTTCATTGTGGAATTAACAGGGCCTGGCGGGGGGGCGGGGGGAATTCAGTCATTAAACTTGAATTTGCATCTGAGACCTTTAAGGACACTACATTTTCAAACTAGTCCTGAGATAACAAGGGACAGAGAGAGCTCGGGCATTTAATTCCCCTTTTCTTCTGCCATCACTTTACTATTACAATAATGTGGGCACAGGATGATACACATAGAAAAAGTACTATGGACTCCAAAACTGTCCAGAGACCAGTCTTGCAGTAGTTTTATCAAATTTAAATGACAAACTTAAAAAGTGTCTTTTGAGCATCCTACCAGATGCACACAAGGTATTATATTCAAAGAAGAATCACCATAAAAAATCCTGTCAGATGTATTCTTTGAGTGCACTTTAGATATATATATATATAACATGAAGCTGAGAAGCTCTCATAAAACTGAGTTTTTTCTACAAGAAACATCTGGAACTTTAAATCCTCTAAATGTAGTTTTCGGGAATAGTAGGTCTCAGGTGCAATTTACTGCTCCTTTTACCTTAAATGCATAAGATAATTTGACCTCTAGAATCTGAGAGCATTGAAGACAGCACTAGTTTGTTTGCATGGATTTCCCAAAACAAAATTTCTCCTTTGTCAAAAATGTTCTATCTTTAATGTGTATTTATCCACTTTTTTTTCATTCCTGCATATATCATTTTCATATTTTTTAATAGAGTAGCAAAAGTGCAGAATAAAATATTATTGTACCATCATCTACAACATGTGCCAAACTACCCTGGATACTCTAGCAATTGTTTGGGATTCCGATACAGGAATATAACAACTCTGAAGGATCAAGAGTAGCATTAGTGCTTTCCTTCTAGGGAACGCACTAAAGAGCTTCAGAAGCACTCCCTCATGGCAGAGGACCAAAATACAGTGTCTATAGAACAGAGCTGGAAGTGCTTTTGCACTACAGGGGAATATACACATTGTCTGCAACACTCAAGAGAATGCCATTTATCCAAGTTTTACATTTAGCGTGGGCAAAAAAGCATAAGTGGAGCTCATCCAAAGGTGTTCAAGTTGCAATGGCCACCTTGAGAATTAACCTGCACTCTCTCCTGAGGCACTACCAGAGATTTGGGTAGGCACAAGTGGCCATAATTGTCATTTTTACTTGCAATTCAGTTGGGTAATATTATATTCCAAAGTAGCATCAAAGAAGACAATAAATTTTTAAAATAAAAATAATTTCCATATAAATTATTTTGGAAAATTTAACAAAATGAATCTTTAAAAACTGTATATTATCAGTGTTTCTACAGTTTTTACAATAGGCATTTATTAATCAGATAATGAGTTAAACTTTTTTCTTTATTTATTTCTGCAGTGCTAGAAATTGAACCCAAGGCCTTGTGCATGCTACACCACTACTCTAACCACTGAGTTGCACCCTGAGCTAAATTTAAACCATCTTTTAAACTGAAAAGTACTTTAAAGCTGCAAGATGCTTTCAATCACCTTGCAATAATTCTAGATTTCCCATGATGATATGACTTGGCCTACTGTAAACTTGCTGGTAACATTTAATGCATTTTATGATCCCAATCTATGGTCTAAATGATGCAGTTATTATGGTATCATGTTGGAGTACTAAAATAAGTTTCAGGAGAAAAAAGGATTTATATTGTAACTGTAATAGTTCTGACAGAGACCCAATCGTACTGCTCAATGTAGTAATTGAGAAAAGTTTAGGGAGGTGTTTTTTTGTTGTTGTTGTTGTTGTTGTTTCTAACCAAGGAGTGAACAACCTTATATGAAACCAGCAAAAGAAGGTAATGTATTCTCAGGATTCTAGTGGAGTGCTGTTGCCAACTCAGGCCTAAAGGGCAAAGGGAGGAAGCAGATACTACTCCTCAGGAGAGAATCACACAGAACTTTGAGAAAGGAATGCATTTACTGCCAATTTAAGGTTTGATGAGAGGGTGTTGTGGGAGTAAAACCCTAACTTCCTTTAACTTTCCTCTTCCAATCTTTTCCCTGTACCTACTATCAGTTGAAACCAATCTGAGGCCAGAGGGTAAGAGATCCCATTAATGAAGTTCATAAATGTCAGTTGCTGCAGGCATAGAGCAAGTTGGTTCTGTCAGAGTAAATAAAGAATTAAAAAAAGAGAGAGAGAGAGAACTAAATTTAGAATTAGTTGAATTTCTGAAATGACTTTTCTATGTTGAATAGCAAAGCGTTTGCTTAAAAAGATGAAATTCATTGATATGGATGAGGCTCATTCATTCATTTATTCAGCAGAGCTTTAGTGAATACTTACTATATGTTCTGTTCTCAGCACTTAGTAAATAATTTGATATTTGATAAAAGTATACTCCTCAAGAATTTTATCTGAAATATACATGTGAAGCATCAACTATTACAAACTCATGCTATAAAAATATACACATGAGGGAGGAGGAGGAACTAAACAGAGGCTTCCAAGTGGAAATACAGTATGAGTCAAGTGTTATGGAAGAATAGTTTTAGACAAGACAATGGGAGAGTGGGAGAAATGATCTCACAGGTACAGTGAGTCAAATGTGCAAAAATATTGGAGCTCAAGGAAATCTCTTTCAGGAAACTTGAACTTTAAAGGTTTTTCTGGAAGGGAGCAAAAAACCTGGGACTAACACATCAGGTCTGGATCATGGAGGTACTTTATCTGATATACCAGGAGTTATGATTTAATCCTGAAATGGATGAGGAGCCAAGTAAAAATTATAAGCAAGGGAAAGGCCTGGAGATATTTACATTCATGAGACATGTGGCAGTTGTATGCAAGATACATGGGAAGGGTGAGAAGGTAAAACACAGTAATAGAGTACTATGACATCCACAAGGTAAGTGTTAGAACTTTGCATTAAATACATTCTTCCATATAAAGAGATTTATTATAAGAAATTGACTCACATGATTATGTAGGCTGTCAAGTCTCGAGATCTGTAGTCTACAAACAAGAGGCCCAGGACATCTGATGATTTGCTTCCAGTCCATGTTTGAAGTTTTGAGATCCAGAAGAATTGATGGTGTAAGTTCCAGTCTGGAGGCAAGTAATGTCAAGATCCAGGGCAAAGCTGGCATGATAGCACATGCCTGTAATCCCAGCTATTCAGGAGTTTGAGGCAACAGGATCACAAGTTCAAGGCCAACCTGGACAATTCAGACCCTATTTTGAAACAAAATTACAAAGGACTGGGAGTGTAGCTCTCTGAAACAGCATTTGCATAGCATATGCAATTGCAAGACCCTGGGAAAATTCAACAACAACAAAGGCAAAACAATAACAACAACAACAAAGGCAAAACAATAACAACAACAACAACACAAAACAAAACAATGCAGATGCAGAACAAGTGGTTGTTTCAATTCAAATCTGAAAACAGGAAAAAAAATATTACCCTAGTTTAAGGAAAATTCCTCTTATTAGAGGGAGTGCCAGCCATTTTGTTCTTTTCAGGCTTCTAGGTGGTTGGATGGGAGCACCCACATTAGGGAAGCAATCCACTTTCATCAATCTTCCAATTCAAATATTAATCTAGAAATGCTTTCACAGAAACAGGCAGAATAAGGTTTGGCCAAATGTCTTGGCATCTCATAATCCAATCAGATTGACACATAAAATTAACCACTATAGTTTTTTGTTTGTATGTGTTTTTCTTTTTGGGGGGGTGGTGTTAACTGGGGATTGAATTTAGGGGCACTCAAACACTGAGTCACATCCCCAGTACTGTTTTACATTTTATTTAGAGACACCCTCTCACTGAGTTGCTTATGGCCTCACCATTGCTGAAGCTGGCTCTAACTCGCAATCCTCCTGTCTCTGCTTCTGGAGCCACTGGGATTACAGGTGTGCACCACTGCGCCTGGCTAACCACTACAGTTTTGAATTCAGAAGTGTGCAATATAAAATGGAGATCAAATGGCTCTCAGAGATGTTGATTAAGCCGGATGTCAAAACACCTATTTTGCAGACCTAGGTAAAGTGTTATGTCACTAAACTCTGTGAGACACATTGTAGGAGAATCAAATTTAGGAAAGTTCAGACTTTGGAAAGTTTGAGGCAGTGCCTGTGAGGCACCAGCACCCTAGAGAGAGTTTACAGTAAAATAAAGATGGACTACACATGGATATCATAAACCTCCTGATAAATAAATTTCATATACACATTGTTATTATATCCAAATTACAACACTCAATAAAGACTAATTTCATATGGTCAAATATAAGAGAATTTCAGCCCTAAGATAAACTAGCCTTCCCTTAAAAAAATAGGTAAAAATAAAAGTTTTGTAATAATGTATGTGTGTGTTTATTATATGAGGTACTAAAGAAGCTTAGTTCAGTACTTAGGTGTTACAGTTTTTCAGTTTTCTGTTATCTTTTTACACATGCATTTGAAAACAATAGTAATAACATTATTTTGAAAGATAATTAATTTAGGTAAGTAGTAGTTCAATAAAATATTATTAAAAGAACTCTTCCATTACCTTTGATTACAAACTGCTTGTGCTTGTGTAGATACAATTTCCACAGCTGGACCTCACTATATATATAATTCATATATTTTAACATATCATAATTGCATTTTATTAAGCACAATCATTACTTAGTTTTCTTGTGTAAAGCTATCTCTGTTTGAATAGATGCTGTGTTAACATAACAACAAATGAGTAAGTTCAATTTCATTTGCAAATCCTAGGAAAGCAAATCAATATCAGTTGCTTATCCAATACTTAATTGTGAAAGGAATCATAGCTCTAAGGCTCTACAGCTTCCTCCAGACTCCTCTTGCTCCTTCAGCCTTCATCATGTTCACCTCCTCTCTGGAACCTGGCTTGGTTCCTATAGAATACTCTTGTTTCCAAACAAACACTCTTGTTTCCAGATACCTCTAGGACATGCTCTATTCCAAAAATGTGTCATCTCTACTAACTGTTTCATGTGTTTGTTTTAATGGGAATGCAGAAAACAGTTGGCAATTTTCTTGGGGTCAGGGACCTGACCCCCAAAGTTGAGCTCATAGACCCTGGCATCCATACCGGTTATGTATTTTGCTCTACATATGGGTAGATTATTTATCCTGAATCTTAAAAAAGAAAGTAAAAGATGATAATGTTTTATATAAATTGTTGCCAGGTAACTTAAAAATGGAGCTGCAAATTAAATCACAATTTTATAAAAGAGAGAAATAATCTTACTATCTTGAAACTAATCAAACATCATGTATGGCAAGATTCTAAAGAGAATTCATGACTTAGCTGCTAATTAGATTAAAATTCACATCATATGTGTATGTGAAAATCATTTAAAAGGTAAGATATATAAAATTTCAACTTCTTTATAGAAAATTTTAAAGGTTTTCCCTAGAAAAATAATAAACTCTACCCACACCATTTTTTTCTCTTTATAAAAATATTTGAGTGAGTTATGTACAACTAATAAACATGTTTTATGTACTTCCTTTATACTTTTTATGATTACATATTAATTTTTTATTTTATTAGTTCTTTTTATTTATACATAACTTTAGGATTCATTTTGATATAATTATAAAAAACATGGAATATAATTTGCTTTAATTCAGTCCCTAATACTTCTCCTTTCTCTTCCTTCCTCCCTCCTGGTTCCCCTCTGTCTACTCTATTGAGCATAGATATTTATCAGTTTAAAGCATCTACATCCTTCTCAATTTGTTGCAAAGTGAAAGTGTGTATATAATTTTACTTTCAATTTTCTTCAATAGTTAAAAAAAAAAAAAAAAACTGAAAGAAGTGAAGGTTAGGAATTAAGGTAAACCCCAGGTCCCTTATATGCAGATAACTGCTTCTGGTTTTTAAACTTCTTCAGCTTAACCAGGACTGATACTTGAATTTCACAGATGAGTATTACACCAATAACCAAAAGAATACATTAAAAATATATAATTTGACATAATTGAATTAAAATTTAATAAACAAATATATTCTCATTTTGTTGATATTTTGAAGTAAAATTCAAATTCTTAAACAGCAAGGTACTTATGGTTCATTCTTCCTACAATATTGTAGGATCTTTTTCCAAGTTGAAATTTCAGGATAAGGAAGACCATTTTTTCACACCTAAACTGTTTTGTTGTTATTTATGGAAATATTATTTTCAAATAGAATACATGATGTAAAGTTTTAAGTATGAATATTTAGGTAGTAGTATAGAACCTACACCAGTTTCACTAATCTTCACTCATTAATTAATCCAATCCTTGCTGTCTTGTCAAAGTTCAATAAAAAATAAATAAAGCTCACCTTCTCTGGAAAGACCTCATTTGTCTTTCTAATTTTTTTTTTCTGATTTTTCCCCCTCCTTACCTACAAGAATGATAGGGGAAAAAAGAAAGAAAGAAAGAAAAGAAAAGATCAGATCACAGTGTGATGCAACTGGTATGTATAAAAAAGCTCTTGACTGGCATTTTTCCATCAGCAGTTTCCCTGCTGGACAGCTTCTGAGTCTCTCCCACTCCCATTCCCCTCAGGTAGCTGGCTGCTAGATGTTTACTGATCAATTTGCATCCAATGTTCTCCTAGCAACCACCACTAGGATGGGATTAGATACTTTTGTAAAAGACTGTTTTCTGTAAAAGAAGATTAGATTTTCCAAAATATCACAGAAACTAACAGTCTTTAAGCAAACTACAGTATGATTCTTTTACACATTTAAAAGAAAATTTAGTCAATAGCTTTTAATTGTTGTTTTTCACGTGGGGAAAATCAGTCATTTTTTTATGTCAAAATTTTGGATACATTCCCATTAAAAATGCAGTTAATCTTGGGATTGGGGTTGTGGCTCAGTGGTAGAATGCTTGCCTTGCATGTGTGAGGCCCTGGGTTTGATCCTCAGCACCACATATAAATAAACAAATAAAATAAAGGTATTCTGTCCATCTACAACTAAAAAAAATATTTTTAAAAATGCAATTAATCTTAAAAATACAGTAATTTACCTTATGTACTTGAAATAAACCCACAAATAATTCATGCCATTTTTGTCAGTGGAAGACATAGAAAACAAATAGATCTACTTTTTAATGGCCAGTTCAATTATACACAGACTGTGGTAAATATTCTTATAAAACATATGATTAATTTTCATATTTTTGCACAAACAATATGAAACCCAAGTTTCAATGATGATTTATTTTAACGGAAAAGTAAACGTGCATATTATTTCTCAGCCTTTCAAAAAGCATTATTATGGCACCAATTATGTATAAACCTCCATAATAATTTATAATATCAAAGTAATATTTGATGATAAGAGCAGACATAAGAGAAAATATCACATGCATAACAAGTCATCTCTGATAACATTAAATAAACTGACCAACAGAACATGATGATTATCTTAGCAGCTCTCTGTAATACGAGGAGGAAATATATTTTATTATGCCCCATTAAGATTTTAATCTTGCAGAGAGCAATACCAGAGCAGAAAGTAAGATATTTTAGTAAGATCAATAACAGTTATTAAGTTTTAAAGTTATTAAGTTTAAAAGTGATAATCTTGAGGCAGGGAAACATTTTATAATTTCAAAAAAAAAAGATTCAAAAATAAAAATCTATAGTTTAATCACTTGGTAGAGATAATAGAATATTTTTCCCAGAGGAAAGAATAAAGCAGAAAATCCTTTATACAAAAATGCATTACCAATTCAGCTGTGATGGCTATCACACCTTGAATATTAGAAGAGTGCCATTTGCATACCTTTCCTTTTCCACTAACAGTTGATTGTTTTCTATGTGGACATTTCTTGAGTCTCACAAGTGCTTTTAAGGATTCTAAAATGTAAACACTACCTACTCATTTCAAGATTCAAAACTTTTTAGATTGGCAGCATATTGGTAATCTTATTCAAATTTTAGATATTACATCTATAGATACTATGACATTTTAGCATATTTATAGAAGATTGCAGAACAAATGATCTTCTAGGTGTTATTTATTGAAGTCCTGCTCTATATCATATACATATACTTCTAGTCATTTCATTTTTTATTTTACTACTACTGCTCTTATTATATTATGTTGGTACTGGGGATTGAACCCAGGCGTCTTTACCACTGTACTACATCTCCAGCCCTTTTTTTATTTTTATTTTTTTATTTTGAGACAGCATCTAACAAAGTTGTGGAGGCTGGCCTTGAACTTGTGATCCTCCTGCATCAGTCTCAGGATTCACTGGGATTATAGAGTTGTGCCACTATACCTGACTGTTGCCAGTCTTTTAAGTAGAATATCTCAAATAATTCTTTTCAAAACATCGATGACAGATATTATTATCTCCAAATTATAGATACAATATCTGAGATTAAAAAATGTTAAATAGCTTTCCAAAAGTAATAGAACAAGGCAAATCTGAAGTTGAAATTCATGACTGTGGGAACACAAACTTTATATGCATTCAGTATATCAAACTCCATTCCATAATTATGAAAGCAAAATCATTTTCAACCCTCCTAGCACTCTACACTTCAGAGCTGCACAAATTTCACAAAGTCCTGGCCCAGACTTGGCCCAGACCTTACAATTACTACTCTCTTCTCCCTGGTAGCTTATCAAAACTCCCATCATTTCAGAGAACAGTGACAAAAGATTAAATTAATCCACATAGAAATACGAGATTAGATAACCAGCTTTAAATGTTTAATTCAGGTAGAGAATAAGAGAATTTGAGCGGAGATATTGAGTTTGTGTGTGTATGCACTTAAAAGAGAAAGTGTATTTCTTGCAAATTTTCTCCCTCTCTCTCATGCCTTCTATACTTGCATAACCCTTTGTAAGAAATGCTCTTTGCTAATGAGATTTGAAGGATAGATGTCCCTGATCCATCCAGTGACCTACCAAAGTGTGCCAGATCAATCCTTTGTGTTAAGCCATTGACCCTTGTTAAGACCAAGGATGTATTTATTTATAACCAATGAGAAAACATAGAAAGAGAATAACCTGTTGTTTTACTGCTGGATTTTTATCTCTCTGAAATAGTATCAAGCAAGATTTTAGACAGCAAGATTTTAGAAATATTATTACATGTGTTCAATGATGTCAACCACATTTTGAAGAGTACATCATTAAGAAATATGAGCTAACAGTGTACTTTCAAAACATTGGCAGAAAAATAATAGCAGAAACTGTTATAAGATGTGATACTGAAGGATAAAATGATTTTTATATATACTCTTTGTATCAAAAAGAAAAGGCAAAATTGTGAGCTAATGCTTTACGGAGCTCAATATGATGCTCTTTCTAAAGATGGAAGAGGGAAATGACACCTAGAGGGAATAGTAAAAGGAGAGAGACATAATAAATACTAAAATAAATTCTGAAAACTGTGCTGCAATATCAATAACTTGAAAACACGTAAGAATCTGAGAGACAAAAATAAGCAGCAACTATTGCCTTATGTGTTTATGAACATGCAAAAGAGGAGAAGAAAAAAATTTATGTGCTGTGTCCTCTGAGTGGTAGGGAATCAGTGGATAGAAAAAGTAAATATCTTTAAAACAAGACATCCTGCCACTATCCCAAACTCACTAGCACAAATGTGTCTCAATTTTACCAAAAAGTCTATAGAATGTTAATCTAATTTTATTTTGTAAGACATTAAACAAGTTTTTACATTAAAATATTTTTTCCTTGTACACTCCAATTATAGTCAGAGCAGCTATTACCTAAGGGTAAGTGGCTGATAAAGGAGCCCTACCTGGGTAGAGCCAAAGAAAGCCTTCTCACTGAAATATTCTCATGAACACCAGGAACTCCAGAGCTCTTTATTCCAACTCAAGGCAGCTTTCTACTCCAACTCCTCCCTCATCCTCCGATCTCTACCACAGCTCCTGATATATCATCCTTGTTATACTTAGCACCCAAATTAGTGACTCTTGACTTCCTCTAATTCCATATATCAACATTTATTCTACACTTATTTACATAATTTGTATAAACTCCTGAGTGCCAATACACTGAAGGGCCAAGAAATAGCTCTATTTTTAAATATTAAATTCTAAAACCCTATTATCTGCTTACTGTTCTGCATCCTTTGTATCTTCCTCTGGATTGTCTCAGGTATACCCAGACTTCCATCTCATTGAGGTTTCTGCTTCCAAACCACCCTTTTCTTGTAGTACATTGGTTTACTCTTGGATTCACTACTCTTTACAACCTGTTCAACCACTCTCAATCCTCTAGCCTAGATCCTAAAGTCAAAGAAGTCAACTCAAAACTTTTTGCTATTTCTACTTCTGCTTGTTTATGGGATATATTATTTTGACAAACGTATTCACTAGGGGTTAGGGCTGTATCTCAGTGGAAAAGTGTATGCTTAGCAAAGACACTGGGTTCATCATCTAGCAGTATTCCCCCAGAGAAAAGCATACTAGATATGATCTTTAAACCTTACATCTGCCCAGTCTATGTGGCCTTGACCTTCCTTTATCAGTCATTGCTTAGCTTAGCTGTCAATGGTTTTCTTTTCCCCAAAGTGACCTTCCTCAAATGTTTTATGTAGAGGTAACCCAGCAAATGCCCAATTAACATTTGAACCTTTGAAAAACAAACAAAAAGCCTGATTTATAGCATTTTCTGATTGTCAGGCTGTACATGTCTCTGTTATGGCTAATTCCAAGCCACTGACCTAATATCACAACACAGAATGGGAAAGCAGTGCAAAGAAGGTAACACAGCTTTATGTGTCACTTTCACCAGATACAATCTTATATTTATTCTCAGACACAAAACACATGATCTCAAGGGTATAATTAATAAAAAAAATATATAGAAGATCATTGTGAAGTCATGACTCATTAGTATTTAGTACCTTCTCCTAATTTAACTGTGAATTCATGCAATTTACATTTCAGTCAAGGCCATACTTAATAAGTGGCCTGACCAAATCCTGAAAATTTAGCAATCAGCTCTTAGAAGACTATGTGCACAACCTTCTGTACATCATAGTCTTTGCCCCACCATAAACTTTCATATCTCTCAGCCAATGATCCTATTGAAACACTCTCAAGAGCTATCATTAATGAAATTTAAATCATTCTTTGACCCTGACTATGTGTTTATTTAGCCACATGATCTTTAAACCTTACATATATTTTTTATCAGAATTTGCATAAAAAGAAGAATCTTTCTAAGTAGTTTCTAAACCCTTTTCCTCATTCCTGTTTTTCCTGAAATTTGATGATTTTACTTTGGGAAAAAAACATAAGGACTACATAGCACAGGCTTATATGAATGCAAAATGTCAGAAAGATCACATAAAATGCCAGCAAAAATTGGTGAGTAGGAAGGCAATGCCAATGTGAGAGCAATCAAGCAGTTTGTAAAAAGTTAAACGTCTGAATAAACTATTATTAACTAATATTTCTGAACAGATCAGAGCCACAGTATACTTCTGTCTAGCTTATATGTTGTACAACTTGGGGAAGAAGTGGAAAATCTTTCACATAGAGCAATACGAGGATATACTACATACGAAAGTATTTGAGTTTTACACATGTAAAAAGTACAAAAATGTTGTTATATTTATAACTAATAAGAAGATAAAATGAATATATGGAAAACATTTTGTTATCACTACATATAACGAATTAAAATACATGTTATAAATAATTTTAATAAAAGGTGAAATAACAGAGATTTTTTTATTTCAAATCAATGTTTTCAATGTCAGTCATCTATTATGTTTGCAAATCCTTAAAGAATGTGTGGAGGCAAAAACAACCAGATATGTCATACATAAAATCATTGCTATCTTATATTGTTTCTTAAATAATTTTGTTTTGACCTGTCAGTGAGAATTTTTCCCTGACCTCTCATAATTCAATATCCTGAATCCAGAAAAATGGCTGTTTCCATCTGTTCCACTTAGAGTGATCAATACTTTGTTAAGTTCATGCATAATAATGTACATGTATCCCTCAGAACGTGCCTTGCCAGTTGTTTGGTATATAATTTTGTCCAAGATCAAGGCCTTGACAGAAGGGTATGTACATTCCCATTTTATTTTACAGGGGATCTGGGAATGCTGACTATCCACTTTCTACTTTTCCCCCAAATTATTGCTTTATAAAGGGAAGCATTCTGCCACAGTGAAACAGACATGTGTTTCAGAAAATTTTCCCTTTAGGCCCAAACATGGGCTAACTTCAATAAATGCAAGTGGCATAGTTTACAGAATTGGTTTCTCACTAAGTACTTAGTTGAATCAGCTTTTTAGATGCCTTCAGATTTTTAAGAGAAGCAAAAGAAAAAACATTCTTCCAGCATTGAGAAAACACTTTTACACAGATAATTGTCTCATTTAATTTGCATTCCAATGCATACCAAACTGAAGAATAAGAGTACTCAGGAGGCCAACCCTATGGAAGACTTGCACCCAAGTAATAAAGTTATAGAAGAGACACAGAGAGGAAGCAGAGTGGGTAAGAATGACTCAGTGAAGTCAATGCTTGGTTGCAAATTCCCTAGTTCAATTTTTCAACTTTTCTTCCTGTTTTACTACCACCTCCTCTTTTTTCAGGAAAAAAAAAAAAAAAAGGAAAGAAGAAAAATTTCAGACAGGCTAAGATATCAGCCGACAAACCTCATTATTGATGGCGTCAGGTGGTAGATCAATGCTGGAGGAAAATCAATGGTAAAAATATTTTTCAGTGGTGCATACAGATGAAGAGCCTTAGCAGCATTTCTTGATAGAAACTACAAAAATCTGCAGCCACCCCTGAGAGTCACTGTTTCACAGAAGACAAAAACTTATCTGGTGCTTTAGGGATACTAATTTACCCCTGTATGTTTTCCCATTTTGTAGAATCTGTAACTATTTGCTACAAAAAGTCAAGGCAAAACAAGGTGGTGGGGCCGGGGCAAAGAAGGGAGGAAAAGAATGGAGAAAAGAAGACAGACTTGGAGAAAATAAGATGCAATTTGAAGATAAGATGCAATTTCTTATATAGTGGTTTGTTTTGTGGTTATTTACTACATATATGTATCCATTTAATAAATTTAAATACTGAAAAAGTTTGAGTTGGAAGGCATTCCTAAACTGAGAAAATATATAAATTTCTCATTGGAAGACAGCATATGAAAATAATTTTTATTCCGTAGACTGATAGAGTACCAAGCCAAAGGATGCTTATTTAAAAAAAGGAAATATAATGTAGGTGCAATTTTGAAGACTCACCCTGATTTACAGTCTCTGGTCCCCAAACTATCTTATATTCCCTGATAATTTTCTTGCTGTTACTGAATGATTAAATCAGACTACTCTCCTTTCTCAAAGATTGTGCATATTTTAAAGTGCCCAGAACAAATTATTCCTGGGTGAAGTAAGGAGTTGTTGAAATCTAACCACAGTTAGGTTTGTTTTGAAGAGAGAAGGACAATTTTAGTTATGATGGTCAAAGAAAGTACTCGTTAAAATATAACATGTGAACCAAGCCAGAAGTAAGAAGTAACATCTTGTGGATATATTGCCTATAAATGTAAAAGCCCTGAGCTAGGAGTGTATGCAAGAGACAAGGAAGCAACATCAAAGGGCCTAAAAATCCAAGGGCTGATATCCATACTTTCTCAAATACCTCCTACTTAAGAGTACCCATTGGGAAATCCCAGTGGCTCTTTAATGTATTTCTAGAACACTATCCTATTGCCTCTTCTTCTACTACTGCCCTGCTCCAAGCCATTATCCTTTCTTGCCAGGTTATCTCAGCCATGTCCAAACTCTCCTCCCTAATTCTAGCCCTTCATCAGCCTCATCCCGTGGCTTATTCTCCACATGTACACAGGATTCCTTTCTTAAAAGTAGGAATAGATCATTTTGTTTTCTGTTCTAAAATAAAGTTCTAAAAATGTCCCACAAGGCCCTTTGTGATCTTTATTGCCATCCAATTCCTGTTTCTGCCTTATTTTTCACTTCTTTCTCCCTTGTTTACTCTGCTTCTGCAATTCTGATCTTCTCGCTGCTCCTTGACTATGCCAGGCACCTTTTGCCCTTGCTGTTTTCATTGGATATCTACACGATATTCATTCCTCCTCCAGGTTTGGTTCACATATCATCTTCTAACCAATGGCCTCTTAGGTCATCATAACTTAAATTCCAGCTTTCCCTTCAACATTCCCAATCTCTATTCCCTGATTTATTTTCTCATATTAGCATTTCCTATCATCTATAACTGTGTGTTTTGGATTGTACCTTGATTTCTTCCTTATTGTCTGCTTTCTCAAGGCATTTTGTCTTGTACTTACTGCTCCATTCCCAGAACCTAGAATAAAACTGGTACTTGGTAATTTTAATAAATATTTGTTAAATGGATGAATAAGTCAACCAATGACTGATCAGTAGAAAGATCCACTGGGGACTCTAAATTAACTTTCTATTTTCTTCAGTAAAAACATAATCTCATTTTGCAAAGCATTAAAAATCCTTCATAATGTGTCCTCAGGACATTTCCAGACTCACTGCTTACCATTTCCCCTCTATACTCTGGTGTCCAGTAAGGAATTTCTATCAATCCATTATTTCATTAAAATACCAACTACTTTCATCCCTCAACCTCTTGCTTAGCCTGTCTCTCTTAGGAATGTCTCTTTTTATCTTCTATGCATTCTTTCCCTAGTAGTCTTGAATATTTCTAGAGTTCAAATGACAATATTTTTTCCTCTCTGAAGTCATCTGAACTTTATTAATTAATCCCCTCAATGCTCTCAGAGTAGATTTTTCATCTTTTCTTTTAATTCTTTCTTCTGTTTATTATTTATTTATTTATTTATTTATTTTTGTACTGGGGATTGAATCCAAGGGCACTTTACCTCTGAGCTACAACCTATTTCTATTTTATTTTGAGCTAGGAAGTTGCTAAGTTGCTAAGGACTTCACTAGATTGCTGAAACTGGTCTCAAATTCTTATCCCTCTTGCCTCAGCATCCTGAGTTGCGGTGTGCACCACCACACTGGGCCTACATATATCTTTTTAAACAATGCAATAACATCAAAGTTATTTACACCACCTGCATAGAATACAGTGTTTCATAAGTAATAAATATTTATTAAGTAAACAGATATCTAAGAGTTTCCTCTTTCTAGGCCTAAGTCTTCAGGCCTCTCTATGTTTCACCACTGATCTCTTAACCAACCCAAGTATAATTATATTAATTGCCATTTTAAATGCTAATTATCATACATTACGTGGTCATTACATAGTAGACACATTTTCAAACTCTTGACAAATATGATTTCGTGTCATTATCACAAAGTTTTTATAAGTATTCATTATCTCATCTGATGTTGGAGTGGAGGAAAGTGAGTCATGTAAAATCCCTAAAGGTATGCTTCCTGAAAATTTGTTATTGACCACATTTCCATCATCTCTCTGATGATGATTTATCTAGGAAGTATGTGCCAGTTAATATGCTATCCAAATATAAAGAATCTTTTATTTTCTATTTATCACTAATAATCATTAATGGAACATACCTTCATCTGGTATATACATTTCATTAGATTAAAGAATATTAGACTAAAAAATGATTCATTAAAGTATTTGAATGATTCAAAGTCAAAGAATATTAGACTAAAAATGGTTCATTAAAGTATTTGAATGATTCAAAGTCAATGTAAGTTTGATAATATGTTCAGAATTAAACAATGAAATATCACTCAATAAATTAGGAAAGAATGAAGAAATTTCCATCCTACAAATGGAAAATTTTAAACAAAAGAAATTTCCCTCTTTTGCACAAAGAGAAAGAGTTCTAAAGAATGGGTGAGAATTTTAGCAATCTACCGATCCATTACTAAAACTTGCCTTCATCACTTTCACTCAAATAATCTTATAAAGAAGGTTTTGTAAAAATCTGAGAGGAAAAAGTATTTGAAACAGGATGGCAGCTTTGAAGATGGACTTTTTCTCTTAAGGGAATTGTGAAATAAAAGGGAAATGTCACTTACACTTAATTGTTCAAAAACCCTTCTAGATCTTAGTCCCACTTTGAAGGAACACAAAGGCAGATTTTAAGGAGCTTAGAAGTCATCACTCCATACCAGCAAGGAAAAAGAATAATCTAAAAAATCCACAACTCTTCTTTTCACCATCGGAGAAGTGAAGGTATAGGTAATTTGCCTCCAAAATTTGAGAGACAGGTGAATACAGGGAATCACAACATACCAAATAGAAGCCTACAGGCAGAAACCTTCCCAGGAACCAGTTCCAGGATAGGAAAGCCTGACCTAGAATTCAATTACTTCAGGCTTAATGTGGATAAGATAGTTAAGTCTTCCAGGGAGATCTAATCAGAGGGAAGTCCATCCCACTTCTGTAAGATTTATCCCCAAGAACTAGACCAGGTTTTCAAAGTTCACATGATATTAGAGGAAAAAATCTCCTAACATTTCTAGCAGGGAAAGGAGAAAGGTAACAACCATTTTGATATACACCAGAGAACTCTGCTCTTCTTAAGAAGTCCTTCTCTCAAGAGAAGCTACTTTACCAGATCATAAACAATTGGTTGTATTCTTTCCATCTATCTATCTATCATCTATCTATCATCTATCTATCATCTATCTATCTATCTATCTATCTATCTATCTATCTATCTATTCTCTGTTTTGGAGCTTAAACAACTGTGGGAAGGGAAACAGTTAAATCAGCTCACTCTAGTCATCTTTTCCTAATGAACAAAAAGAGGCTGAGAACTTTCCAGTTCACAAACCAGAGAGTCAGGCTCATTAAATGTTTGAGACCTAATCAAAGAACTACAAAACACTTTCCTTCTCCATATACTTTAATACCATATTTCTAAAGGCTTATCCAGTGAAGTCCCTTTTACTCAGTATATCATCTCTGATTCTCCATTAAAAAATCCTGGGAATTTTGAAAGACAATAAGCATAATTTGAGTAGTCATAACTAGCATCAGAACTAGACTCAGCTATAACAAAGATGTTGAGAATATCAGATTAGAAATTTAAAACAATTATAATTTACATGTAAATGGAGTCAGGGATAAAAAAGACAGCTTACAAGAACAAATGGGTAATGTAATCAGGAATAAAAATTCTACAAAAGCATCAAAAATTAATGCTAGAGAATTTTTAAAAATCACTGTAATAGAAATGAATGCCTTCAATGAGCCTACTAGCAGACTGGACATGGCTGAAGAAAGAATCTCTGGTATTGAGAACATGTTAAGAGAAGCTTCAAAAACTGCAAAACCAAAAGAAAAAAAAAAGACTGTATTAAACTAATATCTAATAGCCATGGGACAATTTTAGTAAGTGTAAATATACATAATGTGAATTTGAGAAAAAAGAGAAAAGAATAGGAGCAATATTAGAGGTAATAATGACTGAGAATTTTCTCAAAATGAAAGTTGGACACCAAACCATAGATTCAAGAAACTCCAAGAACACAAAGCAGGACAAATATAAACAAAATAATCTGTACCTATGCATATCATAGGCAAACTGGCAGAAAATTAAACATGAAGAAAAAATCAGGAAGGAAGTGACGTGATATGTGTTGGAAACAACTTATTTGTAGAAAAGTAAAGATAAGAATTATAATAAACATCTTCTCAGAAACCACAATTAAGAAGAGATAGAATCAAGTATTTGAAATGTTGAAAGAAAAAAATCAATATAGAATTCTGTATCCTTTGATATTACCCTTAAAAAGTCAAGAAGAAAAAAGACATGCCAAGACAAATATTAAATAAATGTGTTGCACCATAGACTCACCTTGTAATAAATGCCAAAAGAAATTACTCAGAGATAAGGTACATTAATCAGCTTCCTGTCATTGTATCAACTCATAAAAATAAAATATTTAGCAGATAAAAATGTGTTGAGAGGTAGTTGCACTCAATAGCACCATCTGGATATAATTGACATCTGTAGATTACTTCACCCAACAGGAGCAGTTTACACATTCTTCTCAAGATTATACAGAATACTCACCAACATAGTCACATTCTGGTTGGGAAAAAATACCCTAACAAATGAAAAAAATTGAAATTGCACAGTTTCTGCTCTTAGACCACAGTGAAATTAAACTAAGACTCAACAATAGAAAAATAGCTGATGATTATGTAAAGACTTAAATTAACAGACAACTTGGAGATTATATGAAACATGTCTAAATTACATGTGTATCAAACACTTTAAACAAAAATTTTTTAAATATTTGAACTACATAATAACAAAGGCACAAGTTATCAAAATTTGTGGAATGAAGCAAAATAAGTGCATAGAGGAAAATTTGTAACGATGGATATGTATATTAGAAAAGAAGAAAGACCTAAAATCATTAGTCTGAACATACAGTTTAGGACCAACAGAAAAAGAAAAAAAGAAGAATGAATTAATGCCAAATGAAGCAGAAATTTAAAAAGAAATAATAAAAATAACATCAGGAATCAATGAAATTAAAAGCAAGAAAGCAATACAGAAGAAAAGCAAAAGCTGATTCTTTGAAAAGATCAATAAAATTGATAAGCCTATATCCAGGGAAAGAAAAAAGAGGGAGATACACATTATTAATATCATAAGTGCATAAGAACCATCACTAAATATCACATGGATATTAAAAAGACAATAATAAAATGAAAAACTTGATGACTACAAATATGATAACCTAGATGAAATGGACCAATTCCTTGCAAGATATAATTTGCCAAAACTTACACAAGAAAAAATTGATCTCTCTGAATATGCCTATGTCTATTGAAAGAATTGGGGTTGTGGCTCAGTGGTAGAGCCTAGTATGTACGGGGCCCTGGGTTCGATCCTCAGCACCACATTAAAATAAAGTTATTGTATCCAACTACAACTAAAAAAATATTTTTTAAAAAAAGAGTTCAATCAAAGTTTTTGTTCAAAAAATGCACTTGGCCTACATAAGCTCACTGGCAAATTTTTCCAAACCTTTAAAGAAGAAATTATTCAATTCTCTATAATCTATTCCAGAAGATATAAGCAGAAGTAACCTTTCCTAACTAATTCTATGAAGTCAACATCACCTTGAAACTAGAACGAATAATGATATCACAAGAAAAAAGTCCTCTAGAACAAGTGGGATTTATGCTAAATATAAAAGGCTGTTTCAACATTCAAAAACTAGTTAATGTAATCCATATCATCAACAGGCTAATGAAGAAACACAATGTATATAAAGAAAAAGCATTTGATAAAATATAATACTAATTTATGATTTTAATACCTCTTAGAAAATGAATAATAGGGAACTTCTTCAACTTGATAACATCTATAAAATCTACAACTAACACCATGTTTTGGGTGAGAAACCAGAAGCTTTTTCATTAAAATTAGGAATAAAGTAAGCCTATTCCCTCTCAGTACTCCTTTTTCACATCATATTATAAATCTTCATTA
Source organism: Callospermophilus lateralis (assembly GCF_048772815.1). Taxonomy (NCBI): domain Eukaryota; kingdom Metazoa; phylum Chordata; class Mammalia; order Rodentia; family Sciuridae; genus Callospermophilus; species Callospermophilus lateralis. Next base: position 66,120,035 of record NC_135310.1, read on the forward strand.
GTATAATAAGAAAAAAATAAAACTGTCTTTGTTCACGGATGAAAAAATTATCTATAGAGATCCTAAATAATCAACATAAAAAAGCCTCTGGAATGACTAAATGGCTATAAAAGGTTGTCATATACAAGACTAATATATAAAAGTCAATTCTGTCCTTTAAAATAGGACTGATGGATTGGAATTTAAAATTTAAAAGATGATACCTTTGTACATTAGCACTCTGAAAGTGAAACACTGAAATGTAAATTTAACAAAATATACTCAAAGTCTACTCAAAGAAAACTACAAATTCTGATGAAGCCCAAAGAATTGGCTACATAGGAAAACCAAATGTTATCAAGATACAAGACCTTTCCAACTTGAAATGTTGAATCAATGCAATTTTAATCAAAATCACTGCATGGTATTTCATCAATATTGACAAACTAATTCTAAAATTTAGATGGAGAAACAAAAATCAGGAAGAGCCAGAAGAATATTGAGGAAGAACAAATATGAAGGGCTAATAATGCTGTATTTCAAAATGTACTATAAAGGTATAGTAACCAAGACAGCGCAGCATCAATGAAAGATTAAGTAGAAACATCAGTAGAGCAGGACAGAGAGTCCCCAAATAGACCCATGAATAAAGTCACCTGATATTTGCCAAAGGAATCCAAGACAATATAATGAAGCAAAGATAGTCTTTAACAAATGGTGGTAGAATGACTAGGTATTCGAGTTTTAAAAAAAATGAATCTATATAGAAAACTTATAGTATTTGAAAAAGTGGATTAAAATTGATCAAGACCTATACATAAAATGCAAAATTCTAAACCTTACAGAAGGTAACTAGATCACCTAGCATCACAGTGCTTCCAAATTGCAAATTAAAGTAAGAATGACATACCACTATACACCAATTAAAAAGGCCAAATGCAAATCACTAACCAACTAAAATGCTGGCACTGATGGGAAACAATGGGAACTCTTATTACTGGAAAGAATGAAAAATGGTACACACATCAAAGATTTAGTAGTTTTTTTTTTAAACTAAACATATTATCATATGATTCAGAAATCATATTCTTTGACATACTCAAATAATCTGAAAACTTACATCCTGTCATGTCCACAGCCCAGGTGTGCCAGGACAGGGGGATTGCAACAGGCCAAACAAAGTGCCCAGAGACTCAGGGAAAACATATGATTTATTGGGGGAAGTTTATAGGAGATCAGTAACTGATCACCTATGGATCATCAAAGGTATGATCCATAGAACAAATAAATGATAAACTATACTTCATTAAAAATTTTAAAAGTCTGCAGAATACACTGTTAAGGGAATGAAAAGACAGATCACAGATGTAGATAAAGTGTTTGCAAAAGACATATCTGATAAAGAAGTATGAAAAAATACAAACAACTTTCAAAACTCAGCAGTAAAGAATAAAACCCCAGTTAAAAATAGGGATGAGATCTAAATGGACATCTTACCAAAAAGATATACAGATGGAAAATAAACATATAAATATATGCTGAACATCACAGTGCTTCCAAATTGCAAATTAAAGTAAGAATGACATACCACTATACACCAATTAAAAAGGCCAAATGCAAATCACTAACCAACTAAAATGCTGGCACTGATGGGAAACAATGGGAACTCTTATTACTGGAAAGAATGAAAAATGGTACACACATCAAAGATTTAGTAGTTTTTTTTTTAAACTAAACATATTATCATATGATTCAGAAATCATATTCTTTGACATACTCAAATAATCTGAAAACTTACATCCTGTCATGTCCACAGCCCAGGTGTGCCAGGACAGTGGGATTGCAACAGGCCAAACAAAGTGCCCAGAGACTCAGGGAAAACATATGATTTATTGGGGGAAGTTTATAGGAGATCAGTAACTGCTCTAGAAGTGGCCAGAGGCTGACAGATAGCACCTTTGTCCACCATGATACTTTGCTTACCAGTGCCTCCTCTCCCTCAAAGCATTTTGTCCAGAGGTGGTTTGCTGGAAAAGTGACATGTAGGCTTTCCATAGTGAACCTCAGTTCTGTGACTGTCTCCACCCATAGAGGGGTTCTGTATGCTAGGCTTCAGAAGCAGTACATTATCAGTATTAGCTGATTAATTTGCTTATATGATCAGTGTCCCAAAGAGCAACTGTCCTGGTTCATGTGCAAAAAGAGTAATTTTCTATAGAGAGCACTAACTTGCCCTAGATCCTGGTGTTTGTAAGAGAAAGCCAGTTTCCTCCAAGATAAGATGGATCTAGACTTTCCATCCCAGGCTTGTTCTCATTGTTCTCTTATCTTGACTAGGTTTCTAGGAACAGAAAGCGGGTATTCAGGGACATATGGTGCTTTATTGCCACTCTTTTATGTATGATGCATATGCACACAAAAGTCTGTGCACAGATGTTTACAACAGCTTTATTCAAATAGCTCAAACTTGGAAGCAACCAAGGTGTACTTTGGTAGATGAATAGATAAACTGTGGTGCATATAGACAGTGGAATATTGTTCAACACTAAGAAGAAATGAGCTATTAAGCCATGAAAAGACATGAAGGAAACTTAAATGTATAAAACTAAGTTAAGGAAACCAATCTTAAAAAACTACATTCTATATAATTTATGATATTCTAGAAAAGGAAAAACTGTGGAAACAGTAAAAGGATCAGTGGTTGCCATGGGTTGTGGGTGAGTGTTGAATATGCAGAGCATAGAGAATTTTTAAGGCATTGAAACTACTTTGTATGATATTATAATCATACAAAGTATGACATAAATTTGTTGGAACACATAGAATGCACTATATCCAGAGTGAACCCTATGTGAACCATGGGCCTTCGGTAATAATAATGTGTCAATATAGGTTCACCAATTCTAGCAAGTGTGCAGAAAATTGATAGTGGAGGAGATTGCATGTATGTGAAGATACAGATTTTATGGGAAATCTCTGCACCTTCTACTGAATATTGTTGTGGACCTAAAACTGCTCTAAAAAAGAAAGCATATTTTTAAAAAGTTAGCTATTCAGCACCAATTTTTATCCACAAAATTCACAGTTTTTACTTTATAACTAACCATCTGTTTTGAAAAAAAAAAAGATCAAAAGAAATGCTTAGGCATTTTAACAGGAGTCTTTCCATATCCATTATCTAAACTTTAAATGTTTTGTTTAGGATAAACTTCTTTGACAAGGACCTTAGTGAGAGCTATTGCCCTCTTGGAATCAGACTCTTTCTCTGTTTGCTATTTGTTTGAATTTTCCAGAAAAAATTAAAATAAATCTGATTTTACAGAATACATTTTTAAAAGAGAAGTTTCACTTTTCTTCAATCTCTGCTATATTGGCTTCAAAAATATACAGTTAGAGGAGGAGGGGAAAATGTGTCTATGTTTTAAATTCTTAACTGCTGAAAGATAAAATTTCAAATCTAACAGAATAGCACAAGATGTCTGGGCCCAACCTCTCTAGGGAGTATGGATTTTGGATTATGCCATAGTAGATGCCTTTTCCTTGATTGAGGTGAAAGGTGGAACTACCTAGGAGATGAAGTCATGGAAAATTCTATAAACACAGAGCAGAACTGTAAATGTGGTGATTCTTTGAAGAAAACCTAGGATTTTTTAAAAAAGTCTTCCAATCAAAAGTCATCAGAAAACTTCTGGAAAATGAATCTGAAAGACTGAGAAGAAGACAGCAGGATATTTAAAAAGAACATGGATATTGGAAAAGATTTAGACTTATTCTCTGGCAGATTTACACCCCTGACCAATCTGGTTTAGAAGTACCCCAGAGAAATATTTCCCATCTGTAATAATGTGCAGGAAGCTGCAGTTTAGCACACCTTAGGTCCAACTCCAGAGCCAATCCCAGAAGGCTATGTCGATCCCTGGGTATGATTTAGAAAAAGTCATAGCTACTACAATTTAAAGTACATATTGTGAAATAAACATTTTTAGTGCTGATATTCAGTGTATGAATGTTGCAGTCACCACCTCCCCTGTCCCCACCAATCAGACTAAACACTATTTTGATTTTGTATTTTAAGTTAGCTAAGGTAACAATTAAGTCTGTGAAAGGAGTCAAGGAGGCACAAACTTAGACATTATCTTTCTCTCATTGTTTCTGGACTCTGAAGACCCAATGTGACATCTCCAGTTAGCCTGAAGACAGTTGATCAGATGACAAAATACTTAGATACAGATGCCATTTTATGTTCCATAAAGTCTCTCTTCTCAATGATATTTTGTATAATGTTTGCCTTTTTTATCTATGCAGATTATTTTCAGTCAAGGAATTTATGGTTTATTTTTGCTTACATTTACTTTAAAAAGGTACTATTAGAGTGGACTTTCCTCTGGAAAGTGTTATCATCACTTATTAAAGAGAATTTATTAACATTTCCAATTTAATTATAAACTGAAAGGATATTTTAACAATTTTATTGGTACATTATACTTAATATATAATAGTAGGGTTCATTATGGTACATTTGTACATGCACATAACATAATTTGGTCAATTTCTTTCCGTAGTACCTTCCCTTTTCTTCCCCCCCTCCGACTCCAAGCCCCTGCATATCTGTATGGCTTATGTCCTGTGGCTGCTATTTCTCATTGTTGCCACTGATTTCCAAAACTACTCAATGTTCCAACTAAAATGATTAAGGGATATATAAGGGATAATACAAACTAAACTATCCAAATGTAAAATATTGTACCTATAATAAGTGATTATTTTAGGAAAAAGTAAAATATATATTTTAATTAGAATTTCAGCAAAAATATACTTTAAAAAAGAATGCACTTTTTAATATTATTTTTGTTTAAGTTTTCAGTCACTACAGTTCACTATTGATTACAAAGTCATTTACCAAACTAACTACCTCTTAAGATTATCACTGGGGAAAAGAAAATTACCATCCGCAAACTCCTATGATAGTGGGACCTCATTTGCAAAGCAACACAAGAAATGTTTATTTGGTGGGACTGATTAAAAGCATTATTAAATATTCATCAACTCCATTTCCTTCCTTCCCCTTCTTTTATTCTGCTAACAACATTGACAGATCAGGTCCTATAGTCTAACACTTACATAATGAAATGCAAGCTGAAATATACCTAACATCATAACCATGAAAAAAAAAAGCCACCCAGAAAACTAAAACAGAAATGACTAACTTGAAAGTTTTTGTTCTTTATGGATAAATAAAATATAAAACTGAATATCATATTTCATGATAAAGCACTTTACCTTTGATAAACAGGGAATATTTATCAGCTCAACTATTGAGTTTTGGATTATTTTATTTTTGTGAAGTTTTTCTATTATCTTCACAGTGGATGCTGAGATCATATAGGTGTGACTAAGGAATTACATCTTCAGTTTCATTCCAACAAGGTGACCACTCTGCAAGACCTCCTATTCTCAGAAACAGTGACTCATACCCTGATCAAACTCATTAAAGGTCATCTAAGTAATGCCAGGAAAGGATGTGGCTCTGTGCCAAGGCTTCTCTTCCCAGCTCATAAGTGAAAACGATGTTCATGTTTCCAAACAACTATATATAGTTTTATTTATAAATTTTAGTGTTTTAGCCAGCTATATGGTTGAAATCCCAAATGAAGTATTCTCAACTAGTTCAGCAGCCCTGGAACATCAAAAGACTGAGATTTGTGACAGTCACAGCCCTGAAGTCAAACGTGTGCCTGGCTTGACATGGGGCTTGGAGCAACAATTATTATATTACACAGTAATCATATTCTAATGCTTATTGTAACATTTCCTGAAGTGAATGACAAGAGTAGAATATCATTAACAGGGTTCTACAATTGAACACGACAATACTCTTGAAAAGAAAAGAACATTGGCTTTTGTCATAATTCCATTAAGTATATACCCGATTTAAATGACTGATGAATGGTACTTAACTGTTTTCCTCTCTCTAAATTTTAGCAACATGGTGGGACTGAACTTTTGAACTTGTGTTCACACACATATCTTATTGCAGAGTCCTGTTTCACACTCTAAATAGATGCCTGTAATAGTGTTATAAAAGGAGACAGAAATACTGTTGATAATTTTAAGTAAAAGTTTAACCTTATTGACAGTTGAAGTCACAAGTTGAAATGTGGTATTTGAGTTACAGAAAGGCTCTAAAGTAGAAGAAAAAGTAGGAACCACAACAAAAAATGGTTATCACTTGGAATTTCACAAAATTGTCAAAAACATTTATATTCAGCTAATTTATAGCTCCAGTGCTAGTAGCCTTTTCTTTTTATCACCTCCCTTTTTCATTTATCTTGTTTCTACTTCCCTATTTTTCCTAGTAAATTTACTCTGTATGTTGAAAGTCACAATGGATCTGCAAAAAATCTAAAGCCATTGCCCCTCTGGAGTGTGCTTTAAGTGAATCATTGGCCCAAATGCCTCCTTTCTTTTCATTTTCCATATACCACTGACTCTGTAGCTCTTTCCTTATTTCGTTTTTTTTTTTTTTTAGCACAACTGTTATTATTATTAGAGTCCTTTTTTCTATCTATTCAAAACCTTCAGCAATGCTGAATGCATGTAGCTAAAGAAAAGCACTGTCTACAAAGACTGTGTTAATTTAGTTCAACTTCATGATTATGAACTTTAAGGAAGCCCACACTGGTGCTCAGTAGTCTTATTCTACTTCACTTGTCCATTCACTAGTCAACTTTCCTAGAAGACTAATCTTCTAGGAAACTTCTCAAAACTCTAACCTCTCCTCCTTGATCTCTGCTTTTGAAAACTTAGGTCTATCTTTCACTGAAAAAATTAAAACAAACAGAAGATCACTTCCTTGAACTCTCATTACTTCATCTACACAACCACCATGACCTGTACTCCCTTGTCCGCCATCCTTGGCATTACAATAGATGGGTTCTTTGACTTTGTAGGGCCATCACCTCCAAGCCTGTGGCAGATCTCAGAAATCCCTTTCTGCTTGGCACATTGCTTTAGGAATATTCCCCTCTTTCACCTGATTCATCAAATTTTCTTTTTCCTTCAGACATCTAAACATGCTGCTTTTTCTTTCATTATTAAAAAAATTAAAAAATTTTGCAGAAAAATTCTACATTCCTTTCCAATTTCTTTCTCTAATTTGTAGCAAAAATTCTCAGAAGATTTCTCAGAAGAATGATCCTGCTCTACTATCTCTTCTCCCATTTTTTTTCTTTCTAATTCTAGTCAGACTTTTCCCCTGTCAAAGTGGCTTTTAGAGGTTATAGATGATTTTCACAAAGCCAAATCTGAGGTTGGTTCTCAACCATTTAAGTCATCAGCAATCTTTAACCTAGTGACTCACTTGCTCATACTTAGTGCACAGTTTTCATGAGTTTTCTCTGCCTCATTGATGACTTCCTCTCAATCTACTTTGCTGGTTGCTCCCCCCCACCCCTCACCCACCCTGGCTTTCTTCCTCATAATTTGAGATTAGAGCATCCCAGGTCATAGTCCTTTGTTCTTGTTTCTAGCCACAGTCTTTTTCTGAGAGGTCTTGTTCAGTCTCTCAAAATCTCATGCAGGCTTTAAATGCCATGTAAATGCAGATGACTGTCATATTTCCAGACTCTTATTTTGAACTGTTTGTATAGCATCTCCATCTGGATGTCTATTAGACATCTCTAATTTAATATGTCCTAAGCTGACTCCTGATATTTCTACCCAAATCTACTTTACTCACAGTCCTCCCATCTTAGTTTGTGGCACAGGCCAGATACGGGAAGCCTTAACTCTCTTGTTTCTTTCACTCACTAAATCCAAACATCAGAAAATCCTGATATTTCTCTCAAACCAGCCTAAAACACACTCTCTGACTCTTTCCTTGTCTGAAAAAAGTTTGAGACTTTTTCAACACAGCTTCCAAAGTGATTCTTTTAAAAGAGCATTAAGCCATTGACTTCTCGCCTCAAATTACTTGTTTTTACATTCATTCCCTAATGAGTGCCTGTGGCCTACAAGGTCCCACAAGACCTAGTTCCTGTATCTCTGTGACTGCATTTCCCCTATTTTCCTTACTTGCTATGTACCAGCCACATGGTCTCCTTGCTCTCCTTGCACTGTAGCCCTGTTCCAAACTAAGAGCTTTGGCTCTCTCTGCTTGTCCCCTGGCCTGCAGTTTTCAGTCTCTCACCTCACTGTTGGGGCACTGCTCCCTCATCTTCTTCCAGTGTTTCTTGTAGGTGGTTCCTGCCTGTGAGCCTTACCTTGACTGCCTTATATAAAGTGTCACCTGCCTCTCTCCTCTTCACTCTCCTTATTCCACCATCCCATGACCTTTTTGCTTTTCCTTCATAGAATGTTTTTTACCTAAAATATTATCTTTCATTTATTTTTACATTATCACCATTATTAGTATGTAGGATATAATATTAAAGAAAGCAGTTATTTTTGCCTATTTTTCTATGTTACCATGGCTTGGCAGAAGATTCTTGATACATAGTTGTTGAATGAACATATAATGCATACTTGTAATTTAAGAAAGAAATTATTTCAAAGGAAATACCTTGAAATTGAAAGAAGACTAAAAATCTTTAGAATATTTTCAAGAGTTCAGAAAGAAATAAAAAATGAGAAAAGAAAAAAAAAAGATGAAGTTAGGGAGAAATAACCTTAAAAGGATAAGGCAGTTTGCTACTTGATATTAAAGCTTTAAAGTTTAAATAAATAATTTTAGGGCTTTCATTGTTGTTTCAATACCTTTTTATAGTAATGTAGATAATATGCACTAAAATATATTGAATGAAGACATGTTAATTTATATGTAAGTACCAATGTAAAACATTAATATTTTACTAATGTGTCAATATATAAATAAGATATATATGATGTTGCATATATATCAATATAGTATATATGTTATACACTCACTGGCCCTATATATTTCTCCATTAACACTGTTGCCAGAATGCAAATAAAGCTGGCCAAGAAATGAGCATTCAATAATACCCACTCTATTTCTTAAGTTATACATCAAAGTTCCTATTTCCTCACTTCCTTGGAGAGGATGGTTCTTACAGCTCAAATTCTGTGAATTTTCACTCACAATGTATATATCTGCTTCTTTTGACAAGTTTGGTTTCATCCAAGTTGTGATGCATATATGGGAAAATGTTCTTTCCAATCCTGGTTGTAGAGGAGTTGGTTGATAGTTAGAGCCTTCAAATACTTGGAAACCATACTTAATAATTTATGATTGGGATTACCTCTGGCTCTAATGTATACAGGGCTCCTCTGCTCTCATCTCTCAGATGCCTTTCTGTAACATCTATATTCTATTTAATTTGCCAATACTAATTTTTCCTAGCCCTGTCCCCTTGTCCCTTCCAATCTGGTGAGTTGATTGCATTCTAGGCTGGTAAATAACTAAGTTAATTAATAGAACTATGACCTTCTATTCACTTGGACTCAATAATTTTAGAATTTTTCATGGTCTTTTGATACTTTCACACTACTAAGTCTATTTCAAATCAAGCTGCTTTTCTTTTTTACTCTATTTTCCCCCTCAACCCTCTCTTTCTGTTTGTTCTGTTTGTCCTGTGGCTCCTGTAACCTTGCTTTGTATCTGGGCTTTGAATATAATCTTCTAAAAAATTCCATCTTTGATTTTAGGTTCTTCCTTCTCCAAAATATTTTCTACACCACAACCAGAATATTTTCCACAAATGTCTACAGTCATCAAGGCAAATGATGATATAAAAATCTTTAAAGCTTTTGCATGACATGATATATTAACCTTAGATTCTCCACACAAACAAGTAGGTTTTCCACAGTCAAGGCTTTCTCTAAAATACATAAATATAAGTGTGTGTATTATCATTTTATATGTGTATTATATGCCACACAAAAATGTACATTATTGCACATATTTAGTATCATATGTACACATACTTCTTTGGCTTGGAAGTATCCCCCAAAAATCATGTTTCAGAAATTTAATTCCCAATTCAACAGCATTAAGAAGTGAGGCTTAATGGTAGGCAAGGCCTAATGGATTAATGTTTATTATAAAAGGTACTGAAACTATGAGTTCAATTCCCTGTTCTCTTGACGGTTCTGCCATGGAAGGATAAAACATGCCAAATGTAGCCTCTGGATCCTGATATTCCAGACTCGAAAATTGTAAGTCAATCAAGTTTTGTTCATTATAAATTTCCTAATCAATTTACCAACTTCCAGTGGGTATTCTATTATAGCAGCACAACATGGACTAAGACAACCACAGATACATAATATATCTTTATGTATGTATCACTATGGGTTTGAGTATATGGGTATGTGCACATGTGTGTGCACATGTACACATTATTTTTCAAATATATTATATCCCAAATGCATTATTTATCCCCATATTATTACCAAATACCATACCAAATATAACTATTGGAGTTTATCCCAGGAATGCAAGGTCATTTTAACATTCAAAATTCAACATTCAAGTAAATGTTATTTAGCATTAACTATTGTCAATAGATTGAAAAATAAGGAAGCACAGATTATTTCAATAGCTTCAAGAAATAATTTGTGGATAGATCAATCATCCAAGGAGAAGCAAGTTCCTCTATGGAGAGGCCTGCCTGGCAAGGAACTGATATTTCTGACTAGCATCTAATAAAGACCTAAAACCTACCAATAGGCATATGAGAAAGCTTGGAAGCAGATCCTCCCTTCTTTGAGTCTTGACTAAATTCCTAGTAAAACTTTGATCACAGTCTTAATAAGAGATATGGGGCAAACTACTCAGAAAAGCTAATCTATAACCCTCAGGTAATACAAGACATTAAATGTTTAAAGTTTGCAGCTACTAAGTTTTGTGGTTTTCTGTTGCACAACAGGAGATAATTAATATATTATAGATGCTCAACTGATACTTGGTAAAGGTGTCAAAGATAATTTAATGGAGAAGTACTGTCTTTTTAATAAAGCAGGTAGAACAGTTCTATACCTGACAAACAAAATGATACTGTATACTCACCTGACACCATGTAAAACAAAACTTAAAATGGACTCTACACCTAGAATGAAGATTACAATTTTAAAACATCTACTTGAAAAGACAAGGTAACACTCTCTCCCCATCATCATTATGACTATGGATTATGCAATAATTTCTTAAATAGGTTGCAAAAAGAAAACTGGACAAAATGGAGTTTTGACAAAACAAATTTGTAATAAAGGTTTGGTGCCCATAAAAACTATCAACCCATAAGTAAGGAAACTGGTAATCAAACATTTTAAAAGTTCAAATGGCCAAAATAATTACAAAAAGATATAATATCTCAATATATCTGGGAAATGGAAAAATAACAACAATGTAAGATTTTTACTAACTATAATTTCCTCAGCAAAAATCAATTGTTTTTATAAAACATGTGAGTCAACAGAAAGAAAAAAACCCCTTTTAATTATTTTATTTCTCTTTTAGGAAAAAATGGCCATTCTAATTATGGCAGTACAGATTGGTATAGATTTCATAGCAGATAACTTGGCTATGCACATCACAATTTTAAGCCTCTATCTTTTTGAATCAGCAATTAAATTAAAGTCAAAATATCTGTCACAGACAAATATTTGAACATGGACAAAAGCACCTACCAAACATTTTTATTTCAACTTTGTATAATAGCAAAATATTGAAAACTTAAATTGCCTATGAATATGTGAATGATTAAAATATCATTACTTTATAAAATGAAAGACTATGCATTCATTAAAAAGGAGTATCATAACTATATAATAAAGACATGGAAAATTGGCCAAGATAAGTTGGTGAGGGAAATAAAAGCAAGCTATAGAATTACTATGTGTAACATCATCCAATTTATATATTCTATGTTCACACACATATACTGATAGCTATGTAGGTTTGCATAGATAATGTGTCAAGTATTGTACACCAAATAAATACTAATGGTTACCTAAACATAAAAAGTGGTATTTGGAAAGAGTATTTTTAATAGGAGTTTTCTTTTTTCTGTATTTTTCTGTATTATTGTATTTATTTTAAAAACTAATAAGTATTCAGCTTTTTTAAATAGAAAAAAGAGGAATATGCCAGGAAAAAAGAAAAAACTGGGAATGACTTCCCAGAGGAAATATATTTTATGAAAGAGTAGGCATTGATCAGTGAGAAAAGAAGGCTATTATAGAAAGCGGTAATCACAGTAAATGAGAATACTCTTCCAAATGTTATAAATGTGTAGTCCTGGTTACCTTACTAACAGAGTCATTTTTAATACACTGCCTAAACTTCAAAGACATATCTATAAAATGGGAATTATATGACCATATTTGGGAACTTAAGGAATGATGGTATCACTGGTAACATTTACTGTAATAGAATATAAAGCAGGAAGATTGGGTTTGAGGATAATAGTAATGGTCTTAGTTTTCAATATTTCAGCTTAAAGGTTTTGAAGACTGGAAGAGGTGAGACTGAGGATAAGGATTAACAAATTGTGAACATAGGATATATTTAAAATTGTGGCAGTGGATTTAAAATCTGCCAATGAAGATTGTGATGACTGAAAACAGGCCCAAGTGTAATTCATGGATTAACAAAAAACTAATGCCTGGGAGCTAGTTTGAACTACAGAATCACTGGCTCCACCTCAGGGCTGTTGAATTAGAAACTGCATGTTAACATCAACGCACTGATTCTTATACTGTTAAACAGTAAGCACTGCTCTAGAGAACACCAAATCTTAAGGGCCAATTAAAGAAGAAGGGGTCAGCATACAAGACAGAGATGTAGCTAAGCAATGGGCTGCATAGTACATGGTATTTTTAGACATCCTGGCAAGAAGAGCCAAGAAAATCCTTCCCGGAGTTACTTTACCTTTTCAAGAGAAAAATAGTAATATTCTTAAATACTGGTCTTTTCTCCTCGTCCACTCGAATCATGTTTATTGTGCTTCTGACACCTTCTATTATCATTACCACAGCTCATTATTTTATTAGAAATTGTGCTGCTCTCTTCACACTGGAAATGATAATGTTTCTGTGGCACCAGAAGCAACTTTGTGTTCATTCACATACACACATTAAGGAGTAGATTATCATTAATTATGCACTAAAATGTTCTTGGCAACAGACTAAGTGACAAAACATTTGCTTTTGTCAGAGTTCTATTAGGTGAACCCAATTTGAACCACAGAGAAATATGACACTTTTCTTTATTTTAATTTGTATCACAAGGTCAGGAACATGACAGTGACTCTATTTTGCACATTATTTTCTCTATCATTGTAATGATGTTAATGGAATTCTTTTAACTAAACTGTTTTTATCAGGTCTACAACCTATTTATTGAATATTAAGAAGAAATTTCATGTTAACATTATTTAATCTACTAAAGGTTCAACTCAATATTAAATATGATTTTCTGAAGAAAATTATTATTTAGCGGAGTTGAAATGATGATATATATATATTGTTTAGACCTAATCCAAGGAGAAATTGGAACAAATAAAGTTTAACAATAGGTCTATATGAGTTCCAATTATATATCCTAGAAATACTTTTTATTAAGAACATAAGTTGCATTTGGCAGTAGAAGTGACTGGAGACCTACAGTTTACATTTAAAGTATGTATATAAAAAAGAATCTTATGAGGAATTTTTTCTTAAAGTTTAATCCAATGCTCTCATTCATGTGAGTGTAAATTACATCATAATACTCCCATTGATGACTAGCTCCATCACAAGTAATTTCAAACAACCAGCATAATTTCTCTGTGTGCACTGAAGACTCAAGTAAGTGATACAGTTTACCTACCAAGTAGTTTCCCATACAAGAATTCTTTGAAATAAGAAATGAATAAATTAAAAAGTAAATAAGATATTGCTTTACATACCAATATTGCTATTATTAAATTACACTAAAATTTAGCTTCAGAAAGGTAGCATGAATGGGAAAGTTTTTGATTCTTTGGTTCATTTTACAGAGATAGATAGATTTTACTAACCCTGGGGAACCAAGGTCTTATTTATATGCATTCAGTCACTACAATGTGCCATTCTACATCAAAAATAAAAATAGTTCTATGGGATATTTGTATTTATTTAGATGTTTTCTTGATTATTATTTTATTCTGTTATTAAAGGATAATAAGTTTTAAAAAAATAGTAAAAATTAAGCAGATTCTTTTTTTCTTAGTAGCAGGGATAAAACTCGGGGCGCTCAACCACTGAGCCACATCCCCAGCCCTATTTTGTAATTTATTTAGAGACAGGGTCTCACTGAGTTATTTAGTGACTTATGCTGGCTTTGAACTTGTGATCCTCCTGTTTCAGCTTCGCTAGCTGCTGGGAATTACAGGCATGCGCCACTGTGCCCAGTTTAAGCAGACTTTTTGACGTCTATAATAGGGATAGAAATGAGGCTAAATCTATATTTCTTCATGCTAAATATTTCCTTCAAACTTTCAAAGTACTTTTTACTAGCTTCTTGGTTTTGACTAAGTTAGGTACATTTCATAGGAATAATAAAACAGGTACTTTTTCACTTGCATATTGTCCACCACAATGAATATCTTGAGTTGCATTATAGATCCAGATTAGGATAAAACACTGGGTAAAGTACCTGTTTGAGAAAATCTGGCAATAGTGCTGAGAATCCTTTCTCACTTCCTAATAACAGACTAATGAAAGAACTATAAAAAATGTCAAATATTATACACACACAGACACCCACATACACACATCTATAAACACACCACATACACACATGTACCTTGCATTAGGCAGATACATGGTAGGGTGCAATGGATTTTTGCACATGGTTTAATATGATTTATTTTGATAATAGAATATTTCTTACATATAGTAATATGAATGAAGCTGCCAGACTTTCTATTAGAGAAGCAAGTCCAACATGTTAATATGGAAACAAATACTGGTAAAGAAGCAATATTTGAGGGATGAATTCTATTAGAGTAATAAATGACTTAATCTTTCATAATCTATCACTAGTAAAGAAGGCTTGTGTAATTAATATGAGTTCTGGTTGTGGATTTATAAATGACTAACTAAAATTATAGAAAGCTCAGTTAGTTTGTGCCAACCTCTAAGCAGCCCAAGTCAAAAGACTGAAGCTATAAATTTGTTATATTGGTATACACTATTTTATCTTGAACATGTACCTCTAATCTCAGTAGCTTTAAGACTTCTTAATATTTCCTATATCTTATGGTTTCCTCTGGTGTTCCAGTGGGGATTTCCTTCCTTGACAGCACAAGGACTGGAAACTTCTTTCTGGTTGCTCAAGCTTATCAGTCACATCCAATCAACAAATATCTAAATATCACACTTAAATATCACATCCCCCCAAAATCAAACTTTATCATAATGTGAATGTCAGTCTTAAAGATTTTACATTTACATTTCTTATGTTATTTCCTTTGGATATTAAAATGATATTTCTTCAGACATAAATGCCCTCACCAAAATTCTGAGACTTTCAACATTCCTTAAACTATACTGGAAGACTAGCATCTATAATAGTTATATAGGAATATACTCATCTTGTGTGAATGATGTACTAGAAAATTATAAATTATTTGCACAATAACCTCCACCTCTATTTTATACCTATTTATTATCAAGGGTAGAATTTCATCAATTCTTCCTGTTATTTGGGCAAGCAAAAGCCCAAGTAAGCATTGGAGTTTTATTGAAGCATTTCCCTGAGTTGAAATTAGAGGTTTTAATCCATAATAGCTATGTTGCCATATTTGAGGTCATTTTTCAATGCAGACTCACCACCACATGCAATATATTCCAATGAAAACTTTTAAGATCACATATGAATATCATATGAATAAATCACAGATCAAATCTGAATGTCTAAATGGTGACTATTTTAAGTATTTCTTTTCCATTAAAGACATGCACAAATAAAAGTGTTCTCATTCTATATTACAGATCAAGGCTCAGAAAACTTTTTGTTTCACATTGAGGTCATTATGACAAAGTCATTCTAAAAATAAAAGTATAATCTTTGCTATGTTTTCTTCTATGTTTTCCACTGTTCCCTCTAGGCAATATTTAAGTTCTAGTTATAATAATTGTATGTAGAGAATGCATTTCCAGACAAAAATCTTAACTCCATTTATCTATTTATCTATCAAATGCATACATATACTCACATATATGGAGAAGTGAGGGATTACAGTGCATAATAATCCAAAAGACAACCTAAAAAGTGCAATTTTTATGTATTTAAAAGTATCCTCGTGGGAATAAACATTATCCTTCTGTGTTTTTTATGCGACATCAGGAATATAGCTATTTACTCCTTAGTCTATATTTCCCAAGGAAGCTATTCTGCCTATCAAAAGACAGGTCAAAGGAACATTTCAGATCATCTGTTCTTAACAAAGTCTCTCTTCAAAGGACTAACTGCCTCAGTCTGGCTGGGCACAAAATAACCCAGCCACCACAAAAGCCTTGTAGATTCCAACAGCAACTCTTTATTCCTGAACTGTCACCGGCACTCTACACGCATGTTCTGGGAAAAATACACTCCCTCCCCTGGGCTCTACGTACCAATTCTCTCAGAACCCCGGGAGAACTCCATGGGAACTCCAGGAGCGGGCACCTGAGGCAGCAGGATACGCCCTATTCCCAGCAGGATCCACCCTAAACCTGGAGCCACCCTAATCCCTGAGCAGGGTCACCTTTCAAAGCAAAATGCCATGCGTCATTCCTACTTGGCTGTGGCTCTCAGCAACTAACAGTATATATTTTACTGCCATTATAGCCCATATGCTCTTTAATAACTAAGAGTTCTATGGAATAGAAGCTTTTTAACCTCCAAATACCTGTTTTACAATAATTTCTGCATAATTCTGAGATTTCATTATATATTTCCTTTTGGCATTTTTACTTTGGCTACACAATTTAAGGTCTAATCCTTGAGGCAAGAAATAGAAAGTATGTCTTTTTTTTTTTTTTCTTTTTCACTAAGGTGTAAAGCTTTTGTAAAATGGCCTGACTCTCCTTGATAGTCTTTGGCACAAATCTCCTCCTGCCCCCACCAGGCTAAGAAATTTTCCTAGAATTCTGTTTACAGATATGTAATACATTTTTTCTTTATTCCCAGCAATAGTGATTTTACTTTGATCTCATTGCCACCAAACATTAACCATAGGAAGCTCATAAGCTAGGTACAAGGCAGGCAACGTCTGTGATTTCCAGGAGAAGGTCATAACCCAGAATTTTTTTCTTTTAAATAACTATTACAATGAGGAACGGGGTACAGCCACAAAAGAAATGGTTATAATTTATGCCTGACTTACTTCAGCAGAATATAGTTTATTTATAAACTGCTTATGGCAAACTCTGTGTGCCCTGTTCTATGCATGTGCTGCACTGTCTCCTGGTAAATTATTTAAATTACACCTAGCAGTAATTCCTGAGGACTTTCATACTTCATTTTCTCTATTAATGTAACAGGGAAAAGCTGCTTTGCAAGGATTGCTCTAAATTCCCAGAGTGTGAGTTCCAGACTCTGTATGTGTTGCATTATGCCTGTCAAAAAACTTGTCTTCTCCTGAAATTTATTACTGAAGTTTCTCCACCCGAGCTACTCATTGAAGCCTTACAGAAAGCTCATACATGATTTAAGCAGCTAACAGCACTGAAAGAAATAGGTCAGGTTAAAAAAAAAAAAAAAAACCCTGAATTTAAGCTACCTTCACTTATTACTTATGCAAGATTATGCATAATTTAGCACACTGCTGAATATGCAAGGACAGAATAATTGTTTACCAAAATATTTACTCTGAGTTGGTACCTGTGTTTTAGTGAGATAAGGTGACTTTTCAGCATTTGCTAATCACTTTTGAATTAAAAAACAATGAATGAGTTTTTGATTGGGTTGATAACTGCATGGCAGTATATGTAAACAGAGATCTTGTTTAACAACTTAATTCACATAAAATACATGATACTGTTGTACAGACTGAGCAGTTTCATCAAAGTCATCCCACTTTAGAAAACATTTCTTCTTTTTTTCCTTGACTATAATACCATCACATACTCACACACAAGTGTTGGAGGAAACATCTTTGTAAACTGAGCTATATTTTTTTTCTAATTTAAGATAAACATTGAATAAAATTTTTAAAGTTGAGAAGCAGGCCAAAAAGGTAAGGAGCTACTAAAAAATAAAAGAACAACTTGGTTTCAAAATAAGGTCTTTAAGTCACCTATTTTCCAAAAATAAGTATTGGCTTGAATATAAGACTTTCTTGATATCATAGCATTTTATTCGTAATTTCTCATAAGAATTATTTAAAGGGAAAGAATTTTTCAAATGGAAAATGGAGTATCAAAATCCTCAGAAATTATGGGTAGGTGTAATTTAATGATTTAGGAATCCAGTGTAGCACATACATGAAACAAGACACATAGAGTTTGTCATAAGCAGTTTACAAATATACTATACAGAAACGCCGTTAAGGGATTATTTGTCAGTGTTTAATTTACAAAATGAAGGTCATTATTCCCTAAATCTAAAGTTTAATAAGATATATTAACATTATGTAAAAATGGATTCTACTGTTATGTTTAACAAAAAACAATTAAAAACTAGAATTTCATAAAGCCAATTTACTTTTTAATTGAAAAAATAAAATATTTTATGGGTGGTATAAATACATTAATCTCCATAGTTTGAAGTCCAAATATAATATACAGTACATTTTTATAATTCTGAAAGAACTTTCATATTTTAAACCTTACATTGAACAATTTAGAGTACTGAGTTGTTATTTGTTTTTTAATGATGCAAACCCTTGAAAGAAAAAATAAAGGTACAAGTCTTAACAGACCTAATTCAGTTTTCAGAAGTAGCATCAAAGTAGTTGGAATTAAAAATAGTACAATAGATATAACAATAATTGTAATAAAATGTTAAGAGTAGATCCCAGTATGCATTTATCATATTTAAAATGGGAGAATCGCAATATAAAAAAATAAGGATTTTTATGTGGTGCTCTTTAACTGAAATTAGGAAAACTATATACATATAGGCAACAAAATTAATTTTCAGTTTTATTGAATAAATATAATAGAGAACAGTATGGAAGTTTCTCAAAAAAGCTAAAAATAGATTCATCATATGATTTAATATCCCACTTCTGGGTATATATCCGAAGGAAATAAAGTCAATTAAGAAAGAGTCCCTTGTGCTGGGGTTGTGGCTCAGTGGTAAAGCCCTTGCCTAGCATGTGCGAGGCCCTGGGTTTGATCCTTAGCACTATATAAAAATAAATAAATAAAATATATTGTGTTCAACTACAACTAAAAAATAAATATATATATTTTTTTTAAAAAAAGAAAGAGTCACTAGCACACCATGTTTATTTAGTGCAGCACTATTCACAATAACTAAGATATGGAATCATCTTAGATTCCTATTAATGAATAAATGGATAAGAAAATGTGGTATACATACACAATGGAATATTATTCAACTATTAAAAAGAAAGAAATCCTGTCATTTGCAGCAAAATGGATGGAATTGGAGGCCATTATGTTACATAAAATAATCCAGACATAGAAGATATTTTCTCTTTTATATGTGGAAATTTAAAAAATGTTGATCTGAATCAGCATAATAATTACTAGGAAATATTTTATGGATTTCTGTTCTTAATTATTTTCAAAGCTAACCATTTTTTAAGTTACAGAAGATCTTAGTTGATTCATGGTTTTACATTAATGAGATTTAAACCTAAAATGAGGAAAAATGTGTATTGACAGATATCATAATTGTTTTTTTTTTCTTTAAAAATATTCTTGGATAGGACTCTAGTGGCTGTCTAGACTGAAAGAAGGTAACACAAATAAAGATGCTACATGAAAGCAGCACAGTTGAAATACAATGTAAGTTGATGAAGTTTAAGGCTATTTTATCTAGCATGTGTGAAGCCATGAGTTTGACCCTGGCACTGAAAAAAAAAAAAAAAACCAAAAGATTATTTTAAAAGCTGAGGACATAGCTCACAATGGTTGCCTAGAAAGCACAAGACTCCAGGTTCAATCCTTAGCACTCCCCCAAGAATATTTTAAGATATTTCAAACAATTATTTTCAGATTACTCAATTTTGGTTATTAATTGTCTGAAATAAATAGAAAGAAACTGTATTCTTCAAGAAAAATTTTCAAAGCAGAAATATTTAAGTGACAGCACACAGGTAAGTTTAGGCATTTGATACAGTAAGGTAACTTGCTCCTGGAGAGAAATCTGACTTCATAGCTACTTTCTAATTCTTGCACTAGTAACATCCTGCAAAACATCATTTAAAGATTGAACTTATAATGATTTTTAAATGGAGATAAACCAAGTTTCCTATAATATATGGATAAATAAAATTTGGTATGAAATGGAATGCCATTAAGTGGTGAAAGCAAATAAATTGAGCTACAAGCATCAGCTTTTCTGAAATATGTTTAATACCATGAACAAGTTACTTGAATATTTTTAGTAGTAATCATGTTAATTTAAAAATATAGTCAAGCCTATATATTGTTTAACATACAGACTCAAATTTGAAGTGATGTATATTCAGAATGAAAGTGAATACCTGGGGAGACAATAAGGGATCAGATAAACTCTGGGTTTTTAGTGATTTTAAAGTTTTATTTCAAACACTTCAATTATTTTCATATTACTCAATTTTACTTGGTTGTTAGTTGACTGAAATAATTGAGAGCCCTTTTATTATATATTTTATTCTCTAAAGCTTGATACATTTTATAATTAAAATGCAAACCATATTTATCATAAACACACATCAATAGATGAAATTACTATACATTCCAGTATACCTCTATAAGAAATCTTATACTATAAGAAAATTGTTTACTTGAAATAATAAAACAAGTTAAATATTTTTCTCTTATTCCTTGAGGCCAAGTCTCTTTTTGGTCCTCTTTTTAAATAATCTTCATTAGGGATAATCTACCAAATACACAAAATGCTACACTCTTATTCTACATTCAGGCAGAAATACAAAAGGGAAGTTATTGCAGTTTATTTCTAATCTGTGCTCAGTGACAGTTCAGTGTTGTGTCCTCATTACAAACAGTGAATCATAAAAGTCACAGTCCTGCTTCCTGATTGGAAGGGTTGTCTGCTATTTAAAAGGCCCCATAAATCAGGCAGAATAATACTTTCAGTAGTCTTTTCTGAATCAAAGAATTTATTCCAAAAAAAGGGGGGGGGGGATAGTAGGGCTTTTCATTAAAGCATCATTCATAAGACTTTATATAAAACATTAGTCTTTTTTTCCAATGAAAGTGGACTTTTTCCACTGATAGTGCATAGTTTACCACATATAAGGACTTGAAGAAGAACGCCAAGCTTATACTCAAATTACTGGTGTGAAATATCGTGTTCCTAGTCACAACTTCCATATTGGTATGCTATATAGTCTAGGAAGCATGGTGGTATTTGTTAGATTGGCAATTTCCTCCCAAATATACTAAACTTTACTATTGACTATCATTTTAAAGGTAATTTAAATAGTGTGAAATCCCTACTAACAATTTATTCTAGAATTTATTTATTCTATAATTTATTATAGAATATACAAATTTAATCTAGAATTACACAATGTAGCAAATCCTTAGAGTGAACAAACTTAATGTTTTGTTAGCCTTTAATTACTTTTCCTTTTTCTTGAATATGAACCACCTACTTGATACTTGTTAATTAAAATCCCTAAATGTGCTTTACTATTGCTAATTTATTTAATATTGAAAATTATGTTAATCTCTAATAATCTATGATCAAAATAAAAGCAATATCTACTCTATAGTAATTCATTATATATTGAGAGGAGAAAGATCCACAACACAAATTTTGAGGTCACTATGAATGTTCTAGCATGAAGTAGGAAGAGGCTATGTTTAATGGAGGCATCTAACCTACTTTTTGGAAGATATTAGTCTATCTGATGGAGGTCCCATCAATTAGGATAGGTAGAAGGAATAGAAGTTAGTTCAAGAGTTAAGGTTAGGGTCATGTGGGGAATAGCTGATTTTTACAGAAGGGATAGCCTGTTCATCAGCTTTGAGGTGGGAGAAATATAGTGAGATTAAAAAACATTCTTCTCTTCATTTAAAATGATAAAAAACTTTAATTGTAGAACACTTACTATTAACGACACTCCATATTTATTAGTGTTTTAGATACTTTAAATACACTAATAAACATAAGTTTATATATAAAACTCTATTATTTTTATTTTTAACTGCTATAGTTTGAATGTACAAGTCTCTTCAAATTCATATGTTAAAACTTAGCTTCCAAGGTGACATTATTAAGATATGGGATCTTTGTAGGTGATTAGGTCATGAAGGTAGAGGTTCAGTGAAGAGAATTGTGTCCTTATAAAAAAAGGACTGAGAAAGCTTGTTTGCCTCTTTGGCTTCCATCACGTAAGGATGCAGCCAGAAGATACCATCCATAGACAAGAAAGCCAGCCCTCACCAGACACTGAATCACCTGACATGCTGACTGTGGTCTTCCCAGCTCTAAGAACTGTGAGCAATAAATTTCTACCAGTTGACAGTATTTTGTTAAAATAGCCTGAATGGATAAGATATCAATTATCCTGTAAGTTCTTTTGGGGTTATGCATTTCATTTCTGTCTCACCCTCAACATTTAGAAGAGTGCTTTGTAAATAGTGCACAGTTAGAAAACATGCTTATTGATAATGAATGAAAAAGAAAAATAAGTACTATTATTCCACTTAGAAAATATTGGCAGCAGCTCCTTACTAGAAGTTAGACTAACTAATACAATGTTTCCAAATATAAGAGAAATATCAATAGTATTTATTGAATACTAACATTCCTATATATACATGTATGTATGTCTCTCTTATGCACAAATATAAAGGCATGGACAATTAGTTTTCATATGGAATTATGTTTTTCACTAATTGTTTTTACTAAGATCTTTTAGTGGATCAAGAGAAACCTAAATTTTAATTTTTCTAATATATTTTCTACCAGAAATATCTATATTTTTAATCACTATTTTTTTGAATTTTACTTGGCTTAAATATTTCCAAATAGTTTTCTTTAATTATTTAATATTATTTTTGTTCCAATTAATAGAAACTAAACTTCATTAGCTTCTCACACACATGCACACAAAATGGGGGGTAGAAAAGCAAAGGTTTTCTTGCATACTTAAAATGAAAACCACAACTATTGAAGGATTTGGTGGACCTCAAAGGCAATAGGAATCAAGAGTTTAAATGTTGCAGGAAGTCTTCATTCATTTATTTCCTTTGGTACTACTTATTATTAGCACACTCTCTCTTTGTACACCTGTATTGTCCACTGATAGTTCCCAAGTTACACATTTTATCAATTTAGTAACAGAAAATTGACTGTGAAGACTGTATTTGGGTCAAGTGTTTACCCATGAATGAACAGTAGATGTACTATTATGATTTGATCAGTTTGAAACACAGAGAAGATGTGTAGAAGTTTACCTAATAATATTATTTGGGTGGGGCAACTTTCAGTTGAAGATGAGCAAGCTAGCCATGAGTAAATATGTTAGTTTTATTTCTCTTTCACTTAAATAATAATTTAAAAAGATTATATAGTTGTGGCTTAATGAATTCCAACCAGCCATTTTCGTATGCTTTTTTTAATGTATGGGATAAATAGTTTATATTGAATGCATATTCTTTTTCTGGGGGAGTGGGTACTGGGGCACTCAACCACTGAGCCACATCCCCAGCCCTATTTTGTATTTTATTTAAAGACAGGATCTCATTGAGTTGCTTAGCACCTCCCACTTTTGCTGAGGCTGGCTTTGAACTCACAATCCTCCTGCCTCAGCCTCCCAAGCCACTGCACCCAGCTGAATTCATGTTCTTTATATTACATTAATGAACTGCTAGTAAACCAGAAATAGTTCATTATTTATTAGGATCCCTAACGCTTGCTCATTTCCTAGTACTAAATATTTTTTTTTAAATTACATCTGGAGAGTTCCAGTAAAAGGTAAAGATGAAAAACCATCCTAGATATTATTGGTGACACTTAAGAATAACCATGCAAAACCAGGAAACTCAGGTTGCCTTTTTACTAGCAAAATCTGTCACAATAGATGTAATCAGTTACTTTTAAGAGGAAATCCAATAACCATTCAAAGTTCAGTCTCTTGTGTAGAAACTTTGTTAAAATGAGAACAAGCTTTGGTTAGATCAACATGAGAATTCAGGATGGATGAACATTTTTATTTTTTATTGTAAATCAATAAATTGCCATTTAATGTTTAATATAGCATTCTCTCTGAACATGATAAATGGTGTCCAGCTGTGTGGAACTCATGAACTATTGTTGTGTTGATCAAAACAAAATGCTGATTCTGAAAGGCTGAGAACATGGCAAGTTACTACAAAAGAGATCTGTTTGTTGGTGACCTCTGGGTTGTTAGTCTGCTTAACCCAGTCACTGACTGTGCATAACCTTCAAAATTCAAAATATGTGTATAATTTAGGTAGCTTTCTATAAATAAAAAATTAAACAATTATTAAACATATTTCCAGAGAAAGAAACAGAACTTCCTGTTTTTTGTAATTGATTTCTAAAGGAAAACATATTCGTTGTTTTTTTAAGAAGGACCATAGTATTCTTACAATGTCAGCATCAGAACCTTCATTATATTTCATTCTGAGCTTACTATACAGAGTCTGTTAGCTGCAAACATATATTTCTGCCAAGTTAAGTTTGTATACATGTCTGCTTTTTCTATATAATGGAATGTTTATGCCACCAAAGGATTTCAAATGGCATAACTTGGAATAAGAATGTGCAGATCCCCAAAGTGACTCTTAAAAGGATCAGGCAAAGCTTATAAACCAGACAAATAATCTTAATTTCATTTTGTCTTTTTATTCCCCACTTTTAAAAAATATATAATGATTCTTAGTAAAGTTACAGAAAGCAGTACTGGCAGCAATTTCATTGTTACATTATCAGCAATGAAAAAGAAAATAGGAATCAGTCACTGATCATTAAATCTTTTTATAATCCACTAAAACATTGAATCTGATTTCTCTAACACTATTAAGCCCTTGTATTTAAATTTTGGTTAATAAAACACATTTCTCAGCCACAGAGCAATTTAAAACTAGTACCCCAACACTAGACTAGATTTTTAAATAAAGTTTAGTTTTCATATAAATACTAGGCTAGGTTTTACTTTTAGCCATCTGTTTCTTGACATTGCACTGATAGAGCTCTCCACATTAGTTTGTTTTCAAATGAAATCAAATAAGGCAACTATATTCATTGAACAAATAATATTATTTATTTTATATAACATAATCTTGCTCAAACATACAATCCTATAGGCTTTAGCACTATCTGCACACTACTGAAACCCACAAGTTGCTGACATCATGGTGTCTATGCCACTATTTTTCTACCTGTAATTCTCTCCCACACATCCTTTTTTTTTTTTTTTCATAGAACCAACCAAAACTTCATATACTTGCTACATCCTAGTGATACCCATGGTGATGGAAATCATCTCTGTATGTATAGTGTACACTTTACAAAGCAACTTTTCTTCACTTGCCTCATACTTATTTATAGCTTTGAATTGTTATTTGATTGCTTTAGATGTGTACCATCTCTTCCCAAATACATGCTAAGTTTACCGTCCAACAGAGCATCTGTATATTTCACAGCAATTTAGTAATTTATTACTGTAATGCAGAGGATTTATTACAGAATTATAGCAAGTGAAATTTAACTTTTTAAAATTTTTTTTCATTTTCTCTAAATCAATTTATAATTTTTCCATGTCTGTCTCTAGCTTGGACCATCTGTATCCTAAACTTTCTAGATCATAAAAGGATAACAATGTAAATGATCAGGTTATATGGAAAACTTTTGAGAGAAGACAGTATCATACATAATATAATATAAATATAAACAATTTGAAATAAAGGACCTGTCTTTTTATTATTGTTTTCATAATACAAAGATGTTAAAGATTCTGAATAAATATTTGTTAATTAGATGGATGAATTGGTTTAATTATAATTGAGATATGTGCACTTAAGTTACTCATTCAAAATGATATTGTATCTATTTGCATTGTATTTGTGGAGTCTATATTTTTGCTTAAAATTATGATTTTTACACACACAATGTTAGAATACTACTCATATTTCTACTAAAATACTAAGTTTGTTCACTTAAATTGTGTGATATTTTAGTAAATCAGGTTGTGCAAAGTTGTTTTAATGTCTTAAAATGTACTATCAACAAGTAATTTTTAATCAGATTCAAAGTGAGTAGTTATCAAATACTTCATCATAAAAATACACTTCAGCAAGCACATATGAATCAATTGCAGCAGCATGAAGCATGTGTTCTTATGTTCATTTAGATTTATAGAAGTTATATCATAAGAGGAAACAAGTAAGGTTTAAAAACAAGTCTGGATAGAACTGGCAAAGTACTAGCAGTTCAGTTTTCTAGATTTGGTTTCTACTGTAGGCTAATTAAGATTTTGAGAATTAAATTATTGGTATTTTACAAAGGTATTGTATAAAGAGCCTGTACTCAGCAATCAGATAGTCTGATCTGAAACCTAAATCTGCTACTTACTTATAGCTTATGAATGTGAGAAACTGCCTTAAACACTCTGTGCCTCAGTATTGTCATCAATAAAATGAAGAATTTTTTTTGAGAATTAAATGATATTAATACATCATTTAAAGTGTTTAGAGGGTCTGGGATAGAAGATGTATCCAATGCATTTTATTATTGTTTTTAAATCTAATTTTGCTCTTGTTCTGGCATTCATCGTTATAGTATACAGATTAAGGCAAAATATAGAAATATCAATTCAATCTTCCATGATTCAAACATTATGAGATCTAAATAACATTCTCATTCAATAACTGCCAACTTTTTAAAAAGAATATTCCTTGTGGAGCTGAGGTTGCAGCTCAGTACATGTAAGGTAATAGGTTTGATCTTCAGCATCACATATAAATGAATAAAATAAAGGTATTGTTTCCATCTACAACTAAAAATATTTTAAAAACAATATTCCTTGTGAATTATGGTTTTCTCTATAAAATTCCAATCCATAAAGCCCAACCCAAAAACCCTCTGAGGGAGGTTGTAAAGTTAATACTGACTGATATAATGCTCAAATTTATAATGGTTAGACCACTATACCAAACCAAGAAGGAAAAAATGTCTCTCTTTTGTGTTAGAATATTTTGTCCTTCTGTCCCTTTGACATGGCTTCTGATTTCTACCTGCCCTCCTGGCAATTTGCCTCTTCCCAATCGGCGCATCAACTTGTTTCTCACACACAACATTTATTTCCTTATCTTATGAGGTCCAAGAACAAGCAGTAAAATCATAGCTGTTGCATATATTAATGCAGTGAACAGTAATTTTCCTAAATTTAACAAAATGATCAGGTGTTCTCAGTATGGGAAATTTCACTGATTATTTACAGCATAGTTGTCACTCTAAAATGTTAAAATCTAACTTAAATGCTGCCATTTATTCAGAACAAAACATTCTTATCTTCCGATATTCCTGGCAACTACTTGCTAAGGCTTTTCCAAGTAATGATCAATTAATTTAGCAATTCTGAAGGTTTTTATTTTTTAATGTAGAGAAAAAAGCAAACATTAATAAAGTGACTAATACTTTCCATTACATGGGACTTCTATTATCCAAAATATTTCTTTTCCTGTTTCAGTAAATAGTAAGAAGTTCCTAAATGACCTTCATTCAAAACAAACAAAATTTGAGGAAAGAAAGCCAGGAAATAAAAAGTGACTAAGAAAATCTGTAATAGTGCAAATAAAAGCATATATATATAAAATATTCCAGTGCTCTAGGGAATAATATTTTTCTTACAAATGCATTTTCTGCAATATCTGCTAAAATAGAACATGCAAATTGCCCCACTCTAAATGGGGTTTAGTAATGCTATGTGTTTCTGGATTCTTTACACTGCAACCTAACACTAACATATCTGAAACCAGTGGGCAGGCACACCTGCTCTTCCTGTCCACTTCCAACTCATCTCACCCAATTAATCCTTAAGCTGTTTTGGAAAACATGATTACTTCTCTTCAAACAATTCAGTATTATGCCATTCTCCTTCGCCTCATATTTACATATTTGCCTTTCTTTTTTTAAAATATTACTTTTGATCTAAGCAACATTTCATTATTATACATTTTAAGACGCACCAAGTGCACCAAGTGAATTATTAAAACTGATAAAACTAGCAAAGGTAACAAACAAAAGCCTCTATCAGAAGCCAACTCCAGGTGAAATTCATGACTGATCTTCTGGTCACTGCGAGATGGCAGGGGAATATCTGGAAGCTAAAGAGGGTTGCAGATGAGGAGGGGCAGTTAGAACATATTCAAGAAATAATTCTCCACAAGCATTTCTAGTGCATTGCTTTAATTTACCAAAGCAGCATCTCCAACACTCTAGTAATAGGCTATGATTTTTTTTTTCATTCTAAGTGAATATTCACTTTTCTATATCCTTTTGTAAAAAAATATTTTTACTCTTTTTTATTGAAGAGAACTCACTAAGAAATAATAATATCAGTTAGAATCTATGCCCAGATCTGTCATTTTCTTCTATATTGACTGATTTTTCTTTTGACAATTCCCCTTCTTGCTGTGGTCTTCTTTGGCATTTGAATAAAAAGCTTATTCATACTAATATCAATAACAAATACAAACATTTCTATAACATTGTGAAGTTTTCAATGCATTTCTCCTCTGTTCTATGACATGCCTTCACAACAAATTATAGATAAAGGAAATGTTGATATTACCACTCTATTATGGATAAAAAAAACTTAGATTTACAGATATTAATTGATATAGAGATTTTTCCATTGAGCTCAAGTTGAGAACAGGTAAAGGCATGAGTTAGTGCTATGTTGATATGATCTTCTATTTCTAAAAACAGCATACTTTATTCTGGGAAAAACAAGGTCAGAATTTTTTGGAAGAAAACTATATTCTATATTCTGTATCATATATGCCAATATTTTCTTTGAACTATCCTACAATAAATGCATGCCAAAAGAATATTAGGTGACTAAATAAGAATAAAACTGAAAATTGTGATCATCAAACTTATCTCTTTATTTTGAAATTTTAAAAATATAGTTATAATTTAATTGTTGAGGTTTGGGAATTTTTGTTTTTATTGATATATTTGTTTTTAACTTTCAAGTAAATGACACTCATTTGGGTATCTTATTTCTTCTTAATAATTCAATTTTAATGATTTAGAAATACTTCTTATAGGATGATAGCTTTTATTTTTAAAATAAACTGCATAGCTACAGAGTCTCATAGAGAAATAGCAGCAATACCACACAAGGTGTGGTTAAACAGCTTATGAATTAAGCTCCATATAAGCAAATTTCTTTGTAAGTAATTTATATCGTATGGTAAAGTTGTATCCAACTAGAACAGCAAATTAAAACATTAATCACATCTGTAAAATTTAGGGCCTTGTGCATACAGAAAAAAATATTAGGGAAATACGTTTTCTTGTATTGCTGAAATAAATATTCCACATATGGAAGCCAGTCTAATCCTTCTCATTATAGTGTGGATGAAGATGAACATTAAGCCCATATAACATTTCTTCTTGAATTAGTCGATAGCTCATTTTAGTAGGTAGCACATATTTTCAAACCTGAAATGCCCATGTTCAGTCAGATTTGCAGTCCCCTTTTCCCTTGCTGCTCAGGCTTTCCATCACTGTTAGGTAACCACTGTGATTATTTCATATCACATACTGATGAGATGGCAAAACAGTTACAAGCTTTCTTCCCTGCATTAAGCAGGTTGTAAGCTATGGAAAACTAACTTGCCCTGAAATTATCAAGCATTCCAGTACTCTGCAGCGGCACCAATGCAGGCAGCCTGCCAAAACACATTCAAGACACCAGCCCCTATTCTCAAGCACATTTTAATCCAGCTGTTCCTCACAAAACATCCAGCATGCTTTGATTTACTGCTCTACTTAATTAGAATGTAGAGTATAGAAGACCATCTTACACACAAGATAAGCATCTTGAATGATATTTTAAACTTTTTTGAATGTAGTGGGGTTTTTTGTTTGTTTTTATTCTCATAACCAGATATTGAATATTCCTGAATTTCTGGTATTACCACACTGGAGGTAAAAATGAAGATTGACTATATGTAGATGAAAGCAAAAACATCTCTAATTGCCATCCAAGGCACTGTCCACTTAAGTTTTCTAGCACTCAACTGAGCCTTGTTCAGGAAAGAAAATTATAACATAACATATCTTAAAGCTCTGACTTTCCAGCTAAAATTTTAGGGATTTGAATTAAATTCTGAGTTAAATTCCTTGTTAAGAAAGTAGTTGTGTTCTAGTAGGTCTTTAATCTCAGGGTATAGCTTCCCTTTGAGACCAGTCCAGGCAGGACTAAGCAGACATATCAGAACCTGAAGTATTTCTAACAGGAAAGTTCCAAACCCATATTTTATTATGCAAATGCAAATTTTAAGCATAGCAACCAAAATTCTTAACGTCCTTACAGATGAAAAAATGAGAACAAATATAATGAAATATTGAAAATTTTGATAATAATGGGTATTTTAGTTTCTACAATAAACTAATTACATGAGATCACAAAATTTGATTAGGAACTTGACTTTGCTTTGCTGTTCAGTACTTTTTTACCTAAGAGTTGTTATTTCTTTAAAGGTCTAAAATATTTCTCTTGATGAGAAGATATGGTACATAGAACCTATACTTTAGTACTACATATAATATAATCATGGTTGAAGGAATTGATTTGAGTTTAAGGTTTAGTTGAATCCACAGAAAAGAACACATTAGACTTTCAGTGAGTTTCTAATCCATATGCTTCCTCCGATTTTGCATCTGTTTTTTTTCCCCTCAAAATATAAGCATACCCCAAACAGCAAGGAATAAAAACAAACACAACAACCAAAAAAGAAAACAAAAAAGAACTATCTTAAAATAGATTATCCCAAAAAAGAAAAAAAAAATTCTTTAAACTCTAATGTAATGGTTTTAAAATCTTTTAAAGCAAATTTTTGTAATAGAAGAATTAAACAGTATATAGAACATTACTATATTTACACTAACATAATTTATTACCCTTTAATGAACATATTTCATGACCAAAGCAGGGATATTATCTTTTTAAATAACAACTATATCAATGATCTGTTTTCAGCAGGAGGTACACACTTACTTCTGTATATATTTAAACATTTCATATTTATACATTTATAGAGAATAGCATGAAATGTTTTTTTTCTAAATGTTCATTCTTCAATGTTTAATTTAAGTTTCATGCAACTCTGAATAATTATGTAAAGTGCCTTTCTGAGTTGTATATATGAGACACCAAAACAGTACATTTTGTAGAAAAATATTCAGCCAAGTCTTGAGTTGCTATTACTTATGGTAACACACTTTTCAGAATTTTTTTCTATAAAGTGGTTGTTTTGGCATTATGCATTCATTATCTATGTTCCTATTTCAAAATATATTCCTATCATTTCTGTTATTCTTAATCAATAAGCATGGCCACATAGGTTTAGGTTTCCTAATATATATTGTATAACTTAAAATATTTGCTTATCGAGTAACAAGCACTATAGGTAACACTGCTTCATAAATCTAAATATAGCCAAAAATGAGAATGAAGAAAAAGAGAAGACAAAGAAGAATTTAGGAAATGTAACAATCAGAAGCTAAAAATCTGGGTAGTGGATACTAAAATAGGATACATAAATGTTCCATAAAAACAAAACATAGTTTCTGAGGTCAAATAATTTTGATAATACCTCACACTATAACCTCTCTGGAAGGTATACAATTGACTAAGAGTATAAAAATATTTAAAGGCTCTGTGAATCCCCTCAGGGGGGGAGGAAAAAAACATGTTTAACTTTTTTTTTTCTTCAGTTATAGGTGAACACAATATTTTAATTTTATTTTTTATGTGGTACTGAGGATGGAACCCAGTGCCTCACGCATGCTAGGCAAGCGCTCTACCACTGAGCCAAAACCCCAGTATCACATGTTTAGCTTTTCAACTAGTGTGGTAGACATGGAAATGTACCACACAGGGTCCTCCTCCAAGAAACATGCACTGCCCATCTTCAGGAAGAGTATCCAAGTGTATTCAACTCTGGTGTATCTCCCATATGTTGTATGAGCCAGAAACCCCACCATTCCAACCTAATGCACCACACTTTGACAAAGCAATCCTCATTTGCTACCCACTTTCAGGTTTCTGATATTTTGTTCCAAGCATGCCCAGCCATTCGGGCCATTCAACTTCCTCTGGACCACAGATTTTGCTCCTTCCTCTTTGCCCTCAGACACGTTGGTCTCTCAAGCTCTGCCTGGGGTCTCATTCTAGAGAACAGCTACCATCTAACAACTTAATTTGACCACATGATGCATTCCAGAGAATCTGCTCTGGGGAAAGCTGAAAAAAGATTTTAGAGGCACAGCGCTTCACCAAGACTAAAGAAAAGGTGCACTGAATCTAACCTGAAGACATTTGACTTTTTATTTCTGCACTTCTGTCCTCCAGCAGAGTGGTTATTGAGTTTTTTCTTTCCTTGACCTCTTCTTCAGTATTCATGATTTTACTGCAAACATCATCTGAAATTTCTCTCAAGTTAAATTAGAGTTGTGTTTCTGTGGCATACTGAGATCCTTACATGTTATAACTAAAGTCTATTTCAAGAACACTACATTTTCAGTTACTTTTTAGGTTACAGAACACAAGATCAGATGGTTTATCTCAGTGAAGTCAAGAAAACTGCATCATTTACAATTTTCTAAGTACTTGTAACAATTTCATCCTTGTTAATATATCATCATCAGGGAAAAAATTACATTGGCCAAAAACACTACTAAAATATAAATATCTCCATTAAAAGTACTCTGCATGCTTATATCCCTAATTGATCTGTAATTACAATCAGATTTTAGGTCTCTTAAATTCACTACAGTGCTATAGCAAGAAATTTACTACTTGATGATTAACTCTTGTTACTAAATTATTTCAGTTTAAAGTGTCTTTAATTTCAGTTCTAAAATATATAACTCCTAAATGTAATTTTTCAGAGATAATATCATCAAATGTGGAACATCTTACCTAAAGTTAAGGCATTTTAATCAATATATATAGATAAAAAGTCCCAAAGATAAATCCGTTTATTAGAACAAAATAAAATTTTTGCTTTCTGTCACTTCCTTTTTCTTTTCTTCTTTTTCTTTTTTCTTTTTTGGTGCTGGGGTTGAAACCCAGGGACTTGCGCATACTTAGATGAGCTCTCTGCCACTGAACTACACCCTCAGTTTACATTCTGCCACTTACTTACGTAAACTTTAATAAAGAGAGGAAGTTCTTATCTTTCCTTGATTTGAAATTTACATAGGCCATGTTATGGTACAACAAAAGTTGTAAACACACACTAAGTATATATTTAGTAAGTTTAAAATACAGTTCCAGTAAGGAATTGATATTAGGTGAATTGTAACGGCCATTTTTTTAAGAATATATTTTGTATGTTTTAGTTCTAAGTTAATTTGTGCTCTTGTATGAGGTGAATTTTCCCCCGAAAGATCTAAAATAAACAATTTTACTAATCTATTTTGACAAATGCAATGAGAACTGTTACCATTGTAGGTACTAATAGACGTGTTCTATTTCCAAGCTTATACATATTTATTAAGCATGAACATATTCCACAGAACATACATTTAGAGATTACAGCCAAAAATATACAAAAAAAAGTACATAAGAAAGATTATCGAAATAAAGTTATAAGCTCCAAAAATGGTATCATAATGGAAAAGAAATGGCTCTGACATATTATTGCCATTTCTCCAATATTTGTAAAGCTTTAATTTCTTTTCACTTTTTTTTTTTTTTTTTTTTAACAAGGGGTGGGATCTCAGCACCTCTAATACATTTTGTCATGTGGGCAAAAAGGGGAGTTAAAGGGTTTTCCTCAAGTTTATAGAACACAGCTCTCTGCTAGTAGGTGTACCAGTAATGCAATTGCAAGTAAGCTAATGAAGAAATTAAATCACTTGCCTTTTTCTTGTCTCTTTCTTAAAGAGGTTGCATTTTGTGCTGACAGTGCATAGCTGATAAAATAGCAATTTTTGAAAAGCTTGCTCATTTAGCTACTCTCAGAACCCCTGCTGACATCACTGACATTTTCTCCAAATATGCAAATACTGTAAGTCACTTTCTAAGATGCATGCATATATTTCCAAAAATGTTATTATTTTATGATCAACTAGGCATAAATGCAGAGGCAGACTAGTTTGCTGGCTTTGTAATGCCACACTCATAAAATGACTTTTTTTTTTTTTTTTAAATGAGGTTTGGTAGGAATCTGTCACAGCCTCGTAGATCTTTAAAGGTGAGTTATTCCTTTTATATAGAGTGGGGGTTATTTTAAGGCTTTCCTAATATATAAACATAAAAAAGGAGGTAAAAACCCATAAGCTCAGCAAACTTAAATACCTGGGTGACAATGGCAATATTATCCTTAAACTCGACACACAACTTTTGAAATACAGTGCAGATGCAGTAGGCACGAATACTATCTTATTTAAATGTCTGTATTAAGCACAACCACTCTCTGCTAAAAATGGGGAAAAAACAAACAAGTCATATTCATCAAAGTAATTGTGTAGGTACTTTCAGTACCAAAATGCCTAGAATGAAGGATTGAACTGCTAACGGCAGCAGTGACAGCCATGAATCATGGTAGGCTACTCCGGGGCCTTTACCACCATAAAACAAAAGATGTAGATGAAAAATGCTGCAATTAAGTGATTTGATTTCTGCCCCCTTTTTCCTACTGCATTCGTGCATGGCTGCACAGCAAAGATTGATGGGAAAAATTACTCTACGTGATCTCTGACAGAGCCTTGGAACAATTCTATAAGGGGGAAACATACAAATCAAACCAGCTTTCTTGTATTCAAACAAAATAATACATATAAAGCAAATACTTTAGCCTATATCCAAAGCACCAAAATTTGCATGCACACATAAATTGTTGAGAAATGCTCTGCTATCAAAGCCAAACTCATGGATTTTCCAGCTAGTTGGGTTATACTGATATTTGTTTAAATAAATATTCAATCAGTACAGCCGAGTGGCATCCTCAATATGTCTGTGCTCTGAGAACAAATTACAGATACAAATTTGTGGAGGTAAAACATTATCTTTTATATCAATAAATTATTAATGAAAATACACACAAAATAAAATAATAGAAAATTTCACTGTCTATTCAACTCCCCTGTCATTATAGTCATTTAGAGGGACATTTTTAATGGGTATTCACAACTCAGTTGGGGGTCCTACATACAAAAGAGTCATACTTGAATGCCAGAGAATATTTTCTTGTGGTTAGTATGTATGTTTAAAAAATGCTAAATTTGCAACATCCACTGAATAAAATAAACAATATGGCTAATATGGAGAAAAGATAATTTCCATTGTCAGAGTCTACAGTGAAATTATGGGGGCTTCATTTCCTGAAGAGAAGTCATTCAGTCTCAGTCTGCTGTAAGAAATGTACAGTTAATTTAACTCAAATCTATACAATAGGATTGCCCCCTCCCTCAGAATAGTGGAAGAACAAGTGTATACTTGATTCTGCTATGTGTATTGATATCATATTTACATGCTGCTAGTATAGTGATGTTGAATTAGGTAAATTCTCACATTTGAGCCATAGATGTAGACACTTCTGTTTTTAAAATATTGGGATGCTTTAAATAATGAAGTAATGACAGGATTTTATAAGACAGTGTGAAATTTCATTACTACTATTGATTTCTACAAAGTTAGGAACCTTTAAATACACATTCTATGTAAGCTAGTATTTTACTATGGCTACTTCGGGAGTTACCCCACCCCTGCTCCCCCAAAAAAGGTGTAATGTGTTTGTTATGGTTCTTTT
Source organism: Callospermophilus lateralis (assembly GCF_048772815.1). Lineage (NCBI taxonomy): Eukaryota > Metazoa > Chordata > Mammalia > Rodentia > Sciuridae > Callospermophilus > Callospermophilus lateralis. The sequence continues at coordinate 66,156,152 of NC_135310.1, forward strand.
ACTATGTGTCACAATAGGAAAATTTTGGGTTCCAGGGACAGACCTATATGTGGATTCTCTTACTTTAATAATAAGGAAACCTGTGAAATACAACCTGGCTTGGTAAAATATCTTGATTTGGAAATAAGGTGACCTGGGGTTACTACTAATTAATATTAGGTGAAGTTGTATGAAATCACTCTTTTATAAGTAAAAAAATATCTGGCTATCACAATTAAAAGTAGTCCAACCTATATTAGTTTAGTATAGGGTTAATACTCAGCTTCAATTTCCTTTGTAAAAAATAAGCAGGTTAAATGTTACACGTAGTAGTATGCTCTTCACTATATTTATATTTTTATCTTCATCTACTTTGTAAATAATTCTTATGTTTCACAAATGATCTAAATAAATCAACAAGTATTATCAATTTTCCAGATTCTAATGATTATATCTTAATTAAACAAGGTAAATCTAACTCTAGAAACAACTAGTTAGTAGAATTTCTTCAAAAACTCATTTAATGCTTCCTTTTATAGATGAATTTTTAACTTACCTACTAGGACACATGAATTTTTTTTTCACCTTTAAATAGAACATCCATTTCTTGTATTAAAAACAGAATAAAAATAGGAGGAAAAATCACGCCTGAGGAAATTATGGATATTTAAACATAATAATGATAAATGGGCTGTGACTAAACTTAAAATTTGGTTTTGAGCTTCCTAGCAGACTGAAAAGAAAATTAAAAATGTTAATGTCCTTTTACAGGTTCTATCTTTTATGTTAAGGCTCTTATGATCAGGAGACATATCCTCTAGCTTACTTCGATATTCTATAGTAGTTTTTTCTTCCTTTCCTTCCACCTTCTTTTTAAAACCAATTTTTTCTTTTTCAGTGAGATTTGAGGCAACTAATTAAATTGATCAGTGTAGAAATTTATAGAGGATCCCTCTATAAAATTTGAATATTGGGATATATGGAGGTATATATGAAAGCCCTTCTAATATTACATATTGAAAAGAAGGCGAATGCTGCATTTAAATACCTACTACCCCAACACCAGTATGATTGAGTTATTTTATAGAAATAGGGAAACCATAGATAAATGCCATCTAAAGAGTTTTAGATTGTTCCTTGCTTGGTGTGATCTCTGTGTTAATACCTACTTCCTTCATTTCTCACAATATAGCTTTAAGTGCCATCTCCATGTTGTTGATTTCCAACTTTGTATTACCATCACAGGCTTCTCCCTTGAATTCTGAACTTTACTATCCAGTACTTACTTGATTAACCCCTTAAAAGTAGTTCTTACGTCAGTTCCCCATATTGGGAAAAGTCATTTGAGAACCCAATGCCTTTTCTGCCCTCATTTCCCATATTTCTCGTCGTATTCAGTCAATCAACAAGATATATTGTCTCTACCTCCAGAACATATTCAAAATTTGTTCGATTTTCTTTATTTCCATTGCTGCTTCTCTAATTCAAATTTTCATTATCTCTAATTCCATTGGTATAGTAAACTCATAATAGTTATTTTTTATTTCCCCTTGAAATTTTAAACTCTACAGACCATCCTCCCTACAACAGCCAGAAACTCATTTTAAAACATTAAACTCTGAAGTGACTTTTTTTTTCCACTTTGAATAAAATACAAACTCCTTAAAATAGCCTACATCATCAGGCATCTGGCTATCTCTACTATACTCAGCTCCCTGCTCTAGACAACTGGGGCTTCTTCATGTTCTTGAACATTCAGTGTTCACTTCCACAGTTGGGCTTTTGCATTGGGCATTGTACCTACAGGTCTTTCTCACGTCTGGTTCCTTTTGTGTCATTCAAATATTATTTCTTCAGCAAATTTCCCCTCATCATAAAATCAAAATTATCACTGCTTCATTACTATTACACTGATAGAAGTCCATCACTGTAGTATTTTATTAATTAATTTATATTCTTCTATTACCTATCTCACTTCTCTAGGATATTTTTAATTGTAAAAATATTGAAATATTGTCAATACTGTTCATCTTATATCCGCAGGATCTAGAAAAATGCTTGTTAAGTAGGGGTCAGTAAATTAATATTTACCGAATAAATTCTCTTCGAAAAGAAATCTATGTGGCTGCTAAAATTAACTTTAACCCTGCATATTACATTTTAATGTCTGTTTTTGAATTTTTTTATTTGCTTTAGTTATAAGGGAAAAAAGTAAAAGCTGAGGAAGAAACTTAGAAGAAAAAAGAGAAACACTAAATTTGAATGCAAAATTTTATCACAGAATAAGAGTTCTTGTACTTTTCAGTTTAAGTAATTGGAAGGTTAGAGAACTGTCACTTGATATAGCAATCATCCTAGGAAGAACACTAAAGCATAAAGGAGGCACTCATACTGCAGTCTTCTGTCTCCATTAATCAAGTTTATAGCAGCCACATGTAGCACTACCAGATGCTAGGAATTTTAGGGCCTAGAAAAATCTTGATTTTTATACCAGACGGTCACTAACTAGAGGCACATAGCAAGTTATATTATTGCCCTGTACCCTGCAAGGGTTAAATAAAAGCTCCTTGGTCAGCTCCCAGGAACAAGCACTCCCTCTGATTATATTTAGGAGCTTCTGGTGTGACAGAATTTATTGAAATGAGAAAAATAAGGAAATCCTAAAAAATTAGATATTTATTTTTTTCTTAGTGGTGATACTATCCTGGAAAGCAGATCTTTCCTTTCAAAATGATGTCTAATACAGCATTCAAAAGAAAATAAAGGACTGGGGTTATAGCTCAGTGGTAGTTCGCTTGCCTCACGTGTGAGGCACTAGGTTCGATCCTTAGCACCACATAAAAATAAATAAGATAAATAAAGTAAAGATATTAAAAGAAAACAGAAAAGAAAATGGGCCTATTATTTAGAAGATCTGAAAAATGGAACCAGTAAAGTCAATGACCTAGGTAACTCGTTGGCCATGGTGGAATCTTTAAGTGAAAAAAGATCCATAAAATATAGCCAGTTACACAACCATGGACTGGTGTAAAAAAGTGGGATACAAATCAGTAACATGCAGAAACCACAGAAAGAGTAGGGAAAATGGACACAAAGAGCCTGGAGTCAGTGTTCACAAAGACAGGAAATGATAGAAGAAGAATGGAGGATGGTCCATTCAGTGTGCCATTTCCAGAGGAAGTAACTGTGTAGGAAAAAGTGGAAGAAGGCAAATGAGCTAATGGGAAAAGCATCAAAGACCCTGAATTATTAAAGTTTAAAAATTGGAAAAAAGGCAATCTGTAAAATTCCCCTCCTTCATGTGGGGAACTGTGCTAGGAAAGGTCTATTGAGAGAATCAAGCATAATTCACTGTATGAGGAGAGTTTAAAAGGAGGAATTACCACCTGTACCACACACTGTTAGTTATGTTTAACTTAATTGATTCATAAATATAGCTATTAGTTTATAGATGGTGTCAGATCTGTTTACCCATTACATAAACCCATTTTAAAATTTAAGCTTCAATGTACAAACCTTATCAGATAATTGGCTGTTTCCAATATAATAGGACTTTGAATACCAATCAAGTGCCATGGTAAAAGGGCAGATTATTCTCGATTGGATCTCCTTTAACCCAAGTTCCCTGACAGAGTAGAAGAGGAAGAAAAAAGTAAATTGGATAGTAAAAAGGCACAAATATGAATGAACAAATGTTTTAAACATACAAATTACAAATGAAGTAGACATATGTTTCTTTTAATACAGAACCAGTAGGAAGTATCTTACCAAAAGGAATAGAAGAAAGTAGGTGGTTTTTCTTAGGAACAAAAAGTAGCCTAGATTCTCTGGAAGGTTAAGGAATATTTTCTTTCTCCCAGGTTTCTAAGTGCTTATAGAGGAAGAAGAAAACAAACCTATTTAGCGGAAATTAAAAAAAATACTAAAAGAAGAAACATTTCAATTATTATTACAATATCTAGAAAGCAACATTAAGCACACACACACAAATTCACATGTTCTTTGAACTATGAATAATCAGTAAGAGTTTATTTCACACAGATTCTTTGGCAAATATGTTCTGACCTTATCCTTCAGAGAAGAGAATTTTCAAAGGTAGCAAGAGCCTAACACACACCAATTAAATTTACCACTCTCTCTCTCTCTGAAAAAAAGTCTTTAGAAATCAGATTGCCACAAACATAAGGGGATAGAAATTAAAACCTACCTGGAGTTGTAGAATATAATTATTGATTTGGGAAACAAAAGTAAAAGTTTATCTTAATTTTCACAATAGTCTAATAAAAGTTCTAAATTGCCTCAACTTGTTTTCTTTTAGTATGGAGTAAAATGACAACAAATCACAGTCAGTTATGCAAAAGCATATTCTATATTCACTCATTCATTCATTCAAACAAACATTTATTATAAATTTCCTTTATGCAGGATGTGTTTGGTCCAATGCTCAGGGCTGTTACTCCCTTGGAATTCAAGGAAACAACTTTGATCATATGCTATATTCTATAAACTGCAATATAACATTTATATTCCCAATGTGGACATGAAGCCTCCAAGACAAAATTGTAGTTTTGATCTCAGATTATCCTTCAAAATCACTCAGGCCTTATTTTAAAAAAAATTTTAAAAACACATTCTACATATACAATTTAAGGTCTTTGAGAACTTCAAACAGACTTAATGAAAAAGTTAGTTTATTTTAGTACATTTAATTCATGATAATCATAAAATGACTTAGTGATTTAAAAAAAAATGAGACACTAGATTTAATAGCATGCAACTTCTCTCCCTAATGTATAAAACTATGGAAATATTCATTATACTCTCATCAGTCTTTCCAACATCATAATGCAATTAATATTTTTAAGTTCACATGTTTTAAAATTGCATGTAATGGCTCTAGGGGAAAAGGTATTTTGGCTTCTAAATTTATTGTTTTAAAATTTTCCATACAATATCATGAGTTAATACACATTTTTTCTAGGTTCATACTATAAATGTAGAGTAAAATGTATAGTGCCATCTTATCTTGAGCCCTTATTTGTAAGTTGTAAGAATGTTTGTGTATGTGATAAATATATATATATTATATATACATTATACACATTATATATAATGTATATATATATGTCAAACTTGTATGAGAAAATGCTTAATGTTAAAATTTGAACTTTTAAAGATAAAAATTGCTCTAGAGCAGATAACAATGAGTTCAATATTTTAAGATTTTTAGAGTAGGAATATATATATATATATATATATATATATATATATATATATATAAACAAAATCTTATGGCTTAATTTTTACAACTTCTCATATATAGTCGTATGAATTTAAAAATTTCCTTTATTTAAAAATATTTGGTTTACTCTTTTATTATCACTTTCCTAGGTATACTTAACAATAAGCTATATTTCACCTGAAAAATGTTAGGAGCCTTCAAGTATTTTAAAGTTAAAACAATTAACTTTAAAATTTCCCCTTCTTTCTAAATAAACACAAAGAACTCTGAATTCTAGTTTACCAAAAATAATACATAAAAAATAATTATCTTTGTCTTGCTTCATAAAGTGCCTATGTACTATGACTAAATTCTTTGATTCGAGGATAGCACATTTAAATTATAAAATATAAGTGTATAATTTGCACAACTGAAATTATGAGTGATAGATTTGCATTATTATTAGATTTACACATATCTTGGACAAGAAATATTAACAACACTAATAGCTCCCATTTATTAAGTGCCTACTAAGTCCCAGGTCTTATCCTAGGCCCTTTGCATGTATCATTATTAATAGTCACAACAGCCCTGCAAGATATAGTCTTTTTTTCTTCTTCTTCCTCTTCATTTGTGTAGCTGGTAAAACTGTGATTCAGTCTGGGTTAAGTATTTGCTATGGCCAAACAAGTTGAAGAACTAGAATTCAAACTCAAATCTCTCTTATTTCTGTTTAGGAGCTTGTGGTTTTATTCAACTGATAAGCTATGTGCAAATATGTTATCTAATTTTTCTAAATTCCCTAGGAGTTAAAACATTTGCAAAAGTAACATCTGATGACGAACCAAACACAGTTCATTAAGGCATGAGACATTTGTGGATCATTGCTGGTATTCACAATGCTTAAAGTTTGAATTTTAAAACTTCACTGTTCATAATGTAATAATGTTAGTTTTAACAGAAGTAATTTTAATTCTATTTTCAAATATCTAAGAGTGTCTTAAAAACAAATGGTATCTGTACTATAACAACAATTGTATATTATTTATCCCAAAGGAATGGGGAATTATATTTCATAACAACAGTGGGCACATTTATTGAATGCATACCTTGGGTGGCTAAATGTTTCAAATTCATTATTTAACTTCTGTGACAACTTTATGAGGAATAACATTAACATGCTTTTACAGGTAAATAAACTGAACCACAAAGACTGTTGATAAGTTTGCTCACAATCAGGTAGCTAAAAAGTACTAAGGTAGGGCTAAGTGTGCACTCCAGATTTGCCCAGCTCCTCAGTTTAAAGCTTAACACTGTCATATCCTTTCCATACACAATGGCAAAGTGAGTATCATTCAAGTCTCCACACAAAGGCTGGAAAATGAGTCTTCAAGCATTTGTTTCAGTGAACTGAGCCTACAAGAAGAATAGCTACGGCCATGTCTTGGTTGGTCACTTCATTTAAACAAATGAGAATTTGTTCACTTAGAAAGTGAATCATGTATATATTAGGTAATCTTTAAGATCCATTTAAGTTATAAGATTTTAAAAATCCGGGCTGGGATGTGGCTCAAGCGGTAGCGCGCTCGCCTGGCATGCATGTGGCCCAGGTTCAATCCTCAGCACCACATACAAACAAAGATGTTGTGCCCGCTGATAACTAAAAAATAAATATTAAAATTCTCTCTCTCTCTCCCCGTCTCTCACTCTCTCTTTAAAAAAAAAAGATTTAAAAAATCCTATTAATGCATTTTTATTTAGGAAATTGAATAGTGCTGCAAAAATATAATCAATGGCTTGTTGTTAATTGCTATTGTTTCTATCCCTCCCCATGTCTGAAACTTAAGTGTAACTGAAGCAGTCATGGAAATTTGGGTTTATATACCCAGTCTACTAAGATATATGAGTCACTGGGGAAGTAAGCTCAACCTGCTTAAACTTCAGGATTTTTAAAATCTACAACATGAAGAAAATACCAGTATTTACCCCAAAAGACTGTGCAAGAAATAAAAAGAAAACTCAAGTTAACTATTATTATTATGTATTGTTATTATCATGAAACATAAAAGTTGTGCTTTAGAATTTACATTAAATCACTTGAAAATTAAAAAAAAATGAGGGCAAAATGTTCATTGCTAATGTACTCTGGATGAATTTTTAAATTTTATGTGTGTATGTGTGTGTATACATATAGATATATAGATATCTGGCATAAAACATCTACTAAAAAATTCAGTTTTTAATGCATTTGGTCTTTTTTTCCCTAGTATTTTTAGATGGCATGGCTGACAAGATCAGAATCAGATATAGATAGAATGATAATATGCAAAAGCACACAGAATTCTCACATATATAAATGCTGTCTAGTTATTTTAAGACATTTTGTGGAAACTACTAAAGTGGTTGGGGACAGGACAATGATGCATCAACTGAATTAATCACTATCATCACTCTTCTAAAGAAAAAACAAAGCAACTTCAGCACACTCAATCATCATGAACATGAAGAGAATGGAGTCGCATAAAACCACAGGGTTAGGTCCCTATTCTCTGGTAGGCAATGCTAAAAATTTGTAGTAATAGAATACTGTTCCACACTTCCCGAATTCCAAAAATCCCTATTTACAAATATCATGCAGAGACTTTTTTGTTTTGTTTTGTTTTCTTAATTGTCTGCTTTTTATTTTATTTTTTTAATAGAAAATGCAACTGTTTTATAGAACTGCAGAATAGCTTATAACCAGACATTAGAGCCTACCAATGAAGAATTTTACCTGATAGCAAGAATCAAAAGGACACAGATAGTAAGTTTTAAAGACACGTGGTTGAGAAAGGCAGCTTGCTTTTCATAAATGCTGGCAAATCAAATATGTGAGGTTTTCTAAGCATCACCAAAATTCAAACATAAATGTAGAAGCAATTCCATAGTCTCTTTTTTTTTTTTTTGCACTTTTTTTTAATAGAAGTAATTGCTTGCCACTGATCCAAAAGCATTTCTACCCCATGTACTGTTGTTACTCAAGGATAACCCAGATACCAAAAATATCTTTATAGAGGACTACAAAGAATCAGGGATAATCTGCACAGTGACTTGCTTTGATTATGTGAAAATAATCACATAATCAGTTAACCCCAAACACTCATATATCTCTATTTAACCACTTAATTTACCACAGTCTAAAATTTTGCTCTGATTCATTTCAAACATAGGAAAGCTAAATAATAAGATTATTATTGCTATAAGAAAATATAGCAATCACACTTAAGGCAATTAATAAGTAGATCAGGAACAAATGACTATGGATTATAAATATTCTTATCATCATGCTTTTAGTATATATTTTTGTCATATCACCTATGAAACACTTTCCCTCTCCATGGTATACTTTGCAAATGTTATCCTATAGTTTAATGCTGATCTTGCCACTACAGACCACAGTAAGCATAATATTGCAAAGATAGGATATGCTGAAGCAGCAGCTATTAGTAATTTCTCACATATATGTGTGAAAAGAGAAAAAGAAAAATGGTTCAGTGCTTTCTAGTTCATTCATAGAGCTTTGGGAATTAATTACACTTATATTGCTCAACACTAACAGTGAGAATCAGTAAACAAATGAAGAGAAGTAAATATGCAGAAATGAGCCTATTATTGTATGTTTACACTCATCCACACTTAGAATATGTAAACCTTAATAATATGTACACATTTCTTATTCATATATAATACAGATCTATATTATATATACATCTAGTGCAAATTTATTTCAGAATATTAGAATGAGAAAAAACAAGATAAAATAAGTATTTTATAAAGAAATTTTACCATCAAAATATACTGCATATGTTCTGTATACAGAGTATGACTCATATTATAGATATCAGAGATAGCAACAGTCTTCTGTTTATACCATGTGAAACAGCGGAGAGATGATCACTTGGCTTTTGTTTTGGTTCCAATTCATTTTTTTCAAGAAGTGTAATTAAAAAGTGCATTAATGCCACCAATTATGGCCTCCAAGGGACCAGAAACCCCATGTTACCCCGTGATGGAACACAACTGAGCTGCAAACATCCATTTACCATTATAATACTCATTAATCCTGCCAAAAACAACTCATTACGGGACTTCAAGGAAATCATCTCATAGGCAAACACAGCGCGGAATCTGTCATAGCATTCCTCACAGCAAAGTTGCAGAGGTGGAAACTGTTCAATGTCGCTAATTTATGAAGCTCAAAACTATGATTTCACTTATTATCGAGGTTAAAACTTTGTGTGAAAGAACTGGCCTAAATTCTCTCTCATTTTAAGCAAAGTCTTAATACAGAAGTAGCTTCAAATCAAAACCTCAGTAATCTAAGCCTAAAAAAGTAAAAAGATTAAAAAAATAAAAAAACCTTACTAACTTATTTACTCAATTTTTCCAGAACCTGATCCCTTTTCATTGAACATGCCATCAATATCTCCCCCAACAAAGTGGTAACAAAAGTCATCTACTGTCATTTTTCTGGCTTTATGTTAAATGAGACATAACCTTCTCTTATTCTTTATTCTGTATAAAACTTCCTTATATTGTATTCAATTGCATGTGGTCAAATATATCAGTTCTTTTTTATATTTCCAATTTCAGGGGGGTACTGCACCTAGTAGGAGCTCTCTAAATGCTTATTGGTGTTTTTGTGTTACCATTATAGGAAAAGTAGCCCCCAAACAGCCTCCATCAATGAAACTTAGAGTCCTCAGTTATTAACATTTGCAGGCAATTAATACAAAGATGAATGACTAGAGATTTGATTTATTTAAAATACCCTATTCATTCTTATGATTTTAGACCACAATAAACCATTTCTTTATATTCTAGAACACATTTCTTCTACCAGGGTCTTTGCCTGAAGAAAAATTATCTAAAGAAGATATTTAAAAGAAGTTTCTCAAATAAGCTTAGATAAAATATTAAGTGAATTTCAAAAGTGTTTGTATTTAATTCCTTTTCACAAGATTTTAGAAAAATAAGAGAAGAAAAATTGTAAGAAATATTTTCTGCAGTGACTATATATTTATCAAAAAAATTACTGAAAAGTAAGTAATAATATGTAGTATCTGAATGTAATAAGTGGCCATCTTTAATCATAATTGAGAGTTTAAAGTAAACATTTATTTCAAAAGATAATTTATGCTCACGATTTCAAGATATCAGTAGGAAATAGTTGAACTCAATTTAATCAGTAGCAAAATGAGGACTTACATGGATTTCCTCTACCCATAAATTCTGAAAATTGATATTTTGGATAACAGTTGAAGAAAAACATAAACTTATAAAACGATGGAACAAAATTTTGTCCTTATTGTTTCATTTAAGTTTTTCGGTTTTGTAATTTAAATCTTGAGACTAGATATAAAACTGGTGCTATGTGCTTTAACAGAGCCTAGAAGTTACATGTACAATTGTCAGTCTTCTAGACTATTCAAACCTCCTCTGGCTTTAATTAACCCATTATTTTTCATTGTCCCAGTTGAGGAACACCCATAAAAATTGGAGTGAAGAATATAATGCAATATATTTATACAATAATAGTAAGCATACAATAGTTTAATAATATTAATTACTATAATAATATTAACTTATATAACAATAGTTAAGATCTAATTATAAATCCCAACTTATTTTAATTTTATTTTTATTATTCTATGTCAATTCCTTTAAAATATTTGCAGAAGTGAGAATTTGGTGGGTTAAATCCTATGACAATTCAATTTGGTTTTGTTCACTAATGTCAACAGCTCTTAGTATCAAGTGGAAAATACCCTATAAATGTTTAGTCAATTAACAAAGCATTGAGTGTTATCAGGACAATAGCCTGAAAATACACAAAAATCTACTTTTGTTGGTTTTTTCCCCACATCATCCCAAGAATGTAGCAGTTTTACATTCTAAATTCTGAACTATAGTCCTAAAGGAAGTAGGTATGTTAAGAGCAAAAGTGTGAAGTTGTCAAAACTAAGGAGAAAAAAAAAAACATATCCTAGTTTTTATTGGTGGAAGAAAGTTTACCTATTGAGAGAAGTAGGAATAAGACAACCAGAAACATTAACACCTTGGGCTTAGAGTCTTGCTCAGTTTTGAAAACCCAGTTTATTCCCTTGAGTCTATACAGGGAGGGATGAAGCATGGCTCTGGAAGGCTTAAATCTTTGGAGTCTGGAAACTGCCCACAGCTGGAGAGGAGCAAAAGAGTCTCTAAAGGGTGAGCTGGATTCAGTGGGGTATGGGTGACATTTAAAGGGCACTTGTGAGTTGACCAAAAGCTGATTGTTCTATAAGGGCATAAAAAGGAAGCAAGAGATGGAAATATTGGCTTAGGATGCAACCCACCCAATCATTCAGTGTATGTGATTCCAAATAAATAATATGTTCTTCATCTCATGGTGGGATGAAACACTAGAAACTAAAACAGATTAAGTATAAATTTCAAAAAATGAATATGAAGTTTCATGTACTTTACTTTTTGGGTAAAAAATTACACTCTTGCAGAATGAAGGCAAAAAAAAATCACACTCCTATTTCTCCTTGCTAGTAGAATTTCAATATGAATTTTATTTTATCAGTCTACAAGTTAATCCTGTTGAAAAAGAAATGAATTCTGGTTTTTACCTCCATTTTCTTCTCAAAATTGCTAAGAAATAAGTAAATGGTTTTTTTTGGGGGGAGTGACATCTTACTCCCGGGAAGCTATGAAATTAGGTGGAAGGACATTTGTTTTGTTTTCTAATTGCAAAGAGTGTGAGTAGAAAATTCTCAATACTGTGCTAATTATGTATCATATACTAGATCTTGAGTAAATGCTACATGAGGTTAAATATGAAAGATTTTTTTCACAAAGTTGACATTTGAGGATTGTAAAAAATGAAATGGCTTTATATCTGATGTGTAAATGGAAGTGGATCATGGTTGGATGCATACCATATTCATATTATGCTACTTTTCCTTTGAAAGCATAAGGGAATTTTTCAGCAATTTTCTGTTATATAAATTTTAATCTATCAACTTTTAAATGTTCTTTCATCTTTTAAGTCATTATTTGTAGAAGGAAACTTGATACGTTATTTGTGGTTATGTATATCTAAATTCAAGAGAAGTTAAATAATATGAATAATAATAAATAAAAATAATTATTGGCCTACTGCATTTTATATGTTTCAAAAAATGGATGTGTAGAAAGAAATTCATAGTTTGAGAGTGGGCATTCTTTGGAATTAGAATGATCAGTGCACATGAAGTATTTGAGGTAGCATACACCAGGTGTTTCCTAGGGTACAAAGTAAATGACTTCCCAATCTCTCTGAGGTTTGGAAACTATACTGTCAAAAATGCCAGCTCATCTCTGGATAGCCCAGGTCAGTACAGAAAGTGCTGTCACTTCTGAAAATTTAAAAAGTGATACTCAGCATTTTGTCATTATCAAAATAAGATGTCCTGAACTGGGGTTATGGCTCAGTGGTGGAGCACTTGCCTAGCATGTGTGAGGCACTAGGTTTGATCCTCAGCACCACATAAAAATAAATAAATAGAATAAAGGTATTGTGTTCATCTACCACTAAAATAAAATTTAAAAAAATAAAATGTTTCCCTCAAGGTGTTGCAAGAGGGGGTGCAAACATTTGCATTTTTATATATATATATATATATATATATATATATATATATAATCTGAATTTATCTTCCATGACCTAGTTTCTCTTCCTTGTTATAACAGTTACAAAATCATAATTATAAAATACATGCCCCTGACATATATCTCAATAATATACTTCAAGTACCTGTGCCAAATTTTTCTAGTGATTTTAACTGATATCTCTGATATCTCTCCTTAAATATTTAAATACATATATGGTTTAGTTTTGTTCTAATTGGACAAAATACCTTTATTTTTATGTGGTACTGAGGATCCAACCCAGCACACTCATGTTCTAGGTGAATGCTCTACCACTGAGCCATAACCCCAGCCCCTTATTAATATATTTTAATGTATGTTTTCTCGTAAAAGCTCCAGGAATGACATAAATTACTTCAACTATAAAAACGATATAGATGATAACACACATGCACCACAGAAACAAGGGGTGAAACACACCAAGTGAGAAGGGAAAAAAAAATCTACTACATCTTTATATAGTACAAAGGAAAGGATATGACTAAGAACTTGCTTTATAGAGTCCTGGAGAGGCCAATCCTGTCACCCAGTCTACTATGAACATAAAGTTCATTCAGTAAATGCATAGATATTACATAAATTGTTTAGGTTCATTTTAATAATAATTATTCTTGTCAGGGCCAAGGTAAGAATAATGTACTCTTGTATTTTGAAAAGATACTAAGTTATGAGTGAACTTCAATGCTCTAATTCAAGATGTTGCCCCCATCGTTATCCTTCTGCCCACCTGCACCACAGGTTTCACCATTATTATGAAACAACCTCAAATACATCAACAATCTTCAATCTCGATGTAAAACATATCCAAAAATAATAGGTTATAAAGTAAAGGTAAATTATTTGCTGATCATTCTGTTTAAATGTTCTATCTTCCTTTGTGAATGATGTACTAAACCTACATAGATTTATATACACATATAGGATAACATTTTCCACAATTTTATTGCACAAACCCAGAACTTGTCCTGATTTGACTTATTTCAGGTTGTATCTGATTACTTTTCTAATTTCATACAAATCACTGTAAAATCTGAACTTATCTTCCATAGTCTAGTTTCTCTTGCTTGTTATAACAGTCAGCTACAAAAATCCTAATTATAACATGCATGCCCCTGACTAATATATATCTCAATAATATACTTCAAATACCTGTGCCAAATTTTTCTAGTGACTTTAACTGATATCCCTCCTTAAATATTTAATACTAAAAATGATACTATATTGCCTGATACTTATTTTTATTGTTTTCATACAACTATCAGCCTCATAATATGACAATTCCTAACTCACTTAAGTATAATAAGTTACTCATAAAATTCAGACTCCAAAATATAAATTGGTAAAGAAGAAAAGAATTGTAGAAGAGAGGCCATAAAATTGCAAATTAGTTTATTACAAAGATTTATGTTATTATAAAAAAATGAAGGTTATCACGTGTTTTTCTGAAATGCTTCAGAACAGACAAAAATATCATAACTTAAGGCAGTCTACAATAATGAAAGATTTACCACTATCAGAAAATTAAGCATAGTGTCCAAAGTAAAAAGAACCCTAGATAAATAATCTGTCCTGCCCTTGTGTTAACAGGTTTCATGACATAAAAGACCTGAGGTGAATCAGAAAATGATATTCAAACAACCTAAGGCATGGAAAAATTTAGAAATCTGTAAAATTCCAACGTAGAACCACCCATTAAACCAATCCTGAGGTAGAAGTTAAGAAGAATAGAGATGTTTTACAAATTCTAGAAATTTTAAATATTAGTAACTCAAAATATTATCCAACAGCTAAAAATTTGGGGGTGAAATGTAGCTAGGAGGTAGAATGCTTGCCTAACCTGTATGAGGACTTGGATTCTACCCCTAGCATCACAGAATACACACACACACACACACACACACACACACACACACACACTTAAGAACTGTAAGTACTTTTCAAAATTTGTGGAATTAATTTTCATGCTGGATGATTTAACTCTTATGTATTTCCTTAGTTATGTGTGTCAGGCACATGTTAGGGGCTCAATACCTGCTGGATGGATTAAATGTAATTCTGAAGGAATACAATTTATTTAAATATTTAGGAAGCAAAATAGCGCTTTGGCATAGGTAGAAATCTTCCACCACTTAGCTATCTAACCTTCAGAAAAATACTTTCCCTCTTCAAGTATCAGTACATATATGATAAATGGCAATTATACTTTTTTCATTAAGTAAAATTAATATGTATATATGTGTTTATAATCTTGTTAGATGTTACTTAGTATCATCATTATTTAGAGTGTTTTCAAAAAACATAAATACATACTTTCATGATATTTTGGGAATAATGAAGGACTGAAGATATTTTTTATATAATGATAAAATATAGCACTCATTATTTTATTGCAAATTTAATATTTCAACTTTTATTCCCTTGCATAGGTGTAGTACAGTTTTAACCACCATATGTTTATAATTATCTCATACATAAGCAGAAATAGAAGTAGTGTATTTTCTAAAGATGTTCGACATTTGAATTATCAAATGAAACAATAATTGGGTAAGATCATTAGAAGGAACTCTATATATACTTTTGGTATATATAGAGAAAAAAACTCTATATATACTTTTAGTATATATAGAGAAAAATAATTTTAGAAGATTATCATCTAATACAATTTGATTTGTAGAGCAAATTGAATATTCCTTATCATGCTATCTTCAAGTGTTACTGAAAAGATCTAAAGTTGAAGAATTATTGTTTTAAAGGATAAAGAATGAGCATGACCAGATGCCCCCAGAGATTATGTACATAGTTTTCTCAAGACTATACTGCATTGGAAAAGTTTTCACTGATCAGAAATCCCACTGTGAGGCAAACAGACAGTGATGTCATGTGTCCTTTTCAAATGTAATTTCTTTGAAATGACGTATTAGAAATGCAGTTGGCAGATATCTAAGTGTAGCCATGGTCATAGTGGACCAGTCGTTTCCTCTGCAACGTCTAGGAGTCTGAGCTTGTTTGAGAGAGAGCAGTATTGATGCTGTTCTTCACCAGGATCATCATAGAGATGAATGACTTCTCCATCCTAAGGCAGATAAAGAACTTGAGGCCACAATAAGCAGTTTCAAGAATTCCCTAAATAGAGAAAAGGAAGATGGGAGCACTTTGGCTGAGCAATGGCAAACAGTGGCAGCTGGCAGCAGTACAAGTGATCTCAGAAAAAGATTTAAGAGAACTTTGGAGGGTAATGTGGCTCTGAAATGGATGGTATATTCTGAGATTCAGGCAGTTAAATTTTTATGTAAAAGGGTTTGATCTGAAATAATGATAGGTTTAATTTTGTTACAAAACTAAACATTGCATCTGACAGTCCAATCAGTTCATACATGGATGCAAAATAAAGCCAATCATTTGCACACTCAAAGGCCTTGGTCTGTTTTATGATTAAAAGCTAATCGTTTCTCTCCAATGCTCTTTAATTGTTTCCATTACACCGAATATTGCAAGAACCTAAATCTTAAGAATAGTCTTTCCACAAAGTGTCTTCATAATTAAGAATAAGACATTATTTAGTGCCAGTGCCACGCCTATGATAAAAGAGGACTGAAAAAATTAAAAATCAAAAATAAATGAATATAAGAAAATATCATTTCAAATGATCCTTTGTGTTACAGATTAAAAGTTATTGACTTTATGGGGCTGGGGATGTGGCTCAAGCGGTAGTGCGCTCGCCTGGCATGCGTGCGGCCCGGGTTCGATCCTCAGCACCACATACAAACAAAGATGTTGTGTCCGCTGATAACTAAAATAAAATAAATATTAAAAAATTCTCACTCTCTCTTTAAAAAAAAAAGTTATTGACTTTGTCTAAACTTTTTATATACTGAATCCTTAAGTTTCAAAGCAATTAGAAACATAATAGCTTTAGAGATCTCAAATAGGTCTTTTGCCCAAGATATATGAAGCACAGTAAAGTAAGAAAAATATAGATCTTCTCATTTAAATGAATGAAACATATACAGTGAAGTTGTAGTATCTGATGCCAGATATTGATCAGTGAGAACATAATGAATTGTATGATCTATAAGACCATAATCCTGCTATTAATCTGCCTTTCAGGTCATAATCACATGCAGTTCAAAAAGATAAACTAAAAAGCAAAAGTTCTTCAATTGAATTCAAATTACTGAAATTATGTATAAATTAAATCTTGCAGTTATCTTATTAAAACTGAATATTTTTAAACACCTGGTATCAGTTTGAAAACAAGGAGAAAGAAGTGTCATCTTCTCTTTATTGATCAACTCTGTACGAATAAATACATTGGCATGTTTAGATTTTAAAAGGTCCATATACATTCATTATCTTCCCCACCAGCACAGATGTTAAAAATAAACTTTAATTCTGATAATGTTCCCATTATGCTGCTCCCAAAGGATAACTTTTATTTACTGCTCTGGAAGATTCCCAGTACTAGTAGGTTATTAATTTATATAAGTATCCCTTTCTACAAAGGTAAAATTATACTTCATCATCAATTTATAGTAGCCAGTGAATTGGGAAACTCAGTGCTGCTTTTATGGATTTCCTATGTCTTGGCCCAGCTTTAAGTCTTAAGCAGAACTTATCCCCAAACTGTGTCAACTGGAGGAGTACCTATTCCAAGGCTTTGTAATTTTATATGCTAATAATAGTGCAATATGTTATTATATTTTTGCATTGTTTATTATGTATTTCCCAGCATCTATAAAATTGTTTGTTTCTTAGCATTCACTCCAAAAATATGAATCATTAATAAATGTGATGCATATTTTTCTATTGAAACATTTTCTGCTTTCCTGTCCTACCTTCTTACTTTGCTCTCAGCTCTTGTGCATTGAACTTATTTTATTCTCATTTTTTACTTCTTGGCCTCTTACTTTCCTCTTCTATCTGGCTAAATATTCTTTATTCTTTAGGTTTCAGTTTTTTAAATGTTACCTCATAGGAATCTTCTCTGGTACAAAATACAAGGACATTTCCCCAAAATTTTTGTTTCTGTATCATTTTGATTTCCCTTTTAATGAAATCCTCAAGTTAGCAGTTGTTATTTTGAAGCTTGTGCTCCTCAACTAGACTCTGGTCTCCATTTAAGAGTACATTTTTGTATGGCCTGTTTTCTGTTGAAACTCTAGGACCATATGCCTAGAGCATGGTGGGTATTCAACAAATAATTGATTTTTAAATGAAGAAAGATGGAAATAAAAAAGGAAGAAAGGAAAGAAAGAAGAAGGAAGGGATGATTGTTACAGTCATCTTTCTTTGCTTTTCTGAAGACCTGTTGGTGTTGCTATTGTTTTTGAGGATATCTGTTATAATGCAGTAGGTCAAATCACTAGCATTGGAGTAAAAACCATTACTAGAATTTCAAATCAGTGGAAGAAAGGCAAATTAGAATAAGAGAAATATGTATATTTCTTGATGACTTGGAAACTCATTGATAGGTGTAAAGTGTGCCACAAACTTAAGTTCACATACAATAATGTCCTTAAATATAAAAGATAATAGTTAATACTTAAAATTAAACTATGCACACACAGTTTTTTATAACTTCTACCTAATTGATGTGTGTTTATACATATACATAAAATTCTCCTTTCCTA